>NC_090935.1:849308711-849949062 GCF_040938575.1 Ambystoma mexicanum
TGGATCTCTCTAAAAGGCACCACAGGACGTGGTAGCATTCCTCGTAGTGTTCGGAGAGTCATTCCTGAATTATATGTTTGGCATGTAGTACATTCAGTTGTTAACTTCGAAAGGTGTTCCTGCAAATTCGGTACAAACCAGTTTTCCTGAATCTCTGCTGCAATGTGTTGTTTTGTTACATGCGTTGGGAAGTGGAGCTGTTGGAATGCTATCAATAATAATTCTACTGGCATCACCACCATCCCTGTTAGTTCTTGCCGCCATATTAAATCTGATGGAGACTGTTTACATCTTCTCTTTCCCCAAAGTTCTTCTATTGGTGCACGCTTTTTTAATTCTATAACTTGTAGAATCAGTGTGCTGTTGTATCCTTCCTCCTGTACTTCTGCACTTGTTCTTTTTACAATGCACTCTAAGGGTTGTGGAACATTGAAGTATGCTGCTTCTTTCACAGCAGCATCCTCTGCCGTGTTCCCGAGTGAGTTCGCGTCTGTGCTATTTGTGTGTGCCTGGCACTTTACCAATGCAACCACCAACGCTACCACTGACGTTTCTGCTAGCACTTAGATCAAGTCATTCAATAGTGCTGTATGCTGTACTGGTGCTCCATCTTCCCTTCTGAACCCTCTTTGTCGCCATCGTGACAACCCTGAATGTACTGTTGTTGTCACATTTGCCGAGTCAGAATATATTTTCACTGTACACCCTTTGGTTGTATGTAGTGCTTCAATTAGCTCAATCAATTCTGCTGCTTGAGCTGAGTAGTGTGATGGAAGGCGTTTCTGCACTATAACCTCGTACTCATCTCCTTCTATTCTTACTACTGCTGCTCCTACATGTTTTTCTCCTGTCTCACTGTCAATTGATGCTGACCCATCCACTAAGTATATTTCCCCTTCCTCCAGTGCATTTTCGCTTGCCTTTGGGATATCATCTCCCTCCCCCTCGTATGCAGCACAATCGTGTTCTTGCATATCTTCCACAGTACAGGGCTCAGTAGTGAAGGTAGCGGGGTTCACAATTTTACATCTAACTACAGCGATGTTTGGGCTGGATATTATTATTTCGTAAGCTGTTGCTCTCTGTGTTGTGAGTGTTTATTTTGTTCTTTCTAGAATGGCAAATAATGAATGCTCTGCATACAAAGTTACTGAGCATCCCATTACAATTGTGGCACTTTTTTCTATTGCGAAGGCCGCTGCTGCAAGAGCTTATTCACACGCGAAGTAGCCCTGCATCCCTAAGTCTAATGTGCCGCTGTAGTAGGCCAAGGGCTTATGACCTAGCAATGTTTTTTTGTGTTAGCACTGCTGTCATCAATATTCCATTGCAATGTGAAAAGTGGTAGAACTTCCGGTCATAATCCGGGTTTGCTAAAACTGGTGTGTGTGAGATGAGGTCTTTTAGTTTGAAATATTGTGTGATCATTTCCTGTGTCCATTTTATGGGGGCGCTGTTCTTTTGTGCTTCTATTAATGCTTGCAACAATGGGCATGTATATGCTGCATAGTCCAAAATCCATGCACAGCAATAGTTACATTTGCCGAGAAACTTCTGCATGTCCTTCACTGTTTTTGGTATTATTGTATGACGTATGGATGCTGCTCTGTCAGGTATTATTCTTTTCCCATCTTTTGAAATCAACTGTCCTAGGTACAGCACTTCTGCTAGGCAGTATGGAAGCTAGCCCTTGTCCACTTTGCATCCTTTTGTAGCCAGTAAATTTAGTAATGAAATTGAATCCTCTCTGCACTGTTCTTCACTTTTACTACAGATGAGGAGGTCATCCACATATTGAATTATTGTGCTGTCTACATCCACATTACCAGGTTCTTCATCCAAAATTCTGTTGAAGATGCTGGGGCTCTCACAGTACCCCTATGACAATCTACAATGTTCATATCTCTTTCCCCCTAATGTAAATGCTGTGTGATACTGACAGCTTGGATCAAGTGGCACTGAGAAGAAGCATTTCTTCAAATCCACTACCGTGAAGCAAGTGGCCTCTTTAGGTATGCTGCACAAAATCAATGCAGGGTTAGGCACTAATGGGAACTCTTTCTGTACGATGTCATTAAGTGGGTGTAGGTCCTGGATCATTCTCTAATCCCCGCCCCTTGCTTTTTTAATCGGGTAAATCGCTGTGTTACAACGTGAATTGGATGGCACTATTATACCTTGTTGTAATCACGCAGTTATAGTTTCCTTTATTCCCGCCTCTGCTTCTCTTGACAATGGGTACTGTTTTATTCTAGACGGAATTGCACCAGGTTTCAATTTTATTTTTATGGGTGTGACCCCTTGCAATAGCCCACCGTCATGTGGGCCGGTCACCCATACTTCTGGCAGTACCTTTTCCATATCTTCATCAAATATAGTGGGTGGTACACTAACACTAGCCATGAGCGGGGTATGTATTTCTCTATGCTGGGTAATTATGTCACAGGGTACACTTATTTCCATTATAATTTCCCCATCAGTATCATTGTCAGTGAACAATTTCTCATCAGTCAAATCACGCAACGCTATGTTTGGGTCTATGCACAACACTGTTCTCCACACACATCCATGCCTGTCCAGTCCTATCACCGCAATAGGTTTGCTTGAAACTTGCACTGCTTCCAAGTCAATAAACATAATTGTCCCTGGCACAACATCTGAGCATACAATGGGGCGGAACACAAAATCAGATGGCACTCTCCATTCCTTCCGTGTTATCTCTGGCACAACCTTTGCGAGTACCCGTATCCCATGAATGAACATTTCAATATCAATGTGTACCCTTCACACTGCAATCTCATTCGTCATAGTGCTGATCATTAACATGGCCCTTACTGGACATACTCCTGGGGTGGATCACACTACCCCCCACTCTGTAAAGGAGATGGTCATATTCAATTTGCTCATGAGATTCCATCCCAATAAATGTATTGGTGAGTCTTCATGGTACAGTAATGGTGCTCAGACCGTCTTCCCTCCCACCGTTATGTCTAAGTCTTTTGTGTAAGGAACTTTTAAAATAGCCCCAGAGAACCCCTGTTTCCAAATGTTTTCCCAAGAGCGGGAACCGGCCTTCCATGTGGCACGATTTTTCAGTTCCCGAATCTACCATACAGATGTACTGTTTCTTGCCTACCTCCACACCCACCAGTGGTTCCTCTTCTGCACGTAGGGTAGTTGATAGGACTGGATACGCAAGTGCTTTCTGTGGGCTGTCCTAATCTGCATATGTTTCTGTTCCAGGGACAAAAAGACATTGGGGGTCATTACGACCCTGGCGGTAGGGGTTTAACGGGGACGCTAGAGCTGCCGGCCCCGATAAACCCCTACCGCCTCATTACGAGGTGCGCTCGCGGGACCCGGTAAGGACGCCTGGAGAAACCAGGCGTCCTTAGTGGGTCCCAAGAGCAGGCCAGCATGCGAACAACGGGCCCATCATTAACAGGCCTGTTGTTAGCATGCTCCCCATTCCCATTGAGCCCTATGGGGGATCAATTTGGAATGGGGATGTACTGGGGTTGGCTTCCCTGATTGGGGAAATGCCGGGCCCTCCAAGGTCAGAATGTCCCGGCAATTCCCCATTCAGCGAACCCAGACCCGGTACCCAGAATGGGGGTAGCCATGCCGCAAATAGCAGCATGGCTACCTCCAGTGTCGTAATGACCCCCATTGTCTCCGACTACCGCTACACCGCCGAAAGGTGTCAGTGCGCCATTTGCGTTTGTTGCAAAAATGTTAGTGTTTGTGTTCCAAATTGTGTTCTGGCGTGCTACCTGTTGTTGCATCCCGTGCTGTTGGGGTTGTTGTCTACATGGCATTTGCTGTACCCTCTGCTGCTGCTCATTATAGTATTGTTCTTTCTGCCCCCTCCCATCCATCGGTAACCCGTAAGGACTGCCTGGGTGTGGATGACCACAATGTTGTTCATTCCCCATGGGATGTTGCCCTTGGTAATATCCCATTGGTCGCATTCTGCATTCTCTAGAAAAATGTCTCCATCTCCCACAATTCCAACATGACCCTTGTGGTCCTCCCCTCATTCCTGGCCCTCCAAATTCTCTATTACCCATTCCCCCAAATCCTCCTCGCTGCCCCCACACCCACCTTGTCCTCTTGCGGGTCTGCACTGCCATTGGGGCCCCTCGTATTGCTCCTCTCCTGCCCATTGCTCCTGTCTGTTTGCAGCCCATGCCGCTGCCATCCTCACTGGTGTGTTTCCTGACCCATCCTCTCCTTCCCCCTGCCTGTCACTGGGTTGCGCTGAATTCAATGCCGTGAACTTCACTAATTTATTTTGACCCAATTTTGATTTGTCTGCCAACCTTCTCTGTGCTATCTCCTTTTCACTTTGATCCTCTTGCAAAGGTGTACAATTATGCTCTGAATCTCTGGCCAGCCTTTGGCTTCTATCCCATCTATTTTATCCAAGGTATTCTATACTTCCTTTGGGAGCCCTTTTTTAATTATGAAGTAAAACAAGGCGGTGGATTGGTTCCATGCTACGCCCGTTTCTGATCTCCACAGGTCCTGCAGCCGAAGAATGAATTACATAGGCTCTTCCTCATCTCTCATAGTGCACTGCATTACTAAATGCAGGTCTGGGGTATCTGGGAGGGTTCTCTGCTATGCATCCCATACTTGTGCCCTTATATTGTTAAATGATGACCTGTCATGGCGGTCGCTGTTCATTGTTACTTCCGGGAAACCGGCCTTCACCCACACTCCATCTGCTTGATCAGCAACAGCAGACACTTGTAAACTTTTTACATCCCCTATTGCCAATGGTATTCCTGCAGTGTTCTTTTCGAATGCATGTATCCACTTCCCCGCCCCACCTGAAAGTGGAGGCAGGAGTTTCAACAGGTTATTTTTGTCCATCTATGTCCATGGTATGTAGCGTGGTCTCCCTACTCCCTTATGTATCAGAGGCATCTGTAGTTTAGCCTTACCTCTTTTTTTACTTACCGTTCCCTTAGTTGTTTTACTTACCGACATGTTTCCAACTCTTTGCCTCAACCTCCCTTGCCACCTTGGGAGCCTTCCCCCATCCTCTGGGTCCATCGCTAGTGGGAGCGGGAATCCTGCCGCTGCCACTCCATTTCGCACTCATCTAGATTGCTCCACACTTCGTCTATCTCCTCCTCTTCCTCTGTTTCTCCTTGTCCCTCTCCCCCTTGGTTGTCTGGTGTCTCCAATCATATTATTCTTACAGGTTTGCCGTTTAAATGGAAGAGGAACTCTCCTGATTGCCACTCTTGTTCTTGCCCTTTTGGTATCGGTTCTGGTGGTGGCCCCCCGCTTCACTTGGTGGAGGTGTCAAATTGATTGCTAGTCATGGTAGTACTTCTTCTTCCCCAGGCAACATCTGGCCCCTATCACGCAATGCTCTTAGTCGTGTTATCTCCATTTGGGCGTGAGCGAGCTGCTTATCTAAATCTCCAGTTAACCATGCTAGATTCACTGGAGGGGCACTAGTTGGTCTGTATAGTCCTCCATTTTCATATGGTGGCTGGGCTGTGGCAATGGCTGCTGCCGGCGTGCTTGGTGCCGGCACATACCATGGCTCGCTGTATCCCACAGAAAGCCTTGTTAGTAACGGGTAAAGCTTTGCAAGGTCATTCTCTCCTGTTTTTACTGTACGCTCATCCCGTGTTGCTCCCTCTCCCCCCGCCGGGCGTGTGGGTTTTTCTACCAATGTCTCTTTACTTTCCTCGCCACTAGGGGCTGCCTCTTCGAACATTCTCCATAAGTCTAAGCCTATTTTGTAGTTGATTTCCCCGGTATTTGGCTAGCAAATGAGTTGCTACAAGATCTAACACTCTTTTCTCAAAGGACCCTCCCTCTGGCCAAATTTGGGACGAGCCTTCCCCTTTTATTTCGGTGAGCCATTGATCATGGTATTTTTGCATTTTTTCACTATACAACGGGAGGTGTTGACAGATATGCGCTAGTGGTGGGTCTCCCCCATAATGTCTTCCCACACTTTTTGTTATCTCTCACTGTTGTACTTTCCAGTGTTATTATCAGTATTTGTTAATTTACTCCACGTTAAACACCCACAATCTTATTTACTTACACCTTGATATCTGCAATCACATAACACATTTCTTAGCAATACTCATTCTATGAACATCATAGTATGCACATATTTTATCGACAGACAA
This sequence comes from Ambystoma mexicanum, assembly GCF_040938575.1. Lineage (NCBI taxonomy): Eukaryota > Metazoa > Chordata > Amphibia > Caudata > Ambystomatidae > Ambystoma > Ambystoma mexicanum. The sequence continues at coordinate 849,314,876 of NC_090935.1, forward strand.
AGAAACAAGTGACTTCAACAACATAAAACTTGTAACATGTGCTGCCTTTTAATATTACTTACCCCGCTATTCTACCTTTACTCTCTTTTTCTCTTATTTCTATTTCTTTTCATTCACTACCCACCTCTGAGCCCCCTTATGCTGCCTCTCTGAAGAATTCTACTCACACAGAAATAGAATATTGTAAATAACTATTCTGAGTCTACTAAATATGTGAGACTCCTACGTTTTATTCTCCTTATCTACACTTATTTCCTCCACTGGTCAAGACAATGTTATGCAGCGCTGCCTTCTACCCCTCTTTGGAGCTAGGATCCCGTGTTCCCTTTTATCTCTTTGTCCACAACAACCTAATGGCCATATAAAGGATAGATCAGAAAAGCCTCACAGTTTCTTTCAATAGACCCTAAACTTCTGATTCCCACTATACCATTACCGTATTTTTTTACACTATTATTTCTCAATTTTTTCTTCCCCTCTCTTGGGAATCTCACAACCAGTACTCACGTGTTCAGCAGGGTGGTCCGAGATCCTCCGTTCACGGTCTATCCACAATCAGGGCTGCAACCCAACCAACCTATAACCCGGCTTGGCAAGCAGTTAGGTGGGTATTTGCAAAGATGACGGGGACCCTTGGAACTTTTTGTTTTGTGCTCACAATGGTCAACCGCAGAGGCGATTGTTTTGCTGGGGGCGTCCCGGATCTCGCCGCATGGCACGGGTGCCTCGCCGCACCTGTCGCAATCACATCGTGGGGGTCACCAAATGTAAGGTCTCACTCACCAACTCAAACATGCATATTCATAAAACATAATACACCCCAGTGGGGAATGAGACTAGGAGAACGGATTGCAAGTTTTGGGACCTCATTACGAGGTTGGAGGTAAGGGGTTAATGGCGCCGGTAAAGGTGCCGGTGCCATTAACCCCTTACCTCTGCATTACAAGGTCATTTAGCAGGTTACGCTAAGGGCAGCTGGTTTTACCAGGCGCCTTTAGCGGGAGCCTTTAAAGGACCAGCATGCTAATAACGGGCCCGTTATTAACGGGCCCATTATAGCATGCTCTCCATTCCCATTGAGCCCTATGAGGGCTCGAATGGGAATGGGAAAGGGTTCCCTGAATGGGGAAATACCAGGTCCTCCAAGGTTGGAATTGCCCGGTAATTCCCCATTCAGGGAACCGGGACCTGGTATACAGTAAGGGGGTAGCCATGGTGCTAATAGCACCATGGCTACATCCAACCTCGTAACGAGGCCCTTAGATAAGTTTATGTAAAGTTGGCATCCATAGAACTCTGCTGCCTCGAGAGCGCTCTGGCAAACATTACAATTACAGAGAGTTATAAAGAAAAACATTGTCATAGATGACGCAACTATCATAGGGTGCTGCAATAGTGTGGGATTGGCTGAACGGCATAGATACATATGTTAGAGTAGGCACTGCTTCTTCTGGATTGGTTCCCCAGATGGTGGGAGGGTGAGCGTCACGAAGTCCAGCTGCATGTGTCCAGGAGGGGTGAGGGTTAGGTCAGGGTAAGACAGAGTTGACACTAACTAAGCTGGCATGAGAAACTACCATTCAATACATGATAAACAACAATCATAAGTATACCTTTGAATAAATCTAGAAAACCTATAAATTGCATACATGTGATTACACCATCTTTCATTGGGATTTTTATGGGGTACAAGGCGTAAAGGACTTGGCCTCTGTGATAACCTGGGCGACTAAGTGGTTCTTAGCACATCAAGGCAAGTGGGGAGTTATAATGACATGTGTTAGTTTTAGTGTACAATATACTGAGACAGAGGTCTGGGTTTATTGGGGGCATTGTGGGGTGGGCTGCACAGCAGGGTCACACTTCTGGTACATCTTGAGAATACTTTAGGAGGGCACAGGGTTACATTGGCAGTCATTTTCCAACAGCTTGGCCACGGGGGAAGGGGCAGGTTTGTGGAGATGGATGAGGTACAAGGCATGGTTCGAGCCGGTTCACACACAGGACAGCGATCACAGAGGAAGAGTGAGATGATACATTATGTTATTTGTTTCAATTATCCCAAGCGCATCGATGAGAATGGGAGTTGTGAAGCTTTCAGACAGGGAGGAAAAGGTGGGGGCCAGGAGCATGCTGTGCACAGCGCTGCAGAGGGGAGCGAAGCCTTTTTGTAATATCGAAGTGAGGCCTAGTCCAAAGATGGAGTCGAGGGCACACAAAATCGATGCCAAGTGTGTCCCGCAATAGCTCCACTTATGCTAATGTCAGCATACGGGCATTACGGGAACCCCGCCATTGTATGAGCAAGGGGTTCATAACGTGCAAATGGGCGAGGGGGCCCAAACAACCCCTCACTCCCACACATTCCCCCCTTTCATGACATCTAAAGTAACAAACTAATCCTTATGGTTATTTTCATTTCGATAGTACTCTACTTCTTGCACTGCTTCATCCCATGCGGGTCTCCCTTTAATTGGCATCCAAGCCCTGCAAACGCTTCGTAAGCTTTGACCTCTCCTGGCGTATTCATCAGGTGTGCAGGTCATACATATTCCCCCATCCCCATCCAGGTCCACTCACACCTCCCTGTACCTTTGTAACTCACATGGCTCTTTAATGTTTGTATGTTATATGTTATCCACCCTGTCCCCAAGCTGATAATATACTGCTGTTAGGCAATACTTAGGGGGATTTGACTCTCCTGTGTGTATTTGAGCATCTGTTACATTCGCTGCCATTGTCAGTTTGCCCATCGTTACTGTCATCATAGCTGAACTAGGCATTGAATTTGCACAACATCAAATGCCTACCTGACACACACCGAAAAATAGCAGCACAAAAACGATGAGTGGAACAAAAATGTTAATTATCACATTGAGCCAGGATGGTATCCAATTGAAAATGCCATCAAACCAGTTGCTCGGCTCTATTCCTTCTTCCTTCCGCATTCTCTCCCCTAAGCTATGCACAGCTGAGATGACGTGGGAGAGGGTCCCATTGTCTGCGTCTTCAGAAGGTACGAATGTGCAGCAGGCACTCCCGATTTCTCGGTCAACACCACCGTCCATTGGAGTGAGGAGGTCCAGGATGTGCCGGTTCTGCATTGTCATTAAGCACAGGGCGCAAAGTTCCACCTTTATAACGTTGAATCCTTCTTCAATGTCATTGGCCAGTTGGATCAGCCCCCAGCACACGATCTGCAGCCATTTGGTGTTTGTTCGTGCTTGAAGTCCTGGCACCAGGAGGGAAGCAAAGACATTTTCAGCAGAGTTGAAGAGGTTATATTTGTCTGGAATATTGTCCAGGAGGTCTGATGACTTGCCTGAGATATAGTTGGATGACCGTTGTTTATGAGACACCCTGTCTTGTAATTCGTTTTCAGACAGAATGTCGTATGTGGAAGGCTCTGTTGTTGCTGGCTGGGGTGCTGCTGATATGTCAGTTGAATTTTTCCCCCCTTGGATATAGCTTTCTGGAATCACAATTAGCGCTGAATGCAGTGTGGCCAGGGCACAGGTACCCCTCCATGATGGTGGTAGATGCAGGTATGCTTGTTTGCCACATACCCAATACATGTCCATGAGTGCTGCTGTGCCCTTTTTCATGTCTGGAATAATAATTGTTTTGTTGCATTTTCTATTCAAGCCCATTTGCACCTTTCCCTCGCCATGGAAGAAAAGTTCATGTTTATTTTCTTTCTGTGTTTTGATGGGTTTCTCAAGAGCTGTGACCCATGTGAGCTTTGCAATGTGTTGGGACCAGACCGGAGTGCATGTTTCTTGACCCATTGAAAGTTCTCCTTGGTAAGTCCTCGCAACGCCTCTGCTTTGCACTTGATCGTCTCATCATGCCATTTGTTTTGTGTGAACCGTGTCCCTCTGATGACAAAAAACAGTTCTTTGATGCAGATCACTCCTTGCGGCTTACTCGTGCAGGTTTTTTTCATTCTGCAGCATTTCTATTGTAACTGTGTGTGACTGGAAGGTGCTTTGAATCTTACACAATATGAGATGAACTAAACATGGGGCATCCGACAACGGCACTTCTAGAGGTATAAGTATCTTAGGTGTGCCTGAGGCATGTGGTATAAGAGAGCAGACATAACAGCTCTCATTTGTTGCTTCCTTGGCTGTTGCACTCATGTCTGAGTACCATTTGTTTGATTGATCTGGGTGGTGGGGGTCTTCAATCTCGTCTAATCCCAGGCCATGATATGCGTCATAGTTTTTCTCTCCCAACCACCTTTTCCGCCTCCTCCTCCCCCTTCACTATTATTTATCATTTTCACTCTCCGGTACTTTATGGGAAAGAAATCTGCCCACGTTACATTGCTTAGTTCACTAGCAGCTTGCCAATATTGTGGTATTGGAGGGTCTTAGGTAATTGGAGTATCAGGGTTAAAGTGCATTACAGTGCCTTATGAGGTAGGTTCTGTGGTTGCATGTGCATTTGTATATGTTAGGTCAGGCTCACCGAACCAGGAATAATCACCATCGTATTCATTAGTCTCATTATCTTTGTCAAAACCCATAGCAGCAAGTGAAAAAATTGGGGTTTTGACAGTTCGGTTTTTATACTACTTAGGGAGATTATCATTTGCATAGCCATTGTGTTTCCAAATTGTTGTAACTCCAGCCCATATAAAGCTTGAGCCTTCTCGCATCAGGATTACCCCACTTACCCCCCTCTTTCTCATCCCCATTTATGAAAGTAAATACAAGGCAGCAAAAAATAACATCACAGAAAATACTATTGCTGCAAACGCTAATCCACCTTCATAATTGTACAATTTATTTATTCTATCATCTACTATATCACTATCTACATTTGAATCGTCCTTAGTGAGGGCCCTCTTTTCCGTCATATTTCCACCTGAAGGAGCGATATAAAATTGTTAAGTACATTGCAAAACCTTTTCACACTTCTATGCATATTTTCATTTCAAACATGACCACATTAATACCTAATTTCTCCACTAATCACTTTTTCTACCTTTAACTCTTTCATTTCTATTAAACTTCATAAATTTTCTTTGAAAAGATGAACTTCAATTAGGTGACTTGAGAAAGTACTAGTGTTAGAAGAATGGAGAGAGAGAGAGAGAAAGAGAAGGAGAGAAGGAGAGGGAGAGAGGGGGAGAGAGAAAGAGAGAAAGAGAGAGAGAGAGAGAGAGAGAGAGAGAGAGAGGGACAGAGGGGGAGATAGGTATTGCAAACTTTTAACACAATTATTTACATATGTTTCTTAATCACACTATTTTCTCTTTTTCATACTTCTCAAAATTATTTTCTTTTGTGCCACGTTACACATCTCTATTTTAACCACTGGCAACTTCTTCAGTCTGTTGTTGCTCACTTTGAGGTGTTGTGCTATTGTGTGCTCTACTCACATCTGAGAGATGCACCCAATATTTCAACCCCTTAACCTTCACTGCAGTGGTAGAGCAGCAAATGACCTTGTATGGGTCATTGAATCATGGGGAGTTCCATCTCTGCACAAAGCTACGCACATACGCATTTTCTCCTGGCATTAATTGTCCTGTGGGGCTGCCTTCGGCTGGTGTTGTATCTGTTTCATTATTTTGTGTGAATGCAAGTGCTAATTGTCTTGCTATACTTCGTACCGCACGTGTCAGTTGGGCAAGGTATTTCTTAAATTCATCCCCCACCACTGTGCCAGCTCTGTGAGCATCTGATGCTCGTCTTACTGGTGACAATGGAGTATGTATGAGCTGTCACATCACTATTTCGTGCGGGCTCAAATGAGGTGCTTACTTGGTTGCGTTCTGAGTTGGAACAGTGCTACGGGCAACCAATCCACCCAGTTCTTCTTAAGTGTGTTACATAACTTGGGCAATTTTCTTTTAAGCAAGCTGTTGATTTTTTTCTACCACCCCGTTAGCCTGCCGGTGATAAAACGAACATAATTTGTGCTTTACACCTAACAGCGTGGTCACCTCCTTGAAGAGGTCATTCACAAAATGGGTGCCATTGTCTGATCTGATCACATCACATGTACCCCGCCTGGAGAAAACCTCCCACACCAAAAACTTTGCAGCTCACTTTGCATTTGGATGTGGACATGGCACAGCTTCCACCCACCGTGAGAAGGGACAAACTATCACAATGAGATACTTGCCCCATTGCATCTTTCTCCCATGTCCGCATAGTCTATGTGGATCTCTCTAAAAGGCAGCACAGGACGTGGTAGCATTCCTCGTAGTGTTCGGAGAGTCATTCCTGAATTATATGTTTGGCATGTAGTACATTCAGTTGTTAACTTCGAAAGGTGTTCCTGCAAATTCGGTACAAACCAGTTTTCCTGAATCTCTGCTGCAATGTGTTGTTTTGTTACATGCGTTGGGAAGTGGAGCTGTTGGAATGCTATCAATAATAATTCTACTGACATCACCACCATCCCTGTTAGTTCTTGCCGCCATATTAAATCTGATGGAGACTGTTTACATCTTCTCTTTCCCCAAAGTTCTTCTATTGGTGCAGGCTTTTTTAATTCTATAACTTGTAGAATCAGTGTGCTGTTGTATCCTTCCTCCTGTACTTCTGCACTTGTTCTTTTTACAATGCACTCTAACGGTTGTGGAACATTGAAGTATGCTGCTCCTTTCACAGCAGCATCCTCTGCCGTGTTCCCGAATGAGTTTGCGTCTGTGCTATTTGTGTGTGCCTGGCACTTTACCAATGCAACCACCAATGCTACCACTGACGTTTCTGCTAGCACTTAGATCAAGTCATTCAATAGTGCTGTATGCTGTACTGGTGCTCCATCTTCCCTTCTGAACCCTCTTTGTCGCCATCGTGACAACCCTGAATGTACTGTTGTTGTCACATTTGCCGAGTCAGAATATATTTTCACTGTACACCCTTTGGCTGTATGTAGTGCTTCAATTAGCTCAATCAATTCTGCTGCTTGAGCTGAGTAGTGTGATGGAAGGCGTTTCTGCACTATAACCTCGTACTCATCTCCTTCTATTCTTACTACTGCTGCTCCTACATGTTTTTCTCCTGTCTCACTGTCAATTGATGCTGACCCATCCACTAAGTATATTTCCCCTTCCTCCAGTGCATTTTCGCTTGCCTTTGGGATATCATCTCCCTCCCCCTCGTATGTAGCACAATCGTGTTCTTGCATATCTTCCACAGTACAGGGCTCAGTAGTGAAGGTAGCGGGGTTCACAATTTTACATCTAACTACAGCGATGTTTGGGCTGGATATTATTATTTCGTAAGCTGTTGCTCTCTGTGTTGTGAGTGTTTATTTTGTTCTTTCTAGAATGGCAAATAATGAATGCTCTGCATACAAAGGTACTGAGCATCCCATTATAATTGTGGCACTTTTTTCTATTGCGAAGGCCGCTGCTGCAAGAGCTTATTCACGCGCGAAGTAGCCCTGCATCCCTAAGTCTAATGTGCCGCTGTAGTAGGCCAAGGGCTTATGACCTAGCAATGTTTTTTTGTGTTAGCACTGCTGTCATCAATATTCCATTGCACTGTGAAAAGAGGTAGAACTTCCGGTCATAATCTGGGTTTGCTAAAACTGGTGTGTGTGAGATGAGGTCTTATAGTTTGAAATATTGTGTGATCATTTCCTGTGTCCATTTTATGGGGGCGCTGTTCTTTTGTGCTTCTTTTAATGCTTGCAACAATGGGCATGTATATGCTGCATAGTCCAAAATCCATGCACAGCAATAGTTACATTTGCCGAGAAACTTCTGCATGTCCTTCACTGTTTTTGGTATTATTGTATGACGTATGGATGCTGCTCTGTCAGGTATTATTCTTTTCCCATCTTTTGAAATCAACTGTCCTAGGTACAGCACTTCTGCTAGGCAGTATGGAAGCTAGCCCTTGTCCACTTTGCATCCTTTTGTAGCCAGTAAATTTAGTAATGAAATTGAATCCTCTCTGCACTGTTCTTCACTTTTACTACAGATGAGGAGGTCATCCACATATTGAATTATTGTGCTGTCTACATCCACATTACCAGGTTCTTCGTCCAAAATTCTGTTGAAGATGCTGGGGCTCTCACAGTACCCCTATGACAATCTACAATGTTCATATCTCTTGCCCCCTAATGTAAATGCTGTGTGATACTGACAGCTTGGATCAAGTGGCACTGAGAAGAAGCATTTCTTCAAATCCACTACCGTGAAGCAAGTGGCCTCTTTAGGTATGCTGCACAAAATCAATGCAGGGTTAGGCACTAATGGGAACTCTTTCTGTACGATGTCATTAAGTGGGTGTAGGTCCTGGATCATTCTCTAATCCCCGCCCCTTGCTTTTTTAATCGGGTAAATCGCTGTGTTACAACGTGAATTGGATGGCACTATTATACCTTGTTGTAATCACGCAGTTATAGTTTCCTTTATTCCCGCCTCTGCTTCTCTTGACAATGGGTACTGTTTTATTCTAGACGGAATTGCACCAGGTTTCAATTTTATTTTTATGGGTGTGACCCCTTGCAATAGCCCACCGTCATGTGGGCCGGTCGCCCATACTTCTGGCAGTACCTTTTCCATATCTTCATCAAATATAGTGGGTGGTACACTAACACTAGCCATGAGCGGGGCATGTATTTCTCTATGCTGGGTAATTATGTCACAGGGTACACTTATTTCCATTATAATTTCCCCATCAGTATCATTGTCAGTGAACAATTTCTCATCAGTCAAATCACGCAACGCTATGTTTGGGTCTATGCACAACACTGTTCTCCACACACATCCATGCCTGTCCAGTCCTATCACCGCAATAGGTTTGCTTGAAACTTGCACTGCTTCCAAGTCAATAAACATAATTGTCCCCGCACAACATCTGAGCATACAATGGGACGGAACACAAAATCAGATGGCACTCTCCATTCCTTCCGTGTTATCTCTGGCACAACCTTCGCGAGTACCCGTATCCCATGAATGAACATTTCAATATCAATGTGTACCCTTCACACTGCAATCTCATTCCTCATAGTGCTGATCATTAACATGGCCCTTACTGGACATACTCCTGGGGTGGACCACACTATCCCCCACTCTGTAAAGGAGATGGTCATATTCAATTTGCTCATGAGATTCCATCCCAATAAATGTATTGGTGAGTCTTCATGGTACAGTAATGGTGCTCAGACCGTCTTCCCTCCCACCGTTATGTCTAAGTCTTTTGTGTAAGGAACTTTTAAAATAGCCCCAGAGAACCCCTGTTTCCAAATGTTTTCCCAAGAGCGGGAACCGGCCTTCCATGTGGCACGATTTTTCAGTTCCCGAATCTACCATACAGATGTACTGGTTGTTGCCTACCTCCACACCCACCAGTGGTTCCTCTTCTGCACGTAGGGTAGTTGATAGGACTGGATACGCAAGTGCTTTCTGTGGGCTGTCCTAATCTGCATATGTTTCTGTTCCAGGGACAAAAAGACATTGGGGGTCATTACGACCCTGGCGGTAGGGGTTTAACGGGGCCGCTAGAGCTGCCGGCCCCGATAAACCCCTACCGCCTCATTACGAGGTGCGCTCGCGGGACCCGGTAAGGACGCCTGGAGAAACCAGGCGTCCTTAGTGGGTCCCAAGAGCAGGCCAGCATGCGAACAACGGGCCCATCATTAACGGGCCTGTTGTTAGCATGCTCCCCATTCCCATTGAGCCCTATGGGGGATCAATTTGGAAAGGGGATGTACTGGGGTTGGCTTCCCTGATTGGGGAAATGCCGGGCCCTCCAAGGTCAGAATGGCCCGGCAATTCCCCATTCAGCGAACCCAGACCCGGTACCCAGAATGGGGGTAGCCATGCCGCAAATATCAGCATGGCTACCTCCAGGGTCGTAATGACCCCCATTGTCTCCGACTACCGCTACACCGCCGAAAGGTGTCAGTGCGCCATTTGCGTTTGTTGCAAAAATGTTAGTGTTTGTGTTCCAAATTGTGTTCTGGCGTGCTACCTGTTGTTGCATCCCGTGCTGTTGGGGTTGTTGTCTACATGGCATTTGCTGTACCCTCTGCTGCTGCTCATTATAGTATTGTTCTTTCTGCCCACTCCCATCCATCGGTAACCCGTAAGGACTGCCTGGGTGTGGATGACCACAATGTTGTTCATTCCCCATGGGATGTTGCCCTTGGTAATATCCCATTGGTCGCATTCTGCATTCTCTAGAAAAATGTCTCCATCTCCCACAATTCCAACATGACCCTTGTGGTCCTCCCCTCATTCCTGGCCCTCCAAATTCTCTATTACCCATTCCCCCAAATCCTCCTCGCTGCCCCCGCACCCACCTTGTCCTCTTGCGGGTCTGCACTGCCATTGGGGCCCCTCGTATTGCTCCTCTCCTGCCCATTGCTCCTGTCTGTTTGCAGCCCATGCCGCTGCCATCCTCACTGGTGTGTTTCCTGACCCATCCTCTCCTTCCCCCTGCCTGTCACTGGGTTGCGCTGAATTCAATGCCGTGAACTTCACTAATTTATTTTGACCCAATTTTGATTTGTCTGCCAACCTTCTCTGTGCTATCTCCTTTTCACTTTGATCCTCTTGCAAAGGTGTAAAATTATGCTCTGAATCTCTGGCAAGCCTTTGGCTTCTATCCCATCTATTTTATCCAAGGTATTCTATACTTCCTTTGGGAGCCCTTTTTTAATTATGAAGTAAAACAAGGCGGTGGATTGGTTCCATGCTACGCCCGTTTCTGATCTCCACAGGTCCTGCAGCCGAAGAATGAATTACATAGGCTCTTCCTCATCTCTCATAGTGCACTGCATTACTAAATGCAGGTCTGGGGTATCTCGGAGGGTTCTCTGCTATGCATCCCATACTTGTGCCCTTATATTGTTAAATGATGACCTGTCATGGCGGTCGCTGTTCATTGTTACTTCCGGGAAACCGGCCTTCACCCACACTCCATCTGCTTGATCAGCAACAGCAGACAGTTGTAAACTTTTTACATCCCCTATTGCCAATGGTATTCCTGCAGTGTTCTTTTCGAATGCATGTATCCACTTCCCCGCCCCACCTGAAAGTGGAGGCAGGAGTTTCAACAGGTTATTTTTGTCCATCTATGTCCATGGTATGTAGCGTGGTCTCCCTACTCCCTTATGTATCAGAGGCATCTGTAGTTTAGCCTTACCTCTTTTTTTACTTACCGTTCCCTTAGTTGTTTTACTTACCGACATGTTTCCAACTCTTTGCCTCAACCTCCCTTGCCACCTTGGGAGCCCTCCCCCATCCTCTGGGTCCATCGCTAGTGGGAGCGGGAATCCTGCCGCTGCCACTCCATTTCGTACTCATCTAGATTGCTCCACACTTCGTCTATCTCCTCCTCTTCCTCTGTTTCTCCTTGTCCCTCTCCCCCTTGGTTGTCTGTTGTCTCCAATCATATTATTCTTACAGGTTTGCCGTTTAAATGGAAGAGGAACTCTCCTGATTGCCACTCTTGTTCTTGCCCTTTTGGTATCGGTTCTGGTGGTGGCCCCCCGCTTCACTTGGTGGAGGTGTCAAATTGATTGCTAGTCATGGTAGTACTTCTCCTTCCCCTGGCATCATCTGGCCCCTATCACGCAATGCTCTTAGTCGTGTTATCTCCATTTGGGCGTGAGCGAGCTGCTTATCTAAATCTCCAGTTAACCATGCTAGATTCACTGGAGGGGCACTAGTTGGTCTGTATAGTCCTCCATTTTCATATGGTGGCTGGGCTGTGGCAATGGCTGCTGCCGGCGTGCTTGGTGCCGGCACATACAATGGATCGCTGTATCCCACAGAAGGCCTTGTTAGTAACGGGTAAAGCTTTGCAAGGTCATTCTCTCCTGTTTTTACTGTACGCTCATCCCCTGTTGCTCCCTCTCCCCCCGCCGGGTGTGTGGGTTTTTCTACCAATGTCTCTTTACTTTCCTCGCCACTAGGGGCTGCCTCTTCGAACATTCTCCATAAGTCTAAGCCTATTTTGTAGTTGATTTCCCCGGTATTTGGCTAGCAAATGAGTTGCTACAAGATCTAACACTCTTTTCTCAAAGGACCCTCCCTCTGGCCAAATTTGGGACGAGCCTTCCCCTTTTATTTCGGTGAGCCATTGATCATGGTATTTTTGCATTTTTTCACTATACAACGGGAGGTGTTGACAGATATGCGCTAGTGGTGGGTCTCCCCCATAATGTCTTCCCACACTTTTTGTTATCTCTCACTGTTGTACTTTCCTGTGTTATTATCAGTATTTGTTAATTTACTCCACGTTAAACACCCACAATCTTATTTACTTACACCTTGATATCTGCAATCACATAACACATTTCTTAGCAATACTCATTCTATGAACATCATAGTATGCACATATTTTATCGACAGACAAAGAAACAAGTGACTTCAACAACATAAAACATGTAACATGTGCTGCCTTTTAATATTACTTACCCCGCTATTCTACCTTTACTCTCTTTTTCTCTTATTTCTATTTCTTTTCATTCACTACCCACCTCTGAGCCCCCTTATGCTGCCTCTCTGAAGAATTCTACTCACACAGAAATAGAATATTGTAAATAACTATTCTGAGTCTACTAAATATGTGAGACTCCTACGTTTTATTCTCTTTATCTACACTTATTTCCTCCACTGGTCAAGACAATGTTATGCAGTGCTGCCTTCTACCCCTCTTCGGAGCTAGGATCCCGTGTTCCCTTTTATCTCTTTGTCCACAACAACCTAATGGCCATATAAAGGATAGATCAGAAAAGCCTCACAGTTTCTTTCAATAGACCCTAAACGTCTGATTCCCACTATACCATTACCGTATTTTTTTACACTATTATTTCTCAATTTTTTCTTCCCCTCTCTTGGGAATCTCACAACCAGTACTCACGTGTTCAGCAGGGTGGTCCGAGATCCTCAGTTCACGGTCTATCCACAATCAGGGCTGCAACCCAACCAACCTATAACCCGGCTTGGCAAGCAGTTAGGTGGGTATTTGCAAAGATGACGGGGACCCTTGGAACTTTTTGTTTTGTGCTCACAATGGTCAACCGCAGAGGCGATTGTTTTGCTGGGGGCGTCCCGGATCTCGCCGCATGGCACGGGTGCCTCGCCGCACCTGTCGCAATCACATCGCGGGGGTCACCAAATGTAAGGGCTCACTCACCAACTCAAACATGCATATTCATAAAACATAATACACCCCAGTGGGGAATGAGACTAGGAGAACGGGTTGCAAGTTTTGGGGCCTCATTACGAGGTTGGAGGTAAGGGGTTAATGGTGCCGGTAAAGGTGCCGGTGCCATTAACCCCTTACCTCTGCATTACAAGGTCATTTAGCAGGTTACGCTAAGGGCAGCTGGTTTTACCAGGCGCCTTTAGCGGGAGCCTTTAAAGGACCAGCATGCTAATAACGGGCCCGTTATTAACGGGCCCATTATAGCATGCTCTCCATTCCCATTGAGCCCTATGAGGGCTCGAATGGGAATGGGAATGGGTTCCCTGAATGGGGAAATACCAGGTCCTCCAAGGTTGGAATTGCCCGGTAATTCCCCATTCAGGGAACTGGGACCTGGTATACAGTAAGGGGGTAGCCATGGTGCTAATAGCACCATGGCTACATCCAACCTCGTAACGAGGCCCTTAGATAAGTTTATGTAAAGTTGGCATCCATAGAACTCTGCTGCCTCGAGAGCGCTCTGGCAAACATTACAATTACAGAGAGTTATAAAGAAAAACATTGTCATAGATGACGCAACTATCATAGGGTGCTGCAATAGTGTGGGATTGGCTGAACGGCATAGATACATATGTTAGTGTAGGCACTGCTTCTTCTGGATTGGTTCCCCAGATGGTGGGAGGGTGAGCGTCACGAAGTCCAGCTGCATGTGTCCAGGAGGGGTGAGGGTTAGGTCAGGGTAAGACAGAGTTGACACTAACTAAGCTGGCATGAGAAACTACCATTCAATACATGATAAACAACAATCATAAGTATACCTTTGAATAAATCTAGAAAACCTATAAATTGCATACATGTGATTACACCATCTTTCATTGGGATTTTTATGGGGTACAAGGCGTAAAGGACTTGTCCTCTGTGATAACCTGGGCGACTAAGTGGTTCTTAGCACATCAAGGCAAGTGGGGAGTTATAATGACATGTGTTAGTTTTAGTGTACAATATACTGAGACAGAGGTCTGGGTTTATTGGGGGCATTGTGGGGTGGGCTGCACAGCAGGGTCACACTTCTGGTACATCTTGAGAATACTTTAGGAGGGCACAGGGTTACATTGGCAGTCATTTTCCAACAGCTTGGCCACGGGGGAAGGGGCAGGTTTGTGGAGATGGATGAGGTACAAGGCATGGTTCGAGCCGGTTCACACACAGGACAGCGATCACAGAGGAAGAGTGAGATGATACATTGGGCCTCATTACACGGAAGGCGGTAATCCAGGGTGCTATTAGCACCCTGGACCATGCCGGTAAATTACCGGCACCGCCTTGGCGGAAAGGGGATTTACGGCCCCATTCCAAGGTTGGAGGGGCGGTAAATCTCCCTTCCGCCATTGCCCTTCCCCATTCCCATTTCTGCCCCATAGGGCTATATGGGAATGGGGAAGGCGCTAATTACGGCACCGCAATTTTGCGGTGCCGTAATTAGCTCCGAGGTCCCTTAGCGGGTTGGTACTTAACGCCTGCAAGAAGCAGGCGTTAATTCCTCCAACCCGCAAAGGGACCTCGTAGTACGGCGGTAAGGGTTAACGGTCACCGTTGTCATTAACGGTTAACCCTTACCGCTGTCCGTGTAATGAGGCCCATTATGTTATTTGTTTCAATTATCCCAAGCGCATCGATGAGAATGGGAGTTGTGAAGCTTTCAGACAGGGAGGAAAAGGTGGGGGCCAGGAGCATGCTGTGCACAGCGCTGCAGAGGGGAGCGAAGCCTTTTTGTAATATCGAAGTGAGGCCTAGTCCAAAGATGGAGTCGAGGGCACACAAAATGGATGCCAAGTGTGTCCCGCAATAGCTCCACTTATGCTAATGTCAGCATACGGGCATTACGGGAACCCCGCCATTGTATGAGCAAGGGGTTCATAACGTGCAAATGGGCGAGGGGGCCCAAACAACCCCTCACTCCCACACATTCCCCCCTTTCATGACATCTAAAGTAACAAACTAATCCTTATGGTTATTTTCATTTCGATAGTACTCTACTTCTTGCACTGCTTCATCCCATGCGGGTCTCCCTTTAATTGGCATCCAAGCCCTGCAAACGCTTCGTAAGCTTTGACCTCTCCTGGCGTATTCATCAGGTGTGCAGGTCATACATATTCCCCCATCCCCATCCAGGTCCACTCACACCTCCCTGTACCTATGTAACTCACATGGCTCTTTAATGTTTGTATGTTATATGTTATCCACCCTGTCCCCAAGCTGATAATATACTGCTGTTAGGCAATACTTAGGGGGATTTGACTCTCCTGTGTGTATTTGAGCATCTGTTACATTCGCTGCCATTGTCAGTTTGCCCATCGTTACTGTCATCATAGCTGAACTAGGCATTGAATTTGCACAACATCAAATGCCTACCTGACACACACCGAAAAATAGCAGCACAAAAACGATGAGTTGAACAAAAATGTTCATTATCACATTGAGCCAGGATGGTATCCAATTGAAAATGCCATCGAACCAGTTGCTCGGCTCTATTCCTTCTTCCTTCCGCATTCTCTCCCCTAAGCTATGCACAGCTGAGATGACGTGGGAGAGGGTCCCATTGTCTGCGTCTTCAGAAGGTACGAATGTGCAGCAGGCACTCCCGATTTCTCGGTAAACACCACCGTCCATTGGAGTGAGGAGGTCCAGGATGTACTGGTTCTGCATTGTCATTAAGCACAGGGCGCAAAGTTCCACCTTTATAACGTTGAATCCTTCTTCAATGTCATTGGCCAGTTGGATCAGCCCCAGCACACGATCTGCAGCCATTTGGTGTTTGTTCGTGCTTGAAGTCCTGGCACCAGGAGGGAAGCAAAGACATTTTCAGCAGAGTTGAAGAGGTTATATTTGTCTGGAATATCGTCCAGGAGGTCTGATGTCTTGCCTGAGATATAGTTGGATGACCGTTGTTTATGAGACACCCTGTCTTGTAATTCGTTTTCAGACAGAATGTCGTATGTGGAAGGCTCTGTTGTTGCTGGCTGGGGTGCTGCTGATATGTCAGTTGAATTTTTCCCCCCTTGGATATAGCTTTCTGGAATCACAATTAGCACTGAATGCAGTGTGGCCAGGGCACAGGTACCCCTCCAGGATGGTGGTAGATGCAGGTATGCTTGTTTGCCACATACCCAATACATGTCCATGAGTGCTGCTGTGCCCTTTTTCATGTCTGGAATAATAATTGTTTTGTTGCATTTTCTATTCAAGCCCATTTGCACCTTTCCCTCGCCATGGAAGAAAAGTTCATGTTTATTTTCTTTCTGTGTTTTGATGGGTTTCTCAAGAGCTGTGACCCATGTGAGCTTTGCAATGTGTTGGGACCAGACCGGAGTGCATGTTTCTTGACCCATTGAAAGTTCTCCTTGGTAAGTCCTCGCAACGCCTCTGCTTTGCACTTGATCGTCTCATCATGCCATTTGTTTTGTGTGAACCGTGTCCCTCTGATGACAAAAAACGGTTCTTTGATGCAGATCACTCCTTGCGGCTTACTCGTGCAGGTTTTTTCATTCTGCAGCATTTCTATTGTAACTGTGTGTGACTGGAAGGTGCTTTGAATCTTACACAATATGAGATGAACTAAACATGGGGCATCCGACAACGGCACTTCTAGAGGGATAAGTATCTTAGGTGTGCCTGAGGCATGTGGTATAAGAGAGCAGACATAACAGCTCTCATTTGTTGCTTCCTTGGCTGTTGCACTCATGTCTGAGTACCATTTGTTTGATTGATCTGGGTGGTGGGGGTCTTCAATCTCGTCTAATCCCAGGCCATGATATGCGTCATAGTTTTTCTCTCCCACCCACTTTTTCCGCCTCCTCCTCCCCCTTCACTATTATTTATCATTTTCACTCTCCGGTTCTTTATGGGAAAGAAATCTGCCCACGTTACATTGCTTAGTTCACTAGCAGCTTACCAATATTGTGGTATTGGAGGGTCTTAGGTAATTGGAGTATCAGGGTTAAAGTGCATTACAGTGCCTTATGAGGTAGGTTCTGTGGTTGCATGTGCATTTGTATATGTTAGGTCAGGCTCACCGAACCAGGAATAATCACCATCGTATTCATTAGTCTCATTATCTTTGTCAAAACCCATAGCAGCAAGTGAAAAAATTGGGGTTTTGACAGTTCGGTTTTTATACTACTTAGTGAGATTATCATTTGCATAGCCATTGTGTTTCCAAATTGTTGTAACTCCAGCCCATATAAAGCTTGAGCCTTCTCGCATCAGGTTTACCCCACTTACCCCCCTCTTTCTCATCCCCATTTATGAAAGTAAATACAAGGCAGCAAAAAATAACATCACAGAAAATACTATTGCTGCAAACGCTAATCCACCTTCATAATTGTACCATTTATTTATTCTATCATCTACTATATCACTATCTACATTTGAATCGTCCTTAGTGAGGGCCCTCTTTTCCGTCATATTTCCACCTGAAGGGGCGATATAAAATTGTTAAGTACATTGCAAAAACTTTTCACACTTCTATGCATATTTTCATTTCAAACATGACCACATTAATACCTAATTTCTCCACTAATCACTTTTTCTACCTTTAACTCTTTCATTTCTATTAAACTTCATAAATGTTCTTTGAAAAGATGAACTTCAATTAGATGACTTGAGAAAGTACTAGTGTTAGAAGAATGGAGAGAGAGAGAGAGAAAGAGAAGGGGAGAAGGAGAAGGAGAGAGGGGGAGAGAGAAAGAGAGAGAGAGAGAGAGAGGGACAGAGGGGGAGATAGGTATTGCAAACTTTTAACACAATTATTTACATATGTTTCTTAATCACACTATTTTCTCTTTTTCATACTTCTCAAAATTATTTTCTTTTGTGCCACGTTACACATCTCTATTTTAACCACTGGCAACTTCTTCAGTCTGTTGTTGCTCACTTTGAGGTGTTGTGCTATTGTGTGCTCTACTCACATCTGAGAGATGCACCCAATATTTCAACCCCTTAACCTTCACTGCAGTGGTAGAGCAGCAAATGACCTTGTATGGGTCATTGAATCATGGGGAGTTCCATCTCTGCACAAAGCTACGCACATACGCATTTTCTCCTGGCATTAATTGTCCTGTGGGGCTGCCTTCGGCTGGTGTTGTATCTGTTTCATTATTTTGTGTGAATGCAAGTGCTATTTGTCTTGCTATACTTCGTACCGCACGTGTCAGTTGGGCAAGGTATTTCTTAAATTCATCCCCCACCACTGTGCCAGCTCTGTGAGCATCTGATGCTCATCTTACTGGTGACAATGGCGTATGTATGATCTGTCACATCACTATTTCGTGCGGGCTCAAATGAGGTGCTTACTTGGTTGCGTTCTGAGTTGGAACAGTGCTACGGGCAACCAATCCACCCAGTTCTTCTTAAGTGTGTTACATAACTTGGGCAATTTGCTTTTAAGCAAGCTGTTGATTTTTTTCTACCACCCCGTTAGCCTGCCGGTGATAAATCGAACTTAATTTGTGCTTTACACCTAACAACGTGGTCACCTCCTTGAAGAGGTCATTCACAAAATGGGTGCCATTGTCTGATCTGATCACATCGCATATACCCCGCCTGGAGAAAACCTCCCACACCAAAAACTTTGCAGCTCACTTTGCATTTGGATGTGGACATGGCACAGCTTCCACCCACCGTGAGAAGGGACAAACTATCACAATGAGATACTTGCCCCATTGCATCTTTCTCCCATGTCCGCATAGTCTATGTGGATCTCTCTAAAAGGCAACACAGGACGTGGTAGCATTCCTCGTAGTGTTCGGAGAGTCATTCCTGAATTATATGTTTGGCATGTAGTACATTCAGTTGTTAACTTCGAAAGGTGTTCCTGCAAATTCGGTACGAACCAGTTTTCCTGAATCTCTGCTGCAATGTGTTGTTTTGTTACATGCGTTGGGAAGTGGAGCTGTTGGAATGCTATCAATAATAATTCTACTAGCATCACCACCATCCCTGTTAGTTCTTGCCGCCATATTAAATCTGTTGGAGACTGTTTACATCTTCTCTTTCTCCAAAGTTCTTCTATTGGTGCACGCTTTTTTAATTCTATAACTTGTAGAATCAGTGTGCTGTTGTATCCTTCCTCCTGTACTTCTGCACTTGTTCTTTTTACAATGCACTCTAAGGGTTGTGGAACATTGAAGTATGCTGCTTCTTTCACAGCAGCATCCTCTGTCGTGTTCCCGAGTGAGTTCGCGCCTGTGCTATTTGTGTGTGCCTGGCACTTTACCAATGCAACCACCAATGCTACCACTGACGTTTCTGCTAGCACTTAGATCAAGTCATTCAATAGTGCTGTATGCTGTACTGGTGCTCCATCTTCCCTTCTGAACCCTCTTTGTCGCCATCGTGACAACCCTGAATGTACTGTTGTTGTCACATTTGCCGAGTCAGAATATATTTTCACTGTACACCCTTTGGCTGTATGTAGTGCTTCAATTAGCTCAATCAATTCTGCTGCTTGAGCTGAGTAGTGTGATGGAAGGCGTTTCTGCACTATAACCTCGTACTCATCTCCTTCTATTCTTACTACTGCTGCTCCTACATGTTTTTCTCCTGTCTCACTGTCAATTGATGCTGACCCATCCACTAAGTATATTTCCCCTTCCTCCAGTGCATTTTCGCTTGCCTTTGGGATATCATCTCCCTCCCCCTCGTATGTAGCACAATCGTGTTCTTGCATATCTTCCACAGTACAGGGCTCAGTAGTGAAGGTAGCGGGGTTCACAATTTTACATCTAACTACAGAGATGTTTGGGCTGGATATTATTATTTCGTAAGCTGTTGCTCTCTGTGTTGTGAGTGTTTATTTTGTTCTTTCTAGAATGGCAAATAATGAATGCTCTGCATACAAAGTTACTGAGCATCCCATTACAATTGTGGCACTTTTTTCTATTGCGAAGGCCGCTGCTGCAAGAGCTTATTCACGCGCGAAGTAGCCCTGCATCCCTGAGTCTAATGTGCTGCTGTAGTAGGCCAAGGGCTTATGACCTAGCAATGTTTTTTTGTGTTAGGACTGCTGTCATCAATATTCCATTGCAATGTGAAAAGAGGTAGAACTTCCGGTCATAATCCGGGTTTGCTAAAACTGGTGTGTGTGAGATGAGGTCTTTTAATTTGAAATATTGTGTGATCATTTCCTGTGTCCATTTTATGGGGGCGCTGTTCTTTTGTGCTTCTTTTAATGCTTGCAACAATGGGCATGTATATGCTGCATAGTCCAAAATCCATGCACAGCAATAGTTATATTTGCCGAGAAACTTCTGCATGTCCTTCACTGTTTTTGGTATTATTGTATGACGTATGGATGCTGCTCTGTCAGGTATTATTCTTTTCCCATCTTTTGAAATCAACTGTCCTAGGTACAGCACTTCTGCTAGGCAGTATGGAAGCTAGCCCTTGTCCACTTTGCATCCTTTTGTAGCCAGTAAATTTAGTAATGAAATTGAATCCTCTCTGCACTGTTCTTCACTTTTACTACAGATGAGGAGGTCATCCACATATTGAATTATTGTGCTGTCTACATCCACATTACCAGGTTCTTCGTCCAAAATTCTGTTGAAGATGCTGGGGCTCTCACAGTACCCCTATGACAATCTACAATGTTCATATCTCTTGCCCCCTAATGTAAATGCTGTGTGATACTGAAAGCTTGGATCAAGTGGCACTGAGAAGAAGCATTTCTTCAAATCCACTACCGTGAAGCAAGTGGCTCTTTAGGTATGCTGCACAAAATCAATGCAGGGTTAGGCACTAATGGGAACTCTTTCTGTACGATGTCATTAAGTGGGTGTAGGTCCTGGATCATCCTCTAATCCCCGCCCCTTGCTTTTTTAATCGGGTAAATCGCTGTGTTACAACGTGAATTGGATGGCACTATTATACCTTGTTGTAATCACGCAGTTATAGTTTCCTTTATTCCCGCCTCTGCTTCTCTTGACAATGGGTACTGTTTTATTCTAGACGGAATTGCACCAGGTTTCAATTTTATTTTTATGGGTGTGACCCCTTGCAATAGCCCACCGTCATGTGGGCCGGTCGCCCATACTTCTGGCAGTACCTTTTCCATATCTTCATCAAATATAGTGGGTGGTACACTAACACTAGCCATGAGAGGGGTATGTATTTCTCTATGCTGGGTAATTATGTCACAGGGTACACTTATTTCCATTATAATTTCCCCATCAGTATTATTGTCAGTGAACAATTTCTCATCAGTCAAATCACGCAACGCTATGTTTGGGTCTATGCAAAACACTGTTCTCCACACACATCCATGCTTGTCCAGTCCTATCACCGCAATACGTTTGCTTGAAACTTGCACTGCTTCCAAGTCAATAAACATAATTGTCCCTGGCACAACATCTGAGCATACAATGGGGCGGAACACAAAATCAGATGGCACTCTCCATCCCTTCCGTGTTATCTCTGGCACAACCTTCGCGAGTACCCGTATCCCATGAATGAACATTTCAATATCAATGTGTACCCTTCACACTGCAATCTCATTCGTCATAGTGCTGATCATTAACATGGCCCTTACTGGACATACTCCTGGGGTGGATCACACTATCCCCCACTCTGTAAAGGAGATGGTCATATTCAATTTGCTCATGAGATTCCATCCCAATAAATGTATTGGTGAGTCTTCATGGTACAGTAATGGTGCTCAGACCGTCTTCCCTCCCACCGTTATGTCTAAGTCTTTTGTGTAAGGAACTTTTAAAATAGCCCCAGAGAACCCCTGTTTCCAAATGTTTTCCCAAGAGCGGGAACCGGCCTTCCATGTGGCACGATTTTTCAGTTCCTGAATCTACCATACAGATGTACTGTTTGTTGCCTACCTCCACACCCACCAGTGGTTCCTCTTCTGCACGTAGGGTAGTTGATAGGACTGGACACGCAAGTGCTTTCTGTGGGCTGTCCTAATCTACATATGTTTCTGTTCCAGGGACAAAAAGACATTGGGGGTCATTACGACCCTGGTGGTAGGGGTTTAACGGGGCCGCTAGAGCTGCCGGCCCCGATAAACCCCTACCGCCACATTACCAGGTGCGCTTGCGGGACCCGGTAAGGACGCCTGGAGAAACCAGGCGTCCTTAGTGGGTCCCACGAGCAGGCCAGCATGCTAACAACGGGCCCATCATTAACGGGCCTGTTGTTAGCATGCTCCCCATTCCCATTGAGCCCTATGGGGGATCAATTTGGAATGGGGATGTACTGGGGTTGGCTTCCCTGATTGGGGAAATGCCGGGCCCTCCAAGGTCAGAATGGCCCGGCAATTCCCCATTCAGCGTACCCAGACCCGGTACCCAGAATGGGGGTAGCCATGCCGCAAATAGCAGCATGGCTACCTCCAGTGTCGTAATGACCCCCATTGTCTCCGACTACCGCTACACCGCCGAAAGGTGTCGGTGCGCCATTTGCGTTTGTTGCAAAAATGTTAGTGTTTGCGTTCCAAATTGTGTTCTGGCGTGCTACCTGTTGTTGCATCCCGTGCTTTTGGGGTTGTTGTCTACATGGCATTTGCTGTACCCTCTGCTGCTGCTCATTATAGTATTGTTCTTTCTGCCCACTCCCATCCATCGGTAACCCGTAAGGACTGCCTGGGTGTGGATGACCACAATGTTGTTCATTCCCCATGGGATGTTGCCCTTGGTAATATCCCATTGGTCGCCTTCTGCATTCTCTAGAAAAATGTCTCCATCTCCCACAATTCCAACATGACCCTTGTGGTCCTCCCCTCATTCCTGGCCCTCCAAATTCTCTATTACCCATTCCCCCAAATCCTCCTCGCTGCCCCCGCACCCACCTTGTCCTCTTGCGGGTCTGCACTGCCATTGGGGCCTCTCGTATTGCTCCTCTCCTGCCCATTGCTCCTGTCTGTTTGCAGCCCATGCCGCTGCCATCCTCACTGGTGTGTTTCCTGACCCATCCTCTCCTTCCCCCTGCCTGTCACTGGGTTGCGCTGAATTCAATGCCGCGAACTTCACTGATTTATTTTGACCCAATTTTGATTTGTCTGCCAACCTTCTCTGTGCTATCTCCTTTTCCCTTTGATCCTCTTGCAAAGGTGTACAATTATGCTCTGAATCTCTGGCCAGCCTTTGGCTTCTATCCCATCTATTTTATCCAAGGTATTATATACTTCCTTTGGGAGCCCTTTTTTAATTATGAAGTAAAACAAGGCGGTGGATTGGTTCCATGCTACGCCCGTTTCTAATCTCCACAGGTCCTGCAGCTGAAGAATGAATTACATAGGCTCTTCCTCATCTCTCATAGTGCACTGCATTACTAAATGCAGGTCTGGGGTATCTGGGAGGGTTCTCTGCTATGCATCCCATACTTGTGCCCTTATATTGTTAAATGATGACCTGTCATGGCGGTCGCTGTTCATTGTTACTTCCGGGAAACCGGCCTTCACCCACACTCCATCTGCTTGATCAGCAACAGCAGACACTTGTAAACTTTTTACATCCCCTATTGCCAATGGTATTCCTGCAGTGTTCTTTTCGAATACATGTATCCACTTCCCCGCCCCACCTGAAAGTGGAGGCAGGAGTTTCAACAGGTTATTTTTGTCCATCTATGTCCATGGTATGTAGCGTGGTCTCCCTACTCCCTTATGTATCAGAGGCATCTGTAGTTTAGCCTTACCTCTTTTTTTACTTACCGTTCCCTTAGTTGTTTTACTTACCGACATGTTTCCAACTCTTTGCCTCAACCTCCCTTGCCACCTTGGGAGCCCTCCCCCATCCTCTGGGTCCATCGCTAGTGGGAGCGGGAATCCTGCCGCTGCCACTCCATTTCGTACTCATCTAGATCGCTCCACACTTCGTCTATCTCCTCCTCTTCCTCTGTTTCTCCTTGTCCCTCTCCCCCTTGGTTGGCTGGTGTCTCCAATCATATTATTCTTACAGGTTTGCCGTTTAAATGGAAGAGGAACTCTCCTGATTGCCACTCTTGTTCTTGCCCTTTTGGTATCGGTTCTGGGGGTGGCCCCCCGCTACACTTGGTGGAGTTGTCAAATTGATTGCTAGTCATGGTAGTACTTCTCCTTCCCCTGGCAACATCTGGCCCCTATCATGCAATGCTCTTAGTCGTGTTATCTCCATTTGGGCGTGAGCGAGCTGCTTATCTAAATCTCCAGTTAACCATGCTAGATTCACTGGAGGGGCACTAGTTGGTCTGTATAGTCCTCCATTTTCATATGGTGGCTGGGCTGTGGCAATGGCTGCTGCCGGCGTGCTTGGTGCCGGCACATACAATGGCTCGCTGTATCCCAGAGAAGGCCTTGTTAGTAATGGGTAAAGCTTTGCAAGGTCATTCTCTCCTGTTTTTACTGTACGCTCATCCCCTGTTGCTCCCTCTCCCCCCGCCGGGCGTGTGGTTTTTTCTACCAATGTCTCTTTACTTTCCTCGCCACTAGGGGCTGCCTCTTCGAACATTCTCCATAAGTCTAAGCCTATTTTGTAGTTGATTTCCCCGGTATTTGGCTAGCAAATGAGTTGCTACAAGATCTAACACTCTTTTCTCAAAGGACCCTCCCTCTGGCCAAATTTGGGACGAGCCTTCCCCTTTTATTTCGGTGAGCCATTGATCATGGTATTTTTGCATTTTTTCACTATACAACGGGAGGTGTTGACAGATATGCGCTAGTGGTGGGTCTCCCCCATAGTGTCTTCCCACACTTTTTGTTATCTCTCACTGTTGTACTTTCCAGTGTTATTATCAGTATTTGTTAATTTACTCCACGTTAAACACCCACAATCTTATTTACTTACACCTTGATATCTGCAATCACATAACACATTTCTTAGCAATACTCATTCTATGAACATCATAGTATGCACATATTTTATCGACATACAAAGAAACAAGTGACTCCAACAACATAAAACATGTAACATGTGCTGCCTTTTAATATTACTTACCCCGCTATTCTACCTTTACTCTCTTTTTCTCTTATTGCTATTTCTTTTCATTCACTACCCACCTCTGAGCCCCCTTATGCTGCCTCTCTGAAGAATTCTACTCACACAGAAATAGAATATTGTAAATAACTATTCTGAGTCTACTAAATATGTGAGACTCCTACGTTTTATTCTCTTTATCTACACTTATTTCCTCCACTGGTCAAGACAATGTTATGCAGCGCTGCCTTCTACCCCTCTTCAGAGCTAGGATCCCGTGTTCCCTTTTATCTCTTTGTCCACAACAACCTAATGGCCATATAAAGGATAGATCAGAAAAGCCTCACAGTTTCTTTCAATAGACCCTAAACTTCTGATTCCCACTATACCATTACCGTATTTTTTTACACTATTATTTCTCCATTTTTTCTTCCCCTCTCTTGGGAATCTCACAACCAGTACTCACGTGTTCAGCAGGGTGGTCCGAGATCCTCCGTTCACGGTCTATCCACAATCAGGGCTGCAACCCAACCAACCTATAACCCGGCTTGGCAAGCAGTTAGGTGGGTATTTGCAAAGATGACGGGGACCCTTGGAACTTTTTGTTTTGTGCTCACAATGGTCAACCGCAGAGGCGATTGTTTTGCTGGGGGCGTCCCGGATCTCGCCGCATGGCACGGGTGCCTCGCCGCACCTGTCGCAATCACATTGCGAGGGTCACCAAATGTAAGGGCTCACTCACCAACTCAAACATGCATATTCATAAAACATAATACACCCCAGTGGGGAATGAGACTAGGAGAACTGGTTGCAAGTTTTGGGGCCTCATTACGAGGTTGGAGGTAAGGGGTTAATGGCGCCGGTAAAGGTGCCGGTGCCATTAACCCCTTACCTCTGCATTACAAGGTCATTTAGCAGGTTACGCTAAGGGCAGCTGGTTTTACCAGGCGCCTTTAGCGGGAGCCTTTAAAGGACCAGCATGCTAATAACTGGCCCGTCATTAACGGGCCCATTATAGCACGCTCTCCATTCCCATTGAGCCCTATGAGGGCTCGAATGGGAATGGGAATGGGTTCCCTGAATGGGTAAATACCAGGTCCTCCAAGGTTGGAATCGCCCGGTAATTCCCCATTCAGGGAACCGGGACCTGGTATACAGTAAGGGGGTAGCCATGGTGCTAATAGCACCATGGCTACATCCAACCTCGTAACGAGGCCCTTAGATAAGTTTATGTAAAGTTGGCATCCATAGAACTCTGCTGCCTCGAGAGCGCTCTGGCAAACATTACAATTACAGAGAGTTATAAAGAAAAACATTGTCATAGATGACGCAACTATCATAGGGTGCTGCAATAGTGTGGGATTGGCTGAACGGCATAGATACATATGTTAGTGTAGGCACTGCTTCTTCTGGATTGGTTCCCCAGATGGTGGGAGGGTGAGCGTCACGAAGTCCAGCTGCATGTGTCCAGGAGGGGTGAGGGTTAGGTCAGGGTAAAATAGAGTTGACACTAACTAAGCTGGCATGAGAAACTACCATTCAATACATGATAAACAACAATCATAAGTATACCTTTGAATAAATCTAGAAAACCTATAAATTGCATACATGTGATTACACCATCTTTCATTGGGATTTTTATGGGGTACAAGGCGTAAAGGACTTGTCCTCTGTGATAACCTGGGCGACTGAGTGGTTCTTAGCACATCAAGGCAAGTGGGGAGTTATAATGACATGTGTTAGTTTTAGTGTACAATATACTGAGACAGAGGTCTGGGTTTATTGGGGGCATTGTGGGGTGGGCTGCACAGCAGGGTCACACTTCTGGTACATCTTGAGAATACTTTAGGAGGGCACAGGGTTACATTGGCAGTCATTTTCCAACAGCTTGGCCACGGGGGAAAGGGCAGGTTTGTGGAGATGGATGAGGTACAAGGCATGGTTCAAGCCGGTTCACACACAGGACAGCGATCACAGAGGAAGAGTGAGATGATACATTATGTTATTTGTTTCAATTATCCCAAGCGCATCCGTGAGAAAGGGAGTTGTGAAGCTTTCAGACAGGGAGGAAAAGGTGGGGGTCATGAGCGCACTGTGTGCAGTGCTGCAGTGGGGAGAGAAGCCTTTTCATACTATCGAAGTGAGGCCTAGTCCAAAGATGGAGTCAAGGGCACACAAAAAGGATGCCAAGTGTGTCCCACAATAACCCCACTTATGCTAATGTTAGCATACGGGAAATGGAGGTGTCCCCCACTATTGCACAAGCAAGTGGTTCATAACGTTCAGAATTTGCGAGGTGGGCCCAAACGACCCCTCACTCCCACACACACCTCAACATTGCCACCAATTTCTCCCTTGCAGCCACCAAATGGATCACATTCTTCCTTGCTGAAAGAACAGCCCACGTATATGCAGGCAGCGCAGCCGCTCACCATGTGCAAGTCCCTTGCGGCATCCCACAAGGCTCCTATGTCTCTCCTACCTTGTATAATATGTATGAAAAAACACTATTTGACCACCTTATGTCTCTGGGTATCTCATACAATAACTATGTTGATGAAACTCAGATCCTCAACCTTCTCTCAGGCAACTATGAGCATGACTCCCACCAGATCTCCAAAATATATGACATTATCCAAACCTGGTCTGCCATGGCCCAACTCTGCCTTAAAGGCAATACGACAGAGATCCTGATCATAGGCCTGCCCTCCTGCCTAACCAAGCATTACACAGCCTACCATACTTTCACAATTGATGCATGCCCCTTCCCTATCTCCACAGTTGTCAAAATGCTAGGTGGCTACCTTCACTCCAGCCTCTACGTGTCACGTCACATCAAAGCTATTGCCACCTTGGCTGCCTACACCAACAAACTCCTGACTGCACCTACACATTTCCTCTCCTCACAAAACTACCTGACCATTGCCAGAGCAGTAATTGGATTGTGTCTTGACTGCTGCAACTCGTTCCTCACAGGTACGTCAGAGTCGAACCTCGGCAAGCTCCACACCATCCAGAACAATGCCATTCGAGCAGCCCTGGACCTCTCCAAACGAGACCATGTCTCAATTCATAGAAAATCTGCCCACTGGCTCCGTATCAGAGAGGATCAACTGTATAATACTCTCTATTACCCACTGCTGTCTCTCCAACTCTGCACCACCTTACCTTTCACAGATGATATCCAAAAACACTTCTACCAGGCCGACCAGAAACCTCTACAGCCACAGACTCACTTCTCCATGTTTCAAATGTGCCCGAGCCGTTCACCTGTAGAATAATTTAACCATGCACTTAAGATCTGAAACCTCATACTGACCTTTCAGAAAACCACTTAAAACAGCCTTTTTCAACTGACATGGAGCTGCCTTTGTGAATGATTCGATCATCTGCACGGGGAGTTTGCATTCGCCTGGGCTTTTTTTGATGATTTTTTAGGAAATGGAATGATGGGAGACCAACCTCCACAAATATGTGGGGCCAATCCGCACAGGCGCTGTCCTCTTTGTAACATTTATTTGACAGGTGACAGTGAGGAGTGCACAAAAACATCCAGAAGAGAAGGGCAACACCTTCCAAGGCCAGTCTAATTTCATATCAAAGGCTCCATGGACCTGCCCTGTTCTATTGTCTAAGTTCTGTTTGGTTGTGGCGTATACTGATAAGAGTTAATCTAAGCAGACCTGAGAATAGGCCTGTCCACAGAACTTAACAATAGCCAGGAAAACAAATACCTTTTTGATATGTAATGTGTCACCTTGAAGCTAGCTCCCGCCGCTTTGTAAAAAGGGCAGTAAATATCATGTTTGGGACCACTGTTTACAGTAGGTAAACTCCCTTTCATAGTGACAAAGTATGTGATTTGAGGGAGACAGAAGTCTGTTCTCACCACAAACTTCAAGGGATAACTGTGTTTTGATCAAGAGCCACAGAGGGCTCAGTTAACCAGAGAGACACTTTGATCTACAACAGACAGGAAGATGGGTTGGACTTGGGTGTACATGTTGTCATAGCTTACCTTTCCTCTTGCAAAGCACTCTGGTCATGACCTCACGCATAACAGAAGATTGTTGGTGTGGCCCCGGATTGGTTCCTGAAGGTAGCCTTTGCCTGCACAAATCACTGGGGCCCATTTTGCTTTAAAAGAGGCTGAGGCCCTCACTTAGCAGATCATCTGAAGGCTTTACCAGAAGCAGGAAATAAGAACTCAGCATTGGACCCTGGCGGAAGGAACAGTCTACCTTACAGCTTACGCCAGTGAAGGAAGGCCAGGATTTCCAAGAGGGAAGCAAGATCAATCCTTTAAACATCTCCCAGGAAACAGAGAGAGATGCCAGACTCAGAGGACATGTCCAGCAGCTCCTGAACCGGTAAACAGCCAGCACACAGCATGCCCTGCTAGGTTCTGCCAGCAAGCTTCCTAGGTGGGAAGTGCCAGGGAGTCTCTGAACAAAGAACAAGGCCGTTGCCTTCAAACACTCTCTTCAGCTTTGGCCATCCACATTGAAATGATGCCATGAGCCCTGCAAATAAGCTAGGAGGAGTGCCACACAAGCGTTAACCAGCATCCATCTTTTAAGTACATTTTCGAGGCAGTCGAGCCCTCGAACCACGACTGGCTGCACCACTCACTGTTGTCACGCAACAGTCACTAAAGTCATTCGAGACACCTTGACCAGCGTCCCAGATTCACCAACCAGCACAGAGACAACGATTCTTGACCCTGAGCCTCTGTGTAGGCCTGCCTGCAGCCGTCCATCCAACCTCACTGCCAAACGGCCTGCTCCTGTCTCCCATCTTGAACTTTGTCACAGGAGCTGCAAAGCATCCTGGAACCGACTTGATGCTGAAGAGCATGAAGCACATCTCAAGCACCAGGTACATTGCGGTTCTGTCCCCCTTGTCCTTCTGCGAAGGCCCCTAGTCTCATTTACAACCCCTTGCTCCCTTGGTGCTGACACCAAATAACCTTGAACAATTCAGACTGATTGCTTTACCGACTACACTCATGTCAGTATCCAGCGTGCATCCATTTCCTTTGTGTAACTGTCTGTCCTCTGTGTTCCTTTACATGGTGGGTTGTATTTTGTAATATGCTAGAACTGTCTGTTGTAATAATAATAAAGTAGATATTTGTGTACAACCTTGACTGGACAGTTCCTTTTTTCATTGTGTAAAAATTGTACTTTCGCTATGTTGCAATTAACCAAGGATCCACAATCTTGCAGAGATAAGCCTGGCGTTCCGTCCACATTACCAAAATTTGGACAAGGAGGTTTATAATTTACTTGTGTTCCAATCTGTTCAGCTCCCTTCTGGTGCACTAGAGGTGTGGGGCTGATTGATGGTTTAGAAACCGATATTCATCCCTGGATCACTGTTGTCCCGGAAGTTGATATGTCACATTGGTGGCAGGTGGTTTGATCAGTTGGAGCCTTGCACACAACTTAGTCACCCACCGATAAAGGTACTGTTGCAGGCAACGTTTAGTCACTGCTAGGTATTAGTAATAGTCATGGAGCTTGACATGGAGACTGTAAAAGTCATGACCAAGGATGTCATGCGCGTCTTATGTCAAGAGAGGGGACTAAAATTAATAAACCTGAGTTGCTGACCAGCCTCCAAGCTTGTGTAGAAGCGAAGGTGGCTGGGAAGAAGACCCCAGTGAATGGGATAGACCCTGTGTACATGAAAGTACGAGACCTACCCGAGGAGGAAAATGACAAGGACGACTGCATGAGCAGTGTTGCTCGCCAATCATCCCACCGGGCGGCAATTGTGGTTTCTCAACACTCAAGAGTGTCAGTAAAGACACGGCTAGTGCAGCATCCCGCAGGTCCCAGAACTCTGCACAGTCTTTAAGTGGCCCAGAAATTATTCCGGCTGTTAATGAATAGTGGCTTTGAAAGCTCCTGCTCGAGGAGAGGAGACTAGCCCTAGAGGAACAGAAACAGTGGGACAAGGTCACAATAGAGCTGTGCACGCTGACACTTGAAGAGCAGAAGGAGGCCAACAGATCTGCCTCTTGTGAAATGAACAATAGTGTCTCAAACCAGAGTGCCTGGGATAAGTCCCGACGGCACATCCCCAAAGACTTAGTGCAGGCTTCTGAAGAGGGAAAGGATATTTTTGACTGGTTTGAAGCACTCGAGCTGGCTTACCAGCTACAGGAGGTGGATGAGGTACTGTGGGGTGCAGCCCTGATGAGTCGCTTACCAACACCAGGGACGGATGCAATTCTTCATTTAACTCCTGAGGAAAGGCCCGTTTATGAGAGCATGAAAGCAACCCTCCTCAGGAAGATTTGTAAAACCCCAGAACAGTATCTCAAGAGCTTCAGAGATCTCGGAAAGAAATGTGGGCAGGCATTTGAAGCATTCTTACACTTGTCGTTGAAATATCTGAGCATGTGGGTGGCTGGTAACAAAGTTGACACATTTACAGGGATGTACAATTTGATTGCATGTGGGCATGTATTGAAAAATTGTGAGGTTGACCTACACCAATATCTTGTGGACAAGACTATCACAGACCGCAGGGAGCTTGCATAGGCTGCCAACAGGTTTGTGAGTACTCTAGTCCAGAAAATGGCTCAGGTGAGCACACCCAATGCAGAAGAAAGATCGGCAGACAAAAAATTTAACTAGGATGGGAAGGATAAAGGCCCAACCCAGTCCTATTCGAAGTCAGGTCCCCAAAAGAACAAAGAGAAATCACAAAACTCTAGTTCAGCCGTGCACAGTGAAAAGAAGAGCGCAGGCACCCCTAACACTGGGACACCTGCGTTCTCACCACCCAAAGATTGTTTCGTGTGTAAGGAACTGGGCCATAGGAAAGAGGATCCTGCTTGCAAAGGCTTACCCAAGCAAGCTATATTGAATGTTGGGCTCATGGAAGAGGCCCTCATTAGTGTGGGCCTCTTAGAGAAGGACTTCCCACTAGGGCAGGAAGTGGCTGAATGTGGATTGGTTATACTGAGTGGGAATGGTACCGGGTCCCCAGAAGAAATCCAATGTTCCCAATAATACTCAACTCTATCTAGAACATGTGTATGTCAATGGGCACAAAACTCCTGCGATCTGAGACACTGCGGCTAGCCTCACTGCTGCCACCCGGTATTGGGTACGGCCAGGCCAGGATATTGATGGGCCTGATTGTAGCGTAAGTTGTTTTGATGGAAAGAGTAAGTGCCCCTTGGCGATAGTAGAGTTCAGCTGGTGAGGTGAAATAACCATGTGCCGTGTATCGATGAAAGACTCCATCCCTGTCCCATGTCTGTTGGGTTATGATCTTCCTGATCCCAAATTAGTTGCAGTGGCTACCCGGGGGCCTAAGAGAGCACCAGAATGAACACTCTGAGAGCCTTAGGGTTTGGCATGCTTCCAGAGGGCTTGTTGGAAGGAATGGCATGGTCGGTAGCCACTAGTCCATTTCCACAGACTATGGAGTCGCCTATTCCTGTGAGAGAGGGGCTAGTAGCCACTGACGACCATAGTTTGGTACCAGGGGACTCAGTGACTCAGAGCTGCCTGGCACAGTGCAGGCACCTGAGGTGGAGGACCAGGTGGGCGCAGATCTGAAGGGCCTGCCCGAGCTGGATGGGTTTGCATCTGCTGAGGGAACAGGTCAGACTGACTTATTCACAGTACAGTAAGAGTGTCCCACACTGGTGGGTATGCATAAGCAAGTGGAGGGGCAGGGTAAGGGTGAGTTTCCTGGCCTGTTCAAAGTGTATTGAAAGGATGGACTCCTGTACAGTGAGCCAAAAGAGTCTGAGGGTGAGGCCACCAGAAGGGTGGTGATTCCCAAATGCCACAGAAAGTTCCTTTTGAATTTGGCTTACCCACTTCTTTTATCGGGTCACTTGGGAGTGACTAAGACATCAGACCAGATGTCTGTGCCCTTTTACTGGCTGCATGTCAGCGTAAAGGGTAAGGAAATTGTCCGGTCCTGCCTGACTTGTCAAGCTTCTGGCAAGTCAGGTGGTGCCACAAAGGCCTCCTTAATTCCACTACCCGTGGTTATGCGGTTTTTCAAGAGAATAGGCATGGATATTGTGGGTCCTTTGGATCCTCAATGCAGCTCAGGACACAGATACATCTTGGTGGTGGTAGACCACACCACAAGATACCTTTAGGTTGTTCCTATGAGGAGCATCAAAGGCCTGTGGTCATGAAAGCTCTGATTGGGACATTCCCCTGTATTGGATTCCGGAAGGAAGTAGTTTCTGACAGGGGATCAAACTTCATATCAGCGTATATGAAGGCTATGTCGGAAGAGTGAAGAGTCACCTACCAGTTCTCTACATCCTTCCATCCACAAACCAATGGGCTTGTTCAGTGGTTCAACAAGACCATGAAAGGCACGATAGGTGGCTTGGAAGAGCACCTTAGGAGAAAATGGGATATTCTCCTGCCATGCCTCCCCTTCGCCTACAATGAGGTGCCACAGAAAAGAGTAGGGTTTAGCCACTTTGAGCTTCTGTTTGGACACCCTGTGCAAGGTTTCCTCAGTCTAGTGAAAGAGGGATGGGTAAGCAAACCCTCATCTCCTGCATGACATGTGGTGGACTATGTACTCGAAAAAAAACGGATGTTGTGGAGGTTGCCCAAAGGAGTTTACACCCGATGTACTGGGGTTGCTCCCACTGGAAGAGGCTGAGCTACCAGAGAAATTTACCACTTTGTTGCGCTTAAAGCAGTTGTTCTGTTGCTGTTGTTGCAAATCTGTGTAGTAGGTCTCACGCAGATAAGGGTAAGTCTTTTCCTCTCCGTAACTGCAGAGATCTTTCCTGAACTTTTGGATCTTTCTGTCAATGGTGATCTGTTTAAATTTTGCAATTTCTTCTTCTAGCTTTTCTAATTTGTTCTTAGCATCTTGTACAGTCACATTCTCTGTACATTTTTTCTCCAGTTCTTGCAACTCCTCTCCTTGCCTTTTACATTCCTCCTCGGCGGTATCAATAATAAGAATGATCCAATCCCTACTACATTTATTCCTCACCCCACAGAAATTGGTCTTGAATTTTGGATTGTCGATAAATACACAAGGTATGTTTTTAACCTGCAATCCTTCTGGAATAATTCCCGCTTTCAAATATTCAAGCATGAAAGTACCATGCATCTCTGTGCGTATTAACTTCTTTTTACACTGGTTAATGCAATCATATTCATCTTTGTTTGATCCTTGGGCTAGAACACCCTCTTGTGGTCCAAGGGCTGTTGAAATACCCAATAGTTTTTGAAAATATTCAACAGTGTATGAAACAATGTTGACTTTATCCATTGCTTTCTTGATTAAGGGAAATGTAATTCCTATTGTAGTCTGCAACGAGTACTCGAGAGCACTACAGCCACGGGCTGTGCTTGGACTAGATTCAGTATAAGGGCACCTGGCAGAACCCACAACAGCCCAGGTGGGCGTACTTTAGTGAACAAAAACAAAAATTCAGGGTGAGAGGTCACACCAATCCTACATATAAACACATATTACAGTCATGAGTATAGAATTGGTGAACTGAATGTATTTAATAACATTTATCAAAGAATGGTAGGGATAGAGCACCCAGGGGTGTTTTAAAATACAATACAAATCTGTACAATCCAGTAAACAAAAAAACTGGATTTAAATGTAACCAACATAAACAGAAGCACTGCCAAAATGTCATCAATTGTTTCAATTGTGCAGTTGTAGAATGAACATAAACATAGTTTCATGGACATTTTGAGAAAAACAAACAAACAACAATGCTTGAACTGTGCATTGTTCAGCTGGTATGATCGTCGACACAACAATGTTTCGGCCTAGAGAAAAGCTGTAAGATGCAGCTGTGTGGGCATGCCTTCATCGGGACATGTCATGTGGTAGTCCCGGGGTCTCTATCTACAAATAATAAATGGAGTGTGGTGAGTAAAGGAGTGACCCCGAAATAAAATAATGATTCATTAAGCTCCCTGAGGATGCTACATTAAAGCAAAGAAAAAAGCTTCACAGAAGTGTAGCCTGGTTCTTACCACTAGCTTATCCAGTGCTTGAATGATCAGTAATATCCATAATAGGTGTAGATATTTGGGTGGCACCAAAGTGTGCCAATTCAAGGGACAATTGTGTGCCTAGAACAAAAAATGATAGGATCTATAAGGTTATGTTACAGCTCCAAATCATCTATCTCATTTAATGAAAAAATAGGACCAAAAACCTGACCTCGGGCGGTAAGTAGTGTGTCTTCTTAAGTGGTAGAAATGGAGACACCCACTATGTATGAATAGTGTCTGCTATAGTTGAAAAAACAGGAGGCTCTCACTGTGCTCCATGAGTGTTAGAACTGGCTGTCCATACGTTGCCCAACCTGTGTATTAAAGAAAACGCATAGCCGTGTGGTTATCGCGGCGCGTTTAACAATCAAAAATGCCCAAACTTGTTATGAATGAACGAAGCTCCAAAAAGGGTGCATATACTCGGGAAAAGTAATGGAGTACCCCTGGGCCATTGGCTGCTCGTCCGATTACGCGCCAACAGGGGAGTGCCAAGACACATCCAATCAGGATGTTCTGCCGGTATGTTTACCTGCGGTTTCCACAGAAACGGTTTCACTCTCTCGCTGCCGGAGACGCTGTGCAGTTCTGCTCCGCATGAACGCGGAAGACACCTGTTGCAAGTAAGTCTTCGTACACACGCTTCGTGCGCGCTTAGACAAAAGGGGTACTCCATTACTTTTCCCGTGTATATGCACCCTTTTTGGAGCTTCGTTCCTTCATAACAAGTTTGGCCATTTTTGATTGTCAAACGCACCGCGATAACCACACGGCTATGCGTTTTCTTTGATACACAGGTTGGGCAACGTATGGACAGCTAGTTCTAACACTCATGGAGCACAGTGAGAGCCTCCTGTTTTGTCAACTATAGAAGACACTATTCATACATAGTGGGTGTCTCCATTTCTACCACTTAAGAAGACACACTACTTACCGCCCGAGGTAAGATTTTGGTCCTATTTTTTCATTAAATGAGATAGATGATTTGGATCTGTAACATACCC
This sequence comes from Ambystoma mexicanum, assembly GCF_040938575.1. Lineage (NCBI taxonomy): Eukaryota > Metazoa > Chordata > Amphibia > Caudata > Ambystomatidae > Ambystoma > Ambystoma mexicanum. The sequence goes on from NC_090935.1 coordinate 849,351,004, forward strand.
TTATAGATCCTATCATTTTCTGTTCTAGGCACACAATTTTCCCTTGAATTGGCACACTTTGGTGCCACCCAGATATCTACACCTATGATGGATATTACTGCTCATCCAAGCACTGGATAAGCTAGTGGTAAGAACCAGGCTACACTTCTGTGAAGCTTTTTTCTTTGTTTTAATGTAGCATCCTCAGGGAGCTTAATGAATCATTATTTAATTTTGAGGTCACTCCTTTACTCATCACAATCCATTTATTATTTGTAGATAGAGACCCCGGGACTACCACATCACATGTCCTGATGAAGGCATGCCCACACAGCTGCATCTTACAGCTTTTCTCCAGGCCGAAACACTGTTGTGTCGACGATCATACCAGCTGAACAATGCACAGTTCAAGCATTGTTGTTTGTTTGTTTTTCTCAAAATGTCCATGAAACTATGTTTATGTTCATTCTACAACTGCACAATTGAAACAATTGACGAAATGTTGGCAGTGCTTCTGTTTATGTTGGTTACATTTAAATCCAGCTCTTTTGTTTATTGGATTACATAGATTTGTATTGTATTTTAAAACACCCCTGGGTGCTCTATCCCTGCCATTCTTTGATAAATGTTATTAAATACATTCAGTTCAGCAATTCTATACTCATGACTGTGATATGTGTTTATATGTAGGATTGGTGTGACCTCTCACTCTAAATTCTTGTTTTTGCTCAAAAGTACGCCCACCTGGGCTGTTCAGGGTTCTGCTAGGTGCCCTTATACTGAATCTGGACTATGTACTCGGCCTTCGGTCTAGAATGGCTAAGTACATGCAACAGTCAACAAAGAACCTAAAGGCCAGTGAGGAGCTGATACAACACTGACATGACCAGAAGGCTACAGTGACAGTCTATGCTCCAGGCCAATGGGTGTGGATTATGGAGCCTAACATATCCAGTGCCCTTCAGGTCAAGTGGACTGGACCTTACTGTGTGCTAGAAAAGGTCAGTGAGGTGAGTTATCTCATTGACGTGAATGGACCTAAACAGATGTGCACGTTCTTTCACATTAACCGTCTAAAACCCCATTATAGCTGGGATGACTTGGTCATGGCATTAGTGACTGACGGAGAGACTGAAAAGGAGACCGATCCCCTCCCAGATCTCTTGCACACTGAAGCCACAGATGGGTCAGTTGAAGGTGTCAACCTTGCAACTGACCTGTCAGAAAAGCAACTGACAGACTGTGACTGGTTAATGGGACAGTTTGCTGGTCTATTTTCTCTGACTCCACGCCATGAAGATTGGTGCACCCATGATGTGAACACTGGAGACAGTAAGCCGGTGAAGAGTATGTCTGATAAGGTCAGGGATCAAGGAGGAAGTTCACAAGATGCTGTCCCAGGAGTCATAGAGCCATCCCACAGTCCCTGGGCTAGCCCAGTGGTCCTGGCCCTAATAAGATCAGCGCTGGGATGACTGAAGTTTGCTTTTGTGTGGCTTACAGGGGGCTTAATTCTGTCACGATGACAGATGCTGAACCCATTCCTCAGGCAGATGAGCAGCTTGACACAGTCAAGTACACAAGTGCCTTTGACCTCACGGCAGGTTATTGGCATGTCAGCTTGACAGATGGAGTGAGAGAAAGGTCAGCTTTCTAAACCTTGGAATGACATTATCAGTTCACCGTGATGCCCTTCGGATTGAGAATGCCCCCGCCACTTTTCAGTTGATGGTTAACAAGGATCACTTATCCCACCTGAAACAAGTGCTTCAAGCGCTGCAGAATGCAGGTCTGACTATCAAGGCTACGAAGTGGTAGATATCCCAGGGCAAGAATTGTGATTCTTTGCATGTCCACTCTTAGATAGAATTGTGAACATTGGCCTGCGTCGCATCCAGATTGAATTGTGATTCTTAGCATGTCCACTCTTAGATAGAATTGTGAACATTGGCCTGCGTCGCATCTAGATGGAATTGTGATTCTTAGCATGTCCACTCTTAGATAGAATTGTGAACATTGGCCTGCGTTGCATCTAGATGGAATTGTGAATGTTAACATGTCCACTCTTAGATAGAATTGTGAACATTGGCCTGCGTCGTATCTAGATTGAACTGTGATTGTTAGCATGTCCACTCTTAGATAGAATTGTGAATGTTAGCATGTCCACACTTAGATAAAATTGTGAATGTTAGCATGCCCACTCTTAGATAGAATTGTGAACATTGGGCTGCGTCGCATCTAGATGGAATTGTGAAGGTTAGCATGCCCACTCTTAGATAGAATTGTGAATGTTAGCATGCCCACTCTTAGATAGAATTGAGAACATTGGCCTGCGTCGCATCTAGATTGAATTGTGATTCTTAGCATGTCCACTCTTAGATAGAATTGTAAATGTTAGCATGTCCACTCTTAGATAGAATTGTGAATTTTAGCATGCCCACTCTTAGATAGAATTGTGAACATTGGCCTGCGTCGCATCTAGATGGAATTGTGAATGTTAACATGTCCACACTTAGACAGAATTGTGAATATTAGCTTGTCCACACTCACACAGAATTGTGAATATTAGCATGTCCACACTTAGAGACAGAATTGTGAATATTGGACTGCGTTGCTTCTAGATGGGACTTTCAATGTTAGCATGTCCACACCTAGACAGAGTTGTGAATATTAGCATATCCACACTTGGACAGAATTGTAAGTATTAGCATGGCCACAGGTGGACAGAATTGTGAGTATTGGACTGCTTTGCATCTAGATAGGACTTTGAATATTAGCATGTCCACTCCTAGACAGAATTGTGAATATTAGCATGTCCACACCCAGACAGAATTGTAAATATTAGCATGTCCACACATGCTAGTCCACACTCAGACAGAATTGTGAATACTAGCATGTCCACTCTTAGACAGAATTGTGAATATTGGCCTGCGTTGCATCTAGATAGGACCTTGAATGTTAGCATGTCCACACTTAGACAGAAAGGTGAATATTAGCATGTCCACACTTAGACAGAATTGTGAATGTTGGGGCAGACTAGAGTACGCAGGGCGGACCCGAGCGCGCAGGGCGGGCCGGAATGCATGAGTGCATGGAGCAGACCGGAATGTATAGAGCAAACTGGGGTGCATGGAGTAGATAGGAGTGCATGGAACGGACAGGAGCGCATAGAATTGCGTGACGTGTATACTATGGTCTGAAATGCAGATAACGTTTGAAAGAGCATCTAACCCATCATATCACACCATCATGCTTACTCTCTCCTTTACATCACCACTCAACTAGAACACAGGGATACTATGACACCATTTGGTATAACTGTTCTCATATCAACATCCGCCGCTCACTCCACATCATTCTAAGTAAACACTGCTGGTTACACACCCCCCCCAGCCAGGCGTTCTCCTCAGGCCTAACGCAGCCACATCCGATCTGGATAAATCCTGCCAGAGCGAACACATACTCCTGACCTCTCAACCATCACACCTACTGCTATAAAGCAGCTATTACACGGATACCGCACGAGCTGCACACATACCCGGTGCTCACACGCACCTTTTGACCCTCTCTACTCCCTCTACTGATATGAACTTCGGTTCCCAAGGGCGTTCAACGTACCAGCGCCTTCAGACCAAACCAATGGTATATAAGGCGCTATATAAATGCAAAATAACATAACATAACATAACACTGACTCACCTAGGTCACCTGGCCAGTGGAGGTGAGAAACAACCTCTCGTAGAAAAGGTACAGGCTGTGAAGGATTGGGACATCCCCACCACACAGACACAAGTGAGAGCTTTCTAGGTCTCACCGGGAAGTCGTTCATCAGAGGGTATGGGACCATTGCCATGTCCCTGAATGCTGTAATTTCAAAGGAGATGCCGTAGAAGGTAACTTGGACCCCCACCAGTCAAACCTCCTTCCAGTATTTAAAGGATGGATTGTGCAGGGCACCATGTCTGAAAGTGCCAGTCTATGGTCATGAGTCCATTATACAGATGCCTGTGATTTTGGGATTGGAACAGTCTTAGCGTAGCTGAACTCTGAAGGGGTAGGGCAACCTGTCGACTACATTAGCAGGCGGTTGACAAAAAGGGAAAGGAATTGGGCTGTTATAGAAAAAGAGGCATATTTGGTCGCGTGGGCCGTAAAGAAGCTGAAACCCTGTATCTTTTGATCTCACTTTATGATCCAGACAGATCACTGGCTTCTGCGATGGTTAATGGCCATGTAAGGGGAGAACCCTAAGATTTTGCATTGGGGCATATCCCTACAGGGATTAGATATGGACATCCACTACAAGCCAGACACCAGCATGGAATTGCAGATGGCCTCAGCCACCTGTAAGCATAGGAAGTGGGGGAGGAGTCCAAAACTTCCCCACCCTTTGTCTTACACCTTACTTCAACTGGGACAAATCCCAGTGGGGGGCTGGCTGTCCTGATTAGAGAACCAGATGCCCCTTTCTTGTAAAATGTGGGGAGAGAATGCAGAGGTTGTGCTGTAGTTCCTGATAAATACTGGAAACCTGGAAACTCATGTTGACCACTGGAACAGAAAACTGAAGTGGATGACAAAGGAAAAGCGGCAGAGATGATTTCCAGCAACCGCAGAGGCTGCTGTGTAACCGGAGCCTGCTGCAGCCCTTCCTTCCAATCAACTTGGGGTCTCCGAAAATGACAACCCCAACCCAGAGCCTGGTGAGACCCACAAGACTCAAGAGTAATTGCATTTGGACCCATCCCACGGGTTGCTGCAAACTTGCATTTTTGCAATACCCCAATACCCTGGGACTTCCAGCCACTGTGCGGTGCACGGTCTTCAAAAATCCTAATCTCACTGAAACTTCGTAGGCATCCTGGTGAATCTTGAGAGACACGAATTGAGTTTAAAAAATTCCCCTCATAATAGTGCTGGACCTTTGTAGCGACAGGAATTCAATCACAATCTTCTGTCTTATTCTGTGTTCCTTGAAAAGGCACCAAATCTGCAGAACAGCATTCAGCCGTGAGGGAAATCTTGCCTAGAGCCTTCTGCATTGATACCTGCTGCAAAGTCCCTTCTGAGGTCTTGTGTTCAGTCTCCAGGACAAGGAATCCACTGACCGGGTATTTGGCTGTAGACCCTGAAGTTCTAATGCTGCAATCTCTTCTTCATTGCTGAGGTACTGTGTTGGCTTGGGTATATACTTACCTTAAGCCTTTTTGGATTTCTGTGTAGTCCTGGGGTGGTTTCAGTGATTGGGAGGCTCCTTGACCAGTGCACCCAGTCCCACTGGTAGGATCCTGCTGGGGTGTCTTCTGTGAAGCCCCTGGACCCTCTTCTAACTCTAAAAGTAAAGTACTCACCTGTTTGCCCAGTTTTCGTAAGGAACTCTGACTTTTTCTACTAAAGAACTTATTCTAACACTGACTGTTGGTCACTAGTCCTAGTGACCCCCCTTCTGCCAATGAGAACACTCATGCTCCAAGAATAAGGGAAAGACTTTGAAGGGATTGGAACTGCTACCTAGAAAAGAAATCAAGTGATTTACTTACTTGTAAAGATTTGGGTGGTAACTGTAATTCTAAGAGGGAACAGTTACAAAAGTTCTTACTGATCTTGAATGTGTGATGCACTATTCTTAAAAGTACGGTCAACATCTTTTCTTCCTTAGCCACTGTTTTGCCAGTCTAATAGAAAGTAGATTTTAAGGTATTTTACTCTCCTGTGATCAGGCTGTGCCTCTTTACAAAATTCATGTGTTGGTTTCACCAGATTATTCCTGTCGGGTAATTGTATGAGTGTCCTCCAACTGTTGGTATCACCAGGTTCGTCCTGTTAAGATAACTGTATGAGCATCTCCCAACTGGGTCTTGTTTCCCCTGACTTGCTTCTAGCCTGTCCTTAATAAGTCTATATTAGGTTGTTGCCTACCTAGAATAACGATTCAGTAAAGTGTGACATTGGCCCTCATTCCGAGTTTGGAGGTAAGTACCGTGCCTTACCGGCATGGCGCAAAGAACGTGTCCGAGCTGGCAGCAGCCCGCTAATAGAGGACTATTCTGACTTTGCGGGCACAAGCTTTGTGCCATGCCGGTAAGGTAAAAGCCCTTAGCAGCATGAAGCGCACTGTACATAACACTACCGCCATAGTCCAAACTGGCATTTACGGTCACCGTTAAATAGCGGAACCGGAAATAGCGTCATCGCAGAGTAACGGGAAGGAGCACGGCAGCCATCTTTAAAAACACAATCCATTCCCATCCTCACCACACAGGACCCCTGGGACACTGGTGATCGACTGAAAAGCACATCCTACCTTCCAAGAATGCCTAAAGCACCCAAGAAGGGATCTGCCCGCCTCCGAAAGGAGCGCTTCAGCCAGGATGAACTACAGATGCTCATAGACAACCTGCATGAGCTTGCAGGGACAGTGTTCAACAGTAACATGAGGAGGCAGGCAGTGTTGCGGAAAAAGGAGATTTGGGCACTAGTCGGGCAGAAGGTCAGTGCAGTGGGCAACACTCCCCGAACGGTCAAGGATTGCCGCAAAAGGTGGGATGACCTGCGGCTGAGGATGCGGAACCTTCTTTCGGCAAACCGTGCCCAGGCCTTGAAGACCGGAGGATGACCAAGTTCTCCAATTAAGCTCACACCGTGGGAGGAAACATGTGCGGGCATGATTGGCCCAGAATCCATAGAAGGCGTAGGAGAGATGGAGTGTGGTGCCACGTCTTCTGCTGATGGACGTGAGTGTCCAAAGTAAAAACTGCTAAGCCAAATCTGATGAAAGTCAATGCCAATGTCTGTCCAAAGAGTGACGCAATGGTCGGCCACACACACACTCCCTTTAAAGTATGCCGAAGCAAGTGAGACACATGCCGATGCCTGGTGCAAGGCCGTAACGCACATGACATATACCACACAAAGTAGGAAATTCCATGATGCACACACCGTGCATGACCTAAATTGTGAGCATGTCAGACAGCCCAGTACCTGGCCAACATGAGTGACACTGACATATGGCTGCATTTACCACCCATGTATGGAATGACGTGCCGTTCCCAACCCAAATGCCTATTACTAACAATTTTGTGGCTGTGCAGTCGTACCAATGTATGTATGATGCCTATCCAAACATCATTCATGCCGTCCCTCTCTTTCACCCCCACAGGCAGTGAGCATGACAGTGAGGAGCAGGACACCACCCCTGCACAGGACAGCAACCGTCCCTCCACATCCGGGGCCAAGCCAGGGGGCGCCGTGTCCCAGCAAGGAAGCTACCACAGGGACACATACCACCAGCAACACCAAGGCCCATGGAGGGCACACCACCCCCACCCCTCACTGCACTGCCTGCAGACACCTGTCCAACGCCACGTTTTGAGGAGTCCAGTGTGGCTGGGGAGGTGGCAGCCACGGCCACCCTCACAGTCGAAGACAGCCGCGATGACCTCTGGGGTACCATTGAGGATGGATCAGTGGATGTTGTCCACACTCCAGCACAATTGTCATCCCCCCAGGTATCCATGAGTGACACTGTTGATATCAACACACTGAAGCAGTCTGGGCAAGAACAGACCCAGGGACATATCAGTCCTGTATACAGTCCCAGGGAGGATGAGCAGGCTGGGCATGCCAGCCAGATCCCCAGAAGGGCCACTGGTGCAGCCGCAAGAGCACAGTGGGCTGACCAGCTCACTGCCCTAATCCATGAATTCGTGCAGGACAACCGGCAGGCCATGGAGGAGTGGCACACGGATTTGAGGGCACTGGGGCAGTCCATCACTGATAACATAAACCGCCTCTGCGAGGTGCTCGGGCGCATCGCTGATGCTTTGGAGGCAGCTCTTCCCATCCAACAGCCTCAGCATGAGGCCACACCATTCACAAACAGCTCTACACAGACCAGCCTGCTCCACCGGTCAGTCTGTGCGCTGCGCCGACGGGCCATGCCTCCCCCTGGCCCTGGGAGTGCTGAGTGACTGTACTGGCAGCCTCATGTGAGCTCCATGGACCCTATGGGATTTGTGTGGGGGAGTTGTGGGGGAAGGGGGAGGGGGTGAGGGTGTGTGTGGAGTTGTGGGGGGAGGGGGAAGAGGGTGAGGGTGTGTAGGGGAGTTGTGGGGGGAGTGGCAGGGGGATGAGGGTGTGTGGGGGAGGTGTGGGGGGGATGGGGTGAGGGTGTGTGGGGGAGTTGTGGGGGGAGAGGGAGAGTGGTGAGGGTGGTGGAGGGTTTGTTATTCACGTTAATATTATTAGTTTCAATACACCGGTTGTGTTAAAAAAAGAACCAGAGTGGACATTCATAATTGCGCATGTGTCATTTAATCTTGCACAGAGCATAGTGTACATGTACACCCACACCCAGTGCCCTATGTCCTACCATTATGTCACCCTCGGCTGACATGTAAGTCAGAAATATTGTGCAATCACTGACTGGCGCACAGCACGTCCCTCCTGTGCATTGCCACCGTGATGAGGTCCTGCCACATCTTCATCATCCCTTTCTTCTTCATCAGGTGGTAGGTGTTCCATGTCAGGGGGCAGGGGCACGTTCCGGCGGATGCACATATTGTGCAGCATTACACATGCCATGGTGATCTTGGCCACCTTCTCATGTCTGTAGAGGAGTGCCCCACACGACCGGCTGAGGCAGAGAAATCGTGCCTTCAACAGGCCAAAGGTCTGCTCAATTACCACACGTGTACGGGTATGGGAACGATTGTAGTCCTCCTCGTGCCTGTTCTGTGGGTTTCGGACAGGGGTCAGGAGCCACGGCTTCAAGGGATAGCCACCATCACCTGCATGAGAGGGAAAAGAAGGTAAATGTCCGCACATTCATGTTGGACAACCGTACTAGTCTCACAGGGCTGCAGGTAATTGGTGCCCACATGCACATGTCCCTGGATGCATTGACCCCATTTCAGGTCCCGCTTTGTGTCCTGTGCAATGGACTAATAGTGTGGGTTCCATCTTCAAGATGATTCATGGTGTTCACTGACATCTTGTTGCACGTGCATCGTATATGCATACAACAGTGTTGGAGTAAAATTAGTGATGTGTTGTTTTCTGTGAGATTTACTAGTAGTGAGCGTTGGCTGTAGTCTGTACAATATTGGGCATTCTGCACTTATCATTTCCATGGTGACATGCAGCACTCCTATGGGTGTGCCGAACCAGTGACACACTGTGGAATCCCTGGTTGGCTCAGTTGAATGCACTCCCAGGGATGATTGTCCTGTGAGGTGATATGCTGGAGACAGGAACATAGTGCATATGCACTGCATGATGCAGGATTGCCTTACGGTGGGTGAGGGCTGCTGATGAGTGGTGCATGTGTTCTGGGATGTGGGCTGGTTACCTGTTAGCCATGTAGTGATAGGTGTCGGCCTTACTTCATCACTATGGGATTTGGGTGTCATGCACTGTTTCTGATGCTTTGGGGCACAGTGTTCAGTGATGTGCACATCGTGCTCTGACATCAACATTCCCACCCAGGTGGAGTATGCATCCCCCCCTTCCTACCCAGGTGGAGTATGCATCCACCCACCTCACAACCCCGATGCACTGCCATGGCCCAGTCAGGCAACTCACCAAGCAGCCAGGCACGTCGTCCAGCATGTCGCTCCATGAAGCGTGGTAGCGTGGAGTTGCGCAGGACCATAGAGTCATGAATTGATCCGGGATATCGGGCACAGCAATGTGTGATGATCTTGCTGGCGTTGCATACCATCTGCACATTGATGGAGTGATATTGCTTGCGGTTGCGATACACCACCTCCATGCCATGTGGGACCACCAACTCCACATGGGTGCAGTCGAGGGTACCTACACAATTTAGCATGCCTGCCAGTGCATGGAAGGCAACTTTTGTATCAAATATCTCCTGGGGAGTCTGTGGTAGGGATATGTAGTCCCTTGTGTGCTTGATGAGGGCATCCACCACTTGGTTCAGAATCCGGGAAAGTAAGGGTTGTGATATGCCATGCATGTGCCCCACTATGTGCAGATAGGTGCCTCTGGGAAGGAAGTGGAGCACAGACACTACCTTCAGTAGAGGGGGGATGGCGGTGCGTATTTCTATGAGGCTCACTATGTCATTGTGTATCAGGTCCACTATGGTGGTGATGGTGTCCCGGTCAAGCTGGTACAGGGTGTGGATCTGCTCAGGGATTAGATTGAATGGATTGGCTCTGATGCGAGGGATTGTGGGCTGCCGGGGTGGTAACGGTGGCTGCACTGGTGGGGCATGCTGGGCCTGTCTCACCCTCCTTCTCCTCCTGCGTCTCCTCTGTGGTGGTGGCTGTTGTTGTTGTTGATGTTGAGGCATTGCAAGCAGGGCCTCCAGCTCCAGTAATGCTACTACTATTGGTATCATCTTGGTGTGGGAGGGGGTGTGGTGTATGGGTGTGCTCCTTTTGTACTGGCCCTGACTCCATTGCCTCCACCTGTGCTGATTGTGTGCACCTGTGGCAGTTGGGAACACTGCTCAGGGCTCTTTACGCCTGGTCGGCGATGCCGGTATTCACGCCATGCCGGTATGCACTTTTTCTGCCCTCATGAGGCCGTAATTTGCATGTCCGCCTGACTTGTGATCTTCTCCGGTTTACAGCATGCCGCTAATTCCGGCCTGGTGTGTCACGTGCGCGCGCCCAGACCGCTATTTACAGCATCATACTTTACAATGTCGTTAATAGCAGTCTGGTTGGGCAGAATAGTGTAGCGGTCGTTTTTTCCCTTTCCTCCAAACTCGGAATGAGGGCCATTGGGTTTTACTTTCCCCTTCATTGTGAAGTTAAAGTATGTGGTTTTTTCTTACCTTGTGTTAGCTGTGTGCATCCAAAATAAGTTATCAGAGTTATTGCTTACCTCAATTTGGGGTTCTCTGATTTCAAAAGCATCTGTAATTGTATATTACATCCTTAGGTTTTACTCACCTGGTATACCTGCGTGTTATGACACAAGTAGTTATAGGTTTTTACTGCACCTAAGATAAGTGTTTCACTATTCACCAAAAGCATATTGTCCAGTTGACTGTTTAGGTGATTTGTTCCAAGAGTCACTGTACAACTGGAAGAGCCTACTACCCTTGTATTACCGAATGTAATCTGAAAGTAACCATTGGTCTTTTACTCCCAAAGAATAGGCTTGACCTATACTAAATGTGTATAACAAGGTTTTGACTTCCTTAGAACTACTTTTAGGTGTTCCAAATAAGGTTTATACTTGGGCCTGTGTGCTTTCAAGTATAATGTTGTGTTTTTATACTGTGATTTCTTATAATCTTTTAGTACTTACTTACCATGTAGATTTGTCTGGGCCAACCTGTATCGCCAACACATGTGATTGTGGAACTTTGTTCAAACATAATTGTGGTGCAGCAAGAAGGTGTGTGGAAAATACACATTTCCTTACAAACAAACGGAGTGGGGGAATCTCTTATTCTACGTCATTCACACACCAATGTGACACCTACAAATCTAAATTAAAATACTGGTTGTGGGGGTTTCACAGTGATATCACAAAAAGCTCCTAACACCAAAGTATCTTCAATGAAAGATATCAGTGCACTTTCATTCGTGATGTCAGGTTATTATGCTTTTTAAGCTTGTTGCATGTTTCAGGTGAATAGGGGTATGGTGCACTGCCATCACACACACACACACACACACCCCACATGGGCACAGAAATGCATGCCTGCATACACCGACATGCATGCTTACACATATGTGCAGGCACTGTTGTGTGGACACATCTGTATACTCATGTGCATGTACAACACTCCAGGATAGAAACACAAACACACACACTTGCATGTTCCTACAGACACATAGATGCATTAATCATATACTTATGTGAATATAGTCGAAGGCGTAGAAGCATTCCTTTCAATTGCACACAGGAAGACCGACGCGAGCTGCAAGAAACAAACGTTTTCAGCAGATGGGATTTACCCCAGTACAACATCTCTACAAACATGCATATATGATTAACGCTAAAGGATATGCCCTGATATGAAAAAGGCATAGTCAATGCCGAAACACGTGTAATCAGAAAGGGCCAATAAAATAAACTAATTGGATCACCAACACATGTCATTGTGGAACATTGTTCATACATAATTGTGGCGCAGCAAGAAGGTGTGTGGAAAATACACATTACCTTTCAATAAAGGATTGTCGGACCACTGCATGAACAAATATCACACTCATTTCAACTGCTGCCCCTTTTCTTACTTACTTTTTATTGTCTACATATATAAAGGTGCTGGCTGCAAAATACAGTCCCTTTATAGTGCAGTAATAGGAAAAAAGGCATTGGGTGATATGGGAGTGAAGTCTGTTTATCAAGAGATCAAATCATTACAGATCACTTACTTGTAGAAGCAGCAGGGATTGGGAGAAGTGCAAAATTAACAAATACAATTAAGTTAAAGACAGACATGCAGAACAAGAGAGCCTCAACATTGCAAACTTCAGGGGGGTGGGGTGCCATGGTCCTTCTCATGAGTTACAGATAGAAGTCCAGTACGGAAGAGAACTTCACATGCTCTCAAAGGTTAGAAAATATCTGTCTTTTCCAAAAGCTGTTATGGCAAAGGCAATTTGCGGTACCGTTATTAACTCTGAAGTCCCTTAATGTGTCCCGTCCTTAACACCTGGTCAGACGAGGCGTTAAGGAAGGGACCTGCTAAGGGACCTCGGAATAGGGCGCAAAGGGATTATCGGCACCGATGTCCTTAACGGTGCCCGGTATCCCTGTGCGCCCACCTCGTAATGAGGCCCAAAGTCTAAAAGATCATGAAAACCAAACAAATAAACTGTCTAGCAGCTGTCTAGCAGTGTATAGCAGACTAATGTATAGTTGACGTTTTGATGTAAATAGATATCCCACCTTCTCCAGGATTTAATGATACTGGCTCATACATAGGGTCATCTTAATGGTATGCATGTTAACCCTTAAGGTGTCCGGTTTGAAAGTGAACTTGAATCTATCAAAAAAGTTATATAATCTGATACATGTGATATAAATTCAAAGGAAATAAAGAAACATGTTCATAGGTTGAATAATAATAAGCTAATTATACACGACACCCATTTGAAAGGTTAGTAGCCTGAGAAAAGGAGAAAGAAGGTTAACCTAGAGCAATGGGGGAGTTCATTGTGAAGGCTGTATGGAAGGCTGTAGGTCCATAATAGCTGCATGCCTGTACTTGGGGCAAATCAGTCGATCAGGTGCAAATGCCACAGCACAATGTAATGCAATACCTCCCTCTAGTCACTGTAGACTGAAAACCAAACAGAACCAACAATAGCAAGAATAGACACCCGCTGTCGTATCATGCCGCAGAACATATGAAAAAGATCACTTATTGCACAGGCACTCCTGGCTTCTACTCTGCGGAAGTCACCTGTCCGCACCTCACTTTCACATTTGCCCTCCTGTTGGGTGGGCTACAATTAATAAACAAAGATATCCACAGCCCAGAGTAGTGCCAGAGAGTGTTAAGGGGCGAGGGGGGAGGGGGGATTCTAGTGTATCAACGGTGAATATCCTAGGGCATCAAAGTTCTTCTTTGAACTGGACTGCAGTACTCCCTGGCCATGGAAACAAAGAACCATATGATGCTAACTCTGTTCTCAGCTGCTAGAGCTAGGAATACAAAAATAACCTCTGAAGGCCTACCTGCTAAGAAATAAAATAAAACATCTCAACAAGACCATAGCAGCTAGAAGTCCATTGGATTCCACATAGCCAATCCAATACTGGTTAAATGGTACCTGCAGAAGCGCAGACATACAAAATGCCCATTGGGACCAATTGGGATGTTTGCTGCTCTCCTTTATGCTTCTCCAGACTACATTTCCATGGCATTGGTTGTAAAGTGGTGAGAGCCAGAACCAATACCGCACCGTATTACCAATGCCATCATTATAATATCAAGACGTGGAGTGCATGTCTGTTAGCATTCGTACTGTTTGTGGATTATGCTTTGACTTTACGAAAGCAAATATAAAAGAGTAAAATAAAATTGGTACTGCACAGCCTGAGGTTGCACAACGTAGCAGATAACCTAGAAAACCAACTGTTAGTGCATGCTCTAATGTCCACCTCAGCCAACAAAGCTTCGAGATTAGCTGAATAATGTCTGCTCAAACAAAGACATGTGCGTAGACATTGTGACTTATGGAGCTGCGTTTGAGAGTTCCTGTCAATGCTGTTTTGAATTTTCTATTCATAATATTCTGATGTGTTCGTGTTGATGTGTTCTAGCAATTAAAATATAAAACACAAACGCCGTTTTGGGCTTTTTTGTAACAAAAGAACACTCACAATAGAATTGCTTTATTGGACATCTTTATTTAAATTATGTTGAGCTTTTCAGTTTGAACATTTCTTACAGTGGCTTTACATTTACACCAGTGTACTCAAATGCTTATGACACGATTATAATTTGACGAAATAATCTGTATGTTTGTTCCCATTTCTACTGTTTGAGCATTACGCTATTTCTTTATATATATATTTTAAAAAAAGCAATTCAACTAAAAAAGTAAAATAAAGTTGCTGGCAAGGTGGTTCAAAACGTGGCAAAAAACATGGAATGTGACTTTCTTGCGCTTGCTTAACGTGTCCCTTTGGCCATATAAGCCGCAACATTAGCTGCACGCTGCGTAGCCTGTGACACCATTCTGCTGATTCGATCTCACAGTGCAATGAATCCATCTGGTATCAGACCTTGAAATGATGAAGAGGTGAGTTATTTTCTCTGTACACATTTAGGTGATGAGAAAAAAGAAATAAACCAAGCAGAGGTTGCTTAATGCCACAAGGGGTCTTGCATCATGGCAATGGGCTCAAGGTAGTCAGTCCATGGCTGATTTTAAACATGCTCTGAGAATGATTATATTAGATTCCACATCTGACTGCTTTTGGCATAATCCATAATGATTTTTACTTACTGGTGATCCCACAGTGTAATTTGTTTTTGAGCCTCTCTCTCCAAGTGTTTGGGGATGCCCTTTCCTGGCAATGCCATCACCTTGCAACTTTAGGTTTGATTGCAGGTGGCTCATGTAGATGTGGGGAACTAGGTGGGGCAACATAAAATCCTAGAATCTCTTTTGAAAAGTGCTGCTAGAATATCATGCTTTCCATCAGTGTAGGCATTGTCTGTTAAGGCTGATACATGGGGAGCTTTGGAAATCCAAGAAATGTGGTGACGATCCAGTCCTTGTTTCCTCTTGAGAGACTGTCAACGAGATTAAATATCTACTCACTCAATGTCATAACATACAAATGCCACACGTATTTATATTCACCACATAAAAACGGTTGGCTTTGTCATTGCTTATTTTCCTTGTTTTGACATTTGACAATGGCAGGCCCTTTAGGAGCCGATCTCGGTAAAATGCACCCATTTGCAGTGGAGCACAGCCGCCAGGAAAAGCCCAGTTTACCTTTGTGAATGAAGTGAAATGCACATTTCCAAAAGTAAGTGACTCAATAATAGCTAGACACTGCAGCATGGGGTATGCGCCTGATCTCTTTCTTAACACTGCATCATGCAGTAAATCATCGAGTATTTTAGCAAGAGCCTAGGAAGGCAGAATTATTGAAGATCTTTCTGATAGATGGAATGCCTCAATGAAAATGAAAGTAGCAGTGTTGAAGAAGAATCTATGCATTTTGTTTTTTTCTGGTGGCAGGATTTTATAGTGATTAAGAGCTCCTTTCGGCTTTAAAATTGCCCCGGACCAGATACTCATTTATGGTGTAAGTGGTAAAAGTAAAAAATCTCCTGTTTGCAGGTTTTCCAATTTCTAGAGTCTCTCTTGTATCCCACATCATGGTCTTCAGCCTGTTTTTATGATCTCAACCCTCCAAGGAGTTGAGTTGAATGAAATAATAAAAATGGGCAGTTGCATTAATTCTATTTAGCATATTTTTTGAGTGTAAGCAAATTCACCCCTCGACCCCCTTGCTAAGTAGATTTATTTTTATTGATACTTTGAGTAAAAAATATATTGGGATTTGACCAAATCCTAATCTGCCGTAAAATAGACTCCAAAGACAGCTCATCCTGCATAAAATGTAACCCCACTTCATTGTGCGTCGCAAAATTGGGGGCGGAGCTAGGAAGAGGCAGCAAAGAAGCAGTTTTCTTTGAACTGTTTGGCCCAATGGTATTTATAAGAATATGCGCAATAAGGCCATGGAATGTGAAATGAAACCTGTACCATGAAAAGCAAAACATGCCATGAAACACAGAGGAGAATCTGCCACACCCAACATGCAGTACGGCTAGACCCATCCCGTTCCCAACACAGTCTGAGGGCCAGTGGCGGCTGGTGAATCTTTTTTAAGTGGAGGGGCATTAAGGGGAGGTTCGGGGGGTTTCCCCCTGTGAATTTTTTTTTAAATAAAAGGTTAAAATGTTGCATTGTAGAGCATACTTTTAACAAAAAATGGGTAAATAGCCAAACAGTTTGCAATTGTTGCTGGGTGTCCAGGGGGCAGGCATTGATATTTTATTTCTATCGCGCTCGTACACAAGTGTTTCAGAGCGTGACAAGGCAAGGGAGGGGAACAGAGGAGAATAAAACAGCGATCTTACTAGGCCCAGTGACATTGAGAACGCGCAAGTGTGAGGGGAAAAGTGCATGGAAGGGGGGAGAAGTGGAAAGTGCGAAGCAGAGGAGAAACAGATAAATAACAATAAATAAATAATAAAGGCAACAAACAGTGGTAGTGCAGCCAGCAATTTGCAAGTGCTACGTTTAAGGCAGCAGACAGGGTAGGTCTGATAAGTGCAGGAAGAAAGATGGTTCTCCTCAAGTTTTAGAGTGGCAGGGCGCTGTTCCAGAGGGAGGCCCCAGCCGAAGACGGAGATCTACCCCCAGCTCGTTTCTTTGATAAACGACTGACCCTGAGGGAGTTGGAGGTAGAGGAGTGAAGAGCTCGAGAGGGGAGGTATTTGCGGAGGAATAGCTGAAGGTATTTTGGACCGAGGCCCCAGAAAGCCTTGTGGACAAGGCAGAGGGTTTTGAATGATAGATGTCCGGTAAAAAGATACCATCCCTGTCCCCTGGGCCCCACTGGTCCTAACACAATGAACATGATTATGTGTATATGCAAGGCGCTGCACATTCATACAGCAATCACTCTATCATTCACATGAGCATCCATCACCATACACTCACTCATAACGCATCCATACACATGTTTAAATAAAAACAATGAACATAAACGTACCTTCTGCATTGGCCTGTGTGTGGGTGCTGCTCCAGCTGCTCTGTCCGTATGTGCGAGGAGGCGCAGGAGCTCCCCCTCGGACATACAGACATGCAGTGCCCCAGCCAGCATTTCCAATGAGCTATGCAATGCTGGCAAAGCAAAATGCCCCAGCACTTGCATGGCTCAGTGAGCATGTGCGGCTGGGGAACTAAACTGAACTGTCAAAGGGAAACAGTGTTTCCCTTTGACAGTTCAGCCAGCCCAGGAGCACTCCATTAGCTGGATAAAGCAGCTGAGGGAGTGCTCACTGTTTCACTGGGCTGGCTCCTTAGCTCCTCCATAATGGGTGAGGGGCCACTATGCAGTTAGTAATGTTGACCATTGTTGCTGAATATATCACAATTTACTTACATTTTAACACAAAGCACCCCTTTGGGTACTATTGAAACAGTGGGCTTCATAACTACTCTGGCGGTAGCTGTGCCGGTAAAACCGGCACGGCTGCCACTGGAGTTGCATCCGGGTCTGGCACCCGCGAATGGGCAATTACTAGGTCATGCCGAGTTAGGCGGACATGATAATTGCCCTTTCGAAGGTGCCGGTAGATCCCCATTCCCATTTGAGCCCCATATGGCTCAAATGGGAAGGGGGAGCTCGGATGCACCGGCACCGTTAATAACGGTGCTGGTGCATCCGACGAGCTGAGGTCAGACCTGGCGGGGGCTGTCAAGCACCCACGAGCACAACTCTTACTATGGCGGAACGGTAGCAACGGTGCCGGTAGCTTACCAGCACCGTTGTTACTGGTCCGCCATAGTAGTAATGAGGCCCAGTCTGTGACTAAAGGAATGAATATCCATTTACAACTGTGGGCCACTTTTTCATTGTTGCCTGAGACAGTTTCATGCTTCAGCCCGCCCATGTGGGCCACCCCTGCCCATTTCTTCCAATCTAAAAAAAAAAAAAAAAAAAAAAAAAAAAAAAAAAAAAATCTTTTTTCATGCTGAGCTCTCAGGGCCCCCCTGGGATGCACCCGCGGACCCCTAGGGGGTCGCGACCCACAGTTTGAATACCACTGGGCTAGAGGGACATGAAGTAAAACAAAATGCCACAGAATCAAAATGCACCATGAACTGAAAATATGTGCCACACAATGCCACATATATGTCACTGCACACAATCAGACAGGACCGAGGTACAGAAGAACATGAAAACAATAACACAAAATTAGACGTATATCACAGAATGAAGAACATACCACACAGAAGTGCTAGACAGACCACACCAGTAATACACACAGACAGTCCTACTCCTTTTGACTGAAACTCGAATATGCAAAAGTAGGCATGACAGAAGGATATGTAGTTACCTCAGCTCAGGGGCAGAAAATAGTTAGAAAATCTATGCGTCATGCCACATTACTACTACTGTCCCGCCTAGACCTTAAATAAGATGGTATGATGGTGGGCCTCCTTCCAGGCACAATCTGACCACATTTATGAACATATCCTGAATATATCCTTTCCTGTCACCCTCTGACTTGAGGATTGCAGACCATGGTTATATCACACCTGAATGAAAGATATGCATTCCTCTCTATCATCCCTCCAACAGCATAGCAGAGGATGGCGAGAAATTATTATCAAACATCGTCAAGAACATGGTCATCTTGGGAGGCTAGAACTACCACAGAAGCTGGAACATTGTAAGCATGGAAACAAAAAAATGCCAACATGAACAACAAACAACAAGAGACAGAACATCTCCTGTGAATAATAGGCACTCTGTAACACCATTCCCACTTACAGTCACACTACACCATCATTCCAATAGTTTAGGAAAGAAATGAACTTCATGCTATTCTTGGAAGCACCCGTGAGCAGAACATGATGGTAGCACCGATACTGGTGCTACCACCCTCCCCATTGACCCCTATGGGGCTCAAAGGGAATGGGGATGTACCGGGCCTGGCACCCGCGAAAGGGCAATTACCGGGTCTGGCTGGGCCAGAATAGCCTGGTAATTACCCATTTGCAGGTGTCGGACCCAGATGCAAGTGTGGAGGTAGCCTTGCCGGTAAAACCTCCAACCTCGTAATGAGGCCCTTTGAATATAATTGTCTCTATCTCTAACTGTTAGAGAAAAACCCCTTTATCTGGACCTGAAAATCCAATTAGACACTATCAGAGACACAAGCAAACTAGCTACCCTACTCTTGTTGGACCTATCAGCAGCATTCGACCTGGTAGACCATGACAAACTATGTGACACCCTAAAAAAAGACTTTAACTTTTCAAACAACGCCCACTCTGGATCAAATCCTTTTTAACGGACCGAACATCCAGAGTTGCCATCGGAAATTATGCAGCTGACCCTATAGCAGTTCCCATAGGAGTTCCCCAGGGATCCTGCCTCTCCCCTTCCCTCTACAATGCATATACTAAACTCCTATTCTCAGCCCTTGAGGACATGGGTGTCATTCACACAAACTTTGCAGATGACACCCAGATCCTCATGCCCATTACAGGTGACTACACCCAAGACACTGTCGGGGGGAAATTCTGCCGGGGTTGGCCGGGCCGTCCGCAGACCTCCGGGCAGGGAGGCCCCAACTCCTCCCGTATATCCCAAAAGAGATAGAGTATGAGACACACGCAAGAAGCAAGGTGACTCTGCTGTTTATTAGACAAAACGGCAGGGATGGGTCAAGGAGCGTACGCGTCCGTCCTGACACACACACAATCGCGGGGCTCGCAGGCCCTTTTTACCTTAGTATGACGCGCTACTTGCGTCACCTAGAAAGTTTTAGCAAAAACCTATCTCCACTCTGGATTGGTTACTCGAGTGGTAGGGTTAGTATAGCGCACATATAGAGAACGGTGTTATTGGCTGAGAGTTAGTCAGGTGGTATACCTGGGCTGTCCCTTCAATTTGATACATGAAAATTGTTACATGAAGACCTCTGAGGATTGGTCAGTGTGAATGGCGTCAGTGATAAGAACCCCAAGTTCTAATTGGTCCGCGCGCGAGCCTCCCAGTCTGGGACTATCGCTGTTCCCAGCTCGCGGTGCACCTGTCATTTGCAACAATGTTTTAATATGGGTAGGTGTAAACAATGTGAGGATTTATTCATATGTTGGGAGGTCGAATACTCCCACTGCTGCAGATGTCCAAATGAGTCTTTTAATTGTATCGGTCTGTGTCTCGAAACGTGGGATTCAGGCGTCTCCTTCCTCCTGTGCTTGGCATCTTGTCAGGTTTGACTTTGTCACGTGAGGTGGGACCGTGTTTGAGGCAAAATTCAACACAATTAATATTGTTTTTCCTACTGTGTGCCTGGTTTATCTTGCAGGTGCGACCTTGGCGTTGGCTTGCAGCATGTGAGATTGCAACATCGTGCCCTTGGCGGTGTGCTTTCGCCGGGCTCATTTTGCAGGGTCAGCAACCCAGTTCTTGCTCATTCAATGTTCATGGAAGCTTTTGCCTGCGGCCTACTTGGGCCTGGTGCATAGGTGGGACCGTTTGATGCAGAGCGCTTTAGGTTACGGTATCATATTGCTTTGTCCTCAGTATCGTGTCCCCGTTATATTCTTCATTATGGTACATGGCTCTTTAGAAGAAGCGTGAGCAAGCCTTTTTTATATAAGTTCATGATGCGTCTTGCGTTTCTGCATTTTGAAAGCCTATGTGGAAAATAATAAAGATGTACGTCCGTGAGTATGTCTGTCGCCTACGTCATAGCACTGAGTATATTCTTCGTGTAGATTGGTGCGGGAGTGTCCGGTGTGTATATTTGCACAGGTGTGCTGATCGTTGGCTAAATCGTCATGGCATCTCTAACGACGTGTAGGTTTAGTCGAGTTGGTCCGTGCCGCAGGTGTCGGCATGGACAGGGCGGGCTGTTGGGCAGGTAGATGGGCACATCCGTATGTTCCTGTACCAGGGTATTTGGTCGTCCGGTAGATAGGCAAACTCCTCTCGTGGCCGGTGTCTGGGCCGTGATCCTCTAGGCCAAGCGCGAGAGGGGAAGGGCGGGAGCCTGTTCTTCCATTCTCCCACTTCAGTCCCCCCTCTGGTCGACTTGTCGACCACAAACATATCCTTTTCTTTATCTCCTCTTACTCTCCATATTTTAGTTATTCCTCCCAAATGTCCATAGTGGTTAACATGGTCTTCGAATGACCAATACATATATTCACATGTTCCTCCAGGAGTGCAGTATACCCATTTCCCTATGTAGCTCCTTGGGTTTCTTGGGTTTTCGAGTTTTACAGATGGTGGGTCCAGGTGGTTGGTGATGATCTGGTTGCGCAACTTCTCCCTCTCTTTTATTATTGTACCTGTGTGTTGGCCGTCATCTGTTGGCATCAAGAGGTGTATACCAACCATTTCGATCATCTCGTCTGTGGTGCGTGCCTTCTGGGCCTTCCAAAATCTTATTATGATCAGTGCAGCTCCAGCCAAGATAGTGCATCCAACTATAATCTTCAGTCCATCTGACAGCCAGGATGGCATCCATGACCATAACATTGAAAACCAGCTCTCATCCTTTTTCACACCTTTACTTTCATCCATCATTTTTGAGTGCATCTGGGCCAATTGTGACACAGCTTCCATGAGGGTACCATTGTCAGCATCGTTAGCAGGAATGAATGTGCAGCATGATTGTCCTATCTTTGCGCAAACTCCTCCTTCCATTGCTGTGAGGAGGTCCAGTACATATCTGTTCTGTAGTGCAACCATTCTTACTGCTCGCAATTCCTCTTTTATTGCATTGAATCCATTTACTGTAGAGTTGATTGTCATCATTAGTTCCCACCTAGTTATCTGGAGCCATTTTGCGTTTGCGTAAGCCTGCAGTCCAGGATGTATTATTGAGGAGAAGAACATAGCTGCTCTGCTGAATAGTCTGTGTTCCGGCGGTATTGAGGTCAGTGCTGTTTCCGACCTTCCCCACAGGTAATTTCCTGTCAGAGGTTCTCCTTGTCTTTTCCTTCTGTTGAGGACAGTGTCGTTGCCGTTGCATCGGTTCTCTGATCCTTTTCGAGGCTGTGCAGATCTCTTCTTCCTTTTGTTTCCTTCATCCATCTTGGGGAAATTCGCCATGTTCACATGCTTCTGGGGTACCACTAGTGATGGTACATTAACATGTACTATAGTGCATACACCATTCCACAAAGGGGGCAGTGTGTGATACGCCTTGTCTCCACAGGCCCAGTAATGGTCCATTACCACTGCTGTTCCTGCTCCCCCCTCAGGTAACTCCATCACGCTTTCACAGTTGGTGTTGTATCCTACATCCACCTCTCCTTTATGTTGGTAGCATACCGTAGGCGCAGTTAACGGCAATATTGTTATTGGGTCTTCATCCTTCTCCATCCACGTAAGCATGGGTACGTACTTGACCCAAGTCATCCAACATCTGTGGTTATGTCCATCAATAGTTGAAATATTTTCTCTTGTTATCATGTTGCTGCCAACCACTCCTATGTCCCATTTGTTGTCCATGTACACCTTCCCTGTTATTATCATCAGTGGTCTTTCCCAACATCCGTTTTTACCAGGGACTTCAGCGGCGTACCAATCACATGGTAGGTACTGCAGTGTTACCTTCTTTGTTTCTCCTTTTTCAGGACCACTTGTTATGTATCTGAATCCTTCAGCATGTAGACTGCTCTTGTGGTAACTCAAATAAGTCTTAAGGAAGTTGTTTTCATATGGATATGTATCTCGTGTTTTCCACACCAGATGCACAACTGTCCCTTGAAATCTTCCTTTCGTCTGGAACAGTGCCAGGTATATTATACATCGTGCTATTTTTCCATCTATCTCCGTAGCAACAAATGTTCGAGAAGCGCTCATGGCGTATGGGATCAATGAGCAAACGTAGCAGCTGTCTTCTGTTGTCTGCTTGCCTATTTTGGGCATGTGTTGGTACCACATGTTGTTAGAGACGTGTGCTGAATCTTGTACATAGTTGTCAATGCCTTTATTATCTGAGTATGTGCTGCGTTTGACTCTATTTTCCTGGTGTGGGGTTTTACTAGTACCACCTGACGTAACACCTGTTGCAGCTGGGGGTGGGGGTATGTTAGGTTTGGGTACAGCAATAATATCAATAGCATAGCTGTACTGCCATATAGAGGCAGCCAAGAACCCGGTGATCATTAAAATCCCTATCAATTTTATTACAAATGCTAATTTCACCGGCATTTTGCTCTTACCTTGCTGCAGTCCGGCAGCTTATTTTTGCGACGTTACAGTTGCCCGCCTGAAAATTCTTAATATGCTAGTTATTAAGGTTAGTTATTGTTATTAAGCTTTCCCTATCAAGTAGTCATTCAGTGCCCAGGCGAAGAGCTGTTCCCACGCCAATCTAAGCGACCTATCTCTTAGGGCAGGCAAGTATGGTTGGAGGTGGGGCATTGAATGTTCTATGGCCAAGAGGAATGCTGTGTAGTAGACATGTACCCTCCTTCCTTTCAGGTACATTGGCCGTTTTATTTCATATACAAATTGGTGTGACAATTCTTCCAGGTAATTATCGTCTGAGGGTACCATCTACTCCTGGGCAGTGAATTAGTTAGTTATCTACTTTCTTAACAGTACAATAATACGCTTTACCTGCATGTGCGAGAGAAAAGAAAGAGAACATTCAGGTGTTTAGATGTGTATATGTGCAAAAACAATGTCCTTCAGTTCAGTTATTACTACAGTGGGTAGGGGTCAATGGGCAGAGGGTTTGGGGCTCAAGCTGGCGGGAGTCTCTTTACCCTTTGATCGTGTAACCATGGGGTGGGCGGTATGGGGATCACCCCTTTCTTTTCTAATAGTTGTCTCTGGGGAATCTGGGGGGTGGCAGGGTATGGGGACACTTAGGCTGTTAGTTGTGGGAGAAGTCTCTTCCTCCGTTGGTGACGCTGTTGTTGTTCTTCCTGTGGCCCTGTCGGTGGCGCTAGGGCGGGTCTGGAGTTTGTAGATCTTTACGTCGTGTAGGTGGTTCCAAGCACGTTTGTCCTGTAACTTTACTGCTCTCGTTGATACCTCTTCTACCAGATGGGGGCCAGTGAATCGTGGACTGTTCCACTTTCTGTTGAAATTGCGAAGTAGTACGTGGTCACCTTTAGCAACTTTGCACAGTCTTTCCTTTTCCAATTCTTTATCCACGTCTTCTTGTTGGTCGCTGTTAGACCCGCCCCGCGTGCGCTCGAGCTGTTGAGACACAAACACTACACTAGTAATCAAAGAAGACACATATTGGTACATTTCATCACCAAGAACACTCGCAGTGCTCTCGTGGTCAGTAAATGCTCTTGATGTTGGCGTTAGGGGAAGGCGCTTTTGACGTCCGGTAACCACCTCGTGAAGGGTGAGGTGGTGGTCGGACCCTGGTCTATTCCTTAGCTCAAATAGGGCTAATGGAAGGCAATATAACCAACTCTTCTTTGTTGTTTGCTGTATCTTTGCAATTGCCTCCTTTAATAGGCCGTTCAGGCGTTCACATATACCGTTGGCCTGTGGGTGGTATGCACATGCAAATTTATGCTTGATGTTCAGCAAGGATGTAATGTGCTGGAACATTTCGTTTGCGAAATGTGGGCCATTGTCTGACCTTAATACCTCACACACTCCCCACCTAGGGAAGACCTCCCTCAATAGGAATTTAGCTGCTCTAAATGCATCTGGGTGTGAACAGGGCCCTGCTTCAATCCACCTCGAGAATGGGCATACTACTACAATCATATACCTATTTCCTTGACATACGTTGATCATATCAACATAGTCAATATGGAGATGTCGGAACGGTCCCTCTGGCCGGGGTATAGTACCTCTTATCACCTTCAGAGTGTGGCCGGCCGTAAACTGTTGACATGTGAGACAGTTGCTGATAAAATTTGACACATGAGAATTTAACTCGGGGCAGAACCAGTCTTCCCTAATTCGTGCTGCAATTACTTCCTTACCTGTGTGGGCTGGGTAATGTAGTTGGCTCAGGGCGGTGTTCAAAAGTGCCAATGGTATTACAACCTTTCCAGTGTCACCCTGGCGCCATAGTGCGTCGGTTGGTGACATTGTGCATCCTCTTTTTACCCATATTTCTTTTTCGGCCATTGGTGCAGCCGCTTGTAGCTCCATAATCAGTGTGGCTGGGAGATGGGTGTACCCTTCTCTTATCAACATCTCCTTAGCCATGCCACTCCCTCTCCCTCTCTGTGACTCTGGGCGGTTCCATATCTCACCAAAGTAGGCAGCATACTTCGCATGTGCGTCTGCTGCTGCATTCCCTTTTGAGATGTGATCTTCGCCATTGGTGTGTGCGGTGCATTTCACTAAAGCTAATTCTTGGGGGTCATTTATTGCTTCAATTAGTTCAGCCAATAGGAGGGCATGTTGCACTGGAGTGCCATCAGCTCTCCTAAACCCTCTTCTTCTCCATTTCGACAGCCCTGAGTGGACAGTGGATGTAACATACGCGCTGTCGGAGTATATGGTCACTCGTTTGTCAAAGCTTTCCTTCAACGCCAAGATCAGTGCAACTAATTCCGCTGCTTGAGCGTAGTAATGCTCTGGTAATTGTACACATTTCATGGCCACACACACCGGTACTTCCATCATTTTTACCACTGCTGCCCCAGTCCTCCTTACACCATCCCTTTGGTCGATAGTTGATGACCCATCAATGAACAAGAGCTCACCTCCCTCTAGCGCGTTTTCTTCAACCTTTCTAGTACATGAGTACATGTCAGTTATTTGCGTACAGTCGGGGGCATAATCTCCCTCCTCAATTACTTCTGCTAGGAACCTTGCAGGGTTGACCGTGCTACATCTAACAATTGATAGTTAAGCTCCGGATAAGATGATCTCATAACCTGATGCCCTTTGCGTGGTTAGGGTGGACTTAGGTTTATTCAATATGGCAAATAGTGCATGTTCCACAAACAGTGTAGTTGGGCACCCCATGGTTATTGCTGATGCTTTCTCTACCGCAAAAGCAGCTGCGGCGAGACCTTGTTCGCAAGGGAAATGACCTAGCATCACAGGATCTAAGTGGCCACTGTAGAATGCTACTGGCTTGTAGCCCATGCTTGTTTTTTGGGCCAACACTGCTTTCATTACTGCTGAGTCGCAATGTGAAAATATAAAAAATTGTCGCTCATAGTCTGGGGATGCCAGTACCGGAGCAGTTGATATCGCATCTTTCAACTCATCAAAAGCCTCTTTCATTTCCATTGTCCACCTCAGCTTTTTCTCCCCTTTATTAGCTTCCTTTAACGCCTCAAGCAGGGGCCCTATGTATGAACTGTAATCAAATACCCATGCTCTACAGTAGTTGCATAGACCCAGGAACTGCTGCAGTTCCCTCACTGTTTGTGGCACTGGTGTGTTTGAAATGGCCTGTGCTCTTTGTGGTGCAATCTTTCTTCCATGTTGGGATATGAGCTGACCAATGTAAAGTACCTGTTCTTGACAGTACTGTAACTTTTCCATGTCTACCTTGTAACCTTTCTCAGCCAATATTGTCAACATCTTTAATGAGTCCTCTCTGCATGTTCTTTCGTTTGTACTACAAATTATTATATCATCGACATACTGCAACACTGTGCTTTCCACTTCAATGTTACCCAAATCCATCTGTATTACTCTGTTGAAAATTGAGGGTGATTCGCAATACCCTTGTGGCAATCTGGTGTGTTTCCACTTTGTGTTTCTGTAAGTGAAGCTTGTCAGATCTTGTGAGTCTGGGTGCAATGGTATTGAGAAGAATGCATTTTTAAGGTCGATCACTGTAAATCGTGATGCTTCTGCTGGAATGCCACACAATATTGTGGCCGGGTTTGCTGCTATGGGATACTCTGCTCCTACTATGTTGTTCAAGGGCCTGAGATCCTGTATGAAGCGCCAAGAACCCCCTTTAGCCTTGCGCACTGGGTATACAGCCGTGTTACATGGTGAATCTGAGGGGACCAATATGCCATTATTTATAAGGGCCGTTATGGTTTCATATATGCCCTCATCTGCCTCTTTTGATAGTGGGTACTGTTTCACTCTGGGGAGTATTGCACCTTTTTTCAATTTTATCCTTACTCCCCCTATACTTTTTATGCACCCCACGTCATAGGGGCTAGTAGTCCACAGTGATGTGGGTACCTTTGTCATATCCTCCTTAAAGAAGGGGACTGGGGTGCATGCGGGTGCCTCAAGCGCAATTGCAATTTTCTGTGCTACTTGTTTGTACGCCACTCTTAGCCATATTTCCACACTCATCATAAACACCATTTCACCTTCCTCCTTTTCATCTGAGAACAGCTCCTCATCTGACACCTGGGTGAGTCTACATCCTTCCGCTAGTGCTATCACTGCCCTCCATGCCCTTCCTTCTCTGTCTTGGGCATGTACAGCAATGTAATCAGCTGTTGCTATAATGCTCTCAATGTCCACTGGAACCACCTTTCCTTCTGGCTCATTGACTGGTGTTTCTGGTCTGAACAGATAGGCTGCTGGCCTCCTCCACATTTTTCCCTCTATCCCTGGCATCCATGCCAATGCCATGTCTGTCCCGTACTGGAAGAGCTCGCCATCTACTGGCTCCGCCCTAATCGCTGTTTGTCCGCAGTATGCTTGCATAATCTGTCGTGCCGTGAGCATGTTAATCCCTGGAGTGGAGCAAATTATGCCGTCCTCAGTAAATGAGATCGTCATATTCAACCTGTTCATTATGTCTCTCCCCAGTATATTTACTGGTGAGGCACTATAATATAGAAGTGGGAC
Source organism: Ambystoma mexicanum (assembly GCF_040938575.1). NCBI lineage: Eukaryota > Metazoa > Chordata > Amphibia > Caudata > Ambystomatidae > Ambystoma > Ambystoma mexicanum. The sequence continues at coordinate 849,378,979 of NC_090935.1, forward strand.
TGACAGGTCATAATCTCCTATAGATAAGGGAATGTTATCAGTAAAAGGAACCAACCCTTTAGCCCCAGAGAATCCTTGGGTGTTCATGGCTTCGCCTGACATCTTAAATTTACCCTCCCTTATGCAAGACCGGGTCGCCCCGGTGTCAACAAGGAATGATAACTTTTTGTCACCTATCGTTACCTCTATGCGTGGTTCCTCCGCACTATTAGGTGTTACTGACAGGATGGGACACACCAAGGCCGTCTGTGGGCTGTCCTATTGAGGGTACAACGATTGACCATTTCCTGTATAAGGGTTGTGTCCCAGCACTGTCACCCTACCCAGTTGTGTTTGTTGTACTTGGGGTTGTTGTGTTATCGCTACCTGTTGTTGTGTCAGTGAATGTGTCTGTGGCTGTTGTTGTGTTATTAGTTGTTGCTGTTCATTTCCCTGTTGCAACGTCTGCTGTTGCTGTATGCCCTGCTGTTCCTGTGTGGGCCTTGGTTGTCCCTGTTCACTCCATGATGGTGTTCCTGGTCTTACTCTACACGTGCGTGACATGTGCCCTATTAGTCCACAACTCCAACACACCGGTGGTTCCCTACTCTGCCATGGAAAGCTCCCTGTGTTGTCCTGGTATACTGGTTGCCCTGTGGGATAGGAACTTCTAAGTCCTCCTACCTGCTGTTGGGTATTATATCCGTATCCTCTCCCTCTCATAATTCCTCCTCTCCCCCTGTTGTAATTATAATACCCAGCTCCTGGCATTGGGTATCCTCCTCCCATGTTGGTCGTGTATGGTTGTAGTGGCGGCACCTGTTGTGTTATAGTCTGTGAAGGTGGTATTTGGGAGGGATCTTGTGCAGCCACTACTTGTGTGGGGCTTTGGGTCATTGTTGTAGGCGTAGTTATTAGTGCCCCTTCCATTGTGTATTTAGTAAGCTTTTTCTGTACTAGTTTAGCCTCTTCCGTTTTCCTGTCCTCTTCCTTTTGTTTCATTTTTCCTTGCCATGTCCTGCAATGATGCACTATAGTCAGTTGTATTTCTGGCCATGCTTTTGCTTCCATTCCCACTACTTTCTTCAGTTGTTTCTGAACTCCTTCCGGGAGTCCTTGTACTAGTATATGATAAAATATTGCGGGTGTTTTGTCCCATTGTTCTCTAGTTTCCATGCGCCACTTCTCTTGGATTTCCTGGATATAATCAACAGGATCTTCGTTCTCACGCATCTTGCGGGAGGTAATTGCTCCTATGTCTGATGTGTCTGGGTACTGTACCCTCAGTGCCTGCCATAGTGCATGTCTGCAGTTTGCGAATGGTGCCCGATCATGCGATGTGTTTGTTATTGTTACCCCAGGGAATCCCGCTCTTCCAAATGTCATCCGCTGCATCCCCTAATATCGATATTAGAAGGCCCTTCACATCTCCTACTGCCAGTTTCTGTCCTGCGGTGTGTTTTTCCATTTCATATATCCACTTACCCGCACCTCCACTTAATGATGGGAGCCTGCATTTTATATTTTCTTTGTCTGTATGCTTCCAAGGGACATACTGTGGCCTAACCCCTCCCCTCTCCAGAAGTGGCATTAAGTTATGTCTTGTTTTATCCTTTGTGTTCCATAAAATCGAGTCCTCACACCCTTCTTCTTCTTCCCTTTCTTCTACATCATCAATTTCATCCGTATTTCCCCTGCTCGTAACTCTTTCTTCTCCATCTTTTCCCTTTCTTCCATCATTTCCTGTATTTAATGTGGGCATGTGTATTCGCCTTTCCTGCCTGCGTCTAGGGAGGTCCCTAAGCCGACATGCATAGGGTGTTAGTTCGTCTGTGAAGGGCGCAAGTTTTATTGTGCCTAACGAGCGTGAGGTGGTTGAGCATGTAGGGTGCGATGGGAGAGGGCGTGATGGGGACGGTGCGGCCTCATGTGTCTGTCTTTCCGCTATTCCTTGCTCATCCTCCTCACTTCTCTCCAGCTCATCCTTTCTCCTACGGATCCATGGTGAGTCTGTGTTGGTCCGGGTGATGTATAGTTTATCTAGGCTTTCCCTTTCACTGTTTCTTCCTTCCTTCTCCACTCCTTCTTCTTCCTCACTACAAAAGTCAGTCATAAACAGCACCCCCCACTCGGTCTTTTTCCCCTTTATTGTTACTGTTTGTAAGTCTATTAGGTCCAGTTTTCCTTTTTCTCCTTTATCAACCGCTCCCCTTTGTGCTGATGTTGTTGCTACTTCTGTGTCTTTATATACATCCCCCCATACTTCACTCTCTCTTCTCCTATCTTCTCTTTCTCCTTCATTTCTCTCCTCTGTCTCCCTACCATTTTCCTCCCTTTTCCTTTTTAATTCCTCCATTACTTCACTACTCATCTGTTCCAATATTCTTTCATCCTCTTTCTTCCTTTCCCATTTCACCCTTTCCCTTTCCAATATGCTCTCTATCACCCTCCCTTCTTCGTATTTCTTAGTCGTTTCTGATAGTAATCTCCTCTTCCACATTGCCATTTCTTGTTCTTTCTCTTCTTCTTCCCTTTTCTTTTCTCGCAGCACTGCTCTTGATACCCTTTCTGCTGCTGCTTTTACCCTTTCAGCTTCTCTCCTTTGCTCCTCAGTTCGTTCCCTTATTTTTTCCAATTCGTTCTTACCTTCTTTCCTTTTCCTTGCTCTCTCTCTTTCCTCCCTCTCGAGCTGTTTGATCAATTCATTCTGCTCATCCCTTAATTCTGCTAGTCGTTCCTCCAAAATCTCTTCCTTTTGCCGTAACAGCTCTTCCCCTCTCATTCCACTCTCCCTGGTATTATCCTCGTCTGTTTTCCTTACTACCTCCTTCTCTTCCCCAGTTAATGAACCTCGTAATTTTAATAGTATCTGTGCAGCTACCCACTCATCATTTCCTATCTCCACAGTTTGTTCTTCTCCAGTCCTCCCCTCCCCTGCTGGCATCTTCCTATGAGCCACATATGGTGGAGGGCTGTATGCCGGGTTCGAGTACCCCTCAGCCGCCCTTAACTGACCTCTTTCTATTTCTCCTAACTCCCTTAAAGGGTACAACCCCCCTCCCTCTGTTTTCACTCCCTTTGCTAGGGGTATATCGTTGCTCGGTTCCTTTTTTATTTCATTTCATGTATTATTCTTTTTGCCTCCCTCTTGTCCGTTCCCCGTGTTCTTTGGGTCTTCACTCCCCTTTTTCCCATCCTCTCCTTCCTCCTTAATCTCTTTTTCTTCCGGTATTTCCCCCACAGTGAACATTCCATTTGGTCCTGGTCGGGACCCTTGGAACATCCTCCATAAGTTAAACACCTCCACGTGGTTTGCCAACTTCTTCCCTTTGTATGTATTATGCAGATGGTTTAGTAGTGAATGTTGGGCATATGGGTCGAAGCTACCATTAGGCGGCCACGGTGTTATCATTTTGTTGTCCGTCCCCTGGGTCCATTCTATGCTATACTTAATCAGTTTCTCCCTATGGGGTGACAGTGTTGTACATATGTGTTGTAGTGGGGTAGTGAGGGTGTTCCCCCACCCTCCAGATCCTGTCCCGTATGACATAGTAGCGCTCCACTTGTTACCCTTGCCCTATTTGGTCGCGGTTATCTCACTAGCAATTTACAATGTGCAGCCTTATATCGTTACCTGGCCCCGTAAGTTTGGGGACTTGCGATAGTCCGCTAAGGAAAATTATAAAAATATAGTATTTACATTTGTATATTTTCTTCTGTCTTTCTTCCTTTACACGACACCCTTACGGCCCCCTGCGGCCGAGGCGCACGTAGCCCCCTGCGGCTGCGTACCCCTTATGACGTTCTTATACAGTCGTCCTATTTTCACTTGCTCCTCTTCCTTCTTCTACACTTGCCGTGGCCGGCGTTCTCCGTACGCAGCCACGTCCCCCGTTTCACCTTTCCCCGATCAACTCATTACCGTTTATCTCCGTTTCCACTCCCTTACCACAGTTCTCTTCCCCACCACTCTCAGAAAGAAAGATGCCTTGTGCTCAGGATATCCTATGGAAGCCCTACTGGTGACGTCACCGATCTCTTCGAGCTACTGGTAAGTTCTTCATATATTCTTTAAGTTCAAAATACACTTGCAATCTACCCCCGTTAACCTCACAGCTGTCTTCCTGTCACTCCTGGAACAAGGTAATCAATAATATAATCGGACTGCGCACACTGCGTCGCCTCGCGTGTGATACGCCCCTCGACAGGAGGGCTTAACCAGCCAATTATCTTCCGTATTAGGCAACTAACTAGCTACCGCCTACAGGGAAACGTCATCTACCTATCGAGTTTCTTGCTCGAACAATAGGGATCCTCATCTACTCATTGATCGATAAATGCCAAATCGTAGGAAACCACACACACACACACACCCTTACACGTAGTCGCGACCTAGGCCAATCAGTGTCTACAAGCGGCTGCACGTGATGTTTTCGTGCTCCGCCCCCCCCTTCGCGTAACGTAGCCGACTGCTCTCACACTCGTTCGGCTACCATTCATTCCATTGCCAACACTAAATTGTCAAACCTTCGCCGCGCACCTGTGCAACACCTCCCACCTCCCGTATTTAATTCCTCCCCCCTCCCTCACAATTTCACATTGCTTGTTGTGCGTGGCATGCTCACCAAATTCTCTTGATGCGGGGCCGCTCGACTGCGTGCACCCCTCCAAGCGGCTCGCCACCTCCCCTCGTCTGGACCACGTCTGGACACTCGCCAACCGCGGACGGGATACTTCTCAACCGGCTCCCGAGGGCCAATATCCGGATTGCGCTGTCCGGTCTTCTCGCAGCTCCGCGATGGTCCTGTAGTCCTCAGAAGGGGGCAACGGCAGAGGGGGCCGCGCCGCCGGGCCTCCTCGCAACGCGATTACCTTGAAAAAGTAAAAATAAAAAAGCAGATCTTAAACAGATCTCAGCAGTGCCTCCAACTTGTCGGGGGGAAATTCTGCCGGGGTCGGCCGGGCCGTCCGCAGACCTCCGGGCAGGGAGGCCCCAACTCCTCCCGTATATCCCAAAAGAGATAGAGTATGAGACACACGCAAGAAGCAAGGTGACTCTGCTGTTTATTAGACAAAACGGCAGGGATGGGTCAAGGAGCGTAGGCGTCCGTCCTGACACACACACAATCACGGGGCTCGCAGGCCCTTTTTACCTTAGTATGACGCGCTACTTGCGTCACTTGGAAAGTTTTAGCAAAACCCTATCTCCACTCTGGATTGGTTACTCGAGTGGTAGGGTTAGTATAGCGCACATATAGAGAACGGTGTTATTGGCTGAGAGTTAGTCAGGTGGTATACCTGGGCTGTCCCTTCAATTTGATACATGAAAATAGTTACATGAAGACCTCTGAGGATTGGTCAGTGTGAATGGCGTCAGTGATAAGAACCCCAAGTTCTAATTGGTCCGCTCGCGAGCCTCCCAGTCTGGGACTATCGCTGTTCCCAGCTCGTGGTGCACCTGTCATTTGCAACAATGTTTTAATATGGGTAGGTGTAAACAATGTGAGGATTTATTCATATGTTGGGAGGTCGAATACTCCCACTGCTGCAGATGTCCAAATGAGTCTTTTAATTGTATCGGCCTGTGTCTCGAAACGTGGGATTCAGGCGTCTCCTTCCTCCTAGGCTTGGCATCTTGTCAGGTTTGACTTTGTCACGTGAGGTGGGACCGTGTTTGAGGCAAAATTCAACACAATTAATATTGTTTTTCCTACTGTGTGCCTGGTTTATCTTGCAGGTGCGACCTTGGCGTTGACTTGCAGCATGTGAGATTGCAACATCGTGCCCTTGGCGGTGTGCTTTCGCCGGGCTCATTTTGCAGGGTCAGCAACCCAGTTCTTGCTCATTCAATGTTCATGGAAGCTTTTGCCTGCGGCCTACTTGGGCCTGGTGCATAGGTGGGACCGTTTGATGCAGAGCGCTTTAGGTTACGGTATCATATTGCTTTGTCCTCAGTATCGTGTCCCCGTTATATTCTTCATTATGGTACATGGCTCTTTAGAAGAAGCGTGAGCAAGCCTTTTTTATATAAGTTCATGATGCGTCTTGCGTTTCTGCATTTTGAAAGCCTATGTGGAAAATAATAAAGATGTACGTCCGTGAGTATGTCTGTCGCCTACGTCATAGCACTGAGTATATTCTTTGTGTAGATTGGTGCGGGAGTGTCCGGTGTGTATATTTGCACAGGTGTGCTGACCGTTGGCTAAGTCGTCATGGCATCTCTAACGACGTGTAGGTTTAGTCGAGTTGGTCCGTGCCGCAGGTGTCGGCATGGACAGGGCGGGCTGTTGGGCAGGTAGATGGGCACATCCGTATGTTCCTGTACCAGGGTATTTGGTCGTCCGGTAGATAGGCAAACTCCTCTCGTGGCGGGTGTCTGGGCCGTGATCCTCTAGGCCAAGCGCGAGAGGGGAAGGGCGGGAGCCTGTTCTTCCATTCTCCCACTTCAACACCTATACCATCAATAAAGTATACGCCATAATTCAAAATTGGATGGCCCTAAACAGCCTTTGCCTTAACAATGAGAAAACAGAAGTTCTCATCATGGGATCTCAAAAAAGAATAAGAACCTTCCACCCTGACTATTCACATATCAACATTGATGGCACACAGATCCCAGTACTCAAACAAGTCAAAACTCTTGGGGTATATATAGATGCCAACCTCACTATGCACAAACAAATATCAGCCCTCTACTCTTCTAAAGCATACACAGCTAAACTTATTGCACTCAGCCGCCAATTTCGTACTCCCACAAACTGTATTACTTTGGCTAGGGTGCTGATTTTAACGAAACTGGACTATTGCAACATCCTTTTTTTAGGAACATCCAAAACTAACAGAAATAAGATTCAATTACTACAGAACAAAGCCCTTAGAGCGGCTATAGGTATAAAGAAATCTGAACACATATCCAACATCAGGAGAGAAAACCACTGACTGCCAATTGAAGCCAGAATCATTTTCAAAACACTTAGCGTTGTTCATAAATGCATCACAAACAAAGCGCCTAGCTACCTCAACAATACCATCAAGAAGAAAATCTCCTGTAGGACACAGATCCAATAAACTGGCTCTCTTGGAAGTACCACAATACAAATACAGTAGAGCAGGAGGAAGTAGCTTCAAAGTCCTAGCCCCGTTGCATTGGAATGCATTACCACTCAGCATCAAAAATGAGGACACCTTACTAGGATACAAAAAAACGCTGAAAACTTGGTTATTCAACAAATATTAACCTCAGCTATTCCCATTCCACCTTAGCACCAGAATGTCCTGGCCTACCTTGTTTTCATAGAACTGAAATACTAAATGCTGATCCCATAGCCCATATGTATGTCCAGTGGTCGCCTTTAAACCTGTAACTAGTGTTTTAAACGAACTGTGATTTCACTGTTTGACTGATTGTAACATTGTATAAGAAATGTGATCATATGACTGTAACTGTAACACTGTATAAAAAATGTGATAATATGCCTGCAATTTCGCCGTGATACCTTCGGGTCTGGGCGAGAAATAAATGTAATAAATACATAAAAAATAAATAAATCTAGCTCATAGTGGTGCTCTGGACTATGGGGGATCTGGATAATAGCTTATCATCTGTTTCAGTGATATATGTGACTAACATGGTATGTTCTTCCTCTGTTGTTCAGATTTATGTTTATTTTCTCACATGTTGTATACATATTATGCTATTTTTATAACTTTTTTCACAAATATGTGTTCTTTGTTTTTTCTTTATTGAATATAGCTGAATAATTCAACTTTTTCAATATTCGAACAAAATTAATTTACATATTAAATACATCAGAAGTATCAGATAAAATCCAAATAAAAAATAGTTGATGAAAATAAAATAAATACATAAATACATTTTAAAAAAGACATAATATAAGCAAAAATAAACATAAAATCTTTAAAAAGAAGTCAAAATCCCCGGGAAAGGCCAAACTTAAACGAGAAAAAGAATAGAAAATATGAGAATTCATGTACCACATATTAAAGTAAAAAACATGAATATGACTCAAAATTTCCACTCAAACATACTTGCACGGATTGGCAGGGAGTCAAGAGAACGTATGTGCGGGTCCAGCAGGGAGAGTGTGCAATGGAATAGCAAATGACAAGCGACAAAATCATCCTTCTCATCCATGCTGTAGTTAAGATGTAGATCTAAGAACAATACTATTTTGCCGATGAGTCGGTGGGGTATGTGGAGTATACAATCATGACATGGTCTGTGGAAAGGGACTTTATAGTTCAATGAACTCTTAGATTGTGGTTGTTAACATTGTGACAGATGGCAATGGGTTGATCATCACAGTGTAGTTGTAAAGCAGTGAGAATATTTGGTTTTGGTAGAAAGGAGATTGGCTTCATTTCCACCTCCACCCATGCTCTTTGGAGTGGGACATTTTTAAAATGTATTTGGGTGCTTTTATTTAATTTCTTCAATCATCACTGTAATCTCTATAGTAAGCCACAAGACTAAATACAGGGAGGACCAGGGTGAAACCATAAATACAGTACATTCATAATAAATCTTGTAGATGCAAAGTGTACACTTAAATAAATGCATTAAAAGTAGCAACAGTAATTGGATCCTTGGATCCACTTAATTGAGTTGTCCCTCAAATAATGAGCTGTTCAATAATTGATGTGGCTATCACAGGTACACCAGGTAGGTTTTCAAACCCCTTTGCTTCATACTCGTTGTCTACTTGCAGGACTAGCAAAGGAAGAAACAGTTCACCAAACCTTGACTAGCAATAAGTCACACAGTGGTGATATGTTAAACAGCATCTGGAAAGGGTTTGCATGATCAATATTAAAGATATGTCAAGGTGAAAGCAGTGCCAAGATCTGTTGAAAATGCAGGACTGTGGCTGATAAAAATATCAATACATTCAGAACGTGCTCAAAGGTACTGTAGAATATTTGGGCATCAAAGGATGATTTTATCCCAGGTTTTGCATTCTGGAAGAGCTGAAGTTTCATGTCATACTTCAGAAAACTGTCAAATAAAGTAATACTTTTTTTGTTCAAATACTTTTTTTTATGTAAATTGTGTGTACATTGATAGAAGGAATTTATTAAACCTGGCATGAAGATTTGGGCAATGTTGCCCTGGCATTTGTGAGGTATAAGCAGTATTAGAAGCATGACCCAAGGGCATTTGTTTACTGTCAGATCTGAGTAGTCTGCTATGAAACAGTTTGTGCAGTGTGTCAGAACTCTGGGTCCTAGCATGAAACAGAGTATGGATCACCCAATCATTATGCTGTTTAGGCGGTGTGTTAGTGAGACAAATTGACTTCTGCCTGGCAGGAGTGTAAGGGTGAGCAGAGGCTAAAACGGCCACACAGCCTAGACACTAGTGCAAACCAAGATCCAACATAATCATAAGGTTAAAAGAGACACTATCAAGAGAAACACGTCCTTTGCCTTTGTGGAAATGTGGGCCAAGGGAAGGTTGTACTCTTAAATGCAATGGGTGAGGAATGTGGAGACTTTGTCCCTTCTTCCAAGGGGAAGCCACCCCATTTGAGGCTAAGGAGGTGAGTCGGCTCAGCAAAACCCTCCCTAGTAGTCTGGGAAAGCCGGACCTCACTGGAAATGACTCCCTTTCAGGGGACAAGGTCTCCCATTCCCATGGGGAACTCCCTATACCTAAAGTATTATCTGTCTACCTGGGAGTAAGAAAGAATTACATCACATCTATTTGTTGGACTGAAGGTAACACTGACATTACCTCTAGGTGTTTGGCTCAAGGTATTGAATTCAATTGATACTTTATTTATATCGTGCTCATACACAAGTGTTTTAGAGCGCGACAAGGCAAGGGAGGGGAACAGGGGAGAACAAAACAACGATCTTACTAGGCCCAGTGACATTGAGAATGTGCAAGTGCATGGGGGAGGGGAGTGGAAAAGTGCCAGGAGGGGGGAGAGATGGCAAGTGCGGAGCAAAAGGAGAACAGAATAATTAATAATAAATAAAATAAATTACAAAAAGCAACAAAAGTGGTGGTGCCACCAGAAAATGGCAAGTGCTGAGTTTAAGACAGTAGATGGGGTAGGTCAGATAAGTGCAGGAAGGGAAAAAATGGGGGCTGTATGGGTACAGATACAGACCCCAGTGCCAGGGGTGACTCAGGGGCTGTGCGGGAGGGTGGCAGGGTGAGCAGTGCCAGGAGAGAACAGATCAGCAGAGAGAGGTAGTGTTGAACAATCCACCCCTTTTCCATCTCAGAGTGAGAATAAAGGGAAAACAGCCCTTGAATGCAGATGAGAAACCCTACTCTGTGGTGAGCCTCTGGCGTGAGAACATCAGTGAAGAGCACCAGAGTCGGCTGTAGTGTGAGAGAAAGCGGATGCTCGAAGGAGACACTGTCCACCCAGCAGAGTAGAACATGGGGGTATCAGGTAATATTATCCCCATATATATGGTCGCCGTAAATAATATTGCTGGGAAAAGGTTGCAGCAATATTATATGGGTGACCATATATATGGGGACAGGGGCAAAAACATTTTTTTTTAAAAAAGACAAAAAAAGTTTGTGGGTTGGTGGGGTGTCCCCCACATGTTCCATGCAATAATGTCGCCACAAAAAACGGCCATTTTTCGGTGATATTTTTGCATGGCAAGATTTTTGTGGCGACATTATTACATGGAACCAACATGGGGCCTGAGAGGCAGTGGCCATGTAAAAGAGGAACACGCCTGGAGGCACGACCATGTACAGGACATGGTGGGCCTGGAGCCCACAAACATCTGCCAAATTCGAGAATGACGTGAGGATGGGGTCTACCGCTTTGAACACGAGAGCCAACCAGCGGGAGAATTCCGAGACAAGCAGGATGAGAAAACCATTACTCTCCAGTACAGAAGGGTGCCAATCTGTGGGGAACACTACCACCACTGGCTAAACAGACCCTCACCGGATCAAACCCTGCAACAAAGCAGACAAGCGGGTTGCCCAGTTCAAAGGGAGGAAAGGAGAAGAACAAATGAGTGGGGAAAGGGAAAACTACCCTAGCCCCATCCCAGTGCCAGAGGGATCTGAGAAGAGAGGGAATACCACAAGAGAAGAAGGGTGGCCCATGAAACTTGAGTTGTACAAACTTCAGAAGGGTCACTGGGATCCACGAGCCAAATGGACAGAGGTGTCATCAAAAGCCCAGAGAGTTAAGCAAGACATTTGGACAAAGGAGCTCAGAGGAGCCACAGGGGCCCAATAAGCCAAGTAAAGTACAGATAAAAGAGGTGCATGGAGGCACCAACAGTTGATTATAGTGGGGAGAGATCAACCAATGTGGTGGAGAGCGATCAGGGTAATATCCCTCCACCTAAAGACATTTTGATTGTTTGTGTTTTAGAGACTTGAGTGTTTTTAATGGAACTTTGGGGAAGCCTTTTAGAAACCTACATAGACTGCCAAGAATTGTTGCTTTGAGTGAAGCTTATATTAAAAATAAATAACCCATTACAACTAATGACTAAAGGATCAATGACAAGAATGAGAGAGATTGTGGTGAAATGCCTAGCGTGCGGGACACTCAACATATTTTATTTTGCATTTTTTCTAAGTGGTAGGGCCAGTGAATAGGTTTGGATCGAGGCCTAATTTTATCGGACTATCAAAGAGCACCTTAGTTTATAGTTTTTAAGAAGGGAACTCCCTTTCAAAATAGGTTCAGTCAGTTGTTTTCTTTCTATTTAAATAAAGTTATGTGTATACTGGGGGTCATTATGACCCTGGCGCTAAGGGATTACTGGTACCGGTAAGGGTACCGGTATCGGTAATCCCTTAGCGCCCAATTTCCATAACGGCGGCTGGAACCAGCTGTTATTGCAGGGACCCGCAAAGGGACCCTGGTGATAATTACGGTACCGCAATTTGCAGTACCGTAATTACCGCCTTTCCCCATTCCCATTATGCCCTATGGGGCAAAAATGGGAATGGGGAAGGGCCATGGTGAAATGGGGAAGTACCGCCCTGCCAACCTTGGAATGGGGTGGTACTTCCCCATTTCACCATGGCGGACTTGTTACAATACCGTCAGCAACCATGGTGCTAATAGCGCCATGCTTTAGCGCCGGTGTTGTAATGAGGGCCACTGTGTCTTCTGGTCCAAGTCCTTCTGGCTTACCACATGTGTGGATGTGTTTCAGTAGCAATCCAAACAGCGAAGTATAATAGTCCAAAATAAAGGAATGTCCAAGCAAGATTCTAAAGAAATGCACAATAAATAGATTTTGACTGGGAGTACCTTTACAGACTTCTTAGTGGTTCAAAGGCATCAACGCAGTCCTCTCAGCACTTATCGCGGTGTCAGATCTGGTCAATGAGTCAGGTGTGACCATGGCCCAGTGGAAAGCTGGTATCGAGTCAGCGATGAATGGAAGGTGGCTGCTGTCTTGAATCGTCTACTCTTACTGTGTGGATCAAGTGGTCCCCAGGTTTAGTCGGTGGTCGCAGTTTGACAGCAGTGAGCTGGTACCAGTTTACGCAGGTGAGTGGATTCTCTGTGGTATTTTGGAGATTGCTGGTTGGGGAACACCTGGGTCGGGTCAATTGACTTATTGGAGCAGCGATGAAGAAACTGCTTTTTTGGGATGGTGGCTCGAGCAAGCCAATGGTATCATGGTTCGAGCTGAGGCAATAATGCACCTTTGCTGGTGTGGTGCAGCATTGAACAAAGTTGAACAGCGGATGGCAGTTCAGACAATAATGGACACCAAAAGGCAGTGTTGAAGGGTCCTGCTTGTTTGCCCGGTGTCACAAGCTTGAGTCATGGCTCGGAGCAGGTCGTCATCCATAACAGGGGCCTTGGCTGTTCTGGCTTCCAGGTAATGTGAGTCCCACTCAAGGGTCACAAGGCCCAATGTCAGTCCCTTTCTTGAGCTCCGAAACATAGGGGAGGCTGGCAGACACCATCAGGGACCCTGCCTCACAGTGAGGTCCTAGGCAACGTGGTGGCTGGCAGAGAGGCAGCCTTAGTGTCCAGCAGCAGAGTTCACCCCAATGTTCCCTGGGGATGGATAAGAGATAGAGCTGGTCTATGCCTTGAAACACCTCCCTTCCCCTCTGGAGGACTTCAGAGAGGACTGCTCTCTCGGCAGGGTCCAGTGAAATCAGCACAGTTGATGATTCAAAGATGTTTCAGGGTGATTTCCAAGATGATTGAAAGAAATGGTGGCAGACCCCTTCTTTTATAGACAAAAGTCCCCAGGTGATTGGACTAAAGATAGCCTGCTTTAGGGGACCAATCGCTGACTTTTGAGACTTTTGATGTCTCACCCAAAGCACTTTGCTCAAAAGGAAGTCGAGGGAATGGGAAAGAGAAAAAGAGGAAGAGAAAATCAAGATGGCAGAAAACTCCAAAAACTGTATAGATCCCTCTCTGCCTACACTGACCCTGCCTCTTTTCCTTTTCAATAGGATTAAAGTTCTTTAGATATGTGGCCCCCGGTCTGTGGCATGGATCTCTGTGAATGGGTTGGTGTCTAACATGCAGCAGAATGTGCCATGAGATGGCATTTTGAGTGAAGTACTATGTCATGAGCATCCCATGGTTCATTGTGCAAAGTGTGACAAGGACCTGGCCTGAATCAGTGTGCGTGACATAACACAGGCCTAATGCCTCTGCTCTAACACCCCATGTTCACTTTGCACTTAATTCGTATAGCTCTGCATAGCCATAGATTATTGAACACGTGGGTGTGAGGGTGACCCTCATTTTAAGGAATTCACAGGGGAATAGTATGCCTCCTCTGCCAGTGGACAGTCTTAATCAGGTGTTTTTGCACACACTTGAACAAAAAATGTACAGTTGGGAAATGATTTAAGCAGCTGGAAAGTGACACATGTACTGTTGTTTGTTCTGAAACAAATCTGCTGTCTTGTATCAATTTAGGAACACGTAGATGTTGAGTGCAATCATAGGTTACCAACATGATTACTCTGTGATTAGATTGTGCTCTTTGAAGACAACACAGTGATATCCAGTATGTGGAATACAGGCATATATATGTGCATTGACTCCTATAGAAAGAAACATTGAACAAAAATGATAAAAGGATAACATTCACACTATCTCTATACTTAAAGGAAAATCCCCTATTTCAAAACATCATCTTTTATATGGTACTTCCTCTTAATCTTTCATGTCTTTTTAATTACACTTAAAGTACATCTTTACTCAGACCTTAAGATGGATAGATGCATGCATGTACACACTTGTATGAACACACATACACACACACAAACGCTCTCTCTCTCTCTCTCTCTCTCTCTCTCTCTCTCTCTCTCTCTCCTCTCTCCCTCTCTCTCTCTCTCTCTCTCTGTACAGCAATTCAGAACAGTACCTATTGTGGTAAGCATCATATTAAGGTTCATTCATTTCTGGGAATGGGGTTAAGCATAGTTTGGTGGCACAGAACATAAGACTCTCAAAGTGTGCTTTTCTTTGAGGAAATCCCATAAACACGCTTATAGTGGTACGTCTTCAAGTGATTTCTGATTTCGGATAAATGCATGAAAGCAACGCCGCAAAAAACAACAATTTCGTGCAACTTTTTAAACTATAATAAGTTCAATAAAGTTTATTTTGCTATTGTTGTCCTTGAATTGTTCGAAGTTCCTAATAAAAGCAAAGAGTTGCACCCACAAGACAGCAGTACTCTTTAATTGCTCCTGAAACATGTTGTGGATGACAGCATTTCAGCACTCTGTCCGTGAGGTGGTAGAAGACAAATAATGACGGCTTCTGAGAAACATGTCTCACCTCAGTGACGGTGCAACAGCCTTTTCACAAAGGCACAGTGCAGGTTCATAGGGCAAAGTTGGTTGCGGTTATAGCATATGCACTTGAGATGCCCTACCTTGATTTTGAACGTTTGACTAACACACTGGAAGGACAAATATGGAGGACAATATTGGGACTGACACTAGTCAGCCAGATGGAACTGATTAGTATTGAGCTTGGCCTAACTTCAATTTCCACGCTAATTCAAATTAATCGGGGTATGCTATTTCTTAAAATTTGGACTGCTGAAGGAAATCTTTTAGAGAATATGAGAAATGAGGTGAGAGCAAAGTCAAGTAATATATTAAGGAGATTTAAGGATTATTTATTCATTCATTTGTCATTTGTATAGTGCCTTTCACCATAATTATGGCCCCAACCCGCTGTTGATCGAATTCCCTCAGAGGGTCCGGAGTGCAAATTTGGATAAATGGAGGGGTGCGATTATGTGTGCAAGTTATGTGAGGGTGGCCAAGACCCTGCTAGTCACCCATGTCTGAATGTTGTGTGAATGGGCATATTATGAACCAAATAGGTGGATTGTGTTTATGGAGACAGAGAATTGTATGGGAAGTTACAATTCACATTTTTGTCGTTAAAGGTAGCTTCATTCTTATGGCAGAGGTGTTGTGAAATAGTGTTTGAGTTACATGTGAGTGCAGGCTCTGTGGAATGAGCTTGTGCTTTCCTGTAAGTTACTAAGGTGCAGTGTGCGGGAGTAGAAATGGGTTAGCTGTACAAACAAACATGTCTGCGTCCTGGGTTCCATCTATGCACCTTGCACAATTGGACTAAATGCAAAATATGGCTCACTAGCACAAAAAGGGTTCAAAGCAAGGTAAAGCTACCTTACTCAAATAGGATGAATGCAAAATATGACTGACTAACGCAAATTGGCTAAAGCAAGGTATAGCTACCTACACGGTAGGCTAAATGCACAATATGGCTACCTCACACAATTAGACAGAATGCAAAATACGGCTACCTTACACAAATAGGCTAAATGCAGGATGTGGCTGACTAACGCAAATGGAATAAAACAAGGGATGGCTACCGTACACCATTAGGCTAAATGCAAGATGTACCTGACAAACACAAATGGGCAAAAAGCAAGGTATGGCTTCCTTGCACAATTAGACTACATGCAAGAGATGGGTGACTAACACAAAGGGGCCACAAGCAAGGTATGAGTAGCTTACACAATTAGGCTAAATACAAGATATGGCTGACTAAAACAAATGGACAAAAAGCAAGGTAAGGTCACCTTACATAATTAGGCAAAATGCAAACTAGGGCACCCTTAAACAAATTAGTCTAAATGCCAGATATGGCTGACGAACACACGAGAGCTAAAAGCAAGGTTTGGCTACCTTATGCAATTAGGCTACATGCAAGATATTTCTGACTAACACGAGAGAGCTAAAAGCAAGGTAAGGCTACCTTACACAATTAAGCTAAATGCAAAATAAGGCTAACTCACATGATTAGACAAAATCCAAAGATATAGCTACCTTACACCATTAGGCTAAATACAAGATATGAATGACCAACACGTGAGGGCTAAAAGCAAGGTAAGGCTACCTTACACAGTTAGACTAACTGCAAAAATATAGCTACCTTACACCATTAAGCTAAATGCAGAATAAGGCTAACATACACAAATAGACTTAATGCATGTAGCTATATGATATTAGGTAATATGAGTGGAGTGGTTTTACTGGAGTACAGTAATGGCTGTACTCCCCACCCACACCACATTTACCTTATCAGTCCCTGCTGGTTGACTGTGGCAGGCATCACAGGCAAACATGCGCAAACACGGAATGGAGCTGCTTAGTAGGGAGCTGCCCTTTGCCTCTGGCCCTTAGCCAATGACTGCCCGGGCAAGGCTGCCCTTGCGGGACTCGGGTAAGAGCTCAGCTTCCTGAATCCATGCCACCAATCAGGGCCAGGGGATGCAGGTGGAGGGCACGAGAAGCACAGGGGAGGGGACAGGGAAGGAACGCTGGTATGGGGAGTGGGTGGAGAGGGAAAGAAAGGAAGGAAAATAAAATATTTTTAAAAAGCCAGAAACACAAACAGAGCACCAGCAGGGCAGATGGGCAACAGAGGGGCGCTCAACTCAGTTGGCAAGGACGCATGATGGAAAGAGAAATGAATGTTTCTTTCAGGTGATTTGATGGACTCCTGCCTGCCTTGAAGGAGGGACAAGGGATTTTGTTTAGAACTTTTGAGAAATTGGCATTGCAATGGGATTGGGCAAATAGCCATGATCACATTATTAAATTAACGTCATTGAGTTCTTATGCGAGAACATACTTTCAATGTAAAGCACTGTAAATATGCATGTATTAATTTCCCTACCCTAAGCTCATGCTTATAAGGATCAAGAAATGAAATGTCCTATCGGTAAAAGTAGCATGGGTAGGCATACCAGAAAACAGACATTTTTGGAAATGATGTTGAAGATTTGATGGACCTTTTACCTGAATCCTTTTTGTGGTGATGTGCTTCTGGCCAATGTTTAGCCTTAACACAAGCAGTTACTAGAGTTTGGGTAGAGGTGGATTTAATGTTCAATAAGGGACCATGAACATGTGGGTTCAGGTCAGGATGGAGACTTGCAATTGGTGTACGTAGCTCATAATTAACCTCTACCTACAGCATGGAATGATTTAGAAAGAGTATTTTATAGTAATATGAGTGCATTAAGGTAGAACATGATAATTTGATGAATTATTGATATTCTGGTTGGAAAATATTGTATGAGTCCGTTTAATGTGAAGCAGTGTGTTCGGTTACTTTGAGGAGACTAGAAGCACTTGGATCTCTCTCCTGCAGCTTGCGAACAGTGTTCCAGTCCACCTTCTATCTTGTTGAATCAGGAGCTACGAGCATATACACACGGCGCATGCGCGGATGCGCTGCACGTTGTGTGAAGTAGTGTGTTTGTTTACTTTGAGGAGACTAGAAGCACTTGGATCTCTCTCCTGCAGCTTGCAAACAGTGTTCCAGTCCACTTTCTACCTTTTTGAATCAGGAGCTGCAAGAATATACACACGCCGCATGCACAGAGTGTGAAGCAGTGTGTTTGGTGTTCAGTTTCGGTGCTGGGTGCCGGGTGCAATGTTCCTATGCCATTGTATCAACCTAGGTTGGATGTAACCTGAGGTAAGTGGAAACATCCACGGCTCCAGCATTGTTTTCTACCGCTTGGACTGTTTGAAAAACGTATAACTACATTAACTCGACAAACCCTTAATATATGGAGGTACTGTTAACCTACGCTGCATCTACGGCCGCTGGTTAGAACTGTGTCATTACTTTGGAACTCTGTCTCATAGCATCTTTATTTGGGATATTTTCCATTCTAGTCCTGACATCTACCCTGCAGGTGACTGGTGACTGGGGATCTTCTGATCTTTGAGCCAGTTGTTCTCTTTGGGGTCCTATGACCACGATACAAGCGGTGAGTTTAAGGTTTAGCTTGTATTTTTATATACTCTCTCCCACTGGTGACCTTATCTTTGAGCCTGTCAGGGAGTAGGAACCAAATTGAGCCTACGTTATCACGCTCGTATTATCGGAATATATATTTCATTGAACCTACTTCATTGGTGATTTTATTTCTAGCAAACATGAAGCTGAGAAGCAAACAAAAAGAGTAGGAATGACACTAAAGATGTGGATACGGTAGAAATTAGCACTCAGACAATTGCTTCCAAATATAAGAAGATTACTGATTTTTTTGGGCGACCAAATGCTTGTTGCACAGATACACACGGAACTGATGGAGGTTGGTATACCTTTTAATGAAGTGGCGTGCATCTCGTTGGAATTTGATAATAATAATTCACTGTTGAACTTGTGCTACAGCCTGGAAGGTCAATTTACTAATCTGGAGAGGCTGAAGGCTCAAAGTCCTGATTCAGAGACTGTAGACATTGTTGCCACTGATTCAGGCTCAGGTGGAATTATTTCTAGCACTCCCCCTGTTGTGTCCACCAACAGACTCTCATGTTCTCCCTTTCATACTGGTCTGGTGGACAGTGTGTCTGACTGTGAAATACAAGATAATGTATCTTTTGGCTCTAACCATGAACGTGCCAAGTGTAATATTGAATCTAAATTGAAAGATTTAGAGACTCAAAATACTGCAACTAGCCTTGCATTAAAAATCTTATTAAGGTTGTGTTATACCATTGTCTCCCAAGTGAGAAATAATGCAGATGCACTTAAGGAAATGTCCAAAGTAGATGTAATCTCTTATATGCTGGTGAATAACACTCAGGGTGAGAGCGTGCTTGGTAAAGTAGCCATTATTGCTTTGGGCAATGTTAATCTGGAATCAACATTGGTTGAAATTATGTCTGATAGTGATTGTGAGAGTGGGGATGGATGTCATCTATCCAAGAGATAGAGAAGAAGGCAGCAACATCTGATAAAGAAACCTGACTGGATAGTTTTTCTGAAGTGGTGGAAATTGTTGAAAAGGTGGTGCCAGATGGGCCGAAACCTACCTCAAAAAAGAGACAAAAAGAGAGCAGTAAGGAAGGCAAAAAAAACGTGCGCTCAAAAAGGGTAACTTAACCACCTGGCTGATTAACTCTGATAAGCCCAAAATTAAGGTTACCAATCCACAGGTTATCCCGGTGATAGAGGGGTCAGTTGATGTACCTGCTGATAACACTTTTGATACAACTAATACCTCTGCTGAAAGCAGCAATTACAGTGATGAGGAAGCTGTTGAAATTGCTGTGCCTAAAAACCAACCTAAGGTTGAGTTTGCTACGGTGGTTAAGGAACTACCTGTGAAGTGTCTCCCTAAGAAACAGTTTACTATCTCAGGCAGCACAAACAAAACTAGAAAGCTTATAAACCAAGATAAATTGCTTGAGATTCTTAATGCTCAACTCCCTCTGAGAATATTAAAAAGTGGGATTTTAAGTTTGTGGAACCCTGTCAGGGTGTGTTCAGTCAAGTACATTCTTACTCAGAAGCTACGGAGATCATAAGGAGGAGCTGAAAAAGAGCGGATATTTGCTTGATGTCAATGAGGAGGGAGATGACCGTTTGAATAATTAGGGTAACCCTGATTATGCCAGAAATCATGCTCAGGGCAAGAGCCCAACGGTGGGTAATGATGTAATAAAATCCCACTGGGAATGGCTTTGTTCCTTTCTACCTCTAGTCCAAAATAATCATTGAGATGAAACTACTATTATATCATGCAATACGAGAGGACATTGTCATCTCTTTGCTGAATCAGGCTCCCATGACCTCTTCTGCAACACACAAATTGTTTTACTACAGGAAACTTGGCTCATGCTAAGGGCGGTCTTTGATGGCTATACAGCATTTCACAATTTGGCAAGAAAAGGTGACAAGGGAAGGCCCTTTGGTGGCCTTATAACTCTGCTATCCAATGTTGTCAATTCTTATGAATGTGTATTGATCTCTTCTAATCCCAATGTATTGATGGTAGAGATGCATTTCAATAATGGCAGTCAAATTATATTGGTTAATGTATATGATCCACCGGGCAATGACCACACTGTTGCCATTCAACAGATTATTTACGATTGCCTGCTTGATAAACGTATTTCTGATGTGGTGACAAATATCATACTGAGAAGAGATCTTAATTCGAACATCTTTCTATCTAATATGGGGGAAATGACAAAAGCTGAGAGGTGGAATATGGAATTATTGGTGGTGAATGGAAGCAAATATGATAAATCCACTACCTGTAGTATATTGACTAATGGTCTGCATGCATATAGGCTTGACTTTATTTGTATGAGTGATAAGATATTTGATAGCCTTACTGGCTTCCAGCTATTGAAAAATGAATTTAGTGACCACTCTTTGTTACAATGTACGGCTACTTTGGATATCAGACCTGCAGATACAGATGCCACAGGGGGATTATTATTTCCAGCCATGGTAATAGGATCGGATGGTCTGATTACAACTTAGCTGAGGCAAGAAAATGTTGTAGTGAAATATCAATAGAGCATTTGACAACTTGCTCTGCTGAAAATATATTGAGCTGGCTATCTAAGCACCTATACAACCTTATGCCTATGGGAGGGTAGCTGAAACCCTATAAGAATAGCCTAAGCAGAGCGAAAGTTTATGATACGGTTATAAGAGATATGAAAAGAGAGATGCACAGGGAACTGTGGGCAAGTGACTCTAGTGTTCAGAGTCTCGAGATGTTGCATAAGGCTAGGAAAAGGATCAGGAACACCTACCGCAATGAGATCACACATTCCCTGGCCTCTGATAACAACACTAATTGGCAGCACATGGTCTGACTCCTTATTGATGGGAATACTAGGACATTTTGGGCTAGTTTTAGATCCCTTTGCAATGTAGGTAACTCAGAGCTGACAATCCCCATCGATAGTCATACTTGGGTGAGGTTTATTGTTAACAAATTTGAAGGTGATACGACTAAACTGGTAAAGAGACCTATAACTAATCTGACTATCTTGCGAGAGGATAGTCTAAGGGTAATTAAGAACCTAAAATCCTCCAGAGCTCCAGGCCCTGATGGCCTTTGTAATGTCATCATAAAAGAACATCCTGAAGTCTGGGCTGATATGTTGGGGATTCTATTCCAAATAATTATTGACATGGGTACAATGTCTATTTCTTGGAAGATGTCGAACATCATTCCGGTATATTAGTGCGGTTCACGTAATCGACCTGAGAACTATAGGTTCTTGGCACTTACTGACATCTCTAGTAAGATCTTCTGTACCTTAATTCTCCATGAAATAACTAAATGGATTAATAGCTAAAACATCTTGGATAAGGCTCAAACCGGCTTTCGTAAAGGGTGCTGGACTAAAGAGAACATCTTTATAGTGAATACACTTATTGTACAAGCTAATGGTAAGGATAAGTTACCTCTATATATGCTATTTGTTGACCTTTCCTCTGAAACTGCATTACCCCTCATCTCATGTATGTTTACAAGATGATTTATGATGAAAGTAAGGTCAGGATTTGTATGGATAATGTGGGTGCAATGTCTGAGCCTGGTATTATTGCTATAGGTGTAAGACAGGGCTGTACATTGGCACCTACTATGTACAATCTATTCAAGGGTGGAATTTTCTAAGAAAAAATGAACGCCTTTCCCAGAATTGGCTCCAATAAAATTGGGTGGATCTGCTATGCAGATGACATTATAATTTTTGACAATAGTTCTAGTGGAATCGGTAATAGCGCAAGCACCATTTGTGAATATGCCAAGAATAATGGCTTAAAAATCAACCTGACCAAAACCCAATTCATGTTGGTGTGCTGTAACAGCTGTAAAAAGTCAGTCATTCCGTGCTCACTGGGTGTGATAAAGAAAGTAAACTGCTATGAGTATTTGGGCCATGAGGTGTGCGGGGATAGAGGGAAAATGAACTTGATGGTACAACAGAGTAAAAGATCTAACGTTATAGCCACACTAACAGCAGTTATATCCTTCTCTAAGAGAACGGCAGGTTTTAGCCTTCTGGGAATAACCAATATATACAAGCAGAAGCTGGTGGCCTAGTGGTTCTATATGCCCTGGAGACATCCTTTTCCGATTGGTCAGATTGGGAGGATGTGACGGAAGGTATTATATGGCGCAGATTGCTTGGTTTTACCAACTATACCCCTGTTCATGCGGTTCGGCTTAATGGGGCTTATCTCTCTGTCCACTCAAATTGACCATAATAGAGCTATGCTCTATGGGAAAATTAAATTTGCCCGCTATGGAACTCTGTTGCATATCCCTCAGGAAGGTTTGGAGGGAGGTAAAATGGACGCCCTGAACAAATTCAAGGAGAAAAATCTGCAACTTTTTACTAAAATTGGTTGGTCACCTAATTGGGATCATGGTGAAGGAGTGCTGCTAAAATCACTGAAGGATGTCATAGAGAAGTGGGATTGGGTTGCCAGTCATGATAATCTTTCCACCATGAGCTCTCTATGTACATTCGCTAAGAGGCCTTTCACATTCAAAGAGCCTCAAAGATATCTGAAACTCATGCCCTCTCAGACTGCAGAATATTCTTAGATATTAGACTTACCCGTCTAAATGTACTAGGGGTCCGGGGATCGTGGATCGATTTACCTACTGAAAGAAGTATATGTAGACTATGTGCGGATGACTCCATGTTGGAAACAGCTAAACATGTACTTACCTGCTGTCAGAAGATGAGATCCACTTATAACGAATACTTTGCCAAATTTGACTATGACCAAATGTAAATTGAAAGTGAAAACTTTTGGTTGAGGTGCCTCTCTGAGAGGAGTAATTGTTTGGTCATTGATATTACCCAGATTTGGAAGGTAGAAAATGAACGTCTACGTAAATTTGAAGATGAGGTCAAAATATTAATGGACCTAGATAGTGGACTGAACTAGGTTCTCATCAGGCAATGTGTGTGCAGTAAGGATACTTGGATACCTGGACATTTGGGTTTCCAAAGGATATTTTGTATGCTTTCCTATTTTTGTTCTGTCTTGCATACTATATTAAGTTTGTGTTCCTCTTTTCTTTTATCACCGAATTTATTGTAATAGGAAGTGTTTGTTATGTAGTGTTTTGATATACATTTGTGAAAGGTTCTATGAACTACAACACAATACGAAAAAATAAAAAAATACATTTTTAAAGTATACAAATTGATGTTTTTTAATAATTTAGGACAATGAATTGATAAGTATTATTGATATTTGATGTATGGTATATATGTATTGTGATGTGAGTACAGTTTATTTCAACTATTGCACACTAAACCATTTTATTTTAATAGTCACATTGAACTTGCGGACTAAGCACTCACTTTTATTTAGTGGGTTATTTATGTTAATGGCTATCATACATTCTTGAAACATGTTTCAAAACACTATTTCTTCTACCATTGACCAAATATTTTGAAATTCTGATTTGCAATATTTTCTGTACTCATGTCTTTGCATTCCATACCATCTTGAGATGTGAGGGCCTGCACATCTTGTGTTATCAGCTTTTATGCCATCAACAGAAGAAAGAAATAGTGCTGTGGAGCTAAGACGGCTTGATTTCTCTTTTGTTTTATTCTTTTTACAGTTTAAAACTTGAAAACAAGGGTATTTTGTGTGATAGGTGCTCTGATACTTTCACTTCATTTACCACAAAATTCAGAAATGCAAAGCATTGCTTCTGAGCAGATACCACAACAACACATTAATCATTACATGTTTTGCAACTAAACATTGACAAGCCTAGGCAAATATGGATACAAACAATAGACTATGAAGGTTAATTGTACTAACAGCATGAGATGTTTATTGAAACCGAAAAATACTGTACTCCAAAACACTATTTTGGCAGTTATTTTAAAAATATAAACAATCTGCCTATATCATGCACGATGAAGAAGTTGCTATAGAAGAGGAGAGAGTACCAGGAAGCAGGATGATCATGAGCTGAAACACAGTTGGTGAAGAGAGCAGAGAGCATGAGAGTCATGAACACATGGAAGAGCAGATGGAGAGAGAGTCTAAGATTATCAGGAGTGCAGGGCTGGAAAATAGCAGTAGGGTCGGCACCTCAGGAAGAGGCACCTGTGCAGAATGAGGAGCCAGTGATTGGTGAGTCCTGAACACTGGAAGGGAGAACATATAAGTAGAGTTGCCTGAAACCGGCCACGGAATGAGGAAGTACAACCTGTGAACAGGAAATAGCACATGGAAATGTTTTAAACCCCCCCATGTCATCTCATGTTCCTATGTTCCTATTTTGGGGGTAGACGGTTACTTGGACACTGATACAGATTATAAGCGATGAGCAAAGCATGCTTTCAATTTGGCCACTTATGAGTTTGTGTATCTGACAGGAATTTGTGCAGCAGGACAATTTGCTTAAAACACCCTGCCTTTCTGTGTGTTGCAGAGGAAATGGGCTTGCCCAAAAATGTATGAAACTGAAGAAGTCAGTGGGGAGTGAGATTGTTATTGTTATTTTGCACTTATATAGCGCCTTATATACCATTGGTATGGTCTGAAGGCGCTGGTAGGTTGAACACCCTTGGGAACCGAAGTTCAGATCAGTAGAGAGAGTAGGGAGAGTCAAAAGGTGCGTGTGAGCACCGGATATGTGTGCAGCTTGTGCGGTACACGTGTAATAGCTGCTTCTTATCGGTAGGTGTGGTGGTTGAGAGATCAGGAGAATGTGTTCGTTCTGGCAGGATTTATCCGGAACGGATGTGGCTGCGTTAGGCCTGAGGAAAACGCCTGGCTGGGGGTGTGGGACCAGCAGTGTTTACATAGAATGATGTGGAGTAAGCGGTGGATGTTCGTATGAGAACAGTTATACCGAATGGTGTCATAGTATCTCTGTGTTCTAGTTGAGTGGTGATGTAAGGAGAGAGTAAGCGTGGGGTGTGGTGTGATGGGTTGTATGCTCTTTCGGTGTGCAACTTCTAAGTGCAATTTTCCCAGAGAGGGAACTGGGTGAACTTCTAAGTACAATTTTCCATACAGAGTCTATTGGGAACACTTCTAAATTCATTTCATCAGAGAAGGTATTGGACTCGTATCCGCAGTCATCCGCCCTCCGCAGTCATCCGCCCTCCGCAGCCATCCGCCCTCCGCAGCCGTCCGCCCTCCGCCGCCGTCCGCCCTCTGCAGTCGTCCGCCCTCCGCAGTCGTCCGCCCTCCGCAGTCATCCGCCCTCTACAGTCATCCGCCCTCTACAGTCATCTGCCCTCCATAGTCATCCGCCTTCCACGGTCAGCCGCCATCCACGCTCATCTTCCAAAGGTATCCACCCTCCACAGTCGTCCGCCCTCCACAGTTATCCGCCCTCCACAGTCATCCGCCCTCCACAGTCATCCGCCCTCCACAGTCATCCGCCCTCCACAGTCATCCGCCCTCCACAGACAACCGCCCTCCACAGACATCCGCCTTGCACAGTCATCCGCCCTCTACGGTCATCCGCCCTCTATGGTCACCCGCCTTCCACACTTATCTTCCACAGGCATCCGCCCTCCACACACATCTTCCCCAGGCAACCGCTCTCCACAGTCTTCCTCCATCCATACCCCTTTTCCAAAGGCATTCGTCCTCCACAGTCGTCCGCCTTCCCCAGTTATCTGTCTTCCACGGTCATCCGCCCTCCACAGTCATCTGCCCTCCACAGTCATCTGCCCTCCACAGTCATCTGCCCTCCACAGTCAACTGCCCTCCACAGTCATCCGCCCTCCACAGTCATCCGCCCTCCACCGTCATCCGCCCTCCACCGTCATCCGTTTTCCACCGTCATCCGCTCTCCACAGATTACCGCTTTCCAGCGGACATCCGCTCTCCACAGTCATCTTCCACAGGCATACACCCTCCACAGGCACACACCCTCCGCAGTCATCCGCCCTGCCCAGTCGTCCGCCCTACCCAGTCACCCGCTCTCTACAGTCGTCCGCCCTCCACAGTCGTCCGCCCTCCACAGTCATCCGCCCTCCACAGTCATCCGCCCTCCACAGTCATCCGCCCTCCGCAGTCATCCGCCCTCCACAGTCATCCGCCCTCCACAGTCATCCACCCTCCACAGTCACCCGCACTCCGTAATCATCCGCCCTCCACAGTCATCCGCCCTCCACAGTCATCCGCCCTCCACAGTCATCCGCCCTCCACACATTCCGTAATCATCCGCCCTCCGCAGTCATCCGCCCTCCACAGTCATCCGCCCTCCACAGTCATCCGCCCTCCACAGTCATCTGCCCTCCACAGTCTCTACAGTCATCCGCCCTTCACAGTCACCCGCACTCCGTAATCATACGCACTCCGTAGTCATCCGCCCTCCGCAATCATCCGCCCTCCACAGTCATCCGCCCTCCACAGTCATCCGCCCTCCACAGTCATCTGCCCTCCACAGTCATCCGCCCTCTACCGTTAGCCGCCTTCCACAGTCATCCGCCTTCCACAGTCATCCGCCTTCCACAGTCATCCGCCCTCCGTAGTCATCTGTCAGCAGCGTTCATCTTCCACGCGCATTCCACTCGTCGGTGCTCAGTCGGTCTCCCACTTCCGGCCTCTCACCCTACACATTCCTCTGCTTTCGACATTCTTCCGCTCTTCCACACCCTGTCGCTCCCCCATTCAGTCGCTGATACTTTTCTCTATTTATTATGCGCATCTGCTCTAGACGTTCTTCTGCTCTGTGTGCTCTCTTCGATCAACAAGCTCCTTCGCTCTGTATGCTCTTCCAATTCTCCACCTTCCTCCACTTTCTACACATAGCCGCTCTTCATACTTGGACCGCTTTCTACAGTCAATTGGTTTACATACTCATCCCTCATCCCCATCGATTTTGCTCGTATTATTTATCGGGTCTCCAGACCCAACCGTCTGCCAGACGCACCAGTCAACCGCTTTCATCCTCCACATTCATTTATACTTGTCTAGAATCATCTTTATTCATTCGCCCTTCTCAATCATCCGTTCATCACACTCATCGTCTTTCCAAGCTCGTCCATGCTCTATTTTTCTTTTATCAGTGGTCAATTCGTGTTATTGACTTCACTGTTTACATCTTCATTACTCGCTTTAATTTCATTTCTGAATATTTGATACGATACGTTTTTTTTTTTGTTTTTTTTTTTTTTTTTTGCATTTGGTTTTGCTTTGGGTGCTTCGCTGGGTCGGTGTTATTTTGATGATGCTAGAACGGAACCGGTTGGTTTTAGGGAAAGAGCCAGGCTTTCAGAAGTTTGCGGAAAGCTGTTAGCTCCTCGGTTAGCCTGATGTGGGGTGGGAGAGAGTTCCACAGGGTTGGGGCTAGGGCTGAGAATGATGCTCCGCCTAACCTGACTGAGTTTGTCTTAGGAATTACTAGGAGGCTGGCTGTGCTTGATCTGAGGGTGCGAGTGGGGTGATAAGCTATTAGTTTTTCTTGAAGATATTGTGGGCCAGTTTTATGTACTGCTCGATGGGTGAGGCATAAGGTT
Organism: Ambystoma mexicanum; assembly: GCF_040938575.1. Taxonomy (NCBI): domain Eukaryota; kingdom Metazoa; phylum Chordata; class Amphibia; order Caudata; family Ambystomatidae; genus Ambystoma; species Ambystoma mexicanum. The sequence goes on from NC_090935.1 coordinate 849,406,751, forward strand.
TTGAAAGCTACCCTACGGGCTACTGAAAGCCAGTGGAGTGTCTTGAGGGCTGGGGATACGTGGTCTCTTGGACCAAGCGCAAGTAGCACTTTGGCCGCCGCGTTTTGTGCTCTTTGAAGTTTGTTCATTTGGTAGGCATGGATTCCGAGGTATAGGGGGTTGCCGTAGTCCAGCCGTGAGATGACGATTGATTGTACCGCAGAGACTCTGTTAGGAAATGATAGATATGGAAAGATGCGCCTAAGGTTTTTGAGGTGGTAGTGGCAGGACTTTGAGACATTGTTGACTTGGCGCGAGAGTGTTAGGTCAGAGTCTAGGGTGCATCCAAGATTTTTCACTGTGTTGGAGGGTATCGGTGAGTTGCCCATGGCGGATGGCCAGGGCAGAGGGTGCGGGAGAAGATCTTGGTTGCCGCACACCATGATTTCTGTTTTGGAGGGGTTTAACAGGAGGTGGTTTTGGGTCATCCAGCGTTCAATGTTAAGGAGGCAGGATGCCAGGTCAGGTTGTGAGTTAGGATTCGTGTTCAAGAATTTTAGAATCAGTTGTGTGTCATCGGCGTAATTGTAACATAGGATGTTGTGTGCACGAATTATCGGTGGGAGGGTGGTCAGGTAGAGATTGAAGAGGAGGGCAGATAGACACGCTCCTTGTGGGACTCCTGTGTCAACTGGTCGGGCTTGGGAGGTAAAGTTGGAGAGTGTCGTTATTTGGTGCCTGTCCTTGAGGAATGAGGCTATCCATTTGAGGGCGGTTCCACGTATTCCTAGGGAGTGGAGGCGATCAAGGAGTATTGAGTGATTGATCGTGTCAAAGGCGGCTGATAGGTCGAGAAGGATTAGTGCGGCGCAACCCACGGAATCAGCAGTCATTTTAAGGTCGTCCCAGATAGAGGTTAGGGTGGTTTCAGTTCCGTGACAAGTTCTGAAGCCTGATTGGGCGGGGTCTAGGAGTTTGTTGGCTTCAACAAAGGCGTTAAGTTGAGAGTAGGCGGTTCGGTCAATGAGTTTGGCGAGGAACCTGGTGTTTGATATGGGGCGGTAGTTTTTGGGCTCGAGCGGGTCGAGCGAGGGTTTTTTGATCAGGGGTTTGACGTGCGCCAATTTGAATGCGTCTGGAAAGGTACCGGAGGAGAGGGAAGCATTTATGATAGATCTTGCGTGTTCTCCTGCACAGGTGGAGGCAAAGATTTCTTTAAGGGTAGTGGCAGGGCATGGGTCCAATGGTGATCCGGATGGTTTGCGGGCAGATAGGAGTTTGAGAAACTGTTCTGTTGTTAATGGACTGAAGGAGTCGAACGTTGGTTGCGTGGAGGTTGTAGCTGATGGGTTGGGTGGTAAGGGCTGAGGATTGTCTAGTGGCTGTAAGAGTGCTAGTTTGGAGGTTAGAGTATTTGTCCTTTCTATAGCAGTGGAGTAGAAGTGGAGGGAGAGTGAGTCACAGAGTGATTGCGATGCGGTCGGGATGGTTGTGTTACAAGCTGGGTTGGTGAGTTCGGAGATCATTTTGTGGAGTTCTTTGCTTGGGTTTTTGCAGTTTAGGAATCGGGAGTTGTAGTGGGCCTTTTTTGTTTTCCGGATTTCGGCTTTGTACCGATACAGGTGTCGGGCTAAGGTGGTCCTGCTCTCATGGGTTTTCTCTTTATGCCATTTGCGTTCTAGGTGTTTGTATAGTCGTTTAGTGGTCTTCAGCTCAGGAGTGAACCATCTGGGGAAAGGGCCACGGCGGATTGATGGTTTGCAGGAGGGGGTGAGGCGCATCAGAGATGCGCTAAGCCATGAATCAAGGGCCTCAGGGGTGAGATGGTTGTTGAGAGGGCAGGATGGTGGTGGAGACTGGAGGAGAACCTCGGCTATGTCTGGGGTGATTATTAGTTTCTTCCAGCATTTGCCTATGTTCGGAGGTTCGGATACGAGTAGGGGGAGGGGTTTGGGTGAGTAGATGGTGAAAGAGAGAATGTTATGATCGGACCAGATGATAGGGGTGGGCGGCATTAGCTGAATCAGGTTGTTGGAGCTAAAGATGGCATCGAGAGTGTGTCCTTTGTAGTGGGTCGGTCCGTTTATGTGGGGCTGGAGGTTAATTGCATCTAATCCGTCAACCAGGGAGTATGTCATAGGGTTGGTGGGGATGTCGAGCCATATGTTGAAGTCTCCAAGAAGGGTGAGGTTGGGATGGTTTATTTGGAGGGTGGCGATAGAGTCGCACAGGTTATTTGCGAAGTGTCTATCGTAGCCTGGGGGCCTGTAGATTATTAGGAAGCTATGTGAGAGCGATGGTGAGAGGGATAGTTTAACAAGGAGAGATTCGCAGGATGGAATGGAGGGTTGGTTATTGATGATTGAGGCGCGAAAGAGAGATTTGAAGACGAATGCTAGCCCTCCTCCCCTGGACGGACGGTTCAGTGGGATGAGGGAGTAGTTGGGGGGAAAGGCTTCGTGGGCGATTGGGCCGAAGTCGTCAGAGAGCCAGGTTTCAGTGATGAAAACTAGGTCTGGTTTGTCAGAGGTGAGGAGGTCAAAGATGGAGTGTCTGTTTTTTGCTATTGATCGGGCGTTAAATAGGATGCAGTTCACATCGGCAGTCGGGGATGATCTTGGTGGTGGGGGGTGAGGGTGCAGTGGTGGAGAGTTTGGGGGGGAGGGTGGGTTGGGTGATGATGGATGGGAATAGTGGGCGAGCAGAGAGATTGGCAGGCTTCGGGAGGGGTTGGGAGGCTGCGTGTGATAGGATGATCGGGTTTTGGAAGGGGGATTTGAAAGAGGGATGTTGACGGTAAGGGGTTTCAGTTGCAGCTGATGAGAAATCGAGGGAGAGGGGTTTCAGGTGGGGGGAGGCCGCGGGGGAGAGGGGGGATTGCGGGATAGATGTGGTTGGTCGAGATAGGGGGGGCGAGGAGTGCTGTGAGATTGAGGGGGACCAGGAACGTTTCCTCTTCAGTTTCCTTCCTGCGGCTGGTGTGTGGGAGAGAGTGGGGGGGGTCGGAGGGTGAGTGGGAGTCAGCTTCGGTTCTTGCTAGGGCTAGCCGTGCAGTTTTTAGGGAGGGGAAGGGGTGAGGTCGAGTGGGGATGGTGGCAGGGGTATAAGGGGAGGGCGGGAGTTGGGTGGTTGCAGGGTGGGGTGTGACAGGTATGATCGTGAGGGGAGCGGGTATGGGTAATGCTGGTGGGTCAGGGGTGGGGTTCAGAGGATGAGTGGTCTTGGGGTGGGTGGCTCGCCATCGTGCCCCCCTTGCTTGGTGTTTGGAGAGGGGAAGAGCAGGGGGTGCGAGATAGGGTGGGGGGGTTTGGGTGCGGCGGGAGGGGTCGGGGGACAGATCGGAGAGTGGGGGTGGTCCATGGGTGGTGTTTCTGACTGATTCTGGTGGAGTGGTTGCACTCATGATTGGTGCAACTTCTACATGCAACTTTCCTCAGGCTAATGGGCACAATACCTAAATGTGGGAACACAGCTAGATGCAATTGTGAGTAATTCTACATGCGACTTTCCTCAGAGAGGCTAATGGGCACAGCACCTAAATGCAATTGGGAGCACTTCTAGATGCAACTTTCTTCAGAGAGGTTATTGGGCGCAACACCTAAATGCAATTGGGAACACTTCTAAATGTGGTTTTCCTCAGAGAGGCTATTGGGCGCCACTCCTGAATGCAATTGGGAACGGTTCAAAATGCAATTTTTTTTTTTTTTTTTTTTTTTTGGGAGGCTAATGGGTACAATATCAAATGCTAATGGGCACAATATCAGATGCAATTGGGATCACTTCTAAATGCAATTTGCCTCAGAGAGGCTAATGGGCGCAACTCCTGAATGCAATTGGGAGCAGTATTAAATACAGTTGGGCACACTACTGAATGCACTTGATAACACTTCTAAATGCAATTTTCCTCAGAGAGGCTAGTGGGCACAGCACCTAAATGCAATTGGGGACACTTCTAGATGCAACTTTCTTCAAAGAGGCTATTGGGCGCAACACCTAAATGCAATTGGGAACACTTCTAAATGTAATTTTCCTCAGAGAGGCTATTGGGCGCCATTCCTGAATGCAATTGGGGACACTTCTAGATGCAACTTTCTTCAGGGAGGCTATTGGGCGCAACACCTAAATGCAATTGGGAACAATTCTAGATGTAACTTTCTTCAGAGAGGCTATTGGGCGCAACACCTAAATGCAATTGGGAACACTTCTAAATGTAATTTTCCTCAGGGAGGCTATTGGGCGCCACTCCTGAATGTAATTGGGAACATTTCTAGATGCAACTTTCTTCAGATTGGCTATTGGGCGCAACACCTAAATGCAATTGGGAACAATTCTAGATGTAACTTTCTTCAGAGAGGCTATTGGGCGCAACACCTAAATGCAATTGGGAACAATTCTAGACGTAACTTTCTTCAGAGAGGCTATTGGGCGCAACACCTAAATGCAATTGGGAACACTTCCAGATGCAACTTTCTTCAAAGAGGCTATTGGGCGCCACTCCTGAATGCAATTGGGAACACTTCTAAATGTAATTTTCCTCAGAGAGGCTATTGGGCGCCACTCCTGAATGCAATTGGGAACACTTCTAGATGTAACTTTCTTCAGAGAGGCTATTGGGCGCAACACCTAAATGCAATTGGGAACACTTCTAAATGTAATTTTCCTCAGAGAGGCTATTGGGCGCCACTCCTGAATGCAATTGGGAACGGTTCAAATGCAATTTTTCTTAGAGAGGCTAATGGGCACAATATTAGATGCAATTGGGATCACTTCTAAATGCAATTTGCCTCGGAGAGGCTATTGGGCGCAACTCCTGAATGCAATTGGGAACACTTCTAAATGCAATTTGCCTCAGAGAGGCTATTGGGCGCAGCGCTTAAATGTAATTGGGAACACTTCTAAATGCAACTTTCTTCAAAGAGGCTATTGGGCGCAACTCCTGAGTGCAATTGGGAGCAGTATTAAATACAGTTGGGCACACTACTGAATGCACTTGATAACACTTCTAAATGCAATTTTACTCAGAGAGGCTAGTGGGCACAGCACCTAAATGCAATTGGGAACACTTCTAAATGTAATTTTCTTCAGAGAGGCTATTGGGCGCCACTTCTGAATGCAATTGGGAACACTTCTAGATGCAACTTTCTTCAAAGAGGCTATTGGGCGCCACTCCTGAATGCAATTGGGAACACTTCTAGATGCAACTTTCTACAAAGAGGCTATTGGGCGCAACACCTAAATGCAATTGGGAACAATTCTAGATCTAACTTTCTTCAGAGAGGCTATTGGGCGCAACACCTAAATGCAATTGGGAACACTTCTAAATGTAATTTTCCTCAGAGAGGCTATTGGGCGCCACTCCTGAATGCAATTGGGAACATTTCTAGATGCAACTTTCTTCAGAGAGGCTATTGGGCGCAACACCTAAATGCAATTGGGAACAATTCTAGATGTAACTTTCTTCAGAGAGGCTATTGGGCGCAACACCTAAATGCAATTGGGAACATTTCTAGATGCAACTTTCTTCAGATTGGCTATTGGGCGCCACTCCTGAATGCTATTGGGAACACTTCTAAATGTAGTTTTCCTCAGAGAGGCTATTGGGCGCCACTCCTGAATGCAATTGGGAACACTTCTAGATGTAACTTTCTTCGGAGAGGCTATTGGGCGCAACACCTAAATGCAATTGGGAACACTTCTAAATGTAATTTTCCTCAGAGAGGCTATTGGGCGCCACTCCTGAATGCAATTGGGAACGGTTCAGATGCACTTTTTCTTAGAGAGGCTAATGGGCACAATATTAGATGCAATTGGGATCACTTCTAAATGCAATTTGCCTCAGAGAGGCTATTGGGCGCAACTCCTGAATGCAATTGGGAACAGTTCTAAATGCAATTTGCCTCAGAGAGGCTATTGGGCACAGTGCTTAAATGTAATTGGGAACACTTCTAAATGCAACTTTCTTCAAGGAGGCTAATGGGCGCAACTCCTGAGTGCAATTGGGAGCAGTATTAAATACAGTTGGGCACACTACTGAATGCACTTGATAACACTTCTAAATGCAATTTTACTCAGAGAGGCTAGTGGGCACAGCACCTAAATGCAATTGGGAACACTTCTAAATGCAATTTTCTTCAGAGAGGCTATTGGGCGCCACTCCTGAATGCAGATATTTCGGGAAGAGAAGTACACATGGGCTCATGGGAGATGGTACTAAAATACCCGTCTAAACAAAAAGCTGTGAACATCTCAGCATTTAAAATCGCTGCAACAGAAGAAAACAAATCTACACCCATTGTTAAAATGGCTCTGACACCTGTCAGTGGATAAATGTTCTCTCTCAAATGCTTCGCTCTAAATCAGAAAATGGGCCTCATTATAAGTTTGCCGATCCGGGAACGACGGTACTGGTAAGCATGCCGGTACCATAGTTCCCAGACCAGTAAACTACGAGTTGTGCTCGAGGGTGCCCGCAAGCACAGCATGTCGGATGCACCGCCACCATTAAAAACAGTGCCGGTGTATTCAACCTACCCATTCCCATTCAGCCCTATGGGAATGGGGAGCATCTTTTTTCCAGCGCCCGCAAATGGTCATTTACTGGGTCCGGCAGGGCTGTAATGACCCAGTAATTGCCCCTTTTGCGGCGCCGGAAAGAAAGGAGTTTTGGTGGCATCCTGCCAGTTTTACCGGCAAGGCTACCGCCAAACTTGTAATGAGGCCAATGTGTACAGTTTCTGTTCAGAGCCACTATGAAAACAAATATAACCGGTAGTACTATGATCTTTATAGTGCTTACAGAAATACTTCATACCTGTCCTTCTACAACTTGAGCATGTGACTTGCTGTGCAAGCATAGATCTCAGTAGCAAGCACCTAACATAGTGAGCTTTCGGTCATCAACTGAGTAGAAGCTCTAGATGTGGCTTACTGGTGACCTCATATCTCTTTACAGTGGTGGCTGTTAAGTCTCATAAATGTGATTGGTTGGTTTTCTCTCTTGTATGGTAGCCCTTGCTTTAACCTGGAAGGGAAGATAGTGAAGACACCTAGCCAGAAAGTCCTAAATCAGCAAGAGACCAACCCCCAAGCAACACAAATTGTAAAACTGTTGCCAGTAATAAGGTCACTGAAAAATCTATTTTTAAATACACAAAAGTACAAGGCTTTAACCCTAACAATGACCCAAACTTGGACCCTTGCATAACACTGATCGTTTAAGAGTGCTGAAGCGTTTTATGTGCATGTGACTCAATACAAAACCCCAAATAAATAGAAAATGAACCATGAACCTAACTAAAACCCCATCACCTGCTTGCCACATATTCCATAACCCCAGCTCAAATCCTAACCTTAGCCTAACCCTAACCGCAACTCTAACAGTTACGTTACTCTAAAGCTTACTCTATCCTAAACCCTAGGTTTATCCAGCTGCATTATGTTACTACTTTTTGCTTGGCTACTTTTTCACTACAGAGATATCTTCACCACCATAAGAGATGAGAGAGAGTTTTTGACATGGAAGAAGAGCACCTCTGTTTTGCTAGAGTTCAGGGAAAGAGAAGACGTTTTGGTTATCGTCCGCAAAGAGTTGGTAAGAGAACCCAAGAAGAAAGAGAGTATTAAAGAAATCAGAGTGATCAGAGTGATCAGCAGTATCAAAGGCAGCAGACAACATCACCAGTCCTCACGCAACTACCATGACCCTAACTCTTGTCTTAGTGTAACCAAAATCTTTTCTCTAACCCCAATAAATATTCTTATCCTAACCATAGACTAGGCAATTGCTAGCTCACAAAATCCTTCTTAATCATTACACATAACCTAGCAGCACTGCGTGTGTGCCTATTTTACAGCTGCATTTTTTTACTACTTTTTGCTTGGCTACTTTTTCACAACAGGGATATTTTCACCACCATAAGAGATGAGAGAGAGTTTTTTCCAGGGAGGAAGAGCACCTCTGTTTTGGTAGAATTTAACATCAGAGTTTATGGTGCCATCCAATATTTAATGACAGAGAGACAGTTTGAAATTTTGATAGAGAGATTGTAGAAGACTTCAGGAAAAGAGGAGGAGATTTGGATATCGTCTGGAAAGAGTTGGCATGAGAACCCAAAGGAGGAGAATAATGCTTCAAAACCAGAGGTGTAGAGTGTAAAGTGGAGCGGACCCAAGAAAGAGCCCTGTGAAACATCAACAGTTAGAGAAGTGAGTTGAGTGGTGTTGTTGATTCAGGAGACAGAGACTTGGTGAGATGCGAGGTAGGTTTTCAAAGGTTCTGGATGGCTACGAAATTGGTAAGATGGTTGAGCACAACCCTTCCGAGCACTTTCAAGTAGTGTGAAAGGAGAGACACGGGATGAAAGTTAGCCAGTAGGTTCATGTCCGTCCCTTACTTTTTAGGAGAGGGATGAGTGTGGCTGTTTTAAAAACAGACGGAAAGCAAGTGGAGTGGGAGGACAGGTTAAAGAGTTCAGTGAGGTGAGAGGCCACTGAAGGGGCAATAGGCTTGACGATCTGAGGAGCAAGAAGGTCTGATGGGGTACAAGAGGGGTTAGCCTCCATCAGCAGAGATAGCACTTCCTCATAAATAGTGAGATAGAGGCAGAGGATGATGGTAGAGTAGCCGGAGTGTAAAATATAGGAGGAGGGAGTGTGAGGAAGGTCAGGAGAGATTTTATAATTTTGGACAATTTGGTAGCAAAGTATTCAGCTGGGTCATTAGCTGTGAGAGTGGAGTTTATAGTTATAAACCTAGGAGGAGTGAGGGGTGAGTTTAGGGTGCCCTGTATCCCACAAGGATGGTTGGAGTCAGAGTCAATAAGGGTTCGGTAGAATTCCCTTTTCACTCTATCAAGAATGGACTTGGGAGAGTTAAAGGCAGATCGGTAGAGTTTTTGGCATGGAAGAAGAGCACCTCTGTTTTTTTAGAGTTAAAAACCAGATTGTTCAAAGCCATCCAATATTTAATGGCAGAGAGACAGTTTGGAATGTTGATAGAGAGATCAGTGAAGAGTTCAGGAAAAGAGAATAAGATTTGGGTTATTGTCTGCAAAGAGTTGGTTCGAGAAGCCAAAGCAGGTGATTAATGCCCCAAGAGCAGAGGGGTAGAGTGTAAAGCGGAGAGGACCAAAGACAGAGGCTTGTGGAACTCCAACAGATAGAGGAGTGAGTTGAGAGGTGTTGTTGCTCCAGGAGACATAGAATTGGTGAGGGTCAAGGTAGGGTTCAAACTAGGCAAGGGGTCGATCATAATTCCCAAGAAGAAAGAGACTATTAAGGAGATTAGAGTGATCAGCAGTGTCAAATGCTGCAGACAGATCAAGGAGAATAGAGGGTAGATTGGAGTGCTTAGCAGAGGCAATGAAGTTGGACACATCCATGAGAGCAGTTTCCTTGTAGTAAGAGGAATGAAAACTTGCTTGTAGGTTTTTCAAAGGTTCTGGATATCTAAAGAATTGGTAAAACAGTTAAACACAACCCCTTTGAGCACTTCAGAGTAGTGCGAAAGGAGAGACACAGGATGAAAGTTTGCCATTCGGTTTGTTTCAGTCCCTTGCCTTTTTGGGAGAGGGCTGACTGTGACTTTTTTGAAAACAGAGGGAAAGCAAGTGGAGTCAAAGGACACGTTGAAGAGTTCAGCGAGGTGAGAGGCCACTAAAGAGGAAATAGGCTTGATTAGCTTGTAAGAGGATTCAATTCAACACTACAGCTAAATCAACGCCTAGTCTATAATACTGAATGAAAACCCTTATTGATATATCTTTATGTCCAGTTCATGCGTTCTGGATGACTACCCCTATATAACACCCCTCCCTTGGAATCCCCCTGACCCCACTGAGCCAAGAAGTAGTTCTGTTTTACAAGTTTAAAGGTTTATTTGATAACTTAAACAATATATATTATATCATGCTTTATAATAAATTAATAATTGAATAGCACACTTAATCTGATATGATAAAGATTAACAACGGAGAATCTGGCACTAGCACACTTCTTGATAATCACTAAGGAGTTGACATGAAATGGATAAGATAGCAACAATACTTTTATGGTTTCAAATGGATGCAATGTGGAATGAAATGCAGTACAGAAAATAACTTGATAGGATTTCAGCAAAAGACAATGTAATCACTTTCTTGGACAATTCACCCCCCCCCCCTTTTATGCAATGCAAGGAAATGGAAGGAAGGCACACAGTTCTCAGAAATGCAATTAAATGTGATTCAGTTCACCCCAGCAACTTAGACTACAGAAGTTTAAAACACAGGCAAAATGCTTTGATATGTGCTGGCAATGGAGTGAAAATATGTTAAAATGCTTTTAATTCCCTCTAGGAGGTTCAGGGTGAGTGAAATCAAGTTAATATTAGTCCAGGCTCACTTTAGCAAGGATCTAGGAGTAATTGGTAGGTTAAACAAATTTTTGGCAAATGGAAGGCAAGCAGCAGCAGATTTTTACACGTGAAGAAATTTGCAAATCGCGGTAAAATGTCAAATCACGGCTAAATTTGCGAATGCGCCGAGCGCGATTACAGAGGAACTACAAGGACTATCACTATTGTTCTGGGGTCCTAGGAAAGCCTAGGATCTCAGCTTCCAGATGAAAGTTACTGCAAGTCTCTAGCACAAACGGTCACGGAGATATGAGCGATTAAATAAAGGTCGTTTTTCAGATTTGAAATTTTAAAGTTCAAAAAGACAAGTGCAGCTTGCAACTAGAAAATGACAAGTGACAGCTTTACAAATGACAGGTGACAGTTAGGAGGCAGTTCTACTTAGATTAAAATAGCTTGGATTATATTATTTTAACTAAGAGATTGGTTCTGCACAGTTTTCTATGTACTCACACTATATTCTTGAGTTAAATGGGCCTCGCCACGGATCTGGTCAGGTTTTCTTCACTTGCCCTGGACGGTCTCTGCACTTCACAGTGATCTGGGTCAGCTCTCTCTGGTTCTGCTAACAGGTCAGCTCTACTCTGCTGGTCTGGTCTGGGTCTCTGGTTCTGGATAGATTGAAGTCTCTAGTTTGGCTCTCTGGAGGTTTGATGGAGGCAAGGTATGGATTTTCCCGGCAGAGCTTCCAGCTGCAAATGGATTTGAAGGTCCCTATCTGTCCTGTCTCTCTGCTTTTATGTGTTTTTAAAATGGGTGTGTGTGAGCAGCATCACTAGCCAGCCCCTCTCCACTTATCATTGGCCAAGCTTTCATTTCTCCCCTGATTGGGGGAGCTAAGTTGTGTCAGAGTGATGTCATTTTACAGCCTGCAGAAAGTCCACTCCTCCTGTCAACTTGCACACAAATCTAGATTTGAAGCAAATACATATTTGCAGAGGTACATATTGTTTAAAATTACATGCACCCATCATGCATTACAGGAGGTATACCCTGTTCAAACTCTGCTCTTCCTGGGGGCTTGCATTCAGAAATGGCACATATTTCACTTTTTTAGTGGTTTTGCAACATCAGACATTACCCCAAATTTACACACATGTGCGCAAGGAGTATGGACATTAATTGATGAAGTGTCAGATTTTTCACATGCACACATTTTGAGTAATATCCTCTTTTCTGCTAAAACTCCCCTGAACATGCCACCGGTTCTAAAAACCTCTTAAAATGTGGGCAGAAAAATAACAAGAATTATGGTATCATTTAAATAATTTTCACAAGTCCGTACTATGAGTTATTCATCTTTTTAGAGTTATGTTCTGGCCCCAAAGGGGTGTGGTTTTCCTCCAGCACAAGGTTGAATTTCTGGTTTTTCCAGTTCTGCCAAGCCAGCTTGCTCTCACAGGCAGTGCCCCTCCCCTGTGCTTCCAGGAGAAATCTCCATTTACGACTCCCGCCATAAAACATTTGCCTGAGGCAAGACAGGGCTTTGTTCAATTTCCTGCAGAGCCCAGGTAATTCAATCAGGGAAGTGTCATATCCCTTTTGGTGTGAGCAGCAAAAGGGCAGCTAGGCCTGGGAACACAGCTGTGACTCAAGTTTCACTCCTGATGGGGGTAGTTGCCAGGCAAATTGGAATCTCTTTAAGCCAGTTTTTAGCTACATGTCATTCTGTTCCCCAGTTTCTGCATTCAAATAAACTAACAATTTCACATATGCAGCTAGAATGCTGATTCTAAGTTTAAAACTATGACATTTAAACAATTGCAACCTATGTGGCACTCAAAAGTAGGTCACTCATTTCTCTTAAACATTGAGATTTTTAATGTCTTTCAGTCCAAATTTACTTAAACTGCTGAAATCCACAGCTCAGCCAGTCTTGTTATAAACCTTCAAGTCACTTCAGAATATAACTTTACATTGGATCCACCTCTCAGTAAGTCTTTCTTTGGCATGTTTTGGGTTCATTTATTCAGTTTTCTACATAAAAGTAAAATCTGGTGGCTTTAAAACGCCGGCTTTTGGATAGTGGTGACTACTGGTACTGCACCCCTTTTTGGGATTTAAGAAAATGAATTCTCCACAGTTATGGGTTTGCTTTTGGCAATCAGCATTGCCATTCCCAATGGTTTCAGACTACTGTGTGGGTAGTCCAATGGTGGTTTTAGGCAGTGTCCTTCTGTGCCCACAACATCGGCAAAAATGAGTGGCAGCCTATTCTTCATGCATTTCCCTGTGCATCTTCTGGGAAGCTCTGGCCATCATGATGTTTTCCATGTCAGTACTGCACAGTTTTGAGGTAGGGCTCGGATGCATGGGTAAATACATCCCACAAGCTGTGGAGCAAGAGGGTATGATGGGGCATAAGAGGGCTTAGCCTTCATCAGTAGAGATAGCACTTCCTCAGAATGAGTGTGACTAAAGTGGGAGAAAGAGGCAGAGGATGATGGTAGAGTAGGTGGAGTGTAAACTGTATGAGGAGGGAGTGTGAGTAAGCTCAGGAGAGAGTCTCTAATTTTGGAAATGTTTGCAGCAAGGTATTCAGCTAGGTCATTAGCAGTGAGAGTAGAGTTGATAGTTATAAACTTAGGAGGAGTGAGGAGTGAGTTTATGGTGCCCTGTAGCCAGTGATGATGGTTGGAGCTAGAGTCAATGAGGGTTAGGTAGAATTTAGTTTTTACTCTATCAAGAGTGGACTTGGGAGAGTTCAGGCCATCCCCACCCCTCTGGTCCCCCTGTGATGTTTCTTTGTGCCCCCCACTTCTCGCAATCAGGTGTTGCCTGTTTTGCTTGATTCTTGTACCTTGCTCCACCCCTCCCCCTTCAAGCCTACTTCCTACAGGAGTCTGCCCTGATACATTCTGGTTTCACCATCATTGTCTTGTTGCCAATGCTGGATTTGACTTTTATGGACTTCATTGATTCACGGTGTGCCACCCTTTCTCCTGGTGGCCCTGAATCATGCTGTTCCCATCTTCATCTTGTATCCAGGCTTGCAACATTATGTGTTACTATTTACTTCTGCTATTGTATTCGCTGTCCCCTTTTGCTTCTCCACTCTTTTTGACTGCTTACTCTCTGTTCTCTCCTCCTCTCCCTTTCTCCCTTTTCCTATCTCCTCCCCTTACTTTCTTCTATGCACTTACTCTATCAGAATTGTTGCTGGGCCTAGTATGATAGCAAGCAACCTCGCCTGTCCCCCCTCCCCTTACTTGTTTTTATGCTCCCCCACCCCTCGGCACTATCTGAAATGTTGTCAGGCCTAGTACAATAGTCGCTTGTTTTGTTCCTCCCCTCCCTTTCTGCACCCCTCTCCCTCACTTTTTGTTTTATCTGGCTCTACCAGAAATGTTGTCAGTCCTAGTACGGTAGTCGCCTGTCTATTTCCTTTTCCTTCCTACTCTCCGCCTCCCTTCCTTATCTATGTCTTAGCTCTTGCACTAGCTGAAATGTCTTCAGGCCCGAGTACGATAGTTAATTTCACATCCTTACTGTTCATAGCCTGTAAGAATGTCATTGTATTTTCCCTTATTCCCTCCCTTGCCTTGAAGCGCTTTGAAACACATTGTGTATAGGTGCTATATAAATAAACTATCATATCATATATTATATTATAGGTATAGTTGCAGGTCTTCATGAGAGTGGGTATGCCACAATTTGCTCAGCAACCAACACATGTCTGTGCAGAGAAAGTGTTTGAATGGGGTAACCCATTGCTGAAGATGCTGAGAATGAAGGGACAAAGTAAACAGTGGTAAGTGAGAGGAGAATGAGTTATATGGTAGGGATGGCAAGCTGGAGAAGGCAGTTTTGGTGGAAGAGATATCGGGTGCAGAGGAAGAGAGTGAGAACTGTAGGTTGGAGAGAAAATGGGGAATGGCATAAGGTTTTCATTTCCTTTTAGTAATGGGCGAAGCGAGTGGTGAGGAAAGATCAGAGGGTGAAAAGGACATGGTTGTGGAAACAATTGAGTGAACAGCTATGGATGGTGTGACAGTAGTATCAGTGGCTGAGATAGAGGTGGAGATGAATAAGAGATTCAAAGAGTTACCTCCTGTGTGGGTCGGTAGGTTATAGATAACATGGAGAGCATGGTCACTAAGAAAAGTTTAGATTTATGAGAAGTGGTTGGAGAGGGAAGCCTAAAGTCACCTAAGAGAATGAGGTTACGTTTAGTGGAAAGAGAATCAAGGAGTTGCCCAAGGTCATTAAAGAATGGTCCTGTGTCACCAAGAGGGCGATAGATGGAGATTATGTGAACCGAGTAAGTCAGGGCAATAGTAGAGATGGTGTATTCAAAAGAGGAAGGAGAGGATGCGGAAGTGGAGATTTGTGAGGCGTTGAGGCATACATATCTGAGACATTGTCTTCTGGCCCTTGCATTTCAATCTTACCCAAAGCGCACCTACAATCTCGATAAACCCCCTTCCCCATCTGCATTTGCCTTAGCTCTCGGCAGCCCGAGTTTAAGTCCCAAGACATTGAAGTGGCTGTCCCACACCTTGCAGTCAACTTCACTGTAGTCCTAACCTGAGTCAGCGAACATGGGCACCTCCACCCCATTCACCCCTCACTACGGCATGTGATTTCCCCCTTTCCTATGCCTGGTGCCCACCTGGCTGACAGAGAAACTGACTCCTTCACCTCCTCACACTTCTGTTCACCACTCGGATCACAAAACCCTCTAACACTCCCCCAACGTGGTTGGAATTCTCACCACAATGTGCAAAGTGCCCTTACTTTCCATACTTGCAGCAATCTGCTTTGAGACCTGGACAGACCCCAGAACTGGCAAATTGATAGGTGCTACCGCACCTGAAGCATCTCTTGATCACCTTACTCTTATCAACTGTTGGTGTGTTCATCTTCAGGTCTCCCATCCTTTGCATCTGGTTTTGACCACCTTGCCCAAACCCTCCCTGCTTCATGTCTTTCTGCCCTTTAACCATTGCACACTCCTTCTCACTCCATCATATTATATGCTCCCTCCTCTTGATACTGTTCAGTACTTCTTCAAGAGAGGGATCCCCGTTAGTCCAAATATCCTCCTGTATTCTATGCTCTCTGATGTTCAGCATAAACTGATCTTTTATATATTCATTGCATGTCTAGCCACCTATTGGCTAGCTCTCTCAGACTGAGTACAAACACCATCCTCAGTTTCTTCTCCTGCCTACTCATGCATCCCAAAATAATACCTCTCCAAAATCAAGCTTGTTTTCTTTTCAAGGTGCTTATCCCGTTTTTGAAGAAGAACTTCATATGCAATAAGTGTCTCCCCAATCCCTTTTCTTGTCCTTTTCCACTTGCTCCAACAATTAATTCGAGTAAACTCTTTAGACCATTCCTACTCTCGAAGCCCAGACAATGCATGAGAAGCGCCCTTCTTCTTTCCAACCTTTACAACGACCCACGTATAGCCAGCACAATGTCTTAAAGGTCCTCCTTCCAAGTCTTCCATTTGATGGTAGACTACCCTGGATTGGGTAGGAATAGTGGTGGTAAGTTACTCACTGTGGTCCCTGAGACAGTCCTTTAATCTAAATCCCCCTAAATACTGTTGCTTGCTACTTCCCCACATTACTAAGCTGCAACGTTGTCTGGAGGATGCACAGAACCACCTGCTGTAGAACTACCTTATGCCCCACTCCAAATGGCTGTCACAATGTTACTGTTTGCAGAACCACTTATCAACTCTCCCTAGTCCTTCAACTATCTCAGCTAGGCTGAACCAGAAGGTCTTCTCCCTCCAAGGGCATGTGGGCATGCCCTGGCACTGCTAGTGCTCTCTCATCTGTCATAAGCTGTGCAGAGGATGATTGAAATGCCCTCTCAGCACAGCTGTCTAGCATAACTGTGCTGTGAGCCGCCATCCAGGGCCTGGCCTCTCTTGCATCCCTATAATGCACGCAGCTCTCGCCTGTGACCATGGCCAGTGGCGTCGCCAGTAATCAAATTTAGGAGGGGCACAGCGAGGGCCAAGGACAAAAGTAGGGGGGGCACAGACAAAATTGGGGGGGGCCACTTATGAAAGGTAATGTATGACGTCACAAACACTCCTGCAGAGAGGCTTTTGTGCACGCCAGCTACCCACACCCCACTGCACCTCCCCTCCCATCAGAATGCAGGTATGAAACTATTCAGTGACTAATGGCCCATCATTAGCAGTTTCTTGTGCTACATTCTGATGGGAGGGTGATAGCTGCTCATTTTGAGACAAAAGAAGATTATTTGCTGTGTGATATGCAGACATTTGCCTTAGTGAGTGTCACAAATAACACCATGAACGAGAACACGGTCATTGCTCGCCTTTGGAAGGGAGGGTACAAGGGGGGCACAGGTTTTCACTGGGGGGGCACAGGCCCCCTCAGGCCCTCCCCTGGCGATGCCACTGAATGGCCACCTGAGTCTTGCCCGCAGATTGAAGGGGAACAGAATGTGGATCGTTCTGCAGGCAGCAGCCACCCAGTCAACTGAGGTGCCACCTCGCTGTCATCGCTAAGCTGTAAAAAAACGTGTGCCCACAGTATCAGTCAGTAGTTCCTCCCTCTTTCCTTGCAGTCCACTGCTGCTGCTCGGCCTGCTCCCCTCTGCCCACCACTGCAGCTGTTCTGCTGCACTTCCTTCTGAGCGACGGGGTCATGCTCCTGGAAGACCACAACCTTCTTTTAATGTTGTAGACTGATTAACCTCACAATTGTGTTGTCGGTAGTGCCTGTGGTCCTCTTCCAGTGTACCCAAGGGTCTCACCAATCGTCACCACTGGGAAAATAGGCATATGTGTGCCAGATAAGTATAATTGTCAGGATTATTGGACTTACAGGTATTTACTAACCATGAGTAAGAGAGACCCCTAGTAGCTAGTGCCCTCCTCCAGCTTTGTAATGGAAGGGATGGCCCCTAATGTGGAAGGATAGAAGGGCTATTATACAATATGGAACAGAAAAGGGGGCTCCAACCACAGATATAGTTATTGAACATATATAACAAAAGCACTTATTTGTATATCAGTAGTTGTTTTATTCAATTTTTTAGTTTTTTTTCTTTTTTGAGCAAAGTCATAGTCTGTAAAAATGATTTGTAAAAGACATCAATACAATGTAGGAAATATAAATTGTAAAAAAGAAGAGAAATGTATCAAAAATATGTTATCCAATTTCCACATAATTAGTAAGATAGTATCATTTAAGTGCTACAGAATCATATTGAAGCATACAGAAAAGGAAGGCAGATGGAATTATTTTTATAAAAATAATTATTTTTGTTGTATACAAATACAGTTCAACAATTATACAACACAGGTAGAGAAATAATAACCAATTTGTTTGTCCACAAGTTTTAGCAAGGCTAGCTAATTACCCGGCTATACTATGAGGGCCTAAAAAGTCAAATTTGCAAAATGAAATGAATTCAACCAAAACAGGACCAAAGTCATTGGTCCAAATGCGTATCACCAATTTAAAAACAAAGAATAACCAATTGGTAGGTCCTCAAGTATAGCAAGGTTAACCGGCTGCCTAGCTCTACTATGAGGACCGAAAGAATCAAACCAGGGGAATGAAATAAATTCAACAAACAGAGGACCAAAACCATCGGTCTACGCCAGAGGGAGGGGCCCCCTTTCTAGTTGGAATGGACAGTCAAGCACGCTAAGGGCTTTGTCCAAGGGCGTTTCGGCTGATTGTTAGAACACCGTCGTCTGGGTCTCCGGATTGTAAATCTCTGAAAAAGGTAAGTGAACCAAAAATTGGGAGGAGGAAGGGGGGGGGAGTAGGTGAGATCTATGAGAAGTCTCAAAACATAATATTAAGAATCAATACTGTATAAAATAAAACATTGCTTCCTAACATGCAGCCATAGTAAAGGATACTTGTATTTTAGCAACAAAGACACTATCAGCCTGATATGTGCATGCAGAACTGAACAGAGGCTAACCTGTGGGAAAGAAACCGCTGAGCAGAACTGCGAAGGGGAGGTGTCCTGGAATCACATTGTCAGGTCTATGCGGGTAGGAAGAAATCTGCTGAGGTTTGGAAAAGAGGCTTCAGATAGGCTTAGTCTAGAAGCTAGCGATGATGTTCACAGTTAAATAGTGAGGCTAGAAAAATATAATGGAAATAAAAGTAAAATGAAGTCAGCAAGTGTACTATATTATAAATTAGTACACATAACACATGTGTAGTCCAGTAGAGGGAGAGGTGCGAATATATGGCCATACCTGTATACTAGGTAGCAGAATTAGTGTTGGCCATCAAGGCGAGGAAATACAATCAATCTTAGCCCTGGAAAAGCTTGTCTCTGTGGCATTACGTCACGTGTAGACAGATACGAGGCTTGTGGATGGAAACAACAACAGAAGGAGATAAGTGTAGCTCTGCATATGGGTTGCAGCATCAAGGGGCAGAGGCCGTCATGGGACTGGCTCTGCACCTCCTTGTTGCTTACCTTTAATCAATTTCTGCCTGGTAAACTGAGTAAATCGCTAAGGGCTGCTTTCCATCAGACCGCGAGTCTCTCCCGCAGCCGCGGGAGAGCTGTGTCGCCGAGGGTTATGTTGCGCAAGCGTGTGGAGCTAGTATACGTGCCCCCATGCATGCGTAGAGTGCAGGTTTACAGCTGATTGTCATGGCAGCGCATGTTTGGTCATAGCCGCTACTTGAAAAGCTAGGCAGCACGGCGCGAGTGCACAGACTCCTAGCATAACCCGGACAAGTGTTGATCAGGATTAATGGGTCCTGGACTCACAAAAGTAATCAGGTAACCTCATACATGCTATCCTACTAAGGTTGAAAAAGAAAACAAAAAAAAACTTTGACAGCCATAGCATACATGCTGCCTGAGTACAAGTGTACCGGAGGTGGCGCTTAACGTGATAGACTTAGTTTGGCCATTAAGGTGTCGACGGATAAAGTCTTAAGCAGCACTTGGTCAGTATATCATAAAACCAGCATGTCTGGTGTATATGGGTCACCATAACTTGATATGTATATAAGTACTGTTGTTGTCCCAGTTATCACGTGTCAAGGGGATGCAAATCCCTTACTGAGCAATGGAAAACAGCTCTATGTCAAGATGTCAGTCAAAGGCCGCCTAATGAGTAGGCGTTGATGGTAAATCAAAATGTCAATGTGCATGGAAGGGCAATGCACATGGAAGCTAGTGTAGGATGTTACTCCCATGCAACCTTGGCCTCATTCAGGCCATGAGTTATTGTCGGCAGTTTAAAAATCCACCACGCTTCTTTATGTTTCAAAGCGTTCCTGATGTTGGTATTAGTCTCCACCATATCGATCACCCACCAGGTGAAGTCATCTGTGCCATGACGGAGTTCCAGGAAGTGTGCAACCATTGGAGCATTGTGAGTCTTGCAGCGGATGCATGAGCGATGTTCGCTTATTCTTTTGTTAACAGGTCTTTGAGTCTGTCCGATATACCTTAAGCCACAAGGGCATTCAATTAGATTAATCGCATTGCTGGTCTTACAGTTCGAGAAATGTTTCAGCACCCAATCCTTGTTGCCAATCTTAAATGTTTTAATTTTCTTTGTGAGTTTACATGCTACGCATTGGCCACATGGATGTTGGCCTGAGAGATCCCTCAAATTCCACAGTGTAGTACGGGTGGTTTTCTTCAAGCGAGCATGTGTCAGATGTTCTTTCAAGTTTCTGGCACATTTAAGTGCCATTCTTGGTGGTGATTCTTTGGGCAAACTAAGCTGTATTAAAGGCCATCATTTTTTGATTATCTGTTGTATTTTGGTAGTGTTTTGTCCAAAGGTAGTGACACATGTTATTCTGTCATTATCCATAGTCCTGGTTTTAGGAGTAAGAAGGGCATCCCGTAGAGTATACAGTGCTCTCTTGTTGGTATTCCTTACCAATTTCTTAGGGTACCCCCTTGCCCTCAGTCTCTGTTCTAGCTCCGCTGTGTGTTCTTTGTACTGCCCTGTTTCTGTACAATTGCATCATACCCTCAGAAATTGCCCATAGGGCAAATTATTCCATAGATTTCTGTGGTGATTGCTGTTGTAGTGCAATAAAGTATTGCGAACAGTCTCTTTTCTAAATAGATTACAGGAGAGTTTGTCTTCGTTAGTCTCTATTCGAAGGTGTAAGAAGTTAATACTTTCCATACTGAAATTCATAGTAAGTTGAATTTCCGTAGTTTGGAGATTCAACCATTCGTGAAAGTCATTGAGTGTAGTCATCTCACCATGCCAGATAAAGATAATATCATCTATGTACCTGAACCAATCTGTAATGTGACTCAAGAAGGGGTTCTGCTGTGAAAACACATGTTTTTCTTCAAAGTTGGCCATGAAGATCACTGCAAGACTCGGGGCAAAAGCAGCTCCCATGGCCGTACCATTTATCTGTATGAAGAAATCTTCATTAAACGCAAAGTTGTTTTTTGTAAGAGTCAATTCCAGTAATTCAGTGATAAAGGTCACTGGAACATGCTTATCTTTCAGGTGGTGGGTAAGATGATTCCTTATACATTCCACTGCTGCTTCCTGAGGAATGTTGGAGTAAAGAGCAGCGATGTCCATAGTCACCAGTAAATCTGTAGTTTTTTTAAACGGAAGGTTCTCAAATCTGTTGATGGTAGACATAGTATCCCTGAGATATGTCCTGGTGGTTTCACTCAATGGCTTCAAAAAGTAGTCTATAAATTTACATATCGGTTCCAAGATGGATCCACACCTGGAGACAATTGGTCTCCCTGGGGGATTAGTTGTATTTTTATGAATTTTTCGGAGGGCATAAAAGTTAGGGATTCTGCCCTCCAAAGTATTGAGATATTTTTCTTCTTTGTCAGTAATCCATCCTTTTTCAATGGCGAACCTGGTTGTCTCTTGGATGATGTTTTTAATGTTCTCAGTCAGATCTTTTTTGATTTTCTTACAGTTTGTCATGTCATTGAGCAGTGTTGTCACCATTTGTTTGTATTGTTGGGCACTCTGTACTACAATTCCACCTCCCTTGTCAGCACTCTTAATGACAATTTCAGTATTATTTTCCAGATCTTTAAGAGCCCTTCGTTCAGCGTTAGACAGATTATGTCGTATTGGTTTGGAATCCTTCTGAAGTTTACTCACTTCTTTACGTCTGCATTAAGGTAATTACCGAATCCGGTATATCATTGTCACTTAGATTAAATGTAGATTTTGGATGTAATCCAGTGTCTTCTGATTGGACATCATAGTCAGAATCTTGAAAATATATCTTGAGGCGTACAGTTCTAAAGAAACCTTGTAATTCTTTATCCAGTACAAACCAGTCAGTAGGGTTAGTGGGAACATATGATAACCCTTTCGATAGGACAGATAGTTCTGTCTGTGTAAGAATAGTGTCTGATAAATTAAACACTAGTATTTCCGCTGTTTTAGTTGTTAAACCTACCAGCGGTTGCGTCGTCGTTTTCTGTTGGGTCTCCAAGGTGGATATTGGAACATGGGCATGCGTGGAGGTCCCCAGTAAGGTCCTCGGAGCCCCCCTTGGCCTAAAAAAGGCGGCGGTAGGGAGGGGGGAGGCTAGGAAGTATTCCTGTTTTGCATCTGTGGGCTATAAAAATTATTAGGATCCCCCTGGCTTGAACCTGATCCTGAGCTGGACGTGTCAGAGAAAGAAACCCACGGTCTTCTTTGTTTAAATGTTGCCGTCTGATTTTGTGTCCTTTCTTTCTCTCTAGTTGTCCTTGTACTCCGGGCACAGGTATGGATAAACAGATTCCAATTTGAAGTTGTTAATGTCCTTTGCCAATTTCCTATGTTTTTTCTCTACCGTTTCAGACATAAACTGGTCCATGGTAGTATTTATTTACTTCAGTTTTTCTCTGGCATTGTCCAAGCTACTATTTGTCAGGAATTTCTCTTCTTCCTTTTTCAATTCCCCCTATATTTTGGTGTGGATTCTTCTAGCAGTAGTAATCGTCAGGGCCATCAGGTTGCTGCTACATTTAGTGGAGATTTTACTGAAATCCAGCATATATTCAGGATCATCTAGGAATAGAGCTGGTTCATTCCTAACTTGTAGACCCAGGGGTACCAAATTTGCTCTTAGGTATTCACACAAAAGGTGCCCGTGCGCTTCGGTTCGGAAACCTTTTTCCTTGAGTTTCAATAATTCCTTACCCAATGTAGTTGTTGCAATAAGTTCATTAGCTCCTTGCATGTTGAACATGGATGGTCCAAGTATAATATTACTAATCTGATCTTCATTAAAACTCAGTGTGGTAATGGCAGGGGGAAAAACAGAAGGGGGAGGGGTTAAGTGGAGCAGGAAGGTGGGGGTAGATCAGCCAGACACCTAGTAGCACTACCCAACGATCTCACAGTGTAGCCAGTGCGCAGTTCCAAAGAGGTTGAATCTCTAAGGGCAAGATTCTCTCGAATTCAATGTTCTTGTGACCACACTTGACAATAATTGTCGTCTAACAGATCATAGATCCCTAATACAGAAGAACTGTAACTTGATACTTTGTAATGGAATGGATGGCCCCTAATGTGGAAGGATAGAAGGGCTATTATACAATAGGGAACAGAAAAGGGGGCTCTAACCGCAGATATAGTTATTGACACTACCCTTATGTCAGAGTGCCTAGATTGTTTTGTTCATTTTATTTCAAAGTACTGCTTCAAATAGTAAGCTAAGTATCTTTACAAATAAACAATCAGGTTACCAAATACAACCAATGTATATAACAAAATCACTTATTTGTATATTCGTTTTATTCAATGCTTTAGTTTTTTTTTTTCTTTTTTGAGCAAAGTCATAGTCTGTAAAAATGATTTGTAAAAGACATCAATACAATGCAGGAAATATAAATTTTAAAAAGAAGAGAAATTTATCAAACATATGTTATCCAATTTCCGCATAATTAGTAAGTTAGTATCATTTAAGTGCTACAGAATCATATTGAAGCATGCAGAAAAGGAAGGCAGATGGAATTATTTTTGTTGTATACAAATACAGTTCAACAATCATTGTGCCTTTCCCATTTCAAATAGTTCCATAATGTACTTTACCTCAATGCAGCTGTCCCCACAGATATATAGGTACCACAATGCCCTTTTCCTCTCAAAGTGCAGACCACTACACTGAACTAATTATTCCTGATTGCTCTGTGACACACATAAAGGAAATGCCACCACAATGACCCAGCCTCCCTCAATACAAATGCTGTAATTTACTGTCAAAAGCAACACCGTGCTTTTCTCAGTTCAGATGCCCCACAACATACAGGACTAGACATGCATTGAGCTCCCTGTAATGAGCTTATTTATTGCTGAAAGATGCATGTGAGCATTGATGTATCCTTGATTTGGTTTTGGTAACTCATCCATGGATATGAAATTAATTGCAGGCAACCATTCAAGATCGAGCAGGTCATTTATACCCAGAC
Source organism: Ambystoma mexicanum (assembly GCF_040938575.1). NCBI lineage: Eukaryota > Metazoa > Chordata > Amphibia > Caudata > Ambystomatidae > Ambystoma > Ambystoma mexicanum. The sequence continues at coordinate 849,430,524 of NC_090935.1, forward strand.
CACGGTTCGTGGCATTTTGAACTGGTTAAACCTAGTTTAGAAGTTCTTTAAAAACGCATGGTTTGCTTGTATTATTGTTGTGCATTTGCTGTAATCATCTCTACTACGTGTTCTGTTGTTAGGCCTCTTCTTCCACTGACTGCAATCTGAAGGATTTTTACCAAAGGATCTAAAGGTTGGTCACTTTCCTTCTGTTTCTAAGCCTGTGAGCTGGGAGTCCACAGGGATGTCATTTAGGGTTTGCCAGAGGTCGCAACTGCAACCTCTGAGATCTCCCTTGCGACCTCTAAAAAAAGAAACCAAATCCCCCCCCTCCCAAAAAAGATCCTTTTTTTTTGTAATGCTAGCTCCTGGGCTGTGGCCAGAACAATGTGGCTCTTTACTTCTGGATTGGCTGGCTTTCTTGTCCAGGCCCCTTAAAAAAATAAGAAAAAAAAGTAGTGCCACAAGTCTAACACTTTCAGCACTGACCCTAAATAAGAAAGAATAGGAATACCAAATAAAGTGTCTTTCTGGAATTCTATACAATTAATTGCTAGACTCATTAAAGGTTTATTTCATGCACACTTCAGGGGGTGAGTCATTGATTTATTCTGTTCTTAAACGCCTCAACTCAGCCTTTCATCCTTCTGAGGTCGATAAATGAGTACCAGCACAGGTTGGGTGATATTGGGTGTATATCTTTTCTATATAAAGCGCTTAAGCGTAAGCGCTATATAATAACACATCATTATCATTTGGTCATGGACGTCTGCTTGCATTCACAGTAATATGGTAATATGGGTCCATACACACTGATCTTAACGATACATATGGCGATCCATTCTTGTATGAAATGTACATCACATTGTAGTGATATCTTAACCATATTTTCCATACTGTACAATGCTATGTGATGCCACTTCCTGTTTTGTCATCGGGTGAAAGGTCCTGTTCCATCGCTTCCAGCGATATCACTTTGGGGTGGGGTCAAATGACATCACTTCCTGGGTCGTGTTATGTCATTTCCGCTACTCCTGGCATTTTGGTGAAATGACATCTTTCTTTATGCTATAATCTTATGAAAATGTTAAACCTCATTAGTACTCTAATTTCAACAAGAGTTTCATCCGAATTTGATAAAGTTTGGACACCTGAAATGTTCAACAATTCTTCGTTTTCCCAATATGTGTATCTTCTCCAATGATGAGAGGGTGAGGGAGTGTTGTGTCAGGAGTACGAGACCTGCGGGTTTATTTGGAATTGGGTGGGCAGGCTCCAGGAGGCCAGGCCTATTCCTACATAAGCATTGGTATGTACCCCTACCTGGAAAGGTCGGAATATGTGTGCAATGCTAAAAATTATGACCAGCTTGCAAAGATCAGAATGTTGTTCAAAACAGCATTAGTTGTCCTCGTGCCTCTTCAAAAACACATCATGAAAACGTGCAATTCCAGCTTTGGAAATCTGATTCGCACATGAAATAATGTCAGTTTAACTTGGTAAAAGTGCTGAAACCTTGAAAAGTTGAATATTTTGCAATCTACTAACTTTAAATACATAATGACTCAGGAGGTTGCTTTTTCATATAATGAGGCCCGCGTTACACAGGCCAAGGCAGGATATAGCCGTGCCCAAATAGCTCAAGTATGATCTTGCAAATCAAAACGGTTTTTGGATGGGAATGGGCCCAGTGGGAGGGCGTGTGCAGCTGTTTGGAATCGCTGAGAAAATCTTTGCTCCCTCACAACATAATCACACTTCCGACCGGACTGTTGTTTCTCCCTATTAATTAGGTCGGGTTCTTTCTCTAGCTGACGCTATCAAAACAGCATGAAAGGGTGCAGGCGAGAAAGGATTTGGGATTACGCAAGGGAAGTGCCGGATTTATTCAAACTCCAAAAAATGTGTAAAACGGCCAGCACAGGAAAAGGGTAAACTGAGCTCGTTAGATATACTGCGTGCATACGATTATTCATAAGGCATCCTACACTCTCCAAACAGTCTTGAAATGGTGTTTTATTTGTTTTTCTAAAATCTGATTATCCCAAGAGAGGAATAGCAACGGGAACCTGAATCTGGAAGCATAGGAGACAGGCACATGTAAGACTGCCAAGGGGAAGAGCTGACAGGCCCCAAAGGGCAGCCGGGAGAAGTCAAGGGTTCATGGGAGAGCAATGTACGGAAAGGAAACATTATTGAGGTTGGCATTTGCTAAAGGGTGCCTGCGGGACCGCAGCAGGGGGTGCTTAACATGCATGGCTATATGTAAATTTTACTGGGAGATTTGCTTAACCTATTAACAAGGGGCTGTTTTCAATTAAAAGGGCCATTGTGTTGGAAGTATGAAAGCAAAGGATTTCTGTGTTTGATGTGATAGATTTGCAGTTCGAGATGACAAGGTTTTTTAATCATTGATATCTACAGTAGCACCTTTCAATGATTTAAGTCTTGTTTGTTTTATTTAGCGGTTGACATTGTATTTGTGTGTGTGTAGTGAATGCTCTATGAATCAAATCTACTTTTTGTCAGTGGGTTGCTCCATGTCATAAAGCAAGGAGGGAAGCAGGGTGGTGGGGCTTGCAGTTCATATCTTAACTGTGTGTTGTGAGAACATAATGTTCAGGTTGTGGAAGACCAGGACAGCAGCACATTACCTCCAATGGGAGACCTATGGAGGGCATGGGACATCTTGTGGACACCAGGTGTCTTTCTTCTTGTGATGAAAAGTCTTATCTAAAGGGACTTTGGGGATTTCCCACACTTTGGAATCAGCACACCCAGTGTCACCTACTGGGTCTGGGCATATTCCAAAACTCACTCGGACTTATTTTATAGTGGGAGCATTTCATTGGGTGACCTAGGAGTCAATGGTCTGCCCACAGCAGCAGGATGGGCCAGAGGGTGCATTTGCTCTTGATGCTAGATATCATAAAACAATAAAGACGAGGCACAGGCTCTCTTTGCAGATTCAGGTGGTGCAGCCTCTTTCCAGTTGCATCTCCTAGTCAACATGGCTACCCTCACAGATGACAAAGTTGTGAGAGGAAGGCAGGAACGTCTGACAATGTGCCATTGACTGGCATTTCCTCGGGATTAATGACTTGCCCTGTACAAAACCAGTGTGCATCCTAGCATAGCCCTGTAGATCCAATGTAAATCTAATGTGTGGGGCATGCTCTTTGAACTCTCAGACATAATTTTACTGTGCCAAACTACTGGTGATTGCAGGCCACCCTTTCGAATTCTCTACTGACAATTTAGTCTATGTGCCAATTTTCTGGCCAGGAAGTGGGGCAGAGGGTTTGCTTAACCTCTTATGAACAAATATGAATGACATTTGGAGGTGGACAGCATGGATGTTTGGCGTGTTGGGCTCCCCTGATTTTCTTTTCTATTAACATTTTTGGTCTTGACACAATAACATCATTCAGAAATTCCACATAGGAACAACACTAAGAAAGAAGGTGGAAAAGAGATAGAAGAGAAAAATATAAATTTTAGTTCTCTAGACTGCTCTGGATACACACTAGTCATAAGTCACTCCAATTCCTGATCAAGGAATCTGCTCCCTATATCTTTAAACATTCTTGTTTTCTTCAGATTCTGCAGGGCAACTCTCTCAATATGGGTAAGGGTGTACATCTTGTGAAGCCACAGATTTTATTAATTTGTTTATTGGGTATTTATAATGCACCTATACAGCAAATGGTGTTTCAACGCTCAACAAGATAAAAGAGGGGGGGCGGGCTACAGGGATGAAGAACAACAAAAAACAGTCCTACTAAGCCTTGTGTCATTTGGATCGTGTAAGTGCAGTAACAAGAAGGGCAGGGGAGTGGAGAGGTGAGGGGCAGTGCCGTTAAGAGTTGAATGTGCTAATGCCAAAGGGAGAAAGGAAGTGCAGGTCAGAGCAGAGAGCTCACAATTGCTGGGGGGGCGAGGAGGAGGGGAAGAGGGCCCCTAGGCTAGGCGAGAGGTAAGAGGGGTCCAGGTGGACAAGTGCCAGGGGAATGCAAAGTGTGCAGGGGATTGAAGGCCCACATGCTAAGTGTGAGGACAGGGCTGGATGGGCTCAATGCGGGAGCAGGCCCAGCCAGGCAAGTGCAGGGGGAGGGAGCCCGGTAGGGCAAGAGCAAGTTAGGAGGGGATCAGTGGAGACTGAGGTGCTTGGGTAGACTTGGCGGTGAGGGCCTAGTGACCTGTATGAATTTAAATGAATCAGGGAGCCAGTCAAAGGCGGCAGAGGAGGACATAAGCAGGGGAGGGTGAGAGGGAAGGAACAAGAGAAAAAGAGTGTCTTCACAAGCTTCTCGAACTTAAGGAGATCCAGCTCAAGCCTGAGAGGGGCAGAGAGGCCATTCTAGAGGGAGGCCCCTGTGGAATAGAGCAATCTACCCCCACTCTCTGCTAGGAAAAGCATCCGATCTGCAGAGAGTTGGAGCTAGAAGACTGAATGGCTCTAGCAGGAAGGTATTTAGCGAGAGAGAGTTGGATGTAGTGGGGTACCAGGACCCAGAAAGTGTTGTGAATGATGCAGAGGGTCTTGAACTTGATCCTCGCAGCAACCAGTGGAGAGAGTTTAGTACTGGAGAGATGTGGTGCCTGGGCTTCAGGCCAAGGATACGTCTTGCAGTCCTATTGTGGATTACTGGAAGGGGCCAAAGTGAGGAATTAGGCAGATTGAGGAAGAGGCTGTTGCAGTAGTCCAGCCTAGAAATGACCAGAGCTCTGGAGACATTGAGTTTCTGGGGAAAGGTGAGGAAAGGAAGAATGCCTCAGAGGAGGTGTTGCTGAAAGTGGGCCTTCTTGGCAAGGTCTGTGATGTGAGGAGAGAAGGAGATAGAGGAGCAAAGATGACACGCATGTTTTTTGCCTCAGAAGAATGTTTGGTGAGGGGGCCCATGGAGGGCGGCAAGATTTTAAGGGGGAAGGATGGAGCTGGGGTGCCAATGAGAAGGATGTCAGTCTTACTGGCATTAAGCAGAGATTGTTAGCAGCACACCATGCCTGAAATGGTCCATCTCCAGGAGACGCCGTACACAGCAGAAGCGACTCAATCCCTCCAGACAGGAACCTGAATCATACGGGTTCATGGCTAACGTGCATGAGATGCACTCTGCTTCCCTGCAGGCACCATCCAGCTATCAGCGCCGCCTTTGCCATTGGCATTAAGAAGATCTATCGGCCAGGTGCCAAGGGGTGTTTCAATACAATTAAAACCATGATCCAGCTGCAATGTCTCAGATTGGATCTGTACTGTGCCCCATGTGAAGCATCAACAACAGGTTGAATCAAGCTGTCTACTCATTAAACTTCCCGTGCTCCAGCTTCGAGCAGACACGCACACCCAGAACACCCAGACATCACAGTCTACCTGTCCTGATGGAGGCCCCATAAAAAAGGCTAATATTCGAACCCCTGAAGGGCCGAAGCACCCTGGTGTAGACCTTGACTCCTAAGTCATAGTGATAAACACTCACTATTTTCTGCCTGTGCCTGTACTCACATGTCTTTGTGTTGCTTATACTTGTTAATTTGTCATGACCCCTGTCTTGTAGAACCATGACAGAAGGATATATATGTTGTGCATTTCTAGTATTTTACTCCAAAGTCATTGATATTGGAGACACAGTTACTGTAATTTATTTTGCCTCACTAAATATAACACTGCTGTTCTGTGTGGTGGATGTCAACAGACACATTTATATGATTGTTTTCAGAAATACAACAAAAAATGTTGGAAACAAAGAAGGGGTCTGATTATCTCTTTTTTGACCAAGGAATTCTGTTTGGCCAATGTGCATCCGAGTTGTGGGTAGCATAGTGTGGTCCTCCACTCACCCTTTCAACTGTGTCTTGCGACAATTTAGCCCTCCTGGGCAGAACATGGTCTTGACCAGGAGCCCTCCACTTCATCATGAATAGAAGTCAGACAGGCAGGAATGAGAGAAGAAGAAGAGGGGACAGTGCAGGGAAGCTTGAAGGAGAGCTTTGGTTGGAAAGACCATAGATTTCTAGTTTCCGCAGCATCATTATGTTTGGCCACCATAGAGGCCCTAAAGAGCCAGGTCACCTGCGGATATGGCAAGTCTTCCAAACGGGTGTCTTCTCCCAAGATCAAAGTCATGAAGTCATTTTCTTTGACCACATCTAGAACTGCATTCACAACACCTGAGATTTCAATCCAAAAGGTCTTAACTTTGTAACCATCCCATAGCATATGTTCTAACAAACCTATCTACGGGTGACACCCCCAACAGCCGTCAGATGCACTAAGGCCTTGTTTGCACATCCACCCAGGTACCCAGAAAACCCTGTTCAATAGCCTCACTTGCCTTGCCCTCTCTCCAATGTTAATGGAAATTAGAGGAATATTTCTGCAAAACGCCTCCTATCTTGATAAAGTAATTACAGAAGTGAGCCGGGCTGACCAAGCATCTAGGAGTTTCGTATTCCAATATGATGAACCACTCAGTAGCTTGTCTACAGCCGAATGCAAATGTTCTTGTTCCCGTAGATGGCTAAAGGAATCATTCAAGTCTTCCTCTGGCAGTTGACCCAATGGAATAGCAGACTTGAGGATTCTGTACTCTCCATAAGTGCAATCTCTGAGGTCAAATTTAGATCTCAGAGTTTGAAAGGAGAGACACAAGCCACCTTGATAATGGTTGTTGATGTGTCAAACTTCCTCCAAATACTTTTTGGCCAGAACAGCAACTTATTATTGATCCTTATTGAGGGATTAAGCCATATTGATGCTGAACACACAAGTAATGCACCCACTTTCAGTTGCTTAGCTATCTCACATCAGCACCTACGTAGGATTTCTGTGAGAACTCCCCTTTTTTTGTTTTCAGAAATCAACAAATCTGACGGATCAAGTGGACCCTGCATTTGCCTCTGCAATCTACCATTCATCAAAGGGTTCCCGAAAAAAAGGCAGAATGTGTTGGGACATAAAAGCTAGGTGATATCTCTCAAATTTAGAAATATTCAGACCCCACGTCCTCACTCAGAAACTGCAGTTTCCAAAGCTTTAACCTTTGTGTTTTGTGATCCCATAAGAATGAATTAACCAAGGTATCCAATATTTTCATTAGAGAACTAGTGAGCCAGATGGGTATCATACTCATAATGTAAGTAATCTGAGGTGTCTGTGTCATCTTCAAGGCATTCACTTTTCCTCCCAAAGAGAGATTGAGGGAATCCCACCCAATCAGGTCTGGAGATAGTTTATCTACCACCATTTTCAGATTACTTTCTATCATGACTTTATCTCCTTTGAAGGCCAAACTGCCGGATACATGATTTTTAAAGGACACCACTTGAAGTCATAGTCAGTCACATTATCCCTGTTGCAAAACTGGAAGTAGGGCAATGCCTCAGACTTGAGTCAGTTTATCTTGTAGTTTGAAAGCTGGGCGTATCTTTTGATATGATCCATCAAAGAGGCAATCGAGTAAAACAGGCCCCATAATACTAACAGAAGTTCATCTGCGTATAACCATAATGTTTGCATCACACCATGAACGTTGACCCCCAATAATTGCTCTCCGATCTGATGGCAACCGCCAAAGGCTCCAATGTTTAAAAAAACAAAAAAGAAAGTGGCAAAAGTGGACAATCTTGTTGAGTGCCCCGATGTAGCTCGAAATTCTTGCAAAGGATACCATTGGTCATGACTTCTGCTATCAGACCACTGTATAAAAGTCTCAGCCTGCCAAAATTCATATTTTCTATTGTCAAGAATAGGACGTCCCAGCGGATGCGGTAAAAAGCCATTTTGGTGTCAAAATATATTTCTGCACCGTCTTCAATTTATTGACTTCTGAAATTGTTAACAGCAGCTTTCACATGTTTGTCGATGAGCGTCTTTCCTTGACGAAACCATTCTTGTTAGGATTAACCAGCTTTGGTAAAACCACTTCCAATCTTCATGCTAAGGCCTTTGATACAATCTTGCTGTCCAAATTTAAAAGGCTTGTAGGTCTGCAGCTCCCAAGATACAAAGGAGGCTTCCCCTGTTTCAGAACGATAGCTTTGATGGCATCCCTAAGGGAAACTGGAATTGTGTCCTTGTCCTTACTTAATACAAACATATCCCTCATCAGATTAAAGACCCAATGGTGTATTGCCCTGTAAAATTCTGCAGGCAGACCATCTAGGCCCAACCACTTCCCCAGATTGAGACTATATGATGCTTTCTTAACCTCATCAAGTGTCAAATAGGCTTCCAATGTGTACCTCCCCTTCTCTGTCAAACCTGTTAGAGACTGCTCCTTTGGGTTGATAGCAGTTACATAAACACTGGTAACTAGCTGCTCCTGATACAGATTCTCATTAAATGTGCAAAACTCACTATTTATCTTAGTAGGATTGTATGTAACACCCCTGCAGATCTCACAGATTGCTCTGCTCCCAGACAGAACCTTCAATAAGTGTGCAAGCAAACAACTACATGGCTCACCTCCGTCATAATCTTTGCATTTAGCCTTCAAGAGCAATCTTTACGCCATTTCACTCAGATGGTTATTTAAATCATACTTTAATTTAAAGAGTTTCCTTTTCTTGTCCTCACTGAGATAACTCATTACATCCTTCTATAGATCCTTAACTAAGGCACTTAGAGAGTCTAATTCAAATGTCCATTCCTTATGTTTGTGACTAGAGAGTCTCATCAGGACACCTCACATCACACATTTGAAAGCCTCCCATACTGTATCCAACTCCACCTCCCCATTAATATTCAGGTTTAGAAACGTGTCTGCTTCTCGTACAATCTGCTCTCTCCACCTCTCATCCTCTAAAATTGTAGTGTTTATCTTGTATGTGTGTGACCTTCACATCAAATAGTGTAAAGACATCTCGAATCTAATTGGGGCATAGTCGAAGATCAAAATATTGTCACTCTCAACACCCCTGACATTCTAGGAGACAAAACCAGAAGACAATTTCTTGTCAATTTTTGAGTTAACGTTATGTGCGCCTGAATGAAAAAAATAATCTCTCCCAGAAGGGTGTTGCAGCCTCAATATATCTGAGAGATTGAAGTCCTCCAAATGCAGATTCAGTGCGCCTCTGTCCTTATTCTTTCCATCTCGGTATAAATTACTATTCCTCTTTAAGAAAGGATCCATAACCACATTAAAATCACCCCTATCAGTATGTTTTGTTCCTCTGTATTTTGCAAATGACATCCTACTTCACCCAAAAAACTGCCTATATTCATAACTGGGGGATAAATACTGCATAACGTGATGGTCACCTCCTGGATCATCAAAGTCGACGATATTAACCATCCCTCCTTGAATTTATATGAGGTAACTATCACACCAGAAAAACTCCTAATAAGAATCATCAACCCCCTGGAATTGGAGGAACCACAAGAGCGGAACGCTTATCCCACCCATTCCCTGCACATCTTTTCAGCCTCAGTCTCAAGTAGATGAGTCTACTGTAACAGAGCAATATCTGTCTTCAAGTGAAGGAAGTGTGATAAAATGTGCTCCTTTTTAATGGGACAAATAATACCATGCACATTCCAGGAGACAATCATTAACCCATTCTTGCCAGTCATTGTAAGACTCATTCGGCCTAATTACGACCCAGGCGGTAGGGGGTTAATGGCGCCGGTACAGCTGCCCACTAAGGACGCCTGGTTTTACCAGACATCATTAGCGGATCCCGCGAGTAGACCAGGATGCTAACAACGGGCACGTCATTAACGGGCCCGTTGTTAGTATCCTCCCCATTCCCATTGAGCCCTATAGGGGCTCAAATGGGAATGGGGATGTACCGGGTCCTGGTTCCTTGAATGGGGAAATACCAGGCCCTCCCAGGTTGGAATGGCCCTGTATTTCCCCATTCAAGGAACCCAGACCCGGTACCTGGCATGGGGATAGCCATGATGCTAAAAGCTGAATGGCTACCTCCATACACCGAATAAGGCCCATTATGTCTCCACTCCCTTCCATACCTAATGTTTCAAACATATATCCATCAATGAGTGGAGTTTCACACATAGAAAACCAAGAAAGACACAAAAACCAAACACAAATAAAAAAACAAAACCTCTAAACAAAGAAACAGAGTTGCAACTGAGGGCAACTGAGTGCCACAACCACAAACCTATTGTAAAACAAACTCTCTCAGAGCTGTCCCCCAAACTAACTGAGCAACCACTCCTATGTACTGATGAAATGACTATCATCATAGTTCTGAATAACTTCCACAACCTGCCCCACAATCATCCATGACCATCTTCCAGATTGTGTGAATAAGTGTCAATGACCAACCAATATCAATAATCCTGACCGATAAACCCTGTAATGAGATTCAAGCTTTACAATTGGCCAGCCAGGATATGGACCTTTGTCCTAGGTCAGCCAGCATTAATAGCACCACTACAAGTCAGTGCCTGGATAAAGTTATACTTAATTGTACCCCCATAATTGTTTCTATTTATACTGCAATATGTAGGCCCTATGTAAATAGTAAACAGGTCATTTTAATGACTGTTGATTGTGAGCAACAAAGCTACGACTTCCTCTCAGTAGTAATATGTGATATGGAGAGGCGCTACTGTTTCCTACCATAAATTACATACTTTCATCTAATAAGTCTATTATCGAGGTCTGATATAAGTCTATTATCCAACTCTCTGAGGGTAAGATGCTTCTCCAAGCAGAGAGTTTGGGGCAGATCTATCTCCTCGTCTGGAGCCTTCCTCTGGAGCAGCCTCCCTGCCTCTCTCAAACTTGAGTAGAACCACCTCTGGTTCCGGAAGGAACTCAAGACCTACCTTTTTGCTTCCGCTTTCTCTCTTCCGCTCCCCTGTTGATGCATCTCACTGCTCCATGCACTGGTCACCTGGTCAGCCTCTGAACTCGAGCCCAGGCTCCTGAATGTCCAGTTGCTCTTGCACTGCCTCTGGGCTCCCTAGCACTTAATAGACTGTATCTGCAACCCCACAGACCCTTCTCTCTGCACTTATGAGCCATCTGCTGGCTGCACTTGTGAGTTCACTGCACTTCCCCCTTCCCCTCTCCCCAGGCACTTCTCCCCTTCTTTCTTCCCAGCACTTGCGCAATCTGAATGACACAAGGCCTAGTAACATCGTTATTTTTTGTTTCCCCCCGCTTTGTCTTGTTGCGACTAGAAACACTTGTGTAGAGGCACGTTATAAATGCCACATCATATTGTATCATATCATATCATATCAGATAATATATGCCCAGGAGTAAAACCTTTTCATATGGATTATCAAACCCCATGTTCAGATAATCCAGCCAGAGACATTTTACAGAATTATTCTCATCAAAGGTGCCATGCTTCCTAATTCTATCATCGTTGTATGCATAATAATAATAATAATAATAATAATAATAATAATAATAATAATAATAATAATCATAATAATAATCATAATAATAATAATTAATATAATATTAAAACTCCTTGGCATTCACTTATACTCCTACGTCCTGTCCCCTTTCCTCCATACTTGTGGGACATTCCGTCCTTCAGGACGGGACCGGAGCACTTTTATCAAAAAGCATCAAAAATTAAATTCCTGTCATTCTTTTATTTTTACGCAGGGTATCGCACGCGGCTGTAACCCTGCCCTCCTGAGCTCCTCCCCACGCATCAGCCTTCAGTCCTTTTCTCCATGCAGTCAGGCCTGGACGCACTAGCATTGCTGTGAATTTTTATTTTTATTCCCTTTGTCCTTCCTTCCTGATACGGTTCGTCAGTGATCTAGTCCTCCGTCTATGCCTGAGTGTCTGGGATTCGTGTCCTGTTCTTCATGCAAATGTCATTTTGCGTGGGCGAATCCCCACTCTCTTTGTGGAGTGTCTGGGCCCGGAGCATCACTGAGATTCATGCTTCTACTGTGACTCCCTCTTCGTCCAGGCACTCCAATGTCATCGTCTTCGGTGGGAGGAAGTGTTTCAGCGCATTGCTCCACCTCATTTCCAGCTTTTCATAAGGAATGCCCAATAAGTTCTTTACTTTTCAGGGCGCCCGGGCCAGGGGACTCCTTCCCAGGGTCTTCTAGGTCCAGGGGGGCTTGTGTAGTTCTGTCACCAGGGATTCCCCTGAGGTGCCCCAGGGGCCTAGTAGGCATACCGGAGTGTTCTCCGAGGGCTCCGGCAGCAGAGCTGCCAGTACCGGACATCGTTCCGAGGTTCACCATTTGGGTGCTACGGTTAAGCCCAGCTTGTCTGTGGCTCTGGATACCAGGGTTCGACCTGAGGTCTCCTCTTCTAGAGCTTTCTGTACCGAGTCACGGCTTTATGCCTCTCTTGAGGGAGCTTTATGTACTGTAAGTGATTTCAATCCAGCACTCCAACTAAGTCAATGCCTAGTATGGGATGCCCAATGTAAACACTTATTCATATATTTTTATGTCAAAGTTATTTTAATTCTGGATGATGTACCCTTATATAACGCCCCTCTCTTTGAATCCCCCCGGTCTCACTGAACCAAGAAATAGGTTTGTTTTGCAAATTAAAAGATGTGTTTGAAGAATTGAACAATATATATATATATATCACACTTTTATAAATACATAATATCTGGATATCACACTTATTAATATTTATGCAATGATCAGCAATGGGTAAAATGACAATATAAACAATCTCTTTAATCAATTAGGAGTAGGAATAGGAAGATTAATGTAGCAGGGAATAGCTTTATATCGGTTCAAGGAAATGCAATGATAGGAAAGAATGCTACACAGAAATAAACTTGATATGAATTTAACCAAAGACAATGAAATCACTCTTCCCCCCTGTTATTACTCAATCCCCCCCCAATATGCAATATGCAGAGATGGAATGAGGGCACACAGGTTTCAGGAATAACAATCAACAATTGCCGTTTCAATCCCGATTCCCCCCAGCAAGCTTAGAGAGAACAATAATGATTTTAAACAGGTCAATTGCTTTTAAATGTAATTTGTAATGTATAGAAAAATGCTAAAATTATTTTAATTTGCTAAATTGATTTCAGAACTTGTGAGAGTGGCTTTGGATTGGTTCAGGGCAACAGTAGCAATTATTGTAGAATGATTAGCAGATGGAAAACGAAATTCAGAAGTTGAAATCAAGAAATAGCTATTTTTACATGTGGTGAAATTGAGCCAAATGGAAATTCGCAAAAACAACTTTTCCACGTTCGAGAAATGTGATTACGGAAAAACTTTTGGAATGTCTGATGTGTTTGAAAGCTGAGGATGTTAGCTTCAAAATGACATTTCAATTTTGTTTCTAGGATTTACGGTCCAAATGTTACAGAGGTTTTAGTGAAGGTAGATTTTTCTTAGAAAAGAGTCAAGATTTCAAAATGAAAGATGTGCTTTAAAGATTGGGAACCAAGATGGACTTATACTAAGGGGCTATGAAAGTGCAAGATACCCAACGGGACAGCCACCAGAACAGGGTGCCTTCCACTCTGACTTTTGTCTGCCAGGACACTTGACTTTCTTCAGAAAAATATCAGCACCCAGATGATTATCGCTACAATTATCACAGACTATATAATGAGAAGAATTCAGGATGGACACAAGATTCTATAATGCAGTTATGGATAGATTGAAATGAATTGAATAGGATTACTTTAAAATAAGAGATGATTATGGACAGTTCTATACTAAATACTCACTACTATGGCTTTGGAATGGAATGGGCCCGTCAAAGATCTGGTCAAGGGTTTGGCTGGGATTCGCTCGACAGGACAGGTCTCAGGCGCTTGGTTCTGCTCTCAGCAAGGCACTCTGGTCTGTACGGCCTCTTGGACTGGATCTGACGGGTTCTGGGTTACAGCACTGCTCTACCAGTTTGGATCTCTGGTTCTAGCACAGGTTCTTGGCCAGAAGCAGCAAAACAGCTCAGCCAGGATGTTGAATGGTTTAGGCCCCGTGGAAGTTTAGGGGTTAAAATCAGGTTCCTAGATTCTAAAGGCCTGCTGAAAAGGGTTCAGCTTTTTGGGTTAGGCCTCTGCTTCAGGGTTCTGGAGTCTGGTTCTGGAGTCTGGTTCTGGATCTTCCTGCAGGGTGCTTCACCAGCGGATCAGTTGCTGAGTGAATGTCCGTCTCTGGGTCCTCACAAGTCCCTATTTATCCATTTTCCAAAGGGGTGGGGAGGCTGATTATACAATGCCCAACCCTCTAAGGATTTGAGAGGTCAGAGAATTCTCCCTCTCCTGTTTTGAGAAGGGAACAGTGTGTCATGATGTGTCATCATGTGTCAGAGTGACACTGTATTTATGGTCCAATGAAAAAAAAAAAAACCCCTTTGTGTCTAAACAGAAAAATCCACTTTTCCTAAAAAACCTATTTCCAATATCACAAACTTATTGAGGTACGCTTCTGTCAAAGTATCATGTTCCTACGAGTTTTGGTTCACCAATGACAGTTTTTCGCGCTTTTGGTTGGTTACACATTTTCAGATTTGTACAATTTATTGCTCATGCGTACACGTAACCTCTGGGCATATTCCTGTAATTTTTCATGTTCCAAACATAATCACAATTACTAGAATATGAACTTTTTCGTGGTTCAGTCTCTGAATGTCGCACAGATTCCAGATTAGTTTTAAACTGTGTGCTAATTTTTCATTTTAACAATCTCTAAGTTTCATATTTTTGTCAGTTCGGCACAATATAAGTCTTTTCCCAAAACACACAGTTTCTTTAGTTTCAAATCCACATTTTCAGTCTGGCCCGCCTCCAAGGCTCGGCTGAGTCAGAGAGTCACATGGGCGTCTTCCTGCCAGGGCAGTGGTGTCAGTCACACCCGAATTAGCATTTTCATTCAGCTCAAGGGAGTCCTTTGTCTACACTCAGAACAAAATGCCAGAGTTCCCCTCCCATTTCCTTTCACACTTGCCTGTCAGATACTCAGCAGAGCACAGGGGAAAAGATTCCTTTGTTTTGTAGAAGGTATGGAATGTCTTTGAAGCTCAGTGTGGCTAACTTTAACTTTTAAACACGTCTGAAATTGTCTTGTCCTAAAATATAAATTACATTTTTAACAAATACATCAACCAATTTCTTAATTCAAGCCTTTTTAAAATATAGTTTTGAATTTTATCCACTTCTTGGGCATCTGATAGCAAGTCTTTCTTTGGCATACTTTGAGTTCAATGTATAACTTTACACATGACAGGTTTTTAGAAATCGCCAGCTTCTAACAGTATTGCGCCCATTTTCAACATAATTTTCCAAGCAAGCAATCTTCAATGTGGATTTTCTTCTGATAAGTGTACTTCTGTGGACATTGTATTTATGTGGATTCTTGAAGTAGAATGATGTTTAACACCCCCGAAGGAGGTTGGATCTTTTGGATGGTTTGTGAGCCATGATTTTGGCAAATTTGACAACCAAGAAAAACATATTTTCACACAGCTCTGTGTTTCTTTTGCAATCAGCCTTGCTTTTTGGGCAGCCAAATGATGGGTTTTTGCAGTGGTCTACTGTATTACCACTGAGATAGGCCAAAGTGGATGGCGGCCTATTTTTCAGATTTTTACTGTGCACTTCTGGGTGATTTTTAGAGAGCAGCATGCTTTCCGGTGCCATTCTGATGTTCCTGATGCAAGCAGCGCACAGGAATGTTGCAGGGCCTAGACTAGTGGGTTGAAACATCCCACAAGCCCCCCCCCTCTTGCGATTTGGCGTTGATCTTCCATCAATGGAAATTTGCAAGACTGGGATGTCAGCCTCATCTCTTCTGATTCCACCAATGGCAAAGTTCAGCATCTTTTCCTCCATCAGGGGTGGATTGATCTGTTCTCCTCGCCAGTCCTGATGTGAGTATTGAGCGATACTCTGGACCCCTCGGATCTTTCCTCCCGGTCCCCGGGTAGTCTTCCTTGGTTAGTCTCCATGGTTTCCAATCTACTATGGGTGACAAAACAAAAACATATTTGTAGACATTTCCCCACCACTATTAATGTAGCGGGACGGACACATACATTTTGATAAATCAGGACAAATTTTTATTATTGTATTTTATAGACTATATGTGGAATATTTTAGAGTTGAAATTTTATGGAGCCGGAGTGGCCCCCTCTGGGGTTCCAGAAGACTCCTCCAGTTGCTGCAGAGTGTGCCTAGGATGGCAGCACTTTAGTTGATTACTATGGACCCACTTATCTTCCCCCTCTGCCAAACTGCCTTTGGGGATGCAGATTTTGTAGGCGACTGGTAAGATTTTGTCTACAATTTCAAAAGGACCCCTCCAGGTAGGCAAAAATGTGTGCTGTTTGGCCTGGTTACTTTGGAAATTGTATAAGTAGACCCAGTCTCCTACATTGTATTCCTTTCTGGTAATCTATAAGTCATAGTGGGTCTTCATGCTGTCTGCAGATCTCTCTAGATTTCGCTGAGCATAGGCAAAAGCATGTTGAAGGTTTTTTCTTAGTTTTTCAACATACTCATGAGTTGTGGAGGCATTGATCAATGTCTGCTCTTGGGTTCTGTAGAGTAGATGCTGGGGAAGCACCATCCTGCGTCCAGTCACCAGCTCAAATGGTGACATTTTAGTTGCAGATGAAGGGGTAGATCTGATGGCCATTTGGACAAGAGGTAATCGAATATCCCAACCTGGCCCAAAATCTGCAGCAAACTTTTTTAATATGCTCACAATTGTTCTATTATATCTCTCTACTACACCACTAGAAGCTAGCCGGTAAGCAATATGTAGTTTCCTTTTAACCCCAAGTATCTCCCACATCTTTGTCATTACTTCACTGGTGAAATGGCTACCTCTGTCT
The DNA here is from genome assembly GCF_040938575.1 of Ambystoma mexicanum. Classification (NCBI taxonomy): domain Eukaryota; kingdom Metazoa; phylum Chordata; class Amphibia; order Caudata; family Ambystomatidae; genus Ambystoma; species Ambystoma mexicanum. The sequence continues at coordinate 849,447,287 of NC_090935.1, forward strand.
GACTCGATCCTTTGGGGTAGTCCAAAACGCGAAAAGATGTGGTTGATCATCAGGGCAGCTGCTGTTTCTTCCTTGCAGTTTGGGCTGGGAGACATTCCACCCATTTAGTAAACAAGCATGTCACAGTCAACATGTACTTGTTTCCCCTAGAGGATCGTATCACGGGCCCGATAAAATCGACTTGCAAATCGGACCATGGCAGTGTCATCCCCCTCTTTTGGAGAGGTGCACAGTGTTGAGGGATGTTGGCTGAAATTGTGCACACACAAGACACCCCTTCAAGTATTGGTCGAGGTCCTGCCCCATGTGTGGCCAGTATGCAACCTCTCTTAAGATTTCAAGTGTTGTATGGAACCCCCTATGACCGACTGTGGCCGCATCATGGGTGTGACTTAACATCAGGCTTCGGAATGAGGTAGGAACCACCCACTGATCATGGCCAGCTAGGGATTTCCTAACCAACAAACCATCTTGGATTCAAAACATTTTTGGACATTTCATCAACACTCTGAGGTCCTCTTTCCCTATGTAATCAGTATCTGTCAGGAGAAAGTTATCAGGGTCCTCAATGTGTTGATAAAACTTACCAATTATTGGATCCCCCTTCTGAGCCATAATCAAATCAGCATCTGGGGTCTCCTTACTCCATTGTGCAGTTGAGAGATCATTGTGAGCATTTATCTGGGACCTAGTGATAGCAGTGACCTGGATTTCCCCCAACAGGGACTCAATCTCAATTAGATCTCCTTGGATATCCCCGGGTTTTGGCTAGCTGATCAGCTAAGTCATTTCCAGTTTTGTCTGGTCCCTCTACTTTGGAATGACCCTTGATCTTTTTCCAGTAGATGGTCATCCCATTCGAGGTGACCAGATCATCAATATTTTGGATTAACTTCCCATGTTTCAAGGGTTTGTTATTAGCACATAGCATGCCTCTGGTTTTCCAGTTAACCAGATGCTCCACAAACCCGTTCCGTACATAATACGAATCTGTGAATATGACCAGTTTGTGGAGTAGATGTTGGACAGCAGTGAGGATGGCTTGATGCACAGCCATCAACTCTGCCACTTGACTACTTCGGGGACCAATCTTCTACCCAGCAGATGGTTCTGGGGTCTCATTCACCCATGAATTCCCTATGCCGGCCACAAGTTCTTTTTCCCCATTGTTGTCAACGTGGTAAGAGCATCCATCCACATAGACAGTGGGCATTCCCTCACACTTGTCTTCTTCAAAGACTTTGTATGGGGAATTGAGGTATGCCTCTATGTTGTCCTTGATTTTTACACTCTCGTCCTTGAGACAGTTTTCTTTGGCACAATCATGCAAGTCAGCCAGACCTTGCGCGAGAGGACTCTTCTTGTTTTGGCCATATCTGACCTCCACAGGAAAGCCTTGCATTGACAGAATCCAGGAAGTCATTCGGGAATTACTCACATTTCCGGCCCGGATTCTGTCACTTTGGAGATATTGCAGAGGCTGGTGTGGAGTCTCCACTATGATGTGTTCCCCCTGGATAAACGGGCGGTAATTCTTCAATGTCCACACCGTTGCCAGGAGTGCCGTCTCACAATCGTTGAATTTTTCCTCCACAGAGGATAATGTTTTACTTGCATAGGAGATTACTTTATTGACCTTGTCATGCCTTTGGTATAATACTGCAGTGAAGCATGTATTAGGGAACCCTGTCTACAAGAAGAAATCCTTGTTTCTGACAGGGTGAGCTAGGCAAGGCACTTGTGAGAGGCTTCTTTTGAGATGTCTTACTGCCTCAGCTTGTTCTGGACCCCATTCGCACTTGACCCCTCCCTTCAAAAGATGAACCAGGGGTCTTGTGATCTCTGCGTAGCCCTCAATGAACTTTCTACTATAATTAGTCAGTCCAAGGAGGATCCTTAGTGCCCGCAGAGTTGTGCGGTCTTTCAGTTTCTGGAGTGCTTCCACTTTCTTTTCCTGGGGACAGAGACCCTAAGGAGTAATCTCATGCTCCAAAAAATTTACACGGGTTCTACACCACTGTGCCTTTTGAAAGGAAAGTTTTGCTCTGGCTTGCCCTCAACTGTGTCAGAACATAACAGATCTCCGCTATGTGTTCCTCCACAGTTGAGCTTTTGATGAGGACAACATCTACATAAGCCAGGTTACCCCTCTCACCCAGGTCGGCATGGTCTTATGTAGAAAAATGTTGAATTCATTGCCGGAGTTGATGTAGCCGAAGGGAGTCCAGGTCCATGTGTACTGCTGCCCCCTAAAGGTAAAGGCCAGCTTGTATTGGTCCTCCCTACTGACAGGTACAGTCCAGTACCCATTGGTCAGGTCTATTGCAGTGAATACCTGTGACCCCTGGATCTGGGCCAGCCCTTGGTCAATGTAGGGAAGAGGCCATCGAGAAGTATGGACCCGTTTGTTGAGCTCCCTAAGGTCGGCGCAGAGTCTCCACTGGCAGTTTGGCTTCAATATCCCCAGCACCGGATTATTGAAGGTGCTGTGGTATGGACGGATTATCCCACGGGACTCAAGGTTCTTAATTATTACAGTAAGGGACTCCATTGATGCGAGAGACAAGCAATATTGCTTCACAAACACTGGAGTCATGCCAGGGTCTGTGGGAATTGTTGTGTGGATGTCGGTGCAACCACAGTGATATGAGTCCACCAAAATGAGATTTTGAAAATCCAAGACAACTTGTTTCAACTTTTTCTTCTGCTCCAGAGTCTCACCGGCATCAGCTAGGTTGACTCTCTCTTCAACCATCTGCCTGAAACCCGGAAAGACTTCTGGTTTCGCTATCCCAGCGGCCTCCTCCCACTGGGGGAGAAGTCCCTGGTCAGAGTGCTGATTTGGACTAGTGGCTTCATGTGGGGAAGGCAGTCCTCACGGACCTGGAAAATCACCAGGGCTCAAGTCGAGGGTACACGCAGGGTGACGGGTCCACCCACTTTTTTCAGAGGGCGGACTCAGTCCCCCCCAGCTAAAATGAGAAACATTGAATGTCCTCTTTGAATTTATAAAATAAAGCCGACCTCGGGGATCGACTGCAGTTATCATGTTTGTATCCGGACACTTCACCAGTGCACTACATAACCTGATGAAAACTAACTAAAAACTTAATGGCCCTCATTACGATCCAGGCGGTAAGCGGAAAACGATGCCGGTAAATGAATACCGGCATCGTTTTCCGCTAGGTCCGATTATGACCCGCGAAAGTGCAAATAGCAACATCATAGTTTACGGTGCCGCTAACAGCACCAAGGTCGCGCACGCGCGCCCCACCATGCCGTAAATACCGGCATGGTACAAAGCTACGCAGATCACAAACCAAGCGGCCATGCCCCTAACGCCATCGCCAAGGCCGTAATTCCACCATCGCTAACCAACCGTAAATGGCCATGTGCAGTGTTCCCAGCTGCCACAGGTGCACAGAATCAGCACAGGTGGAGGCAATACAGACTCTCCCAGTGCAAAAAGAGCACACCCCACCCCTACCAGCCCCAGTCACACTCCACAATGATACCAATAGGACTAGCAATGTTGGGGCTGGAGGACCTGATAGCAATGCGAGTGCTACAACTGCAACAACAACAACAACAACAACAACAACAACAACAACAGGCTGCACAGAGGAGACGCAGGAGGAGAAGGAGGGCAAGGCAGGGCCAGGAGCCAGTCCATTCAACCTCACCGCAGAGCAGATCCACACCCTGTACCAACTGGACCGGGACACCATCACCAACATTGTGCACATGATACACAACAACATTGTCAGCATGATAGAAACACCCATCGCCATCCCGCCCCTACTGAAGGTCGTGTCCGTGCTCCACTTCCTGGCCACAGGCACCTACCAGCACACAGTGGGCCACTTGCATGGCATATCCCAACCATTATTCTCACGTACACTGATCCAGGTGCTCGATGCCCTCCTCAAGCACACAGACGACCACATCTCATTGCCACGGTCTGCCCAGGAGATTGCCAACACCAAAGTGGGTTTCCATGCACTAAATGGCATACCTGGTTGCATTGGTGCCATCGACTGCACCCGTGTTGAATTGGTGCTCCCACATGCCATGGAGGTACCATACCGCAACCGTAAACTATTTCACTCAATCAACGTGCAAATGGTCTGCGACTCCAACAGGATCTTCACACATTGTTGTGCCCGATTCCCCGGATCAACCCATGATTCAATGGTCCTTCGGAACTCCACAATACCACGCTACATGGAGCGACATGCAGGCCCAAGATCCTGCCTACTCGGTGAGTCTAATGTCATGAGCATGGAAATGCGAAGTGTGTAGGTGATCGACGTACCAATGCATATTTCACCTGGCAGAAATGGGGGGGGGGGATGATGCATACGTCACATGGCTGCGACTAGCAGTAGCCAGATCATACCCTGAGGCAGCACTCACGTCATCTGACAACTGTATACATGATGCCTGATCTAATCAGCCCTAACATGTGAATGAAAGTGTACCCCAACCATGACACAACCATCTGCAAGTGCATTGTACGAAATGTGACCACATTGACTCCAAAGGAACGCACCTACATGCACGTCACCAAACACCATCAACTGAAAGGCCTGTCCCCCATAACTGCGCACAAAGGAGGCACATGTCGGACAGGAACATCAATGCACCACTACACAGACAGCAAGACCCACAAACTCTCCCCATTGACACCAGTATTGTTCCCTGGGGTCATGATGAGCCAGACAGCAATGTTGCAATCATGTGAGCTTTGACCTCACAGGACATGTGCCAGGTCACATTAAGTAACGGCCTGAACGGACACAGTGGATGGGCACTCACAAGGCAATTGTCCCCCCTGCATTGTGTCTTGGCATGCAAAACAATACATGAGAGCCATGAACATATACCGGTTGCATAGTGTGAATCCATTAGCACAACTAAATTTGGTGCAAAGTAACAGTTGAATGCAAGGCATGGTGGCGCGTCATGTTTAGAAAGCAATCTCATTCCTGACACATACATGGTTGCCCATTTACAGGTGGTGCAGGCTATCCCCTGAAGAGGTGGCTCCTTACACCAGTCCGGAACCCACAGAACCAGCATGAGGAGGACTTCAACCGTGCCCATGCATGTACCCGTGTGGTGATAGAGCAGGCCTTTGGCCTACTGAAGGCACGTTTCCGCTGCCTCAGCAGGTCTGGCGGGGCACTCCTGTACCGCCATGAGAAGGTTGCGAAGACCGTCATGGCATGTGTCATGCTACACAATATGTGCATCAGACGTAACGTGCCTCTGCCCCCTGACGCAGAACTGCAACCACCTGATGATGAGGATGATGAGGGTGGGGATGGGGCAGCACCTCAAGGAGGCAGTGATGCACAGGAGGGGCGTGAAATGCGTCAGAATCTCATTGACCAATACTTCTAGCACACACAGCATGTGCGTGTAACATGTGGACGGCACTTGGGGCACTGTCCACACATTTGGTTTGTGATAAACAAAAAAGTGTATTGTGCTTCTGAAAAGTAATGACACACCCAATCCCCTCTCCCCCTCCCCCCTGAACACCCCAACACACCCAATCCCCCTCCCCCCTGAACACCCCAACACACCCAATCCCCCCTCCCCCCTGAACACCCCAACACACCCAATCCCCCCTCCCCCCTGAACACCCCAACACACCCAATCCCCCTCCCCCCTGAACACCCCAACACACCCAATCTCCCCTCCCGCTCCCCCCAGAAATCCCTGCAAAGGAGTGCCAGGGCCCATGGTGAAGTGGGTAATGTTTCAGTGGTCCACTGGACGGGCACTATTGCCAGCCCCCTGTCCCGGAACCTGGGGCCCCCCTGCCTGTACTCCTCCGGGTCCTGGATGACCTGCGGACGGGGCTGGATGGGGCCGAAGTTGCAGCTGAGGAGGTACCGGCCTGCTCGGTACGCAGTGTGTCCATGATTGTCCGTATCAGTTCACTAATCATATTCCGCACTGCGGCTAGTTCTGTGCATATGTTCGTGCTTGCTGATTGGATGGCTGCCTTGATGCTGTCAGCACACCTCTCCATGCCTGAAGTGGCACCTCCACAATCAGCAACATGCTGCGTTAGGATTGATGCCAGTTGTTCTTGCCTCACTGATATTTGGTCCAGCACCTGGCTGAAATCAGGCACAATGGAGGTTGCAATTGCAGGCCCAATAGGACTACTCCCCTCTTCCCCTACTCCCACTGGGCTTGGAGTGGCTGGCCATGAACCTCCAGGGGATTGCCCCTGTGTGTCCTGTCCATGCAGGCTACATGGGGACAGGTGTGGGGAGGTAAGTTGGGTGTTGGGGGGACCTTCCATGTCATCATCCCCATCCGCCACATCGCTGTCAGAACAGGCTGCGATGGCTGCAGTCTCCCCGACTGTACTGCTCCCCGCAGACACAATCCCCTCAGTGGGCAGCATTGGTTGTGGGTCTGCCGTGGGTGCCATCATGTCCCTTTCCTCGGGGGGAATTGCTGCCCTGGGCTGTTCGGCAACAGGAATTTTGGCCTGCTCTGGGTTGGCCATGGGTCCAGCAGAGGTGGATGGTTGGTGGCCTCTTCCCTCTGTCCTGGTCTTCTTGGCTGGGGTGGTGCCACTCTCTTCCCTGCCGGTGTCTGAGTGTGAGCCTGTGGTGGAGCAGAGGAGGGAAAGTGTTATTGATGGTTCAGCGGACATTGAGCAGGCATTGTGATGAGTGCCATGGTTTAGATGGATAGATGGTGGACTTTGTAGGCCGTGACATACAGGTTGTCTCCCCTTTGGGTGGGTTGAGCATGCAGGAATGTGTGTGCCTGCTGTAGAGTGTACATGCTGCATGTGTGCAGGGTGTGGGTCTTCTGCTGATGTGTTGCGTTTGCCATATGGGGCGACATTGTGATTTCCATGTAAGTGTGATTCAGGGTGTTTTGCAAGGCTGAATTGGAGGCACCTACCTGTGTCTCCTGATGTCGGGGCTCCTCTCTCCATTCCGCCGACGCCCTCAATGCACACTATGCCGATCAATGAGGCAAATGTCTCCTCCCATGGCTGCCTCTTCAGTGGGGAGTCTGCTCCACCGCCAGTTGCCAGTCCCAGGTTGCGGTTTGCTGACAGTATGCCCCTTACTCGGAGCCGGAGGTCATCCCACCTTTTGCGGCACTGTCTGGCGGTGCATGGGGTGGTACCTACGACACTGATGCATTGTGCCACGAGTTCCCATACTGCTTTTTTCCGGGCTATGGCTGGTCTCGTCATCTCTGATGAGAAGACGATGTCTGCCTTGTCCTGCAGCGTTTCTGCCAGCATAGCTAGTTCTTCGTGACTGAAGCGGTCCTGCCGCTGCGTGTCGCAGGCTTTTTTAACAACTTTTGGCATTGTTAGGTGAGGAATTAACAAGCATTTAGGCATTGTAAGACAATTTGGGAGCATGCAGCTCTGTATAGTGTGCAAATAAAACATTTCACAGAGTCTTGGTAGAGAATTGCTACAGCCTTCTAAGATATGCCTCTGCACTCTTATTATTATTTGGGGAATGCTGATATCTAATTTGATGTTCCGAGTATCATGAAGTATCAGGACCTACATTTAACTAACGACTATGCTAAGAAATCAGAAATGGCAGCAACTGTACACATATTTTACATTTGACTTAAAATGTTGGGGAAAAAATGGAGAAGTCCTCTGACTCATATTCATATTGTGCATTACTTCACCAGGGTAAAGTAATGCATGTCTCTTACTGGGGTGACCTTGTGGCCTGAGTGATTTGCCACCGGGTCTGGGGAACAAGAAGTGTATTGTTTGGAAGCAGGAGTTGGATTTGCTGGTATAGAATTGTAGACATTGGTGGAGGTGGGGATTTTTTCAGAGACTCTAAAGACTACTGATGCAGGAACTGGTGTGCTGTGCGGGAAGTAGTAAATGGACTGCAGAGATCTTGCTGCATTTGAAGAAGTGGAGAGGCATGGAAAGAATGGCAGCCCTACTAAAATTGAACCAGGCAGATATTTAAAAATAATGCAGGAACACCCAAAGAGAATTGTAGATTATGACTTTGCTCCCTCACAGTGACGTTCCCAGACTATCGTTGTTAACGATTACCTCAGAATCAGAGTTCTTTTTCACAGACCTCAACTGATGGTCTAGGAATGCTCCTGTATGTTCCCTAACCGTTATGTATCAGAAAAGAAGGCGAACCCCGGGAAAGAAAACAAATACCAAAGGTCAGACACAGACTCAATTGAATTATGTATATCTATAGAAGCCTATCCTGGTAGAGTTAAATTCAATAACTAGCGATGAGTTTATTATTAAAACATTTAACAATATTTTCATCTTCAAAACTCTAATATTTAATTTGACCTTCAAATTTGATTAGAAAAATATTGTGTTGTTATTATAATATGGAGTATAAAGGTCATTTAAAAAAAAACACCTCTATTCATTCAATTCATTACATCAGCAGGATTATTCAATTGTGCAGATTTACAATTCCACTTACCCCACCATGAACTATAAGGGTACCAACAACACAACTGTTAAATTACTCTACGTTATTACACGGCCCACGGTAGTTGCCGTGTAGTTATGGTTAAATTGCTAAACCCTTTGGAAGAGCACTTTTTGAGCGGCTGATAACTTAGCTCCCGCTGGACGAATCCACACCAAACTTTGAAAAAAAGTATATGGCCCACTCTGAATTTTTTTTGCAAAGTTTAGTGAGGTTTAGTCCAGGGAGGGCAAAGTTACAGGGGGAGTCCCAAAATTTATTTTTTTCCCAGAGACTGAATGGGGAAAAAACTTTGCTAACGTCTACTGCCCAAACCGCTAGATGGATTTTCACCAAATTTGCATCAGGAGCAGCGGCTTGGTCCCGGAAGCATGCTTTGTAAATTTAGTGAAAATCCATCTATTCGTTTTTTTTTAAACGACCAAAAAGTAGGTCACAAAAAATGAGTGATATCTATGTCCGCTCCGCGGACATACTTGTCTGTTCGCTCAGTGAACAGGACACTGATTGGTTAATCTGCTTGCGTCATGCCCACGGACATGCGATGTGTTCGCTGATTGGATGGTGAAGAGCGTGAAGTGCGTCCGATTTTTGGAAACGCCCGCCATCTTGGATTCTGGAACAGCGGCCGGTGTCTGCGGACATCGCGGTAAAACCATATTAAAGAACACAACATTGCACTTGTCAAATTGATCAAATAATCTCTGGGGAGGTGAGGGGTGATGAGGATGCGATAGCATATGGCTGCAAGAAGCAAAACAAAATGGGTGTTTTTGCCGCGAAAGTCTGCGAACAGTCCTGTAAAGTTTGGGAACAACTCAGCATTACAGGGTTGGTGGAATACAGTTATTGGATGGCTTATAACTTTGGCACCACTTAATGGAACTGCATGTCATTTTGCATGTATATTTCTGACCTGATTCTGAGTGAGTATGCAGAGGTTGGTGGGATTCTGTCATGAGGGGGCAAAATTAGAGGGGGGGTCCCAAAATAATGTAAAGGCTTATAAATGAGGTGCCATTTGACAGATCTACACTTAATTTGGGAAACTGATAATACATTTAAATATGAATGGTTTTTTTCGAAGTTTGGTGGGATTTTGTGAAAAAGGGGCAAAATTAGAGGGGGGTCCCAAAATATTGTAAAGGCTTATAAATGAGGTGCCATTTGACGAATCTGCACTTCATTTGGCAAACTGATAACATATCTAGATATACATGTTTTTGCGAAGTTTGGTGGGATTCTGTCAATAGGGAGCAAAATTAGAGGGGGGGGTCCCTAAATCTTATAAAGGCTTATGAATGTGGTGCCATTTGACAAATCTACACAAAGGTTAGCAAAAAGATTAGATCTAAATTAAATCTAGATATAGATGATTTTGTAAAGTCTGAATGGATTTTGTCAAGTGGGGGCTAGGTTATATGACGATTGTATGTGCATACATTTGACACTTTTGAAAAAATAAAACATGGGTGGATTTCCAGCAAACTTGCGTAAGGAGCATTGGCAAGGACCTACAAGCATGGTTTTGCAAATGTGCCAGTGTTTTATTATTTGACAAGTGTCATAATGTAGCTACAAAAAATAGCAGTATACCTTTAGTGACTGAGGGGTAGCCTGTGGCCATGGGCAGATTGTCCTGGTCATGGAATAAGGTCATGATCCGGACAATCTGGCTTTGTGGTAAAGTTATTCGAAATTAGGATAGATCTGAAAGGGAAGAAACATGTGCTCATGGTAATATGGTCATAGGGTTCTCTTTTTGCCTTCTGCAGGCTGCCATGGAAAGTGAAGAGGGGCCCTGTATGCAACCCCTCGCCTTCCCTTTCCATGGTGGCCATCTTGGTGTGCCATCAGCGTATAGGAAGAGAAATCCTCTTTTTTAGCACCCTGGGTTCCTGCTTTGGGAACCTAGAGTGCTAATGGCCTTCATCCCAAATTTCAAGGGCTGGAATGGGGGGATAATGGTTCAGAGACCTTGTTATCCACCCTCGCTTCTCTTGGGCTGATAACATGAGCTGCTGGGCCGGTATCCACTGTTCCAGTCCCTGGAACAGAGGATGAACGCCACAATATTACCATTAGCATAACACAAAATGCAAATGGAAATGCTGGACAATCTTATTGAGTCTATGTACTTTACTGAGAAATATAAAGTAGATGGAGTCTATACATGTTTTTTTTAGTTCTATTTCTTAACTGTGAAAGGTGGGTCCTAAAGGGAAATTTTGAAGTTGAAAGTTCCCAGATCAGTAAAAAATGCAGTTCTGCACTGTCTGCGAAGCAGAGATCTTATCGTGAAGTGTGGCAGGTTCTCGGACACGTCATCATGCCCCACGGCAGCGTATGGCCACGTGGCCCTCTCCGGAAGGTCCGCTATGAAGTCAGATGTTAGTAGACGTCTACGGATGCAAAACTAGTTGAATTAGTTGCAAAAAGTGTATAGAAGTGTTAAAAATGATTCCAGAAGGTGGGAAATGGCAGAGTTTTAAGGTGACACTTTGTAAATGGGATACAAATATTGCTATATTGGGTAAGTATGTTACTAGTAAGTTGTAGGAAAATAACATGCACTAATATAAACCTATGAAATTCAATGAGAAAAACTTTCTTAAAGGGACGTTATGGTTAAGTTGCACTAATAAAAACCTATAAAATTAAATGAAAAAAACTTTGCTAAAGGGAAGTTATGGTTTCAAGTAAAACCGAAAAACCCCAGAAATTCACCAGCAGAGATCTTATTGTGAAGTGCGGACGGGTCCTCTGACACGTCATCATGCCGCGCGCCAGCGTATGGCCACGTGGCACTGTCCGGAAGTTCCGCTATGAAGTCAGATGTTCGTAGACATCTATGGATGCAAAACTAGTGGAAATAGTTGCAAAAAGTGTATGAAAGTGATAACAATTATTCCAGAAGGTGACACTTTGTAAACTGGACACAAACATTACTATATTGCGTAAATATGATATTAGTAAGTTGTAGGAAAATAGCATGCACTGATAAAAACCTATGAAATTCACTGACAAAAACTTTGTTAAAGGGCCGGTATGGTTAAGTTGGACTAATAAAAACCTATGAAATTCAACAAAAAAACTTTGTTATGGTTAAGTTGCACTAATAAATCCTATGAAATTCAATGAAAATACTTTGTTAAGGGGACGTTATGGTTAAGTTGCACTAATAAAAACCTTTGAAATTCACTGAAAAAACTTTGTTAAAGGGACATTGTGGTTATGTTGGTCTAATAAAAACCTATGAAATTCAAAGAAAAAACTTTGTTAAAGGGACATTATGTTTCAAGTAAAATCGGAAAACCCCAGAAATTCGCCAGTTATGGTAAGCTAAACAACCATAACTCATGCCACCACCGTGCACTGCTAAGACTAACACCCAGGACATCAAAAAGGACATCACAAATGTCATGGATGACATCACTGATGACATCACATATCTGGGCCACTTGTTTTTGTTTATTGACATATATAGGCCAGGTAGTTTTGTTCACTGGCAGTCAGAATAATAAAATTGAAAAGGGTGCTATATATCTAGACGTTAACCTTGTCATATGTTCTTTAAGTACTTTCCTTAGGGTTTGGTCTCAGTTCATGGTGCACATACATGGGGAAATGAGCAGGCTTCCAAAACACAATTCATTTGTATACATGAAGATAAACTTTAATGTCATTAACATTTTCTGATGATGCAGTTTCTTTCTTCCTTCCTTACTTTAGTTTCCCTGTATGTGCCTCTGATTTGTATGCATTGTGGTTTTTTCATATGTATTGTTTGTACCAGCACAAGTGCTGTAAATCTTGAATTGTTAGCTAGTTATTACATGTTTAACATTACTCAAAACTCTGATACGGTAGCATTCATTATTGTACTATCCAAAATTACAAGTTTATAAATAGTGCACTTCTATGGTTATATATGATTAGGTTTCTGTATTAACGACAACACTCTAATACAATGATATTGGATGAGTACATTCTTTAATAGATTAAGTAGTTCATTATAGGTCTCTCGATCATCCCTGACATCTTGTTATCAACAATATAAACACAACTACTTGTAGGGACTTTTCATCAAAATGTATTTTAGATGTGATTTGATCAGTGATATCATCAATGACATTTGTGATGTCATCTTTGATGTCCTGGGTGTTAGTCTTAGCAGTGCACGGTGGTGGTGCAAGTTATGGTTGTTTAGCTTACCATAACTGTTGAATTTCTGGGGCGAGACAAAGACTGATATGCAAATGGATATTTCCCATCTGTGAAAGGTACAGTGAGCAAAAAGCGATGGCTGCGAACTCTCGAAAAAAGTGGGAAAAAAAACACAGAACAGGTTATCATGCAATTTTCTTTCTGAAGAGGGGCGCCTGCTACCTTTTTTGAATTTTTTTGCAAGGAACCTGGGTTTGGTCACCCTGAGTTACCTGGGGGAACCCAGACGTGGACTCCCTGCTCACTGTGTTCAGAGAGGCACCGCTCCACCTCACTGATGAGGCCCAACAAGGCTGAAACACGTGTATGGGGTTGCTGTTGGTACTCTTGTTCAGAAGAGAATTGCCATAGCATTTTAGTACTGGACTGCCCATGTGGGCGGGACAAAGACTGATATGCAAATGGATATTTCCCTTCTGTGAAAGGTACAGTAAGCAAAAAGCGATGGCTGCAAACTCTCAATGTGAGAAAACACCAAAGAACAGATTACCATGCCATGTTCTTTCTAGAGAGGGGTGCCTGCTACCTTTTTTGAACATTTTATGAGAAATGCGATGGTGAATAGACAACCAATGTAAATCGCGTCTTGACTGGGCGCCATGATCCTGCAGGTCTGGATTACAAATTGTCCTGACTGCGTTGTTCTGAACTTCTTGAAGTCTGTGAAGGTTCTTTTTAGAGTTGCCTGCAAGTAGGCCATTACAGTAGTGAAGCCGAGAGTTGACAAGTGCAGTAGCTAGGGAGGCAGTATGTTCAGGAGACAGATAAGGCTTAACCTGTCACAGACGATTGTTACTATAGGAGCAAGACGATTTTATTTGAGTAACATGTTGATTAATAGTTAGAACAGAATCCAGGATGGCACCAAGCATTTTTACGTAAGGACTAATGGCAATAAGACAATTGGAAATAAGAATGTTGGAGTACTGTGCATCTAATTTCTGAATTCTATGTGGCACGTCTACAATGATGAGCTCAGTTTAATCATTATTCAGTGCAAGCACATTAAGAATCATACAGTTTTTAATCATCACATAGACCGATTTGAATTGTAATCTTCATCAAGTTCCAAGACATGCTGAGTATCGTCCGCATAATTTGTATAGATGATACCAGCATTATCACGGATGTCAAACACTGGACAGGTGTATATATTAAGTAAAGTAGGTGAAAGGCAAGTAAGTGCCTTGTGGTACTTCACAAGAAAGGGGTTATGAGGGGGCCCTAAAGTTACAGACGGCCACCATGCTGTTCTGGGACCAAGCAATGTAGCAAACCAAGAAATTGTAGAATCCGAGCATTTGACTAGGTGTCTCAACCTTTCTGGTAGAACTGAGTGGTCCACCAAGTCAAAATGGGCCAAAAAGGCAAGTAAGACCAAGGGGGCAAGCTTGCCCTTCTCAACTAATTCAGTCAAATTTGTGCGCAGCTCAAAGCTGTTTCTGTGCCATGCATGGCACGGAATCCAGACTGACAAGCAATAAGTAGGCCTGAGTGTTCAATGTGATCTTGAAGCTTCAAGTAGGTAATTGTATCCATTATATTTGTCAGAAACTGAACATTCTTAATATGACGGTAGCTATTAATGTTGCTAGGGTCCAAAGATGATTGTGTTAAGATAGATGTTATCCAAACTTCCTTTACGTTGGATGGAACACACAATGTATTAAATGAGAATGCCAAATTTAGACAAAAGATGGGCAAGAAGATGAATAGAGTCTTCAATAAGAATAGAAGTACAGGTGTCTGACCCACATGTTGTGGCTTTGAGCTCTTAGACAATCTTTCCAATGGCATGTTCAGAAGGTAATGGGCAATCAAAAGGAGCAACATCAAGTGATGTATTTGCCCTGTTAGGATAGTTATCAGCGAAGCCCAACCGCAAAGATGACAGATTATTCTATTAGAGATGTTAAATTGATGATTTTTTATTTTATAAAAAGAACTTGATTGTTGTTCAGCACACCAGGAGTCACTGGCCTGAATAGAATTGTTATTTTATTTCTAACATTCTTACATTCTTACATTCAAGCTCCCTTAAGACTTTGAACAATTCTTTTTGTCAGATTTAGTGTTTACAATTCTAGTTTCAAAGTGTGATTTCTTGATAGAGAGCAAAACTTTCTTATAGTGAAGAGTTCCAGCGATATACTTAGCATGTGGGTCAAAGCATTCATTTTTTCTCCACATCCTTTGGTCAGTGCCCATGAGATCAGTAGGTCAGAAATAAGAGCAGGAAAAGCAGACTGGGACATGTTATTTATATTTCTAGAGATATATTCCAGAATAGGGGGGAGGTACTTCTTTTCTGATAACATGGTGTGTCCAGGTCAAGGAACATGCAGCAATGATAAGACCATGGGCACAGCTCGTTAATAGGAGGAGACACAATAGGATTAAGTGTTAAGACCCAATCTAAGATATGGCCTTTTTGGTGAGTAGCGGAATTGACTATTTGTGTGAAGCCAAGAGTTCCAAGAGTGGTCATCAATGAATAAGTCCTAAAATCAGAATCGTTGTGTTCCCACAAATTCAATTCACCAAGAATAAGAGTGTAAGAAGAAGGTTTCAAGAAATTATTAATAAGCGCAATTAATTGCTCTTCAAAGACATGCCTTCAGGGCGGCGGTTGATAAATATTTAAAATATTAATGGTGGTGTTATCATCAGTGCCAATTTTTACCAATAAAGATTCACGATCTTCCAGGGAAGGAGTGTCCAAGACATGAGCGTTAAAGATATCTTTAAGAATTATGGCATAGAACACTATGAAAAGAGGTCCTGATGAAAGTTCTATGAATGATGTAATGGAACACTCCCACCACCTACAGATTTTCACCTTCTGACACCTGCTGATACTGTCCTCCTATCACCCCCTACTATTCAACTCCTGCCGCCTCCTGATCATCTTCTCCTGCAAGCTCCTTGGTTTCAACTCTTGTCTACCTTTAATGTTCACCTCCTGATACTCTCCTACTACCTACTGGTGTTCAGTCTCCCACTCTTGTCTCCAGACTCCATTACTCTCGTTTCTCTCTCTCTCTCTCTCTCTCTCTCTTCCTCTCTCTCTCGCTCTCTCTCTCTCTCTCTCTCTCTCTCTCTCCCGCTCTCTCTCTCTCTCTCTCTCTATCTCTGCATTCCCCACCACTCTACCCCCTTTCTCTCCATTCGCCTTTTTGCACTTTTCTGCCCACCCATACCAACCATGACTGTCTCTGAAAACCAACACTCCCTCTGTGGGACCAGCTGTTTTATCCAGTGAGAGGTCTAGTAACTGGGGCTGTGATTCTACCATTTTTTAAACCTTTGTAGGTTTATAGAAGGGCAGTCATTATTGGATGCTCTGGGTCCAGGATGGAATTACAAATGTGCCAGAAGTGAGTAATTGGGAATGCCTTTGGAGAGCAGAGCTGCAGCATGCAATATTATTTAACCAGGTCCTCCATTTCTGCTTGTCTTTCTTCTGGCTTATGCATGATGAGCCGAGTATTCATGCATGATGCTGCTGTCTCGCTTCCTCTGTCATGTCCCTGTTTGCAAAAACAGTAAGTCATGCAAACAGGCGGAGACTGTTCACCATTTTAGGTTACCCATAGGAGGCTTGGTTGCTAACATAGTTTTAGAATACAATGCATGAGCAAGGTATTTGTTCTGCAAAGGTGCTTTCAGGGAATACCTGGGATGTTGGTGAATATTCTTTGCCTTACAAGTCTTTAAAGGGACATTCATTATTTGGTTTTAAAGATGGGGGTCACCTCCCCACTGCTAGGGATTAACTTGGAGGTGACCCTCCACATATATAACCATGGATATTCATCTACTATATAGGGAGGTACAAGGTCCTATTGCTCACCCCACTAGATGTGTTGAAAATATGGCAGGGTAAATTGTCACACCTGGAAGATGTGTGAATGCATTCAGTTGTTCCAAGGTGTCTCCCAATCATAGTTATCTTGTTTCCTGAATTTGCTGCACTGCATACATTCCATAGTCCTGGCCATCACACCTAGAGCCTCTGCCATCTCCTGTGAAATGAGTAAAAAATCTTGCTGTGAAGATTTCTACATCTCTTTCATTGGAGTCCCAGGTCATCTCCATTTGTAGCACTGGTTTTCTTAAAATGAAACAATTGAAAAAGATAATTCCCTACATCTCGTCTTGCTTTTATGTAGAGGTTGTCGCTGCCATGATTAAAGGTAGCTTTGACTACTTCAATGATGTCTTCATAGCCCAAGTGGCATATCTAGTGTACTGGTTACAAGTGCTATAAAATGCAGTAGTCTACCCGGCAAAAGGCATTCCTCATGGTATGCCAATCTCCTCAGTCCAACAAAATCTGCACTGGTTGCCGGTTGGGGCCCAGATCCCTTTTTAATCCCTGTGTATCATAAACCAAGCACCTCAAGGCAAAGGCTGTCATGCTCGACAGGAAATGGTTATTCTCCTTTGTCCCAACCGATCTTTACCTTCTGCCTCTTGATCTCTGCTGAAAGTTTCAAATTATCATCTGGATTGATGTGGTAGATCCACCTTTTCTGTGGCAGGTCCAAAACGATGGAACTCCCGTTCTCTATCTTTGTGAAGGATTCAGGATTTTGATTTTTTTAAAGTGCTCTTAAAGGCCTTTCTAAATTCCTAAAATCTATCTGAGTCCTTCCTGTTGTATTTCTAGCACCATGATGCCTAATGGTGAAGGTCTTTTTGTGGTATATAAATGTGCTTAGCTCATTGAAGGGTGTGGAACCACTTCCAGAGTTTGGATAAGATGCTGTTTGTTCTAAAATGTATTTATTTATTTATTTATTCATTTAGAATTCTTATAAAGCTCTTAATGCACATAGGCCTCAAAGCGCGTTTACAAAGAAAACAAGACAAACATTACATAAAGAAATGAAAACCAAACACAATATAAAAACATACAGCAAAAGCAGCAGATGATGATAGCCCATTGGGTCACTTTCCCATAGAGCCAACAGATCTTAGGCCACCAGACCAATATCTGACAAGCCCATGGGCAGATATTTGCATAGTCTCAGGAAAAGAGGTAATGTACTAGTTCCATACCCTACCAGGATACAATCCCTGTTCCCCTGTGCACACCACTTGTCCAAGTCCATCTTGCACAGGAATTTAAGATCAGCACATCGGACGACCCCCGGCCCAGATCTTGCACGTAACCAGGCCGGGATTTTGTTGAGGAGGGCTTCTCTGGGTTCTTTGTGCAGGGGTTTTGAGACGTTGGTAATAATGAAGTTTCTATTGTCCATGACCAGGGCTCTAGTGGCAGCATCTTCAGGCATCGGCATGTTGGCCTTCCTTAAGTGCTGACCCTTTAAGTTATCTTGTATGGGCTTCATAGCCTTACGTAAACCATCTGTACATCCTTCAGGAGGCACCATAATGTGCCCTACGGAAGTAGAGATGTGGTTTGATAACTGCAGGCTTCCAGGATAGGCAGAAGGTGGTGCGGATACTTCCTTCAGAAAGGAGGAGACCCTAAACCAAAACCGTCTGGAAACCTCCAAGAAGCGTGTCTGATGGTCTAAACCCACAGTGGGTGACTCTGTTTGGGAAGCACAGTTCATTTTACTGAACTGACAGTTCAAGGCACCTAAAGGTTGTGCCAGATGTGTCGCAGGCGAGTCCGTTTGTGATGAACACATCGGTTTGCATGGTGGCTGGTGGTTAATAGGTTGAAGGGGAAATGTTTGTGAATTTCTTTCAAAGAAGAAGGCGTGGTAACCCTCGGCTGAAACGTCAAGATACACTAGCCAGGCATCAAAGTCCTGAGAGGAGTGACAGCTGTTCAGTTCTCTAATAAGCATGTCTTTCCAGGTCCTCCATGACTCGAGGGAAGTATTTGTCTCGAGGTCCACTACCGACTCTAAAACGGAAGTAAGATTGATATTAACGGACCCCTTGAAACTGGGTGAGGTTGTCAGAAGCGTAGAGCTTGACAATGCCCCAGAGCTTACAAGGACTGATGGAGAATCATGTTTAAGGCAGGGAACCCTGACTATACAACAGGGGGTTGCCTGAAGAGGAAGGGGGCCATGGAGCTAACTGCTTGCTGAACTGGAAACACGTGTTTAGCTTTGCCCTTGAATGCTGAATTCCTCAGATGGATGCCAGGTTCCTAGGGATGGATTCCTTAAATATTGGGCTGACTCAGTGTGCATAGTTGAAGCTTGGAGAAACGTGCCCAGAGAACACCCCGACTCGGGGGAAGACTCAGTGCGCCAAGCGCGAATCCGCTCTCTCCTGCAGGAACTGAGAGCCAAAACTTTGGATAGTCGATCCATTTTTTGCAGAGAGAGGGGGGCAGGAGAGCCGAGCATTGATTTCACAAAATCATGCTTGATTTGTGTCATTATGAACAGAAAGGTAATATACAGAGACAACTGGCAGAACACTTGGCAGACTGCGGGAGCTACTTATTATTCTCTTGCTGCAGAGTGGCAAAGCCCACTGAGTGCCGAGCCCATTGCCTGAATGTTTTATGACTGCCCCGGCTCAAATCTGAAATGGAAAGGAAGGGAGGTACGCACCTTAGTGAATGAGAGCAGGTGTCGAAAAACACAAGAGGAGATGGGTGATGGCAGAGGTGGTGTAGCCTTCCGTGAAAGCTGCTGCCCCGCTGTGTCTCGGAAACCTCCCCTCCAGGGGTATCTCAGCACTGCTGCTGCCACGGCCTCCGAAATGAAGGAGGAACTGGCGTTAACAATAGCAGGTTCGAGGAAAAGGACCCAGGATGGGAGACAGAGAGCTGGAAAAGACGTCAATCTGTCAAGCGGCGCTGCCGTGGAAGCCATGGACAGCCGCTTCCATAAGCGACCTATGAATGAGAGCTGAAAATTACTTTCTTGCAACCAGTGAGAACATGAATGACAATAATCTATAACTTAGTTGAGGCAGTGAGTGTGCACAGCTGTTGTGTTGATAATCTTATATTTGTAACTAGAGAAAGACTTCAATCTTTGTGTGGTGCGAACACCTAATTGGAGGTGCCTCCATGAAGGGCATGCAGGAATAAGACAAAAAAGAAGTACCTTGGCTTTTCAGCCAATGGTATGGGCTGCACACCCTAATGTCCACTTAGTGGTTTCAAATATTTATAATTGTAAAAATTGGTAGTGCAACTTGTAAAGGTAAATCTCAATATTAGTTTATTTACTAGTAGAGATGATCTTGGTCAATGATTTCTTAGTAATTTAGAAGTAGATATATGTTGGGCCTATGCATTTTGGATGGTAGAAGTCCTTCATCAGGGCCTCTGTGATCATCTTATTTAGTTCAAAATAATCACATCAATACATCCAATGTAATGCATCACAACAGTATAGTTCAACAGAAAAATAAGATATATGCAGGTACCATGTTACCGGTCACCAACACCAGGCAAACGTGCAAGCAATTCACATGCCGTTCCATGGATGATGGAAAGAGAGAAAGCAAAATAATAAAGAAAAATACAGAATATGTATTAGCTTGATAGGGTCTATCAACTTGTGAAAAATGCACTTAAATTGCAAAGATTGAAAAATTGAGCTGACCTTGCGATGTATTCAAAAGCACGAGTGCTGTATTGAAAACGAGACACTCTGTAATTAGAAATAAAGAGATGGTGGCCCTCATTACAACCCTGGCGTTGGACCATGGTGCTACTAGCACCATGGTCCATGCCGGTAACTTACCGACTCCGCCATGGCGGAATGGGGAATTACCGCCCCATTCCGAGGTTGGTGGGGCGGTAATCCCCATGCCGCCATTGCCCTTCCCCATTCCCATTTTTGCCCCATAGGGCTCAATGGAAATGGGGAAGGCGCTAAGTACGGTGCTGCAAATTGCGGCACCGTACTTAGCACCAAGGTCCCTTTGCGGGTTGGATTTTAACGCCTGCAAAAAGCAGGCGTTAAAATCGCCAACCCGCAAAGGGACCTCGTAATCAGGCGTTAAGGGGTTAACAGCGCTGCCACCTTTTGCGGCGCCGTTAACCCCTTAACGCCAGGGTTGTAATGAGGGCCGGTGTCTGGAATCATTATTAAATCTAAAATACTGCTCACAATTAGCTGGCTGTAATGAGTGCTACACTAATAACTGAATATCTCTTACTGTAGCTCTCCTCTCTCCCTTGACTGTTCTGACTACCTGGTTGTGCTTTTCAACAACCTGCACACCACCCCAATCAAGCACTACCAGCAGGAACACATCAGACAAACCATCAGGTCCTTCAAGAACATCCTGGTGGAAGCCCTCATGGAAGACTTTGCCAACCTCCACCTCAAATAGACTGAACACCCCCAAACGACTGTGACTCTCTACTGTAAGCACTCAACACCACCATCGGAGCCTGGATCGACAAACACACACCTTTGAAACAACACACCTGCAACCCAAAACCGACAGAACTATGGTAAATGCAGGAACTCAACATCAGCAAAAGAGTAATCAGGAAACAAGAGAAAACCTGCTGTCACTCCAACCACATCCGGCCTGAGGTCCTCAAGGAATTCTGAGCATCCCGCTGACAACTAATGAAAACAGCCAAGTGATCTTCAATCTATACGTGGAGCCGCTGGGAAACCTCCTAGCTACACATAACATCCACAGTCCTGGCTCTGCACTGGTTTAGCTCCTTCCTCTCCGATCAACCTCCCCAGGTCCAAATAGGCCCTTTCCTCTCTAGCATTTCACTCTCCACTTGTGGTGTCCCTCAGGGATCTCTCCTCTCGCCCTGGCTCTTCAATATCTACCTGGCCCCAATAGCCCATCTGATCTCCATCTCCTCTCTAATGTGCAGAGTTATGCCAATGACACACAGCTCTCTTTCAAGCTACCCTCATCCACCTCCTCTTCTTCCCCTCTCATTGCTGACTGCCTGTCTGCTCTTCAGGCTCGGTGCACTACTAACATTCTCTGCCTTAATGCCAGTAAGACAGAGATCCTTCTCATTGGGACTCCTGCCCCCTTATCCCCCCCACACTCTGACCACCCTCCTTGGTTACCCTCCCACCACCATTGGGTGAAGCACAAAAATCTTGGCATCATCTTCAACACCTCCCTCTCCTGCTCTCCTCATGTCAGAGGCCTGGCCAAGAAGGCCCACTTTCAGCTTTACCTCTTCAGAGGCATTCTCCCAATCTTCACCTTTCCCCAGAAACTCGATGTCTCTAGAGCTCTGGCTCTCTCTAGGCTGGACTACTGCAACAGCCTCTTCCTCAATCTGCCTAACTCTTCCCTTGGCCCCCTTCAACTAATCAAAAATAGGACTGCAAGACCATGAACATTGAGGGCTTCTCATTCGAGCTCACCTCCTGCACCAAGTCCCTTAGTTTCCACATCGAAAAACACCTCTCCTTCAAGTCAGACATAGCTAAGAAAAACCCAGACAGCTTAGTATCAGCTCTCCCTCCTGTGGAAAGTCAAGCCCTTCCTCTCTCCCAACAGCTTTACATCCACCATTCAATCGCTGGCCCTATCCCACCTGGATGGGGTTAATGCCCTCGCTGAAGGCCTCCTGTCATCCTCATTCGTGTCCCTGAGAAGTTTCCTGCCCCTTGCACATACCCTATTGTAGTAGCAGGCACATATGCACACAACCCAGGGTTTCCAAGGCACCACTGGGGTTCTTGGACCAGGTTGAGAAAGAACAAAAAGAGATGGACCCAAGCTTGGCGTGCCTGGTGCCACGTTTCTTATTCATGAGGTGAGTATGCTCTGCCACTTCTTATTCCTCCAACATGGAGGCAGAATAAGCCAGGCAGCACTTAAAATGCTGCAGGACTGCCTTTAGGTGTGGCTGGCTCTGTCTTTTGGGTGGGGCTGGGCATGATTAGTCATTGGGTGTTGCTGGACCTGCTTAGTCATTGGGTGTGGTTGGCTATTTAAGCCACACCCAGTCAAGGGTTTCCTGCTTCACATCATTCTGCCAATGCAGCGTGATGCTTACCGGCATTGCTCCTGCTCCCCGGACCTGAAAGAAGAAAGAAACAGCTGGTTGACAGAGCTCTGCTCTGTGGACCCGATCTCCGATCCTCGGCAACACTCACCTGGTTATTCTTGTGTGAATTCTTGGCAGCAATGCTTCTTGGCATCTCGGCTTTTCGACTCTTCCATTGCCGCTGCTGCTGGAAAAAGAAAAGAAACAAGACAACAGTTAGTAAGTGGAATTACCACGCAAGGTAGCAGCATTATGAACAGCATTAACATTGAGGCAGCAATTGAAGAAAGTGAAAGCAGCATTGTGCTTGGGGAAAAGCGGCGCTTCATAAAGCACCAGCATAGCGCCTTAAACGCTGACAGCTGCTAGATGATGCACAATAGAGCACCACGCACCAAAGGGGCAGTGCTCCGCATCAAGACACTCTACAGAGCGCCAAGCATTGAAGGAACAGGGCACAGCCAGGATGCTGTGTGCCCCGAAGCAAAACTGCTCAGAAATCTTACACGGCAAAAGGACACAAGTGCATTCTGCACAGTGCGCACAGCTAAACTGAACTTTAAAACCACCCTTTACAGACAGTTATGAAGGTGAAAGGACACTGATCCACGCCGCAGCAGGCCTGGGCTGGTTATAGACCACCACAGTCAGTGAAGTAACTGACTCTACACCTATTGCGCCCCTGCTCAAGAAATAGCAGGATGGAGAGCTTCTCTTATCAATACATCAGGTGAATGGTGACCAAGAAAGTTGTGAACCCAGGGGAGGGGTACAGGGTGGAGGGAAGAGCCTTTTCCACCACTCTCATTAATGCAGCATTGTGTATCCCTTTTAGGATCACGCCCAGGGGTTCAGTTCCCACAGAGGGTCCTGACACAGATACCACACGGAAGAGGTTTCCTGGTGCCCCCGCAGAGCTAAGGTGAGCGTTACATCCCGGCCCTCATCGACCTTCACTGGTTCCCACTGCATGCATGAATCACCTTCAATTCTTGCTGCATCATATATAAGGCAGTCGCCCTCAAGTCACCCTGCTATCTCGCAGAGAAACTCAGAATCTCGTGTGGACAGCGCACCACCTGAATCCAGGACACGTGCAGACTTTAAATCTGTCCCTGCAAAAAGGAAAGGATCAGAAAACAAGACTATGGGACCTCCTCCTCATCAGCATCATCTTTCCCCCATGCTCCTACAATTCAGAAAAAAACTCAATGCCCACCTCTTCAAGGAGTCTCTCCTCCTCAACACCTAGGCATCGCGTCACCACTTGTGCCACCTGACTTGCTGGACACTGTCCGCCCCTCTCCTCCCTGCCACCCTGTACTTCTGTATCTCTCTTCTGGGTCCCCCTGGTACCTACCCCTGCTGTATATCTGTTCTCCTGTTAGCTCTGAAAAAGTGCACTGTTATGCAGCTGTACTGTTGTATACCTCTGTAAAGTTCTCCAATGCGTCTCAAAACTAGGTCCACACTCAATAAATACAATAATAATAATAACAACAATAATAATAATAATAATAATAATAATAATAATAATAATAATAAATACATTACAAATATATCTGTTTCTTTCTGAATGGGAAGATACCAATAGAGCATGATAAAATAAATACATACCTACAATTTGCATTTTCTTCTTCAGCCTTGTCTTCTTTGCGAAAGTACATTTCTAACCAGTCCAAGGTATTCATAATTTCTAATAGAGAAAATAGTGTAATGTGAATTCCTGCAGTGTATTAAATATATATCATGACATAAACAACATTTGCATTATTCTTTATTAACACAACCCCTTGTAAGGACTTTCCATCAGGATTGTTACATATTAGCTATTTCATATTAGTTGTCAACAGTTACGCTATTAATGATACCATTTGTGATGTCCTTTGCAATTTCATGTGTGCCGGTATGAGCGGTGAAACCCTAATCTTCCATTACTGCTTACTACAGAAAGAGGATGAAGACATTATGAAAGACCAACAATATTAGTGCATCCGAGTATCATTCTATCTGAAAGATAGTCAAGCCCTTGAATGCATTTTCGATCTTCCATTTGAAAGTGAACTAGCAACTCCATCACTTTTTTATTATGTCAGCAAGTGAACTACTTAAAAAAGTAAAGGACAAAGGTAAAACACTGGCACTATATATTTACAAATATCCTGCAACATATACATGGTAAACTGTGTTTTACATTACTTCCACCACCATTGTATTGCCATGTTGCTTTGAATATGCAACAAAATTGTCCTCCTCTTGAAGATGTAGAACACTATGGGCCTCATCACAAGTTTGGCGGTAACCCTTAAATACGGCAGTAGCGCTATTACCGCTGCAAGTAAGGGTCTGCCAGATCATGGCTTTGGGAGAGCTGGGGGGAAATCTGCAGCAAATTTGCCGATTTACGGCGCAATGACCACCTGCGGGAAATCCGCCGGCGGTAATAGCGCAAATTTTCTCCATTGGGCCCAATGGGGAATGAGGAATTCTCGAATGGGCCCAATGAGGAATGGGCAATAACCGTTCCGCCAAACCTGTGATCCAGCGCTAATAGCTAATAGTTTTGAGAAAAGAATACCAGTCTAGAGGAATACCACATATTCACATGTGTTTGTGTATTAAATACTTCTAAATTGGGCCATGCGACTGATGAAACTATCTTACAATTTATTGAAAAACATATTATATGCACCATCCCTGCAGAAGGACTACATAATGACCCATGCATTAAAACATACGTTTTCAATGCCATAAGTGTGAACAATTTTCCAGATGTTGATATATAAATAAAGGCATATGCTATACTAAATGTTGTTTTGGATAGTCTAGACCTGCTGGCACTATAGATCAGGTAAATAGTATTGTGTCTGCTGTTTGATGCAGCATCAAAAATGAGTCTCTGAAAAACTCACATAAGATTAAAAGAAAGAAGAACAAAATACATACATGATAACTGTCCCATGTTTGGACCCAAGTGGAATGCAAAACATTGAAGACAGTTCAACTGCAATTAGAAGATTTGTCACAGCTTATCTCACCAAATCAAAGAAAATCAAGCAAAAAGATTTCTGGGGTGACAACATTTAATTTGAAAAATACTTTTACCAAAAACTTTACAGCTTCACCCTTAATCTGCTTTCAGTGAGAGAATGTGGATCGCACAAAGTTTCACATCATTTGAAAAGCAGAGCTTTGTATGGAAAATCTGACAAAATTATCTGCGTAAACCTTGGTTCAGCCTCATCTTGAAAAAAAACATTTAAATCAAACCAAGAAATTGAATAATTAGCAGAAGAAAGTCCCAACAGACAAGACATCTTAGAAACTATTACATAGACACATAATTTCCAAACAGTCGTTCTTCTTTTAAAAGTATGTCTTTATATGAAACAGCACAATTCTACATGAACAGAAAAGACAAACCAAGTGAGACAGCTGGCAGATATGCAGTCTTTATTTGTGAAGGAAGCCTAGTAAGATTTTCAGAACCCAGTTTACCTAACCACACACACATAACCTTCATATCTGCAGACCACAAAGCATTTTTATTACATGTCTACTACAGCTAGTCAAACCTTGGAGAAAAAAAAATGTATTAAGCGATCATGATACATTTAAAGCTGCTTTTGAATCAAATGAATGCATCCCCATGAATGAGAATTTTTTTAAAAAAAGAATTGAAAGATGACCATCATCAAGATAAACAGATAGGAACAGAAATGTGTAGAGAACCTCCCAACGGGAGTCCACAATTCCTTGCAGGTAGCCAAGGATCACTGAGAGACCCACTTATACAAAGTAAGCAGAAATAGCAATGACTGAAGTAGGAAACACCATGGTACAATTAAAGCAATCGGAAAATATGTATCAGTGCTCATATCATAGTTACATCATGAACAACTCACATGGAAGTCACTAAAGAAATTGAACTCTGCTCTTAAGTTAATGGGGAAACTGGTACTGGCAAACCTTTCCAATTTAAATAGTACAACTGTTCCTGCAAGAAATAAACATGCAAACATCTTGCAGGTGTTTTTACAGCAACCACAGGTCTATCTGCTTACAACATACAAAGTGAAACTTTACATAGCATACTACACATCTAAGATGAGCTTCAGAACAGATCACACATTGTCTACAAAGCCTGCATTTGAGTTAGGCAGAATTCTAAGACAAATGAAAGTTCTCCTAATAGGTGAATAAAGTAAGGTTTCTAACTTAATCATAGCCTTTATTAACATCAGAATGCAAGACATCCATAAGACTGGATATGAAGAACTGTTTGGAGCAAAATGTATCATTTCATTTGGTCCTCTTTTATAATTAACACCAGTCAAATCTCAGCCTCTATTCAAAACATTAGGTCACAAAGAAAGCCGTATAACACTCGGCAGCAATGGAAATGTAAATCTATGGCATGCATTTTGCTGCTGAGACTTTTTACAAAATATGCATCAGTCAGCAGACCCAACACATTCTGCAATGGTGTACTTACTGAGCAAGCAAAAACATCTTTAAAAATTTAACATTTACATTGACAATAAGGACAACATACATTAAGCCGTCAAGCCATGAACCAATGAACACAGCAAAATCAACAATGCTTGTGTTTAATGTCATCGCTTGCTCACTGTGCCCACTTTAATGCAACAATATTTCAAAATGAAGAACAAATCATTGTCCATATCAGCTGCATAGACACAATAGATGTTTATGGCATGACACTTCCTACCTGTCAACAAACCACTGCACACCTACATTACCTATAGAAATCTGTATCCAATAGAGCAGGATTAGAAATGTATTGACTTGCTGCTTTAATAGCAGAGTGATTCTAAGACTTAGTAAGACTTAAGACTTAGAAAACTAAATATGAGTTTTTTCAATTTACCTCTAATTTTTCCCCTTTATAAAATAATTAGAAATATGTTAATACAACATCAATGTACTACATATAAATGTAATAATTTTTTTTTTATATGTAAAGTCTTGTCTTTGACGGTAAAAAAAAAGATAATGTTTGTTATATTTTCCATATTATGTTCTACTACTAATGATCTTTTCTGTTGTTAACACACATCATGTTTCAGCATTCTACCACTATCAGTTGATGACTACACTGAGACGGCAACTTGAAAAGGTTTACAGACACCAATCTCTACATCATCACTGCCATAAAAAGTGTATCCTCCACTGACAAACATGATACTTGTGCCCTGAGTTTGTGGCAGTGAACACTGAGCCAACATAAACAGAATGTACAAATACACCAAACAATACATTATATTTTCCAAAAGACAAGTACACACATGCCTGGACTCTACCATGCCAAAGACATACTTTTCAATTTTTTATTCACACCACACTTGCATCAACATGGCCAGGAAAAATAGGGCCCATGACCTTGCTGAGACCCACAGCATGAACAGAGCCATGCACTTGAATGCATTTTCGATCTTCCATTTGAAAGTGAACTAGCAACTCCATCACTTTTTCATTATGTCAGCAAGTGAACTACATAAAAAAAGTAAAGGACAAAGGTAAAACACTGGCGCTATATATTTACAAATATCCTGCAACATATACATGGTAAACTGTGTTTTACATTACTTCCACCACCATTGTATTGCCATGTTGCTTTGAATATACAACAAAATTGTCCTCCTCTTGAAGATGTAGAACACTATGGGCCTCATCACGAGTTTGGCGGTAACCCTTAAATACGGCGGTAGCGCTATTACCGCTGCAAGTAAGGGTCTGCCAGATCATGGCTTTGGGAGAGCTGGGAGAAATCTGCGGCAAATTTGCCTATTTTTGGCGCAATAACCACCTGCGGGAAATCCGCCGGCAGTAATAGCGCAAATTTTCTCCATTGGGCCCAATGGGGAATGAGGAATTCTCGAATGGGCCCAATGGGGAATGGGCAATAACCGTTCCGCCAAACCTGTGATCCAGCGCTAATAGCTAATAGTTTTGAGAAAAGAATACCAGTCTAGAGGAATACCACATATTCACATGTGTTTGTGTATCAAATACTTCTAAATTGGGCCATGCGACTGATGAAACTATCTTACAATTTATTGAAAAACATATTATATGCACCATCCCTACAGAAGGACTACATAATGACCCATGCATTAAAACATACATTTTCAATGCCATAAGTGTGAACAATATTCCAGATGTTGATATATAAATAAAGGCATATGCTATACTAAATGTTGTTTTGGATAGTCTAGACCTGCTGGCACTATAGATCAGGTAAATAGTATTGTGTCTGCTGTTTGATGCAGCATCAAAAATGAGTCTCTGAAAAACTCACATAAGATTAAAAGAAAGAAGAACAAAATACATACATGATAACTGTCCCATGTTTGGACCCAAGTGGAATGCAAAACATTGCAGACAGTTCAACTGCAGTTAGAAGATTTGTCACAGCTTATCTCACCAAATCAAAGAAAATCAAGCAAAAAGATTTCTGGGGTGACAACATTTAATTTGAAAAATACTTTTACCAAAAACTTTACAGCTTCACCCTCAAACTGTTTTCAGTGAGAGAATGTGGATCGCACAAAGTTTCACATCATTTGAAAAGCAGAGCTTTGTATGGAAAATCTGACAAAATTATCTGGGTAAACCTTGGTTCAGCCTCATCTTGAAAAAAAACATTTAAATCAAACCAAGAAATTGAATAATTAGCAGAAGAAAGTCCCAACAGACAAGACATCTTAGAAACTATTACATAGACACATAATTTCCAAACAGTCGTTCTTCTTTTAAAAGTATGTCTTTATATGAAACAGCACAATTCTACATGTACAGAAAAGACAAACCAAGTGAGACAGCTGGCAGATATGCAGTCTTTATTTGTGAAGGAAGCCTAGTAAGATTTTCAGAACCCAGTTTACCTAACCACACAAACATAACCTTCATATCTGCAGACCACAAAGCATTTTATTACATGTCTACTACAGCTAGTCAAACCTTGGAGAAAAACAAAATGTATTAAGCGATCATGATACATTTAAAGCTGCTTTTGAATCAAATTAAAGCATCCCCATGAATGAGAATTTTTTTAAAAAAAGAATTGAAAGATGACCATCATCAAGATAAACAGATAGGAACAGAAATGTGTAGAGAAACTCCCAACGGGAGTCCACAATTCCTTGCAGGTAGTCAAGGATCACTGAGAGACCCACTTATACAAAGTAAGCAGAAATAGCAATGACTGAATTAGGAAACACCATGGTACAATTAAAGCAATCGGAAAATATGTATCAGTGCTCATATCATAGTTACATCATGAACAACTCACATGGAAGTCACTAAAGAAATTGAACTCTGCTCTTAAGTTAGTGGGGAAACTGGTACTGGCAAACCTTTCCAATTTAAATAGTACAACTGTTCCTGCAAGAAATAAACATGCAAACATCTTGCAGGTGTTTTCACAGCAACCACAGGTCTATCTGCTTACAACATACAAAGTGAAACTTTACATAGCATACTACACATCTAAGATGAGCTTCAGAACAGATCACACATTGTCTACAAAGCCTGCATTTGAGTTAGGCAGAATTCTAAGACAAATGAAAGTTCTCCTAATTGATGAATAAAGTAAGGTTTCTAACTTAATCATAGCCTTTATTAACATCAGAATGCAAGACATCCATAAGACTGGATATGAAGAACTGTTTGGAGCAAAATGTATCATTTCATTTGGTCCTCTTTTACAATTAACACCAGTCAAATCTCAGCCTCTATTCAAAACATTAGGTCACAAAGAAAGCTGTATCACACTCGGCAGCAATGGAAATGTAAATCTATGGCATGCATTTTGCTGCTGAGACTTTTTACAAAATATGCATCAGTCAGCAGACCCAACACATTCTGCAATGGTGTACTTACTGAGCAAGCAAAAACATCTTTAAAAATGTAACATTTACATTGACAATAAGGACAACATACATTAAGCCATCAAGCCATGAACCAATTAACACAGCAAAATCAACAATGCTTGTGTTTAATGTCATCGCTTGCTGACTGTGCCCACTTTAATGCAACAATATTTCAAAATGAAGAACAAATGATTGTCCATATCAGCTGCATAGACACAATAGATGTTTATGGCATGACACTTTCTATCTGTCAACAAACCACTGCACACCTACATTACCTCTAGAAATCTGTATCCAATAGATCAGGATTAGAAATGTATTCACTTGCTGCTTTAATAGCAGAGTGATTCTAAGACTTAGTAAGACTTAAGACTTAGAAAACTAAATATGAGTTTTTTCAATTTACCTCTAATTTTTCCCCTTTATAAAATGATTAAAAATATGTTAATACAACATCAATGTACTACATATAAATGTAATAAACATTTTTTTATATGTAAGGTCTTGTCTTTGACGGTAAAAAAAAAAGATAATGTTTGTTATATTTTCCATATTATGTTCTACTACTAATGATCTTTTCTGTTTTTAACACACATCATGTTTCAGCATTCTACCATTATCAGTTGATGACTACACTGAGACGGCAACTTGAAAAGGTTTACAGACACCAATCTCTACATCAACACTGCCATAAAAAGTGTATCCTCCACTGACAAACATGATACTTGTGCCCTGAGTTTGTGGCAGTGAACACTGAGCCAACATAAACAGAATGTACAAATACACCAAACAATACATTATATTTTCCAAAAGACAAGTACACACATGCCTGGACTCTACCATGCCAAAGACATACTTTTCAATTTTTTATTCACACCACACTTGCATCAACATGGCCAGGAAAAATAGGGCCCATGACCTTGCTGAGACCCACAGCATGAACAGAGCCTCAGGAAATATTCCCAGTGTACTTTATAGCTACAAAGTGCTCATTTACACTTTTAACTCCCCTGCTCTCCGTTTCACCAGTCATAACCTATACATATTAACCGCCATCAGGGAACATCTAATTGTATCCACATATTTCCTACAGAGGAACCACCTTAGCATGAGTTACATGCACATATCTTCATTAGAAATCAGGTACATGCTGCCCTCATTAAGCAGAGGGACACATTTACTGCACCACACTCACAAGAATACCCCTACCAATATTGTGCCCATGTCATGGTGGATTGAGGGAACAGCAGCATAACCCCATCTGAAGTATCAGGGAAACCTAAAGATCACCTGTTTTCATATGTAACATATGGTAATGTTGGCTTATGAAGCTTACAAACCTTCAATGCACATAAATGAAATAAGCACACGTGGTGTGTTGTGTGAATACTGTGGTGTGTAGATGCCCTGGACACAAAAACACTTCACAAACATGTATGTGCCCACGGGCAACAGAAAATAAAACACCTTTTTTATGTCTTTTACTAAACATATTCAACACCATTCTCACCATCCCTCACTTCCCTTCCTTTTTTTGGGAAAACAGTGACAAAGTAGTGTTTGGCAAAGCTCTGAGCTTGCTGTTGTCCAGGAGCATGACTGTGAGCTTGCAAACATGGTAGAATCAGTAATAGCATTTATGTATTCTTTCAACATATTTTCCATGCCCAAATATATCACAAATTCAGCGCATTTGGGAAGTCATGAGTGGCTTAACTTGGCATGCTCCAGTTGATGTCTCCCATAATGCCATGTCCCCCATAATGCCATTTTGTATGTCATTGTGAATCCCTTCTCTTATAATATGTATGTACTGATAGGCTTAGCAACGGGAATGTGCAGAGTTAAGCCGGTAAATGCTGTGAATTTCAGGAGTTTTGTTGTGATAAATTTGGGCAATTTAACTAAAGTTTAACTAAAGATTGTTCAGTGAATTTCAAGGGTTTTGTTATTCCATAGATTTTCTTCTGTGCTACTGGCCATGGCCTTCAGCCATGCCCACTGTATATTTCACTACACCACCAATTCACCGCCAATGGCATTCAGTCGTAGCCACTGTATATTTTGCAACATTCCCAAGAAACTACCCGTGGCCTCCAGCATGTCCTCTGTATATTTTTCAAACTTACCAGGCCACTAGCCCTGCCCTTCAGCCATGGCCAGTGGCCACAGCCTTCAGCCATGCCCACTGTATAATGCACAGCATTATCCCCAGCCAGTGGACACAGCCTTTGGGCATACCCACCGTAGATCTTACAACATTATGAGGTCACTAGCCATGGCTTTCGGCTGTGGCCACTATACATGTATATTTTACAGCCCTGGCTAGTGAGTCCAACCTTCAGCCGTGTCCACTGTATATGTTACAACATTACCAGGCCACTAGCCATGGCCTTCAGCCATGGCCACTGTCTTTTTTACAACTTTACCAAGTCACTAGTCATGGCCTTCAGCCATGCCCACTGCATATTTTCCAACAATGCAGGCCTTAGCCTGTGCCCACTCTTTTGTATAAAACACTACCTGGTCATGGCTAGTCATTTTTCACCTCCTACCTCACTGTAGCTATAGAAATATATTTATATTTTTTTTACTATTTCCCCATAAAGGCAGCTATAATAACTATGAACTACAGATGGCCACACTTATCTGTAGTTGTTAGATACACAGTGTTATGAGGAGGAACGATGAAATAAATGCTTCTCTGCAGTTGTGGGCACTCACCAACTGCCCACCTAATCTGTGCCTGCTATCCCCAATGCCCTCAAGGCCTCCTCACCTCCACAGCACTCTACCATTCTCTCCAACACTTGTTGTTTCCTTGTGACTCGCTTTCATTCCTGCTGGCTTTTTCTTCTTTTGCCACGGTTATCCTGCCGAGTAACCACAGCTAAAGGAAATCAGTTGTGCTCTTAAATTGGTCCCTGGCTCCCCTACAACTCTCAAATTTCATATGCCCCCCCACCTTTAACCTAATACCATTTAGAAATATTTCTTGCTCCAAATGGCCTTTTCCTACCTTTTGTTTTCTGGTGGTCATGGGTATAACCACAGTTATCTCTGGCATCGAGAACAAATATGTTTTATTTTCATTTCTGAAAAGACTCTAGCCTACAAAGCACTATTGGAGATATCTCTATAATTTTGGGAGAAGTGGCCACCCCTTTCTCCATCAAATATTTTTAAAAGTATTGGAAACAATAACCATACACCCCCCAAAGGATTGCAAGTCAATGCTTCATTCCGAATTTGTTTCTGACTTTGTTCATGCATATGAAATTGTCTGCAAAGTTTCAGCCAAATTTGTCATTCGAGTCAAAAGTTATTAGCAATACATTTTTGGGATTTTCTATGGTACTCACCGTGCACCTTAACTATAGTGCTGCGATCTCCACACTATAAAATATATATATATATTCAGTAAAAAAACGTTGTTAAAGGGACGTTATGGTTAAGTTGCGCTACTAAAAACCTATGAAATTCAGTAAAAAACGTTGTTAAAGGGATCTTATGGTTCCAAGTAAAACCGAAAACCCCCTGAAATTCACCAGTTATGGTAAGCTAAGCAACCATAACTCGTGCCACCA
Organism: Ambystoma mexicanum; assembly: GCF_040938575.1. NCBI lineage: Eukaryota > Metazoa > Chordata > Amphibia > Caudata > Ambystomatidae > Ambystoma > Ambystoma mexicanum. The sequence continues at coordinate 849,481,431 of NC_090935.1, forward strand.
CCGGGCACTGCTAAGACTAACACCCATGACATCAAAGATGACATCACAGATGTCATTGATGACATCACTGATGACATCACATGTGCATTTACTCTTCATGAAAACTATGTACAAGGGATTCTTATTAAAATGTTGACAAAAAAAGTGTCAAGGATCATTGGAATAAATATCATGTGCTAATTAGTGCATTAAGCAATGCATTGACATAAATAGCATTCTATTATGAAGTTCTATCCAGTATACTAAGCTACTAATGCACAAACATAGGCAGTCTGTGCAGCATACATGATGAAGGTGCAATATTCATAATCTTGCCATGTTGAATAGTGAAATGATAACATCTTTCTTATTAGAGTTTTGTGTACTATGAAACATGTAATAAGTAGCTAATAAAACCCACTTACTAGATAATTGCATTATTATAGACAAAACACAAAGATACAACAACACATACAAATATGAGTATATTCAGGGAAAGTGAAGTAAGCAACAAAGCAGAAGTACTAGCAGAAAGAGTTCATAACCTAACTGATTATCTTTATGCAGAGAAATAATTGCTCTGTTTCAATGCTGCTACTTACTCTATGTATGTGTATCACATGATGTGACTGGACCCTAAGGAAAGTAGTGTGAGTACAATGTATAGAAATATGAGCATATACAGGGAAAGTACAGTAATAATAATAAAAAAAACTATCAGAAAGTGCTGATAATCCTACTGATTATCTTCATGCACAGAAAGGATTGCTGTCTTTCAAGCCTGTATCTTCCCCTATGTATATGTTTCATATGATGTGACTTGTCGCTAAGGGGATTACTGTAAGAACATACTTGAAGTATAAGTCTACAAATATAGTACCTTTTAAATTTTTTTGTTCCTGACTGTTCCTGAATGAAAGCATGTGGCCTAGATATGTCAGTAAAGGAAAAAAGGGGTAGCCAGACATGATGTCATCAGTGATGTCATCAATGACATTTGTGATGTCATCTTTGATGTCCTGGGTGTTGCTTAGCATACCATAACTGGTGAATTTCAGGGGTTTTCCAGTTTTACTTGGAACTATAAGGTCCATTTAACAAAGTTTTTTTACTGAATTTCATAGGTTTTTAGTAGCACAACTTAACCATAACGTCCCTTTAAAAAAGTTTTTTTACTGAATTTCATAGGTTTTTAGTAGCGCAACTTAACCATAACGTCCCTTTTAACAAAGTTTTTTTATTGAATATACATTTTCATAGTGTACATTTGATAGATGTTTACTAGGATTCCCTTACTTTATATACATGTAACATAGAACATTCCGAACACCCGCTAATGATTTTGATGTCCGCTGACGGTCGCAGACGTCATCAACACTACCCAAACACTCTTGGGTTATCTGAAATTGTTCTATCATACCATATAAACACTGCACAAGTTAAAAAAGTAGCACATAAACACATTATATGTAATAATAGATAAGCAGTGGAACCTACATATCTAACACATCAACCATCCATTTAAATACCATATGTAATAAAATGGATTATACCATAACAAAAAAGATATGCCTCCAACATATTTACCTCACAGAAACTGCAGAGCTAGAAGCAACAGTAGACTAACACACTATGAATACAACTTAAAAGAAACTAGTAAGTAAACTTCATTTTTCTTATATATTTCTAAACTTTTTATATGATGTACAGTATAATTAATATATTTTTGTTTTTCACACAGAAATGTGCAGTACTTTGGAGTGGCTTGAAGAAAATTCTCCACGTGACGAATAGTCTGAAGACAGTGATAATAATGGTAGACACTTCTCTATATAAGCAAATTAATAATCATTACTTTATGTGTACTTAACATAAATATATATTTATTTTTAACAGACCATACAGACATTGAAAACATTACACCAAAAGACACATTGGAAAAGACTCTGCAATGCATGGAACAGAAAATAGACATGCTCAAGGGAAATTTCAATTGTTTGAAACATTTAGTGGAGGCGCACATAAAAGAAAACATTAAATACCATTGTCCCACCTGTACCTGTGCCCCCTATCCATGTCCCAGTGAACTATCCCCAAACCCTCAACACCAAGATAAACGTTTTGATGAGACTTCCATCCCTTCATCGGCTCCCATCCATCCTCTCCAAACCCCTAATTCCCCTGTATTTGTATCAGTTTCTGCTTCCCCCTCTCTTTCATAAATTGTGTATATGTATATAATAAAAAAAGGTTCTGTTTCTTTTAATGAAATTCTTTGTGTCTTATTTTTTTTTTAAAAAGCAGTTAAAATGTCTGCGCACAACGCGCCTGTCCGGCCTGTCTGTAATTAACAAAATGTGGATGTCCTAAGGACACTACACCTGACCGTACCATTCGCAACCAAGATGAAACTGTTCTTAGAACACACCAGTTGTCTGGGATGTCTGTAAATGAACAAAATAGGGGTGTCCTAAGGACACTATACCTGTCCGTACCGTTCGCAACCAAGATGGAACTGTTCATAGAGCACACCTGCTGTCTGAGATATCCGTAAGTGAACAAAATGGACGAATCCTAAAGACACTATACCTGTCCGTACCGTCCGCAGCCAAGTTGAAACTGTCCTAAGAACACGGACATTGTCCGGGATGTCCGTAGTCAAACAAAAAGGAGGTGTCCTAAGGAAACTATACCTGTCCGTACAGTATGCCAAACATCTATGCACATGCGCACCACACCCGTAAGTCCTCTGAACATCGCGCCTGTCCGTAACTGTCTGTCTCACTTGTGTCACACTTTTAATTAGTTTCAGGACCCAAACACTGTCCGTAGAACACCCGCGCGCATGCGCATGACCGTTCCTGTGCATGTGGTGTCATGCGGACACCTGTTCCCTTCACGGACGTGTTCCCAACGTCATCATGTGACCGCACCCACGCTGAGCGTGTGTCCTAATTTGCACACTATGTCCGGTTTCCCAACATTTTAAAAGAACTTATTCAGACAATCCAAATTATTTTACTGTAAAAATTCACCATTTCACATGTCCCAGACAATGGCTCTGGCTTTCCACATACTTTTTGTAACTTTTTTAACCTTTTTGGATGTTCGATATGTTCGCAAGGCGCATCCCTTCTCCCCTATAAAAGGTCACACCCCAGAGCTGATCTTCATTGTACTACTGACTTTTCTGCTCTTGCTGAGATTATCTCATCAACCCTAATGGCATCCATGGCTTCTGTTGCTACATCTGCCTCAGCACCACCCCCAAACCCTGCACCACAACCACCTCCCCAAGGGCCTGCAGAGGAGAACATGCGTGAGGATGTAGAGAACGAGGATGAAGAGGATGAAGAGAATGAGGTCGAGGAACTCCCTGCAACCAACAGTCGCCGGGAGTCTTGGGTGTGGCGGTTGTTTGCCGTTTATGGTAACGTACCAAAAGTGCGTGCGAACAAGGTCACCTGTAACCAGTGCAAATTGGTGCTGAGTCATCAGAGATGTGGTTCGTACAGCTTTGGTACAACATCCATGAAGCGACACCTAACTTCATTCCACAGTGCGGGCATTCTCAAGGTTGTACCTTGTGATAAATATAGTAGGTTGAGTTCCTCTACAGCATCCTCTGTTTCCACTCCTCTTACCACAAGAGACACATTGTGGGAGAGTGCATCCCTCCAGCTGCTTTACAGGCCATTCGCAATGCTGTTGACATTTACCTTTCGATGGTCACAATATTGTGTATGTACCACGACGCAGTACTCTGCAGGGGGGAGAGTCTTCGAAGTACTTTCGAGACTATGGTCATGGACCACCAAAAGACCTGCTACCTACATAAGTAAGGCCCACCCTAGATTTTCCTCTCTCCACCTGCCCTTTCTTATCCCCGTGGTTGGTGTCCCTTCTTTACCCTCCTTTCCCCTCCTCTGCTATTGTGTTGTGTGTAAAAAAAACAAAAAAATATAAAACAATAAAAATCCAATTAAAAAGCCACCTTTCACAGATTAAAAATAAAAGTGCAAACAGTGCAGGCCCCTGTGCACTGTCGTAGGATATATAAAATTTTAGGGCGCTGCCCTAGCAATACCAATGCACTTTTATCTGGGAAGAAGTGGTGGCTCTGAAAAGAACCTTTTGGTGGTGTTTTTGTGTGTTTGAAAAACTTGAAATCGTCAACATCTACTGCAAAATAGGTCACTCTAATTCCAAAAAAGCTTGCAATGCATTTTGTACATTTCTCAGAAAAATCTGATTGCCAGCATAAGTAAGATGGACTCCATCTCTGCGAAAAATGTATGTTCTACGAAACATAATATTTTCATTGTGAAAAGAGGACATGCCAACATCTCTTAGAAAGGCACAAACAGCCTTATTGGCATTGCGCCTTGCTTTCTCCATTTGTGGACCAAATAAAGAAGAACGCAGCCACATTTGTCTTTGTGCAATACGAGAAAGAATTACTTGGGAATTTGGAAACATGTCCATGACCTTCTCAAGTCCTTCTTTCATTGCAAATTGCAAACAAACACCAGACACATGCCCTAAACTGTTCCCTCCACAATGAATTATAATTATGTCCGGAAGATGCTCTGTCTTTAAAGTAGCACAGAGAAGTACCAAGTCCAGCCACTTCATTCCACGCACTCCATGCCAGTGCACTTCCACATGAGGGAATCCAAGATCTGCAGCTACCCCACAACGTTCTGCATGCACCTCCAACCAATGTATCCATGAGTCTCCTAAAATCCACATAATCTGTTTTCGAAAACACACAGCCAAAGCTATCTGTTCTTCTCTCCGGAAAAAGACGTTCTCACAAAATCTCTCCTTACACAACACACCCACTAAACTTTACTGACCAATCCCTAGCTCCGCTCATTCTCATTTGCATGCCTCTCCACCCCAGAATCTCTGTATGTAATACGCGCTGTCTTCAGACTACTGCCATGTCAGCGGACAAATCGAAGATCTGAGCGTGGTGAATGTACATTTAAATAGTGTGCCCCATTTCCCCTTTGAGATGGGCTCTGAAAAGAGCTGTTTTTTTTGTTTTTTTGCAGATGCCTGACAGACACCTATTATATTGTATTTGTTTTTCTTACTTTACAACTAAAATCTTCACATAACATTCTCCAAAGCAACCCTTATATTCCAAAACAACATGGCATTTCCCAAAAAAGATAAAGAAATGCCATCTTCTTCAAAATAAACAACGTTACTCGAATCAATATTCTCATTATTACAGAAAAACATACAAGCTCTAAGCATGAAAGCACACATGCCTCAATTGATTGCACACCTAGCAATGTTTTGCTGAGGACAAAAATCAGAACTATTGTCCCATATTGCTCTAGGTAGTAATCCAGAAAAAAATTACTTTTGCATTTGGAAGGATGTTCATTACTGCTTGAACCAACTGTTCCAAACCTTCCGACAAACTAGGGGCACTCACGTAGCACAAATGGAAAGCACCATAGTGCAAAACTACCAGATGGGGACTGTTCATTCTACGCATATCTTCACAAACTTGGAGACTTCCCTCTACATTGCAATCAGGCACAGCGCTTCACACCACCTCCACTCCTTTAACATCAAAATTGTTTGCCACATGCCTGCATTGCGCATACTGCTGTAAACCATGGACAAACATATCTCCGAGCACCAACACCCTGACTTTATCCACCTCTGCCATCTTCACTACACTCAGTCTCTTTCTGAACAAATCCACAACTTCAAAATTTGACTGGCTGAGTCCTACAGTCCCTTTTCCATACTGGATTTGCTGAAAACCCTGGATGTGGCACGCTCTATCCGTGGACAGCCGCGGTGTCCGCGTGGCACGTAACTCTTAGCCAGCCCTTCTACCCTTTCCACATCACTCTCGGTGCCCTTCCCTCATTGGATACAGCTAAGCAGTCACACAACCATCCACCAATCACATCCAAGACCTCTACATCTAACTCCATCATCAGAGTTCCGCAATTCAAATGTACTGTTGATCACTCTGAGTACAAGTCTCATATCATAGGAAAGTACCTACTACAAAAACTACTCTACAAGTCTCCAAGATTTCTACTTACAGCTGCATTCATATCCACATACATGAATACAAACTACAGGTATGCATATTTTATTCACAGTACATGTACAAGTGTTATGAATCCATATAAACAGAGTAACGCCACTAAACCTGCATAGCCTATACATACATGCCAACCCTCCCGATTTAAGCGCGAGACTCACGATTTTTCATTGAAAAATTGCACCATTTTTTACTGCCTCCCGCATAACCTATACATGCATGCCAACCCTCCCGATTTAGGCACAAGACTCCCGATTTTTCATTGAAAAATCACACTATGGTTTACTGTCTCCCGCCTAAATTAATGCTAATCCCAATGCAATCCTATGAGAAAAATAAATGTTCTCGATTGCTGTGGTGAAATCTCCCTCTCAGGTGCTCCCGATTGTTGGCATGTCTACCTATAAAAATGAATGTATTGAAATTGTTCCCATCTACTATAATCAACTGTCACTTCCTAACCTTTCTGCTATCTACAACACACCTTTAAAAAACCAAGTGATTTTCATGCACTTAAAATTCTACTCATTTGCAAAGCATGTTGCACTAACATATTGTAAATAAAATATAAACGCTGCACACAGTCAAATGAAATGCATGCATAAACTATGTTCAGATATCAAACAAGAATAATACCACAAAAACTTAAAAATTTAAAAATGAACGTCTACATTAACATCAGTGCTATGAACACACAAAATCACTAATTTCTTTCTTTTACAATTGCAGTGAGGACCACTCTCCTGAAAATCAGTAGCATCTGAACTACAAACAACATATCCGAAGAGACCTCCTCATTGCACAAAAAAAGAGTAAGTACAATATTACTTTAATATTCTTACTGTTCCTCAAACACACTGTGAGGTTCATTCATGTAATTTGCGCACCAAAAAAACTGCAATTTCTGAACCATTCTGCCCATAAACCCCCATATATTAAACAAAGATTAGCAGGCAGAATGGCACACAAATCACTGTTTTTTTGGAGCACAAATAACATACTCAACCCTTAGAATGTTATTTCTACAAAACAAAGAACTGTTTTAATGTTATACCATTAGATTAACTATTGATGCTTCTCCTCACCACAAGCTCACTTTCTACTCTCATCGGAACCGCAGTTTAGTAACACACAAATAGAATACCTTTCCCAACTAATTGTAACTGCCCAATGCACAATCACACACCACCACATACATCTTTCCTATCATACACAGACACTCATGCACACAGCACACATACATTGCAGAACGGCCCAACCCATACCTTCTTTTATTTTTTCAACAGACCCCAAAGAATGCCTACCAAAAAGCAACTCTGTAGAAAGCAACGCAGAAATAGAGCAAATTAAAATAAAAATGTCCAAAATAAGCATCCATCTCTACCAGAGTTTGTACAACATGTTCAAACAAAACAGCTAATACAGTCATTTAGCGAAACAAAACAAGCTTCCAATACAGAAACTTTGCCTCCTCTATCAAAATGTAAAATTAAACAAAAAATGCTTAACAAGAATTTGGCTACCACTACTGCTAAAACTGCTCCTATAAATCTTGATATACTAGCAAGTAACCTTACCAAAAAAAGTATTTTAGCAAACATTTTCCACAACAGAGTCCTTCAGAATCTTATAAAAACAGGAGACAAATCATGCACAACCCTTCAAACCTATCATTGAAAATTAATCTTAGAAGCTTGAATAGACAGTGCAATCCGGCTCAAAAGAAACGTATTCATTTTAGTGTTAAACAGAAAGAAAGCACTAACAAAACTATCTACTAAATTTAAAAAAAACTTCTCAATAAACAAAATGTCAACAGAAATAACTTCTTAAATATCTGTGGAGGTGAATGTAGTCACACCCGAACACAGAACCATATTTTAATGAAGACGCATACAAACAAAACCAAACATACACAATTGCCATACATAGCCGTGGACGAGGTTATGAAAAAATTAATAATACCATAATGGAACAAGAAATACTGCTTACAAAAATTTCCCCAGAAAACTCAGAATTACCTCTCCATTCGACTGAACCAGAACGTCCAGTATACAAATGGCCATGTACGTCAATGTGTAACATTCCCAAAAAATCTTTCAAATCTTTACGCCAGTTCCTCAATCAGTATGTGAAAGGCAAAGACAAAATCAAAATGAAAATGCTGCAATATATGGATACCTGTCCAGTGCGCAAATACACAGGACTACAAGGACATTCATTGGCCTGCATTACAGGACCTATTTGCAAAAGCACCTTCCATCATATCAAAATGAGATCAACACATCATTCAACTATAAGAAATCTAGTCTATGAACTGTACTATGCTAAAAGTCCTGCTTTAGCACTAGCCAATTTAAATAACATTCTTCTACATGGTGCAGCGAAAGACCTACTTCAAGAAATTGACTATATCCAGAAGAAAAAAAATTTGGAAGTGAAAGCCATTTACAGAATGAAATAGCTTTAAACCAAATTAGCAACAATTCTACACATGGCAACCTTTTGCTAAACACATACAAAAAAGAAATACTAAAATTAAAAATTACATCAGCTGAAGAACCAAACCATGTATCTGTATGTTGCCGCAGAACTTTTTATAAAAGTAACACGAAAACTGTAGACCTATCATATAAAATAGAAGACAATGAAGATTCTGAATGGTTTGAATTAGCTCTCTACCTTGTAGCAGAAAACAAATACGAAATAAGTGACACCTTAATATTTTGCAGTCACTGCACTACAAAACTTGACAACAACCAAACTCCTTCACGTGCTATCATAAATAATTAGAATTATACCCACTACCAAAACCCCTACAACAACTTAATTTATATGAGAGCATCATAATTCAAACAATACACCCATTTCAAGCAATAATACACCTTCAACCAAAAACAGCAAAATTACCTCCCTCTGAATTGGTAAAAGGCGTTTGTGGAAAAGTAGTTTATTTACCATTAGATCTAAAAGAAAATGCGCATACTCTAGGAGTGCAACGTCCAATGCAGCAATCTTTAATTATCTTAGTAAATGGAGTACCTACAAAAGACAACAAAAAAAAGGCAACAGCTGGGAGATTTACATAAAGTTAGACAAGCCTTACAATATCTTAAAGAGAATAATGAATATTACAAAGAAATTAATATTGAAGAAAACTTGAAAGATACAACTGAAATAATTCAAGAAACACAAGAAGCTGGTCAATTTGAGCTACTAGATCCTGCTACAATATCAAATACTTTAGACCATTATACAATTCATCCTTTGCACTCTAATGACACCATGGAAGATGTACTGGAAACATACCAAATGCGTCAAACAAAAGGATCACCAATCAGCATATGGGAAAAAAGTATAGAAGCACGTGCTTTTCCTCTACTCTTTCCTACTGGCAAAGGAGGAAGGTATGATGATAGACCTATTCAAATATCAGCTTCAGAATACCGCTCATTACGGATGTATTTTGAAGATCCCAGATTTAGACAAAATGTGGAATACATATTCCACCTACTCTTTGAAAGTGAACTAGCAACTTTATGTTACGGAGTTGCACACATATTAAAATCAGGATCACACTTTCAAAATATGAAAGCTACACAATTATTACAAAAAGTGCAAAAAAAGGATGAAGTTTTACAAACAAATATTGCAAATCCATTAGCAAATATGCATGGTACTAAAGAGTACTGGTTTCGACATCATTTAGATGTAAGTTGTATGATCAGAAACCTTGGCCCACCCACTTGGTTTGTTACATTAAGTTGTGCAGAATATGCATGGCAAGATTTACATGATTTCCTATGCATATCAAATAAAAACAAAACAAACATAGATATACTAACACCTGGAGAACTTTGTTCTTTGGATCCTGTTAATGTTTCAAGATATTTTCACCATCGCTTCATTGCTATGCTACATTGTATTTGTAATAAAACTGTTCCTCCCCTTGGAGAAGTGCAACACTTCTTTTGGAGAAAAGAATAACAAGCCAGAGGAGCACCACATATCCACATGCCCACATGCTTTTATGGATTAAAGATGCTCCTAAATTTGGTCCAGACAGTGAAAAATATGTCACTTGTGAAATTCCATCAGAATCCACAAATAGTGATCTTCATGCACACATTTTACAATTTCAAAGACATAAATGTGGCAAAGATTGTAATCGCAAATACAAAAACAAAGGGAAATACTACACCAAATGCCGATTTGGTTTCCCTAGACTGACAAACTGTGAAGGCAGCTTAGTTAAACTCACTAAACCAAATTTAATTAATCATATCAACTTGTCATTGAAGACTCCTCAACATAAAGAAATATATTACATGTCCCCGCTACAACTCTTTAAACCATGGAGAAAAGAAGAAGAAATCCTAGAAAACTATGACTCATATGAAGATGCTTTCAAAGCAAATGAAAGCACTATAACTGATGTAAACTTTACACTATACAAAACAATGTTGCACAATGAACAGCAACATGAAGAAGAACTCCAGGCCCAACTAGATAAAGACACTCCTGACAGTAGTCAACCTTCTGTAACAGGAAGCCAAGAACCACTTGGAGAACCACTTATAATAAATGAGGCAGAATTAGCTATGATAGAAGTAGAAAACACCATGTGTCAGTATGAAGATAAAGAAGACTTAACTATACTACAATCAAAACTAAACAACGAACAACATAGCATTTTTGAAGAAGTAACAAAACAAATTGCACATGGTGTACTACATGAAAATAAAGAATGTTCCTGCCATAATTATAAACCTATACTACTGTACGTCAGTGGTGAAGCTGGTTCTGGCAAAACATTCCTAATCAAAATCATCAGTAAATTCCTTCAACAATTGACAAACAACAAACTGTCAGCTGTTGTCACTGTCCCCACAAGTTTAGCTGCCTACAACATAGGTGTTGTCACTTTACACCGATTACTACTGTTGCCATTAGAACACCAGAACAAATTAGACTATTACAAACTTTCTGCAGAAGCTGCAATGGAACTATGCAGAGTATTGAAACAAATGAAAATGCTACTAATAGATGAAGTGAGCATGGTCTCCAACCTAAAGTGGGCTTTGATTCACCTCACATTACAAGAAGTACTGAAAACAAACTATGAAGAGCTCTTTGCAGGAAAACACATTATTGTTTTCGGAGATCTTCTTCAATTGACACCAGTAAAAGGTGAGCCTATTTTTAAAACATTAGGACACAAACTCTGCCGTAAAACTGTTGGCAGCATTGGAAATGTCAACCTTTGGCAACATTTCCAATACAGAGAATTACCAGAAAACATGCGGCAATCTGCAGATGTCACTTATGCCAACATCTTACAACCAAAATTTGATAACTAAACTGTACTTAAACCTCAAGAAAACTTGTAGTTAAAAATATAAACTGTTAGAATATTCCAAAAGCTATCTAACTGCCCAAAGATTCTTCAACAATTAATCACATAAATGAATACCACTAAATTAGAGCAAAAAATAGACAATTAGAATACCCCAATTGATAGCTAACTGTCCCAAAATTTAACAATATCTAAACATATAAATCAATACCACTAAAATATATCAAAAAATAGACAGTCAGAATACGCCTACTGGTATCTAACTGCTCCAAAATTTCATAATATCCAAACAAATACATAATATGTTACTGCTCCAAAAACAATGCAACAACCCAACGTATAAAGCATTAGCCAGAAACAACAAATGAACACTGAAAACAAACAAACAAATAAACTGTAGCATAACAGAAAAAGTTTTTTTTTAATCCAACATGGATTTTTTTTCTCCCACAGACCCAATGATTGTAGCAAGGAACACAGAAACTGAGCAAATTGCACAGTACTCTGGTTTGTAATCTACTAAATATGAGGGTCCAAAAAAAAAAATATGTTGATTATACAAAGTAAAACGTCATTACAAATACTAATACTAACATGCTATTTTCTTTTATCACAGAAATTAACAAGAAATACATGTACTCCAGTTACTAAACCAAACAGTAAGTATATTATACACTCTATGCCCTGGCCACAACCATCACAGCATATCACACCCATAGAGTAAAACTTTTCAACTATGCCCTATGGAAACTTTCAATGTCCGCGGACATTTCCAGTGTTCTTAGAACACTTTCAATTTGCCATCGAACAATACGGACAGCGTCTTCAGTACACCCCCTACGATCAGTTCAGGACACCGCGAGAGTTCTTAGAACACTTTCAACTCGACAACGAACAATACGGACAGCGTCCTCAGGACACCCCCTACGAACATTTCAGGACAACGTGTGTGTTCTTAGAACACACCTCCATTTTGTTTATGTGCGAACATTTCAGGACAACGCGAGAGTTCTTAGAACACTTTCAACTTGCCATCGAACAATATGGACAGCGCCTTCAGGACAACCCCTATGAACATTTCAGGAACACGCGTGAGTTCTTAGAGCACACCCGCATTTTGTTTATTTACGAACATTTCAGGACACCGAGACAGTTCTTAGAACACCTTCAACTTGCCATCGAACAATACGGACAGCGTCTTCAGGACACCCCCTACGAACATTTCAGGACACAGCGAGAGTTCTTAGAACACTTTAGGACAACGCGTGTGTTCTTAGAACAGACCCCCATTTTGTTTATGTGCGAACATTTCAGGACAACGCGAAAGTTCTTAGAACACTTTCAACTTGACAACGAACAATACGGACAGCGTCCTCAGAAAACCCCCATTTTGTTTATTTGCGAACATTTCAGGACACCCCGAGTGTTCTTAGAACACTTTCAACTTGCCATCGAACAATACGGACAGCGTCTTCAGGACACCCCCTACGAACATTTCAGGACACCCCAAGTGTTCTTAGAACACATTCAACTTGCCACAGAACAATATGTACAGCGTCCCAGAACACCCCCATTTTGTTTATTTGCGAACATTTCAGGACACCGCGAGTGTTCTTAGAGCGTCTTCAGGACAACCCCTACGAACATTTCAGGACACCGCAAGAGTTCTTCGAACACTTCAGGACAACGCGTGTGTTCTTAGAACACACCCCCATTTTGTTTATTTACGAACATTTCAGGACACCGAGACAGTTCTTAGAACACTTTCAACTTGCCATCGAACAATACGGACAGCGTCTTCAGGACACCCCCTACGAACATTTCAGGACACCACGAGAGTTCTTAGAACACTTTAGGACAGCGCGTGTGTTCTTAGAAAACACCCCCATTTTGTTTATGTGCGAACATTTCAGGACAACGCGAAAGTTCTTAGAACACTTTCAACTTGACAACGAACAATACAGACAGCGTCATCAGATAATCCCCATTTTGTTTATTTGCGAACATTTCAGGACACCCCGAGTGTTCTTAGAACACTTTCAACTTGCCATCGAACAATACGGACAGCGTCTTCAGGACACCCCCTACGAACATTTCAGGACACCCCAAGTGTTCTTAGAACACATTCAACTTGCCACAGAACAATATGTACAGCGTCCCAGAACACCCCCATTTTGTTTATTTGCGAACATTTCAGGACACCGCGAGTGTTCCTAGAACACTTTCAACTTGACAATGAACAATACGGACAGCGTCCTCAGAACACCCCCATATTGTTTATTTGCGAACATTTCAGGACACCTGATTGTTCTAGAACACTTTCAACTTCCCATCGAACAATACGGACAGCGTCTTCAGGACACCCCCTGCGAACATTTCAGGACACCGAGACAGTTCTTAGAACACTTTCAACTTGACAATGAACAATACGGACAGCGTCCTCAGAACATCCCCATTTTGTTTATTTGCAAACATTTCAGGACACCCCGAGTGTTCTTAGAAAACTTTCAACTTGCCATCGAACAATACGGACAGCGTCGTCAGGACACCCCCTATGAACATTTCAGGACAACGCAAGAGTTCTTAGAACACTTTCAACTTGACAACGAGCAATACGGACAGCGTCATCAGACCACCCCCATTTTGTTTGTTTGTGAACATTTCAGAACACCCTGAGTGTTCTTAGAACACATTCAACTTGCCACAGAACAATACGGACAGCGCCCCCAGAACACCCCCATTTTTTATTTGCAAACATTTCAGGACACCGCAAGTGTTCTTAGAGCGTCTTCGGGACACCCCTACGAACATTTCAGGACACCGCAACAGTTCTTAGAACACTTCAGGACAAAGCGTGTGTTCTTAGAACACACCCCCATTTTGTTTATGTACAAACATTTCAGGACAAGGCGAGAGTTCCAAGAACACTTTCAACTTGACAACGAACAATACGGACAGCGTCCTCAGAACACCCCCATTTTGTATATTTGCGAACATTTCAGGACACCCCGAGTGTTCTTAGAACACTTTCATCTTGCCATCGAACAATACGGACAGTGTCTTCAGGGCACCCCCTGCGAACATTTCAAGACACAGAGACAGTTCTTAGAACACTTTCAACTTGCCATCGAACAATACGGACAGCGTCTTCAGGACACCCCCTGCGAACATTTCAGGACACCACGAGAGTTCTTAGAACACTTTCAACTTGACAACCAACAATACGGACAGCGTCCTCAGGTCACCCCCTACAAACATTTCAGGACAACGCGTGTGTTCTTAGAACACACCCCCATTTTGTTTATTTGCGAACATTTCAGGACACTGAGACAGTTCTCAGAACACTTTCAACTTGCCATCGAACAATACGGACAGCGTCTTCAGGACACCCCCTTCGAACATTTCAGGACACTGCAAGAGTTCTTAGAACACTTCAGGACAACGCGTGTGTTCTTAGAACACACCCCCATTTTGTTTATGCGCGAACATTTCAGGACAACGCGAAAGTTCTTAGAACACTTTCAACTTGACAACGAACAATACAGACAGCGTCCTCAGGACACTGCCATTGTGTTTATTTGCGAACATTTCAGGACACCCCGAGTGTTCTTGGAACACTTTCAACTTGCCATCGAACAATTTGGATGGCGTCTTCAGGAGACCCCCTACGAACATTTCAGGACAACGCGAGAGTTCTCAGAACACTTTCAACTTGACAACGAACAATACGGACAGCGTCATCAGATAATCCCCATTTTGTTTATTTGCGAACATTTAAGGACACCTGAGTGTTCTTAGAACACTTTCAACTTCCCATCGAACAATACAGACAGTGTCTTCAGGACACCCCCTGCGAACATTTCAGGACACCGAGACAGTTCTTAGAACACTTTCAACTTGACAATGAACAATACGGACAGCGTCCTCAGAACACCCCCATTTTGTTTATTTGCGAACATTTCAGGACACCCCGAGTGTTCTTAGAACACTTTCAACTTGCCATCGAACAATACGGACAGCGTCGTCAGGACACCCCCTACGAACATTTTAGGACAACGCGAGAGTTCTTAGAACACTTTCAACTTGACAATGAACAATACAGACAGCGTCATCAGACCACCCCCATTTTGTTTATTTGCGAACATTTCAGGACACCCTGAGTGTTCTTAGAACACAATCAACTTGCCACAGAACAATACGGACAGCGCCCCCAGAATACCCCATTTTGTTTATTTGCAAACATTTCAGGACACCGCGAGTGTTCTTAGAGCATCTTCAGGACACCCCCTACGAACATTTCAGGACACCGCGACAGTTCTTAGAACACTTCAGGACAACGCGTGTGTTCTTAGAACACACCCCCATTTTGTTTATGTGCGAACATTTAAGGACAACGCGAAGGTTCTTAGAACACTTTCAACTTGACAACGAACAATACGGACAGCATCCTCAGAACACCCCCATTGTGTTTATTTGCGAACATTCCAGGACACCCCGAGTGTTCTTAGAACACTTTCAACTTGCCATCGAACAATACGGACAGTGTCTTCAGGGCACCCCCTGCGAACATTTCAGGACACAGAGACAGTTCTTAGAACACTTTCAACTTGCCATCGAACAATACGGACAGCGTCTTCAGGACACCCCCTGCGAACATTTCAGGACACCACGAGAGTTCTTAGAACACTTTCAACTTGACAACGAACAATACGGACAGCGTCCTCTTGACACCCCCTACAAACATTTCAGGACAACGCGTGTGTTCTTAGAACACACCCCCATTTTGTTTATTTGCGAACATTTCAGGACACTGAGACAGTTCTTAGAACACTTTCAACTTGCCATCGAACAATACGGACAGCGTCTTCAGGAACCCCCTACAAACATTTCAGGACACCGCAACAGTTCTTAGAACACTTCAGGACAAAGCGTGTGTTCTTAGAACACACCCCCATTTTGTTTATGTACGAACATTTCAGGACAACGCAAGAGTTCCAAGAACACTTTCAACTTGACCACGAACAATACGGACAGCATCCTCAGAACACCCCCATTTTGTATATTTGCGAACATTTCAGGACACCCCGAGTGTTCTTAGAACACTTTCAACTTGCCATCGAACAATACGGACAGTGTCTTCAGGGCACCCCCTGTGAACATTTCAGGACACAGAGACAGTTCTTAGAACACTTTCAACTTGCCATCGAACAATACAGACAGCATCTTCAGGACACCCCCCGCGAACATTTCAGGACACCACAAGAGTTCTTAGAACACTTTCAACTTGACAACGAACAATACGGACAGCGTCCTCAGGACACCCCCTACGAACATTTCAGGACAACGCGTCTGTTCTTAGAACACACCCCCATTTTGTTTATTTGCGAACATTTCAGGACACTGAGACATTTCTTAGAACACTTTCAACTTGCCATCGAACAATACGGACAGCGTCTTCAGGAACCCCCTTCGAACATTTCAGGACACCGCGAGAGTTCTTAGAACACTTCAGGACAACGCGTGTGTTCTTAGAACACACCCCCATTTTGTTTATGTCCGAACATTTCAGGACAACGCGAAAGTTCCTAGAACACTTTCAACTTGACAGCGAACAATACAGACAGCGTCCTCAGAACACCCCCATTGTGTTTATTTGCGAACATTTCAGGAAACCCCGAGTGTTCTTAGAACACTTTCATCTTGCCATCGAACAATACGGACAGCGTCTTCAGGACACCCCCTACGAACATTTCAGGACAACGCGAGTGTTCTAAGAACACTTTCAACTTGACAACGAACAATACGGACAGCGTCATCAGATAATCCCCATTTTGTTTATTTGCGAACATTTCAGGACACCCCGAGTGTTCTTAGAACACATTCAATTTGCCACAGAACAATACGCACAGCGTCCCCAGAACACTCCCATTTTGTTTATTTGCAAACATTTCAGAACACCGCGAGTGTTCTTAGAGCGTCTTCCGGACACCCCCTATGAACATTTCAGGACAACGCGAGAGTTCCTAGAACACTTTCAACTTGACAACGAACAATACAGACAGAGTCCTCAGAACACCCCCATTTTGTTTATTTGCAAATATTTCAGGACACCCGAGTGTTCTTAGAACACTTTCAACTTGCCATCGAACAATACGGACAGCGTCTTCAGGACACCCCATGCAAACATTTCAGGACACCGAGACAGTTCTTAGAACACTTTCAACTTGACAATGAGCAATACGGACAGCGTCCTCAGAACACCCCCATTTTGTTTATTTGCAAACATTTCAGGACACCCCGAGTGTTCCTATAACACTTTCAACTTGCCATCGAACAATACAGACAGCGTCTTCAGGACACCCCCTACGAACATTTCAGGACAACGCAAGGGTTCTTATAACACTTTCAACTTGACAACAAACAATACGGAAAGCGTCATCACACCACCCCCATTTTGTCTATTTGCGAACATTTCAGGACACCCCGAGTGTCCTTAGAACACATTCAACTTGCCACAGAACAATACGGACAGCGTCCCCAGAACACCCCCATTTTGTTTATTTGCGAACATTTCAGGACACCCTGAGTGTTCTTAGAACACATTCAACTTGCCACAGAACAATACGGACAGCGCCCCCAGAACACCCCCATTTTTTTTATTTGCAAACATTTCAGGACACCGCGAGTGTTCTTAGAGCGTCTTCAGGACACCCCCTACAAACATTTCAGGACACCGCAACAGTTCTTAGAACACTTCAGGACAAAGCGTGTGTTCTTAGAACACACCGCCATTTTGTTTATGTACGAACATTTCAGGACAACGCGAGAGTTCCAAGAACACTTTCAACTTGACAACGAACAATACGGACAGCATCCTCAGAACATCCCCATTTTGTATATTTGCGAACATTTCAGGACACCCAGGGTGTTCTTAGAACACTTTCAACTTGCCATCGAACAATACGGACAGTGTCTTCAGGGCACCCCCTGTGAACATTTCAGGACACAGAGACAGTTCTTAGAATACTTTCAACTTGACAACGAACAATACAGACAGCGTCCTCAGTACACCCCCTACAAACATTTCAGGACAACGCGTGTGTTCTTAGAACACACCCCCATTTTGTTTATTTGCAAACAATTCAGGACACTGAGACAGTTCTTAGAACACTTTCAACTTGCCATCGAACAATACGGACAGCGTCTTCAGGAACCCCCTTCGAACATTTCAGGACACCTCGAGAGTTCTTAGAACACTTCAGGACAACGCGTGTGTTCTTAGAACACACCCCCATTTTGTTTATGTGCGAACATTTCAGGACAACGCAAAAGTTCTTAGAACACTTTCAACTTGACAACGAACAATACAGACAGCGTCCTCAGAACACCCCCATTGTGTTTATTTGCGAACATTTCAGGAAACCCCGAGTATTCTTAGAAAACTTTCAACTTGACAACGAACAATACAGACAGCGTCATCACACCACCCCCATTTTGTCTATTTGCGAACATTTCAGGACACCCCGAGTGTCCTCAGAACACATTCAACTTGCCACAGAACAATACGGACATCGTCCCCAGAACACCCCCATTTTGTTTATTTGCGAACATTTCAGGACATCCTGAGTGTTCTTAGAACACATTCAACTTGCCACAGAACAATATGGACAGCGCCCCCAGAACACCCCCATTTTGTTTATTTGCAAACATTTCAGGACACCGCGAGTGTTCTCAGAGCGTCTTCAGGACACCCCCTACGAACATTTCAGGACATCGCAACAGTTCTTAGAACACTTCAGGACAAAGCGTGTGTTCTTAGAACACACCCCCATTTTGTTTATGTCCGAACATTTCAGGACAACGCGAAATTTCTTAGAACACTTTCAACTTGACAACGAATAATACAGACAGCGTCCTCAGAACACCCCCATTGTGTTTATTTGCGAACATTTCAGGAAACCCCGAGTGTTCTTAGAACACTTTCATCTTGCCATCGAACAATACGGACAGCGTCTTCAGGACAACCCCTACGAACATTTCAGGACAACGTGAGAGTTCTTAGAACACTTTCAACTTGACAACGAACAATACGGACAGCGTCTTCAGGACACCCCCTATGAACATTTCAGGACACCGCGAGAGTTCTTAGAACACTTCAGGACAACGCGTGTGTTCTTAGAACACACCCCCATTTTGTTTATGTACGAACATTTCAGGACAACGCGAGAGTTCCTAGAATACTTTCAACTTGACAACGAACAATACAGACAGCGTCCTCAGAACACCCCCATTGTGTTTATTTGCGAACATTTCAGGAAACCCCGAGTGTTCTTAGAAAACTTTCAACTTGCCATCGAACAATACGGACAGCGTCTTCAGGACACCCCCTACGAACATTTCAGGACAACGCGAGAGTTCTTAGAACACTTTCAACTTGACAACAAACAATACGGACAGCGTCATCAGATATTCCCCTTTTTGTTTATTTGCGAACATTTCAGGACACCCCGAGTGTTCTTAGAACACATTCAACTTGCCACAGAACAATGCGCACAGCGTCCCCAGAACACTCCCATTTTGTTTATTTGTGAACATTTCAGGACACCGCGAGTGTTCTTAGAGCGTCTTCAGGACACCCCCTATGAACATTTCAGGACACCGCGAGAGTTCTTAGAACACTTCAGGACAACGCGTGTGTTCTTAGAACACACCCCCATTTTGTTTATGTACGAACATTTCAGGACAACGCGAGAGTTCCTAGAACACTTTCAACTTGACAACGAACAATACAGACAGAGTCCTCAGAACACCCCCATTTTGTTTATTTGCAAATATTTCAGGACACCCGAGTGTTCTTAGAACACTTTCAACTTGCCATCGAACAATACGGACAGCGTCTTCAGGACACCCCATGCAAACATTTCAGGACACCGAGACAGTTCTTAGAACACTTTCAACTTGACAATGAGCAATACGGACAGCGTCCTCAGAACACCCCCATTTTGTTTATTTGCAAACATTTCAGGACACCCCGAGTGTTCCTATAACACTTTCAACTTGCCATTGAACAATACAGACAGCGTCTTCAGGACACCCCCTACGAACATTTCAGGACAACGCAAGGGTTCTTAGAACACTTTCAACTTGACAACAAACAATACGGACAGCGTCATCACACCACCCCCATTTTGTCTATTTGCGAACATTTCAGGACACCCCGAGTGTCCTTAGAACACATTCAACTTGCCACAGAACAATACGGACAGCGTCCCCAGAACACCCCCATTTTGTTTATTTGCGAACATTTCAGGACACCCTGAGTGTTCTTAGAACACATTCAACTTGCCACAAAACAATACAGACAGCACCCCCAGAACACCCCCATTTTGTTTATTTGCAAACATTTCAGGACACCGCGAGTGTTCTTAGAGCGTCTTCAGGACACCCCCTACGAACATTTCAGGACACCGCAACAGTTCTTAGAACACTTCAGGACAAAGCGTGTGTTCTTAGAACACACCGCCATTTTGTTTATGTACGAACATTTCAGGACAACGCGAGAGTTCCAAGAACACTTTCAACTTGACAACGAACAATACGGACAGCATCCTCAGAACACCCCCATTTTCTATATTTGCGAACATTTCAGGACACCCCGGGTGTTCTTAGAACACTTTCAACTTGCCATCGAACAATACGGACAGTGTCTTCAGGGCACCCCCTGTGAACATTTCAGGACACAGAGACAGTTCTTAGAACACTTTCAACTTGCCATCGAACAATACGGACAGCATCTTCAGGACACCCCCCGCGAACATTTCAGGACACCACAAGATTTCTTAGAACTCTTTCAACTTGACAACGAACAATACGGACAGCGTCCTCAGTACACCCCCTACAAACATTTCAGGACAACGCGCGTGTTCTTAGAACACACCCCCATTTTGTTTATTTGCAAACAATTCAGGACACTGAGACAGTTCTTAGAACACTTTCAACTTGCCATCGAACAATACGGACAGCGTCGTCAGGAACCTCCTTCGAACATTTCAGGACACCGCGACAGTTCTTAGAACACTTCAGGACAACGCGTGTGTTCTTAGAACACACCCCCATTTTGTTTATGTACGAACATTTCAGGACAACGCAAGAGTTCCTAGAAAACTTTCAACTTGACAACGAACAATACAGACAGAGTCCTCAGAACACCCCCATTTTGTTTATTTGCAAATATTTCAGGACACCCAAGTGTTCTTAGAACACTTTCAACTTGCCATCGAACAATACGGACAGCGTCTTCAGGTTACCCCATGCAAACATTTCAGGACACCGAGACAGTTCTTAGAACACTTTCAACTTGACAATGAGCAATACGGACAGTGTCCTCAGAACCCCCCATTTTGTTTATTTGCAAACATTTCAGGACACCCCGAGTGTTCCTATAACACTTTCAACTTGCCATCGAACAATACAGACAGCGTCTTCAGGACACACCTTACGAACATTTCAGGACAAACCAAGAGTTCTTAGAACACTTTCAACTTGACAACAAACAACACGGACAGCGTCATAACACCACCCCCATTTTGTCTATTTGCGAACATTTCAGGACACCCCGAGTGTCCTTAGAACACATTCAACTTGCCACAGAACAATACGGACAGCGTCCCCAGAACACCCCCATTTTGTTTATTTGCAAACATTTCAGGACACCCCTAGTGTTCTTAGAACACATTCAACTTGCCACATAACAATACGGACAGCGCCCCCAGAACACCCCCATTTTGTTTATTTGCAAACATTTCAGGACACCGCGAGTGTTCTTAGAGCGTCTTCAGGACACCCCCTACGAACATTTCAGGACACCGCAACAGTTCTTAGAACACTTCAGGACAAAGCGTGTGTTCTTAGAACACACCGCCATTTTGTTTATGTACGAACATTTCAGGACAACGCGAGAGTTCCAAGAACACTTTCAACTTGACAACGAACGATACGGACAGCATCCTCAGAACACCCCCATTTTGTATATTTGCGAACATTTCAGGACACCCCGGGTGTTCTTAGAACACTTTCAACTTGCCATCGAACAATACGGACAGTGTCTTCAGGGCACCCCCTGTGAACATTTCAGGACACAGAGACAGTTCTTAGAACACTTTCAACTTGCCATCGAACAATACGGACAGCATCTTCAGGACACCCCCCGCGAACATTTCAGGACACCACAAGAGTTCTTAGAACACTTTCAACTTGACAACGAACAATACGGACAGCGTCCTCAGTACACCCCCTACAAACATTTCAGGACAACGCGTGTGTTCTTAGAACACACCCCCATTTTGTTTATTTGCAAACAATTCAGGACACTGAGACAGTTCTTAGAACACTTTCAACTTGCCATCGAACAATACGGACAGCGTCTTCAGGAACCCCCTTCGAACATTTCAGGACACCGCGACAGTTCTTAGAACACTTCAGGACAACGCGTGTGTTCTTAGAACACACCCCCATTTTGCTTATGTACGAACATTTCAGGACAACGCAAGAGTTCCTAGAAAACTTTCAACTTGACAACGAACAATACAGACAGAGTCCTCAGAACACCCCCATTTTGTTTATTTGCAAATATTTCAGGACACCCGAGTGTTCTTAGAACACTTTCAACTTGCCATCGAACAATACGGACAGCGTCTTCAGGTTACCCCATGCAAACATTTCAGGACACCGAGACAGTTCTTAGAACACTTTCAACTTGACAATGAGCAATACGGACAGTGTCCTCAGAACACCCCCATTTTGTTTATTTGCAAACATTTCAGGACACCCCGAGTGTTCCTATAACACTTTCAACTTGCCATCGAACAATACAGACAGCGTCTTCAGGACACACCTTACGAACATTTCAGGACAAACCAAGAGTTCTTATAACACTTTCAACTTGACAACAAACAATACGGACAGCGTCATCAGACCACCCCCATTTTGTCTATTTGCGAACATTTCAGGACACCCCGAGTGTCCTTAGAACACATTCAACTTGCCACAGAACAATACGGACAGCGTCCCCAGAACACCCCCATTTTGTTTATTTGCGAACATTTCAGGACACCTTGAGTGTTCTTAGAACACATTCAACTTGCCACAGAACAATACGGACAGCGCCCCCAGAACACCCACATTTTGTTTATTTGCAAACATTTCAGGGCACCGCAAGTGTTCTTAGAGCGTCTTCAGGACACCCCCTACGAACATTTCAGGACACGCAACAGTTCTTAGAACACTTCAGGACAAAGCGTGTGTTCTTAGAACACACCCCCATTTTGTTTATGTACGAACATTTCAGGACAACGCAAGAGTTCCAAGAACACTTTCAACTTGACAACGAACAATACGGACAGCATCCTCAGAACACCCCCATTTTGTATATTTGCGAACATTTCAGGACACCCCGAGTGTTCTTAGAACACTTTCAACTTGCCATCGAACAATACGGACAGTGTCTTCAGGGCACCCCCTGTGAACATTTCAGGACACAGAGACAGTTCTTAGAACACTTTCAACTTGCCATCGAACAATACGGACAGCATCTTCAGGACACCCCCTGCGAACATTTCAGGACACCACGAGAGTTCTTAGAACACTTTCTACTTGACAACGAACAATACGGACAGCGTCCTCGGGACACACCCTACAAACATTTCAGGACAACGCGTGTGTTCTTAGAACACACCCCCATTTTGTTTATTTGCGAACATTTCAGGACACTGAGACAGTTCTTAGAACACTTTCAACTTGCCATCGAACAATACGGGCAGCGTCTTCAGGACACCCCCTTCGAACATTTCAGGACACCGCGAGAGTTCTTAGAACACTTCAGGACAACGTGTGTGTTCTTAGAACACACCCCCATTTTGTTTATGTGCGAACATTTGAGGACAACACGAAAGTTCTTAGAACACTTTCAACTTGACAACGAACAATACAGACAGCGTCCTCAGAACACCCCCATTGTGTTTATTTGTGAACATTTCAGGACACCCCGAGTGTTCTTAGAACACTTTCAACTTGCCATCGAACAATACGGACAGCGTCTTCAGGACACCCCCTACGAACATTTCAGGACAACGCGAGAGTTCTTAGAACACTTTCAACTTGACAACGAACAATACGGACAGCGTCATCAGATAATCCCCATTTTGTTTATTTGCGAACATTTCAGGACACCCCAAGTGTTCTTAGAACACATTCAACTTGCCACAGAACAAAACGCACAGCATCCCCAGAACACTCCCATTTTGTTTATTTGCAAATATTTCAGGAAACCCGAGTGTTCTTAGAACAATTTCAACTTGCCATCGAACAATACGGACAGCGTCTTCAGGACACCCCATGCGAACATTTCAGGACACCGAGACAGTTCTTAGAACACTTTCAACTTGACAATGAGCAATACGGACAGCGTCCTCAGAACACACCCATTTTGTTTATTTGCAAACATTTCAGGACACCCCGAGTGTTCTTAGAACACTTTCAACTTGCCATCGAACAATACAGACAGCGTCTTCAGGACACCCCCTACGAACATTTCAGGACAACGCAAGAGTTCTTAGAACACTTTCAACTTGACAACAAACAATACGGACAGCGTCATCAGACCACCCCCATTTTGTCTATTTGCGAACATTTCAGGACACCCCGAGTGTCCTTAGAACACATTCAACTTGCCACAGAACAATACGGACAGCGTCCCCAGAACACCCCCATTTGGTTTATTTGCGAACATTTCAGGACACCCTGAGTGTTCTTAGAACACATTCAACTTGTCACAGAACAATACGGACAGCACCCCCAGAACACCCCCATTTTGTTTATTTGCAAACATTTCAGGACACCGCAAGTGTTCTTAGAGCGTCTTCAGGACACCCCCTACGAACATTTCAGGACACCGCAACAGTTCTTAGAACACTTCAGGACAAAGCGTGTGTTCTTAGAACACACCCCCATTTTGTTTATGTACGAACATTTCAGGACAACGCGAGAGTTCCAAGAACACTTTCAACTTGACAGCGAACAATACGGACAGCATCCTCAGAACACCCCCATTTTGTATATTTGCGAACATTTCAGGACACCCCGAGTGTTCTTAGAACACTTTCAACTTGACATCGAACAATACGGACAGTGTCTTTAGGGCACCCCCTGCGAACATTTCAGGACACAGAGACAGTTCTTAGAACACTTTCAACTTGCCATCGAACAATACGGACAGCGTCTTCAGGACACCCCCTTCGAACATTTCAGTACACCGCGAGAGTTCTTAGAACACTTCAGGACAACGCGTGTGTTCTTAGAACACACCCCCATTTTGTTTATGTGCGAACATTTCAGGACAACGCGAAAGTTCTTAGAACACTTTCAACTTGACAACGAACAATACAGACAGCGTCCTCAGAACACCCCCATTGTGTTTATCTGCGAACATTTCAGGAAACCCCGAGTGTTCTTAGAACACTTTCAACTTGCCATCGAACAATACGGACAGCGTCTTCAGGTTACCCCATGCAAACATTTCAGGACACCGAGACAGTTCTTAGAACACTTTCAACTTGACAATGAGCAATACGGACAGTGTCCTCAGAACACCCCCATTTTGTTTATTTGCAAACATTTCAGGACACCCCGAGTGTTCCTATAACACTTTCAACTTGCCATCGAACAATACAGACAGCGTCTTCAGGACACACCTTACGAACATTTCAGGACAAACCAAGAGTTCTTATAACACTTTCAACTTGACAACAAACAATACGGACAGCGTCATCAGACCACCCCCATTTTGTCTATTTGCGAACATTTCAGGACACCCCGAGTGTCCTTAGAACACATTCAACTTGCCACAGAACAATACGGACAGCGTCCCCAGAACACCCCCATTTTGTTTATTTGCGAACATTTCAGGACACCTTGAGTGTTCTTAGAACACATTCAACTTGCCACAGAACAATACGGACAGCGCCCCCAGAACACCCACATTTTGTTTATTTGCAAACATTTCAGGGCACCGCAAGTGTTCTTAGAGCGTCTTCAGGACACCCCCTACGAACATTTCAGGACACGCAACAGTTCTTAGAACACTTCAGGACAAAGCGTGTGTTCTTAGAACACACCCCCATTTTGTTTATGTACGAACATTTCAGGACAACGCAAGAGTTCCAAGAACACTTTCAACTTGACAACGAACAATACGGACAGCATCCTCAGAACACCCCCATTTTGTATATTTGCGAACATTTCAGGACACCCCGAGTGTTCTTAGAACACTTTCAACTTGCCATCGAACAATACGGACAGTGTCTTCAGGGCACCCCCTGTGAACATTTCAGGACACAGAGACAGTTCTTAGAACACTTTCAACTTGCCATCGAACAATACGGACAGCATCTTCAGGACACCCCCTGCGAACATTTCAGGACACCACGAGAGTTCTTAGAACACTTTCTACTTGACAACGAACAATACGGACAGCGTCCTCGGGACACACCCTACAAACATTTCAGGACAACGCGTGTGTTCTTAGAACACACCCCCATTTTGTTTATTTGCGAACATTTCAGGACACTGAGACAGTTCTTAGAACACTTTCAACTTGCCATCGAACAATACGGGCAGCGTCTTCAGGACACCCCCTTCGAACATTTCAGGACACCGCGAGAGTTCTTAGAACACTTCAGGACAACGTGTGTGTTCTTAGAACACACCCCCATTTTGTTTATGTGCGAACATTTGAGGACAACACGAAAGTTCTTAGAACACTTTCAACTTGACAACGAACAATACAGACAGCGTCCTCAGAACACCCCCATTGTGTTTATTTGTGAACATTTCAGGACACCCCGAGTGTTCTTAGAACACTTTCAACTTGCCATCGAACAATACGGACAGCGTCTTCAGGACACCCCCTACGAACATTTCAGGACAACGCGAGAGTTCTTAGAACACTTTCAACTTGACAACGAACAATACGGACAGCGTCATCAGATAATCCCCATTTTGTTTATTTGCGAACATTTCAGGACACCCCAAGTGTTCTTAGAACACATTCAACTTGCCACAGAACAAAACGCACAGCATCCCCAGAACACTCCCATTTTGTTTATTTGCAAATATTTCAGGAAACCCGAGTGTTCTTAGAACAATTTCAACTTGCCATCGAACAATACGGACAGCGTCTTCAGGACACCCCATGCGAACATTTCAGGACACCGAGACAGTTCTTAGAACACTTTCAACTTGACAATGAGCAATACGGACAGCGTCCTCAGAACACACCCATTTTGTTTATTTGCAAACATTTCAGGACACCCCGAGTGTTCTTAGAACACTTTCAACTTGCCATCGAACAATACAGACAGCGTCTTCAGGACACCCCCTACGAACATTTCAGGACAACGCAAGAGTTCTTAGAACACTTTCAACTTGACAACAAACAATACGGACAGCGTCATCAGACCACCCCCATTTTGTCTATTTGCGAACATTTCAGGACACCCCGAGTGTCCTTAGAACACATTCAACTTGCCACAGAACAATACGGACAGCGTCCCCAGAACACCCCCATTTGGTTTATTTGCGAACATTTCAGGACACCCTGAGTGTTCTTAGAACACATTCAACTTGTCACAGAACAATACGGACAGCACCCCCAGAACACCCCCATTTTGTTTATTTGCAAACATTTCAGGACACCGCAAGTGTTCTTAGAGCGTCTTCAGGACACCCCCTACGAACATTTCAGGACACCGCAACAGTTCTTAGAACACTTCAGGACAAAGCGTGTGTTCATAGAACACACCCCCATTTTGTTTATGTACGAACATTTCAGGACAACGCGAGAGTTCCAAGAACACTTTCAACTTGACAGCGAACAATACGGACAGCATCCTCAGAACACCCCCATTTTGTATATTTGCGAACATTTCAGGACACCCCGAGTGTTCTTAGAACACTTTCAACTTGACATCGAACAATACGGACAGTGTCTTTAGGGCACCCCCTGCGAACATTTCAGGACACAGAGACAGTTCTTAGAACACTTTCAACTTGCCATCGAACAATACGGACAGCGTCTTCAGGACACCCCCTTCGAACATTTCAGTACACCGCGAGAGTTCTTAGAACACTTCAGGACAACGCGTGTGTTCTTAGAACACACCCCCATTTTGTTTATGTGCGAACATTTCAGGACAACGCGAAAGTTCTTAGAACACTTTCAACTTGACAACGAACAATACAGACAGCGTCCTCAGAACACCCCCATTGTGTTTATCTGCGAACATTTCAGGAAACCCCGAGTGTTCTTAGAACACTTTCAACTTGCCATCGAACAATACGGACAGCGTCGTCAGGACACCCCCTACGAACATTTTAGGACAACGCGAGAGTTCTTAGAACACTTTCAACTTGACAATGAACAATACAGACAGCGTCATCAGACCACCCACATTTTGTTTATTTGCGAACATTTCAGGACACCCTGAGTGTTCTTAGAACACAATCAACTTGCCACAGAACAATACGGACAGCGCCCCCAGAATACCCCATTTTGTTTATTTGCAAACATTTCAGGACACCGCGAGTGTTCTCAGAGCGTCTTCAGGACACCCCCTACGAACATTTCAGGACATCGCAACAGTTCTTAGAACACTTCAGGACAAAGCGTGTGTTCTTAGAACACACCCCCATTTTGTTTATGTCCGAACATTTCAGGACAACGCGAAATTTCTTAGAACACTTTCAACTTGACAACGAATAATACAGACAGCGTCCTCAGAACACCCCCATTGTGTTTATTTGCGAACATTTCAGGAAACCCCGAGTGTTCTTAGAACACTTTCATCTTGCCATCGAACAATACGGACAGCGTCTTCAGGACAACCCCTACGAACATTTCAGGACAACGTGAGAGTTCTTAGAACACTTTCAACTTGACAACGAACAATACGGACAGCGTCTTCAGGACACCCCCTATGAACATTTCAGGACACCGCGAGAGTTCTTAGAACACTTCAGGACAACGCGTGTGTTCTTAGAACACACCCCCATTTTGTTTATGTACGAACATTTCAGGACAACGCGAGAGTTCCTAGAATACTTTCAACTTGACAACGAACAATACAGACAGCGTCCTCAGAACACCCCCATTGTGTTTATTTGCGAACATTTCAGGAAACCCCGAGTGTTCTTAGAACACTTTCAACTTGCCATCGAACAATACGGACAGCGTCTTCAGGACACCCCCTACGAACATTTCAGGACAACGCGAGAGTTCTTAGAACACTTTCAACTTGACAACAAACAATACGGACAGCGTCATCAGATATTCCCCTTTTTGTTTATTTGCGAACATTTCAGGACACCCCGAGTGTTCTTAGAACACATTCAACTTGCCACAGAACAATGCGCACAGCGTCCCCAGAACACTCCCATTTTGTTTATTTGTGAACATTTCAGGACACCGCGAGTGTTCTTAGAGCGTCTTCAGGACACCCCCTATGAACATTTCAGGACACCGCGAGAGTTCTTAGAACACTTCAGGACAACGCGTGTGTTCTTAGAACACACCCCCATTTTGTTTATGTACGAACATTTCAGGACAACGCGAGAGTTCCTAGAACACTTTCAACTTGACAACGAACAATACAGACAGAGTCCTCAGAACACCCCCATTTTGTTTATTTGCAAATATTTCAGGACACCCGAGTGTTCTTAGAACACTTTCAACTTGCCATCGAACAATACGGACAGCGTCTTCAGGACACCCCATGCAAACATTTCAGGACACCGAGACAGTTCTTAGAACACTTTCAACTTGACAATGAGCAATACGGACAGCGTCCTCAGAACACCCCCATTTTGTTTATTTGCAAACATTTCAGGACACCCCGAGTGTTCCTATAACACTTTCAACTTGCCATTGAACAATACAGACAGCGTCTTCAGGACACCCCCTACGAACATTTCAGGACAACGCAAGGGTTCTTAGAACACTTTCAACTTGACAACAAACAATACGGACAGCGTCATCACACCACCCCCATTTTGTCTATTTGCGAACATTTCAGGACACCCCGAGTGTCCTTAGAACACATTCAACTTGCCACAGAACAATACGGACAGCGTCCCCAGAACACCCCCATTTTGTTTATTTGCGAACATTTCAGGACACCCTGAGTGTTCTTAGAACACATTCAACTTGCCACAAAACAATACAGACAGCACCCCCAGAACACCCCCATTTTGTTTATTTGCAAACATTTCAGGACACCGCGAGTGTTCTTAGAGCGTCTTCAGGACACCCCCTACGAACATTTCAGGACACCGCAACAGTTCTTAGAACACTTCAGGACAAAGCGTGTGTTCTTAGAACACACCGCCATTTTGTTTATGTACGAACATTTCAGGACAACGCGAGAGTTCCAAGAACACTTTCAACTTGACAACGAACAATACGGACAGCATCCTCAGAACACCCCCATTTTCTATATTTGCGAACATTTCAGGACACCCCGGGTGTTCTTAGAACACTTTCAACTTGCCATCGAACAATACGGACAGTGTCTTCAGGGCACCCCCTGTGAACATTTCAGGACACAGAGACAGTTCTTAGAACACTTTCAACTTGCCATCGAACAATACGGACAGCATCTTCAGGACACCCCCCGCGAACATTTCAGGACACCACAAGAGTTCTTAGAACTCTTTCAACTTGACAACGAACAATACGGACAGCGTCCTCAGTACACCCCCTACAAACATTTCAGGACAACGCGCGTGTTCTTAGAACACACCCCCATTTTGTTTATTTGCAAACAATTCAGGACACTGAGACAGTTCTTAGAACACTTTCAACTTGCCATCGAACAATACGGACAGCGTCGTCAGGAACCTCCTTCGAACATTTCAGGACACCGCGACAGTTCTTAGAACACTTCAGGACAACGCGTGTGTTCTTAGAACACACCCCCATTTTGTTTATGTACGAACATTTCAGGACAACGCAAGAGTTCCTAGAAAACTTTCAACTTGACAACGAACAATACAGACAGAGTCCTCAGAACACCCCCATTTTGTTTATTTGCAAATATTTCAGGACACCCAAGTGTTCTTAGAACACTTTCAACTTGCCATCGAACAATACGGACAGCGTCTTCAGGTTACCCCATGCAAACATTTCAGGACACCGAGACAGTTCTTAGAACACTTTCAACTTGACAATGAGCAATACGGACAGTGTCCTCAGAACCCCCCATTTTGTTTATTTGCAAACATTTCAGGACACCCCGAGTGTTCCTATAACACTTTCAACTTGCCATCGAACAATACAGACAGCGTCTTCAGGACACACCTTACGAACATTTCAGGACAAACCAAGAGTTCTTAGAACACTTTCAACTTGACAACAAACAACACGGACAGCGTCATAACACCACCCCCATTTTGTCTATTTGCGAACATTTCAGGACACCCCGAGTGTCCTTAGAACACATTCAACTTGCCACAGAACAATACGGACAGCGTCCCCAGAACACCCCCATTTTGTTTATTTGCAAACATTTCAGGACACCCCTAGTGTTCTTAGAACACATTCAACTTGCCACATAACAATACGGACAGCGCCCCCAGAACACCCCCATTTTGTTTATTTGCAAACATTTCAGGACACCGCGAGTGTTCTTAGAGCGTCTTCAGGACACCCCCTACGAACATTTCAGGACACCGCAACAGTTCTTAGAACACTTCAGGACAAAGCGTGTGTTCTTAGAACACACCGCCATTTTGTTTATGTACGAACATTTCAGGACAACGCGAGAGTTCCAAGAACACTTTCAACTTGACAACGAACGATACGGACAGCATCCTCAGAACACCCCCATTTTGTATATTTGCGAACATTTCAGGACACCCCGGGTGTTCTTAGAACACTTTCAACTTGCCATCGAACAATACGGACAGTGTCTTCAGGGCACCCCCTGTGAACATTTCAGGACACAGAGACAGTTCTTAGAACACTTTCAACTTGCCATCGAACAATACGGACAGCATCTTCAGGACACCCCCCGCGAACATTTCAGGACACCACAAGAGTTCTTAGAACACTTTCAACTTGACAACGAACAATACGGACAGCGTCCTCAGTACACCCCCTACAAACATTTCAGGACAACGCGTGTGTTCTTAGAACACACCCCCATTTTGTTTATTTGCAAACAATTCAGGACACTGAGACAGTTCTTAGAACACTTTCAACTTGCCATCGAACAATACGGACAGCGTCTTCAGGAACCCCCTTCGAACATTTCAGGACACCGCGACAGTTCTTAGAACACTTCAGGACAACGCGTGTGTTCTTAGAACACACCCCCATTTTGCTTATGTACGAACATTTCAGGACAACGCAAGAGTTCCTAGAAAACTTTCAACTTGACAACGAACAATACAGACAGAGTCCTCAGAACACCCCCATTTTGTTTATTTGCAAATATTTCAGGACACCCGAGTGTTCTTAGAACACTTTCAACTTGCCATCGAACAATACGGACAGCGTCTTCAGGTTACCCCATGCAAACATTTCAGGACACCGAGACAGTTCCTAGAACACTTTCAACTTGACAACGAACAATACAGACAGAGTCCTCAGAACACCCCCATTTTGTTTATTTGCAAATATTTCAGGACACCCGAGTGTTCTTAGAACACTTTCAACTTGCCATCGAACAATACGGACAGCGTCTTCAGGACACCCCATGCAAACATTTCAGGACACCGAGACAGTTCTTAGAACACTTTCAACTTGACAATGAGCAATACGGACAGCGTCCTCAGAACACCCCCATTTTGTTTATTTGCAAACATTTCAGGACACCCCGAGTGTTCCTATAACACTTTCAACTTGCCATCGAACAATACAGACAGCGTCTTCAGGACACCCCCTACGAACATTTCAGGACAACGCAAGGGTTCTTATAACACTTTCAACTTGACAACAAACAATACGGAAAGCGTCATCACACCACCCCCATTTTGTCTATTTGCGAACATTTCAGGACACCCCGAGTGTCCTTAGAACACATTCAACTTGCCACAGAACAATACGGACAGCGTCCCCAGAACACCCCCATTTTGTTTATTTGCGAACATTTCAGGACACCCTGAGTGTTCTTAGAACACATTCAACTTGCCACAGAACAATACGGACAGCGCCCCCAGAACACCCCCATTTTTTTTATTTGCAAACATTTCAGGACACCGCGAGTGTTCTTAGAGCGTCTTCAGGACACCCCCTACAAACATTTCAGGACACCGCAACAGTTCTTAGAACACTTCAGGACAAAGCGTGTGTTCTTAGAACACACCGCCATTTTGTTTATGTACGAACATTTCAGGACAACGCGAGAGTTCCAAGAACACTTTCAACTTGACAACGAACAATACAGACGGCGTCCTCAGAACACCCCCATTGTGTTTATTTGCGAACATTTCAGGAAACCCTGAGTGTTCTTAGAACACTTTCATCTTGCCATCGAACATTACGGACAGCGTCTTCAGGACACCCCCTACGAACATTTCAGGACAACGCGAGTGTTCTAAGAACACTTTCAACTTGACAACGAACAATACGGACAGCGTCATCAGATAATCCCCATTTTGTTTATTTGCGAACATTTCAGGACACCCCGAGTGTTCTTAGAACACATTCAATTTGCCACAGAACAATACGCACAGCGTCCCCAGAACACTCCCATTTTGTTTATTTGCAAACATTTCAGAACACCGCGAGTGTTCTTAGAGCGTCTTCCGGACACCCCCTATGAACATTTCAGGACAACGCGAGAGTTCCTAGAACACTTTCAACTTGACAACGAACAATACAGACAGAGTCCTCAGAACACCCCCATTTTGTTTATTTGCAAATATTTCAGGACACCCGAGTGTTCTTAGAACACTTTCAACTTGCCATCGAACAATACGGACAGCGTCTTCAGGACACCCCATGCAAACATTTCAGGACACCGAGACAGTTCTTAGAACACTTTCAACTTGACAATGAGCAATACGGACAGCGTCCTCAGAACACCCCCATTTTGTTTATTTGCAAACATTTCAGGACACCCCGAGTGTTCCTATAACACTTTCAACTTGCCATCGAACAATACAGACAGCGTCTTCAGGACACCCCCTACGAACATTTCAGGACAACGCAAGGGTTCTTATAACACTTTCAACTTGACAACAAACAATACGGAAAGCGTCATCACACCACCCCCATTTTGTCTATTTGCGAACATTTCAGGACACCCCGAGTGTCCTTAGAACACATTCAACTTGCCACAGAACAATACGGACAGCGTCCCCAGAACACCCCCATTTTGTTTATTTGCGAACATTTCAGGACACCCTGAGTGTTCTTAGAACACATTCAACTTGCCACAGAACAATACGGACAGCGCCCCCAGAACACCCCCATTTTTTTTATTTGCAAACATTTCAGGACACCGCGAGTGTTCTTAGAGCGTCTTCAGGACACCCCCTACAAACATTTCAGGACACCGCAACAGTTCTTAGAACACTTCAGGACAAAGCGTGTGTTCTTAGAACACACCGCCATTTTGTTTATGTACGAACATTTCAGGACAACGCGAGAGTTCCAAGAACACTTTCAACTTGACAACGAACAATACAGACGGCGTCCTCAGAACACCCCCATTGTGTTTATTTGCGAACATTTCAGGAAACCCTGAGTGTTCTTAGAACACTTTCATCTTGCCATCGAACATTACGGACAGCGTCTTCAGGACACCCCCTACGAACATTTCAGGACAACGCGAGTGTTCTAAGAACACTTTCAACTTGACAACGAACAATACGGACAGCGTCATCAGATAATCCCCATTTTGTTTATTTGCGAACATTTCAGGACACCCCGAGTGTTCTTAGAACACATTCAATTTGCCACAGAACAATACGCACAGCGTCCCCAGAACACTCCCATTTTGTTTATTTGCAAACATTTCAGAACACCGCGAGTGTTCTTAGAGCGTCTTCCGGACACCCCCTATGAACATTTCAGGACAACGCGAGAGTTCCTAGAACACTTTCAACTTGACAACGAACAATACAGACAGAGTCCTCAGAACACCCCCATTTTGTTTATTTGCAAATATTTCAGGACACCCGAGTGTTCTTAGAACACTTTCAACTTGCCATCGAACAATACGGACAGCGTCTTCAGGACACCCCATGCAAACATTTCAGGACACCGAGACAGTTCTTAGAACACTTTCAACTTGACAATGAGCAATACGGACAGCGTCCTCAGAACACCCCCATTTTGTTTATTTGCAAACATTTCAGGACACCCCGAGTGTTCCTATAACACTTTCAACTTGCCATCGAACAATACAGACAGCGTCTTCAGGACACCCCCTACGAACATTTCAGGACAACGCAAGGGTTCTTATAACACTTTCAACTTGACAACAAACAATACGGAAAGCGTCATCACACCACCCCCATTTTGTCTATTTGCGAACATTTCAGGACACCCCGAGTGTCCTTAGAACACATTCAACTTGCCACAGAACAATACGGACAGCGTCCCCAGAACACCCCCATTTTGTTTATTTGCGAACATTTCAGGACACCCTGAGTGTTCTTAGAACACATTCAACTTGCCACAGAACAATACGGACAGCGCCCCCAGAACACCCCCATTTTTTTTATTTGCAAACATTTCAGGACACCGCGAGTGTTCTTAGAGCGTCTTCAGGACACCCCCTACAAACATTTCAGGACACCGCAACAGTTCTTAGAACACTTCAGGACAAAGCGTGTGTTCTTAGAACACACCGCCATTTTGTTTATGTACGAACATTTCAGGACAACGCGAGAGTTCCAAGAACACTTTCAACTTGACAACGAACAATACAGACGGCGTCCTCAGAACACCCCCATTGTGTTTATTTGCGAACATTTCAGGAAACCCTGAGTGTTCTTAGAACACTTTCATCTTGCCATCGAACATTACGGACAGCGTCTTCAGGACACCCCCTACGAACATTTCAGGACAACGCGAGTGTTCTAAGAACACTTTCAACTTGACAACGAACAATACGGACAGCGTCATCAGATAATCCCCATTTTGTTTATTTGCGAACATTTCAGGACACCCCGAGTGTTCTTAGAACACATTCAATTTGCCACAGAACAATACGCACAGCGTCCCCAGAACACTCCCATTTTGTTTATTTGCAAACATTTCAGAACACCGCGAGTGTTCTTAGAGCGTCTTCCGGACACCCCCTATGAACATTTCAGGACAACGCGAGAGTTCCTAGAACACTTTCAACTTGACAACGAACAATACAGACAGAGTCCTCAGAACACCCCCATTTTGTTTATTTGCAAATATTTCAGGACACCCGAGTGTTCTTAGAACACTTTCAACTTGCCATCGAACAATACGGACAGCGTCTTCAGGACACCCCATGCAAACATTTCAGGACACCGAGACAGTTCTTAGAACACTTTCAACTTGACAATGAGCAATACGGACAGCGTCCTCAGAACACCCCCATTTTGTTTATTTGCAAACATTTCAGGACACCCCGAGTGTTCCTATAACACTTTCAACTTGCCATCGAACAATACAGACAGCGTCTTCAGGACACCCCCTACGAACATTTCAGGACAACGCAAGGGTTCTTATAACACTTTCAACTTGACAACAAACAATACGGAAAGCGTCATCACACCACCCCCATTTTGTCTATTTGCGAACATTTCAGGACACCCCGAGTGTCCTTAGAACACATTCAACTTGCCACAGAACAATACGGACAGCGTCCCCAGAACACCCCCATTTTGTTTATTTGCGAACATTTCAGGACACCCTGAGTGTTCTTAGAACACATTCAACTTGCCACAGAACAATACGGACAGCGCCCCCAGAACACCCCCATTTTTTTTATTTGCAAACATTTCAGGACACCGCGAGTGTTCTTAGAGCGTCTTCAGGACACCCCCTACAAACATTTCAGGACACCGCAACAGTTCTTAGAACACTTCAGGACAAAGCGTGTGTTCTTAGAACACACCGCCATTTTGTTTATGTACGAACATTTCAGGACAGCGCGAGAGTTCCAAGAACACTTTCAACTTGACAACGAACAATACAGACGGCGTCCTCAGAACACCCCCATTGTGTTTATTTGCGAACATTTCAGGAAACCCTGAGTGTTCTTAGAACACTTTCATCTTGCCATCGAACATTACGGACAGCGTCTTCAGGACACCCCCTACGAACATTTCAGGACAACGCGAGTGTTCTAAGAACACTTTCAACTTGACAACGAACAATACGGACAGCGTCATCAGATAATCCCCATTTTGTTTATTTGCGAACATTTCAGGACACCCCGAGTGTTCTTAGAACACATTCAATTTGCCACAGAACAATACGCACAGCGTCCCCAGAACACTCCCATTTTGTTTATTTGCAAACATTTCAGAACACCGCGAGTGTTCTTAGAGCGTCTTCCGGACACCCCCTATGAACATTTCAGGACAACGCGAGAGTTCCTAGAACACTTTCAACTTGACAACGAACAATACAGACAGAGTCCTCAGAACACCCCCATTTTGTTTATTTGCAAATATTTCAGGACACCCGAGTGTTCTTAGAACACTTTCAACTTGCCATCGAACAATACGGACAGCGTCTTCAGGACACCCCATGCAAACATTTCAGGACACCGAGACAGTTCTTAGAACACTTTCAACTTGACAATGAGCAATACGGACAGCGTCCTCAGAACACCCCCATTTTGTTTATTTGCAAACATTTCAGGACACCCCGAGTGTTCCTATAACACTTTCAACTTGCCATCGAACAATACAGACAGCGTCTTCAGGACACCCCCTACGAACATTTCAGGACAACGCAAGGGTTCTTATAACACTTTCAACTTGACAACAAACAATACGGAAAGCGTCATCACACCACCCCCATTTTGTCTATTTGCGAACATTTCAGGACACCCCGAGTGTCCTTAGAACACATTCAACTTGCCACAGAACAATACGGACAGCGTCCCCAGAACACCCCCATTTTGTTTATTTGCGAACATTTCAGGACACCCTGAGTGTTCTTAGAACACATTCAACTTGCCACAGAACAATACGGACAGCGCCCCCAGAACACCCCCATTTTTTTTATTTGCAAACATTTCAGGACACCGCGAGTGTTCTTAGAGCGTCTTCAGGACACCCCCTACAAACATTTCAGGACACCGCAACAGTTCTTAGAACACTTCAGGACAAAGCGTGTGTTCTTAGAACACACCGCCATTTTGTTTATGTACGAACATTTCAGGACAACGCGAGAGTTCCAAGAACACTTTCAACTTGACAACGAACAATACGGACAGCATCCTCAGAACATCCCCATTTTGTATATTTGCGAACATTTCAGGACACCCAGGGTGTTCTTAGAACACTTTCAACTTGCCATCGAACAATACGGACAGTGTCTTCAGGGCACCCCCTGTGAACATTTCAGGACACAGAGACAGTTCTTAGAATACTTTCAACTTGACAACGAACAATACAGACAGCGTCCTCAGTACACCCCCTACAAACATTTCAGGACAACGCGTGTGTTCTTAGAACACACCCCCATTTTGTTTATTTGCAAACAATTCAGGACACTGAGACAGTTCTTAGAACACTTTCAACTTGCCATCGAACAATACGGACAGCGTCTTCAGGAACCCCCTTCGAACATTTCAGGACACCTCGAGAGTTCTTAGAACACTTCAGGACAACGCGTGTGTTCTTAGAACACACCCCCATTTTGTTTATGTGCGAACATTTCAGGACAACGCAAAAGTTCTTAGAACACTTTCAACTTGACAACGAACAATACAGACAGCGTCCTCAGAACACCCCCATTGTGTTTATTTGCGAACATTTCAGGAAACCCCGAGTATTCTTAGAAAACTTTCAACTTGACAACGAACAATACAGACAGCGTCATCACACCACCCCCATTTTGTCTATTTGCGAACATTTCAGGACACCCCGAGTGTCCTCAGAACACATTCAACTTGCCACAGAACAATACGGACATCGTCCCCAGAACACCCCCATTTTGTTTATTTGCGAACATTTCAGGACATCCTGAGTGTTCTTAGAACACATTCAACTTGCCACAGAACAATATGGACAGCGCCCCCAGAACACCCCCATTTTGTTTATTTGCAAACATTTCAGGACACCGCGAGTGTTCTCAGAGCGTCTTCAGGACACCCCCTACGAACATTTCAGGACATCGCAACAGTTCTTAGAACACTTCAGGACAAAGCGTGTGTTCTTAGAACACACCCCCATTTTGTTTATGTCCGAACATTTCAGGACAACGCGAAATTTCTTAGAACACTTTCAACTTGACAACGAATAATACAGACAGCGTCCTCAGAACACCCCCATTGTGTTTATTTGCGAACATTTCAGGAAACCCCGAGTGTTCTTAGAACACTTTCATCTTGCCATCGAACAATACGGACAGCGTCTTCAGGACAACCCCTACGAACATTTCAGGACAACGTGAGAGTTCTTAGAACACTTTCAACTTGACAACGAACAATACGGACAGCGTCTTCAGGACACCCCCTATGAACATTTCAGGACACCGCGAGAGTTCTTAGAACACTTCAGGACAACGCGTGTGTTCTTAGAACACACCCCCATTTTGTTTATGTACGAACATTTCAGGACAACGCGAGAGTTCCTAGAATACTTTCAACTTGACAACGAACAATACAGACAGCGTCCTCAGAACACCCCCATTGTATTTATTTGCGAACATTTCAGGAAACCCCGAGTGTTCTTAGAACACTTTCAACTTGCCATCGAACAATACGGACAGCGTCTTCAGGACACCCCCTACGAACATTTCAGGACAACGCGAGAGTTCTTAGAACACTTTCAACTTGACAACAAACAATACGGACAGCGTCATCAGATATTCCCCTTTTTGTTTATTTGCGAACATTTCAGGACACCCCGAGTGTTCTTAGAACACATTCAACTTGCCACAGAACAATGCGCACAGCGTCCCCAGAACACTCCCATTTTGTTTATTTGTGAACATTTCAGGACACCGCGAGTGTTCTTAGAGCGTCTTCAGGACACCCCCTATGAACATTTCAGGACACCGCGAGAGTTCTTAGAACACTTCAGGACAACGCGTGTGTTCTTAGAACACACCCCCATTTTGTTTATGTACGAACATTTCAGGACAACGCGAGAGTTCCTAGAACACTTTCAACTTGACAACGAACAATACAGACAGAGTCCTCAGAACACCCCCATTTTGTTTATTTGCAAATATTTCAGGACACCCGAGTGTTCTTAGAACACTTTCAACTTGCCATCGAACAATACGGACAGCGTCTTCAGGACACCCCATGCAAACATTTCAGGACACCGAGACAGTTCTTAGAACACTTTCAACTTGACAATGAGCAATACGGACAGCGTCCTCAGAACACCCCCATTTTGTTTATTTGCAAACATTTCAGGACACCCCGAGTGTTCCTATAACACTTTCAACTTGCCATTGAACAATACAGACAGCGTCTTCAGGACACCCCCTACGAACATTTCAGGACAACGCAAGGGTTCTTAGAACACTTTCAACTTGACAACAAACAATACGGACAGCGTCATCACACCACCCCCATTTTGTCTATTTGCGAACATTTCAGGACACCCCGAGTGTCCTTAGAACACATTCAACTTGCCACAGAACAATACGGACAGCGTCCCCAGAACACCCCCATTTTGTTTATTTGCGAACATTTCAGGACACCCTGAGTGTTCTTAGAACACATTCAACTTGCCACAAAACAATACAGACAGCACCCCCAGAACACCCCCATTTTGTTTATTTGCAAACATTTCAGGACACCGCGAGTGTTCTTAGAGCGTCTTCAGGACACCCCCTACGAACATTTCAGGACACCGCAACAGTTCTTAGAACACTTCAGGACAAAGCGTGTGTTCTTAGAACACACCGCCATTTTGTTTATGTACGAACATTTCAGGACAACGCGAGAGTTCCAAGAACACTTTCAACTTGACAACGAACAATACGGACAGCATCCTCAGAACACCCCCATTTTCTATATTTGCGAACATTTCAGGACACCCCGGGTGTTCTTAGAACACTTTCAACTTGCCATCGAACAATACGGACAGTGTCTTCAGGGCACCCCCTGTGAACATTTCAGGACACAGAGACAGTTCTTAGAACACTTTCAACTTGCCATCGAACAATACGGACAGCATCTTCAGGACACCCCCCGCGAACATTTCAGGACACCACAAGAGTTCTTAGAACTCTTTCAACTTGACAACGAACAATACGGACAGCGTCCTCAGTACACCCCCTACAAACATTTCAGGACAACGCGCGTGTTCTTAGAACACACCCCCATTTTGTTTATTTGCAAACAATTCAGGACACTGAGACAGTTCTTAGAACACTTTCAACTTGCCATCGAACAATACGGACAGCGTCGTCAGGAACCTCCTTCGAACATTTCAGGACACCGCGACAGTTCTTAGAACACTTCAGGACAACGCGTGTGTTCTTAGAACACACCCCCATTTTGTTTATGTACGAACATTTCAGGACAACGCAAGAGTTCCTAGAAAACTTTCAACTTGACAACGAACAATACAGACAGAGTCCTCAGAACACCCCCATTTTGTTTATTTGCAAATATTTCAGGACACCCAAGTGTTCTTAGAACACTTTCAACTTGCCATCGAACAATACGGACAGCGTCTTCAGGTTACCCCATGCAAACATTTCAGGACACCGAGACAGTTCTTAGAACACTTTCAACTTGACAATGAGCAATACGGACAGTGTCCTCAGAACCCCCCATTTTGTTTATTTGCAAACATTTCAGGACACCCCGAGTGTTCCTATAACACTTTCAACTTGCCATCGAACAATACAGACAGCGTCTTCAGGACACACCTTACGAACATTTCAGGACAAACCAAGAGTTCTTAGAACACTTTCAACTTGACAACAAACAACACGGACAGCGTCATAACACCACCCCCATTTTGTCTATTTGCGAACATTTCAGGACACCCCGAGTGTCCTTAGAACACATTCAACTTGCCACAGAACAATACGGACAGCGTCCCCAGAACACCCCCATTTTGTTTATTTGCAAACATTTCAGGACACCCCTAGTGTTCTTAGAACACATTCAACTTGCCACATAACAATACGGACAGCGCCCCCAGAACACCCCCATTTTGTTTATTTGCAAACATTTCAGGACACCGCGAGTGTTCTTAGAGCGTCTTCAGGACACCCCCTACGAACATTTCAGGACACCGCAACAGTTCTTAGAACACTTCAGGACAAAGCGTGTGTTCTTAGAACACACCGCCATTTTGTTTATGTACGAACATTACAGGACAACGCGAGACTTCCAAGAACACTTTCAACTTGACAACGAACGATACGGACAGCATCCTCAGAACACCCCCATTTTGTATATTTGCGAACATTTCAGGACACCCCGGGTGTTCTTAGAACACTTTCAACTTGCCATCGAACAATACGGACAGTGTCTTCAGGGCACCCCCTGTGAACATTTCAGGACACAGAGACAGTTCTTAGAACACTTTCAACTTGCCATCGAACAATACGGACAGCATCTTCAGGACACCCCCCGCGAACATTTCAGGACACCACAAGAGTTCTTAGAACACTTTCAACTTGACAACGAACAATACGGACAGCGTCCTCAGTACACCCCCTACAAACATTTCAGGACAACGCGTGTGTTCTTAGAACACACCCCCATTTTGTTTATTTGCAAACAATTCAGGACACTGAGACAGTTCTTAGAACACTTTCAACTTGCCATCGAACAATACGGACAGCGTCTTCAGGAACCCCCTTCGAACATTTCAGGACACCGCGACAGTTCTTAGAACACTTCAGGACAACGCGTGTGTTCTTAGAACACACCCCCATTTTGCTTATGTACGAACATTTCAGGACAACGCAAGAGTTCCTAGAAAACTTTCAACTTGACAACGAACAATACAGACAGAGTCCTCAGAACACCCCCATTTTGTTTATTTGCAAATATTTCAGGACACCCGAGTGTTCTTAGAACACTTTCAACTTGCCATCGAACAATACGGACAGCGTCTTCAGGTTACCCCATGCAAACATTTCAGGACACCGAGACAGTTCTTAGAACACTTTCAACTTGACAATGAGCAATACGGACAGTGTCCTCAGAACACCCCCATTTTGTTTATTTGCAAACATTTCAGGACACCCCGAGTGTTCCTATAACACTTTCAACTTGCCATCGAACAATACACACAGCGTCTTCAGGACACACCTTACGAACATTTCAGGACAAACCAAGAGTTCTTATAACACTTTCAACTTGACAACAAACAATACGGACAGCGTCATCAGACCACCCCCATTTTGTCTATTTGCGAACATTTCAGGACACCCCGAGTGTCCTTAGAACACATTCAACTTGCCACAGAACAATACGGACAGCGTCCCCAGAACACCCCCATTTTGTTTATTTGCGAACATTTCAGGACACCTTGAGTGTTCTTAGAACACATTCAACTTGCCACAGAACAATACGGACAGCGCCCCCAGAACACCCACATTTTGTTTATTTGCAAACATTTCAGGGCACCGCATGTGTTCTTAGAGCGTCTTCAGGACACCCCCTACGAACATTTCAGGACACGCAACAGTTCTTAGAACACTTCAGGACAAAGCGTGTGTTCTTAGAACACACCCCCATTTTGTTTATGTACGAACATTTCAGGACAACGCAAGAGTTCCAAGAACACTTTCAACTTGACAACGAACAATACGGACAGCATCCTCAGAACACCCCCATTTTGTATATTTGCGAACATTTCAGGACACCCCGAGTGTTCTTAGAACACTTTCAACTTGCCATCGAACAATACGGACAGTGTCTTCAGGGCACCCCCTGTGAACATTTCAGGACACAGAGACAGTTCTTAGAACACTTTCAACTTGCCATCGAACAATACGGACAGCATCTTCAGGACACCCCCTGCGAACATTTCAGGACACCACGAGAGTTCTTAGAACACTTTCTACTTGACAACGAACAATACGGACAGCGTCCTCGGGACACACC
The DNA here is from genome assembly GCF_040938575.1 of Ambystoma mexicanum. Taxonomy (NCBI): domain Eukaryota; kingdom Metazoa; phylum Chordata; class Amphibia; order Caudata; family Ambystomatidae; genus Ambystoma; species Ambystoma mexicanum. Next base: position 849,526,156 of record NC_090935.1, read on the forward strand.
CTACAAACATTTCAGGACAACGCGTGTGTTCTTAGAACACACCCCCATTTTGTTTATTTGCGAACATTTCAGGACACTGAGACAGTTCTTAGAACACTTTCAACTTGCCATCGAACAATACGGGCAGCGTCTTCAGGACACCCCCTTCGAACATTTCAGGACACCGCGAGAGTTCTTAGAACACTTCAGGACAACGTGTGTGTTCTTAGAACACACCCCCATTTTGTTTATGTGCGAACATTTCAGGACAACACGAAAGTTCTTAGAACACTTTCAACTTGACAACGAACAATACAGACAGCGTCCTCAGAACACCCCCATTGTGTTTATTTGTGAACATTTCAGGACACCCCGAGTGTTCTTAGAACACTTTCAACTTGCCATCGAACAATACGGACAGCGTCTTCAGGACACCCCCTACGAACATTTCAGGACAACGCGAGAGTTCTTAGAACACTTTCAACTTGACAACGAACAATACGGACAGCGTCATCAGATAATCCCCATTTTGTTTATTTGCGAACATTTCAGGACACCCCAAGTGTTCTTAGAACACATTCAACTTGCCACAGAACAAAACGCACAGCATCCCCAGAACACTCCCATTTTGTTTATTTGCAAATATTTCAGGAAACCCGAGTGTTCTTAGAACAATTTCAACTTGCCATCGAACAATACGGACAGCGTCTTCAGGACACCCCATGCGAACATTTCAGGACACCGAGACAGTTCTTAGAACACTTTCAACTTGACAATGAGCAATACGGACAGCGTCCTCAGAACACACCCATTTTGTTTATTTGCAAACATTTCAGGACACCCCGAGTGTTCTTAGAACACTTTCAACTTGCCATCGAACAATACAGACAGCGTCTTCAGGACACCCCCTACGAACATTTCAGGACAACGCAAGAGTTCTTAGAACACTTTCAACTTGACAACAAACAATACGGACAGCGTCATCAGACCACCCCCATTTTGTCTATTTGCGAACATTTCAGGACACCCCGAGTGTCCTTAGAACACATTCAACTTGCCACAGAACAATACGGACAGCGTCCCCAGAACACCCCCATTTGGTTTATTTGCGAACATTTCAGGACACCCTGAGTGTTCTTAGAACACATTCAACTTGTCACAGAACAATACGGACAGCACCCCCAGAACACCCCCATTTTGTTTATTTGCAAACATTTCAGGACACCGCAAGTGTTCTTAGAGCATCTTCAGGACACCCCCTACGAACATTTCAGGACACCGCAACAGTTCTTAGAACACTTCAGGACAAAGCGTGTGTTCTTAGAACACACCCCCATTTTGTTTATGTACGAACATTTCAGGACAACGCGAGAGTTCCAAGAACACTTTCAACTTGACAGCGAACAATACGGACAGCATCCTCAGAACACCCCCATTTTGTATATTTGCGAACATTTCAGGACACCCCGAGTGTTCTTAGAACACTTTCAACTTGACATCGAACAATACGGACAGTGTCTTTAGGGCACCCCCTGCGAACATTTCAGGACACAGAGACAGTTCTTAGAACACTTTCAACTTGCCATCGAACAATACGGACAGCGTCTTCAGGACACCCCCTTCGAACATTTCAGTACACCGCGAGAGTTCTTAGAACACTTCAGGACAACGCGTGTGTTCTTAGAACACACCCCCATTTTGTTTATGTGCGAACATTTCAGGACAACGCGAAAGTTCTTAGAACACTTTCAACTTGACAACGAACAATACAGACAGCTTCCTCAGAACACCCCCATTGTGTTTATCTGCGAACATTTCAGGAAACCCCGAGTGTTCTTAGAACACTTTCAACTTGCCATCGAACAATACGGACAGCGTCTTCAGGACACCCCCTACGAACATTTCAGGCCAACGCGAGAGTTCTTAGAACACTTTCAACTTGACAACGAACAATACAGACAGCTTCATCAGATAATCCCCATTTTGTTTATTTGCGAACATTTCAGGACACCCCGAGTGTTCTTAGAACACATTCAACTTGCCACAGAACAATACGCACAGCGTCCCCAGAACACTCCCATTTTGTTTATTTGCGAACATTTCAGGACACCGCGAGTGTTCTTAGAGCGTCTTCAGGACACCCCCTATGAACATTTCAGGACACCGCGAGAGTTCTTAGAACACTTCAGGACAACGCGTGTGTTCTTCTTAGAACACACACCCATTTTGTTTATGTACGAACATTTCAGGACAACGCGAGAGTTCCTATAACACTTTCAACTTGACAACGAACAATACAGACAGAGTCCTCAGAACACCCTCATTTTGTTTATTTGCAAATATTTCAGGACACCCAAGTGTTCTTAGAACACTTTCAACTTGCCATCGAACAATACGGACAGCGTCTTCAGGATACCCCAGGCAAACATTTCAGGACACCGAGACAGTTCTTAGAACACTTTCAACTTGACAATGAGCAATACGGACAGCGTCCTCAGAACACCCCCATTTTGTTTATTTGCAAACATTTTGGGACACCCCGAGTGTTCCTATAACACTTTCAACTTGCCATCGAACAATACAGACAGCGTCTTCAGGACACCCCCTACGAACATTTCAGGACAACGCAAGAGTTCTTAGAACACTTTCAACTTGACAACGAACAATACGGACAGCGTCCTCAGGACACCCCCTACAAACATTTCAGGACAACGCGTGTGTTCTTACAACACACCCCCATTTTGTTTATTTGCGAACATTTCAGGACACTGAGACAGTTCTTAGAACACTTTCAACTTGCCATCGAACAATACGGACAGCGTCTTCAGGAACCCCCTTCGAACATTTCAGGACACCGCGAGAGTTCTTAGAACACTTCAGGACAACGTGTGTGTTCTTAGAACACACCCCCATTTTGTTTATGTGCGAACATTTCAGGACAACGCGAAAGTTCTTAGAACACATTCAGCTTGACAACGAACAATACAGACAGCGTACTCAGAACACCCCCATTGTGTTTATTTGCGAACATTTCAGGAAACCCTGAGTGTTCTTAGAACACTTTCAACTTGCCATCGAACAATACGGACAGCGTCTTCAGGACACCCCCTATGAACATTTCAGGACAACGCGAGAGTTCTTAGAACACTTTCAACTTGACAACGGACAATACGGACAGCATCATCAGATAATCCCCATTTTGTTTATTTGCGAACATTTCAGGACACCCCGAGTGTTCTTAGAACACATTCAACTTGCCACAGAACAATACGCACAGCGTCCCCAGAACACTCCCATTTTGTTTATTTGCGAACATTTCAGGACACCGCGAGTGTTCTTAGAGCGTCTTCAGGACACCCCCTATGAACATTTCAGGACACCGCAAGAGTTCTTAGAACACTTCAGGACAACGCGTGTGTTCTTAGAACACACCCCCATTTTGTTTATGTACGAACATTTCAGGACAACGCAAGAGTTCCTAGAACACTTTCAACTTGACAACGAACAATACAGACAGAGTCCTCAGAACACCCCCATTTTGTTTATTTGCAAATATTTCAGGACACTCAAGTGTTCTTAGAACACTTTCAACTTGCCATCGAACAATATGGACAGCGTCTTCAGGACATTCCATGCAAACATTTCAGGACACCGAAACAGTTCTTAGAACACTTTCAACTTGACAATGAGCAATATGGACAGCGTCCTCAGAACACCCCCATTTTGTTTATTTGCAAACATTTCAGGACACCCCGAGTGTTCCTATAACACTTTCAACTTGCCATCGAACAATACAGACAGCGTCTTCAGGACACCCCCTACGAACATTTCAGGACAACGCAAGAGTTCTTAGAACACTTTCAACTTGACAACAAACAATACGGACAGCGTCATCAGACCACCCCCATTTTGTCTATTTGCGAACATTTCAGGACACCCCGAGTGTCCTTAGAACACATTCAACTTGCCACAGAACAATACGGACAGCGTCCCCAGAACACCCCCATTTTGTTTATTTGCGAACATTTCAGGACACCCTGAGTGTTCTTAGAACACATTCAACTTGCCACAGAACAATACGGACAGCACCCCCAGAACACCCCCATTTTGTTTATTTGCAAACATTTCAGGACACCGCAAGTGTTCTTAGAGCGTCTTCAGGACACCCCCTATGAACATTTCGGGACACTGCGACAGTTCTTAGAACACTTCAGGACAAAGCGTGTGTTCTTAGAACACACCCCCATTTTGTTTATGTACGAACATTTCAGGACAACGCGAGAGTTCCAAGAACACTTTCAACTTGACAACGAACAATACGGACAGCATCCTCAGAACACCCCCATTTTGTATATTTGCGAATATTTCAGGAAACCCCGAGTGTTCTTAGAACACTTTCAACTTGCCATCGAACAATACGGACAGTGTCTTCAGGGCACCCCCTGTGAACATTTCAGGACACAGAGACAGTTCTTAGAACACTTTCAACTTGCCATCGAACAATACGGACAGCATCTTCAGGACACCCCCTAAGAACATTTCAATACAACGCGAGAGTTCTTAGAACACTTTCAACTTGACAACGAACAATACGGAAAGCGTCATCAGATAATCCCCATTTTGTTTATTTGCGAACATTTCAGGACACCCCGAGTGTTCTTAGAACACATTCAACTTGCCACAGAACAATACACACAGCGTCCCCAGAACACTCCCATTTTGTTTATTTGCGAACATTTCAGGACACCGCGAGTGTTCTTAGAGCGTCTTCAGGACACCCCCTATGAACATTTCAGGACACCGCGAGAGTTCTTAGAACACTTCAGGACAACGCGTGTGTTCTTAGAACACACCCCCATTTTCTTTATGTACGAACATTTCAGGACAACGCGAGAGTTCCTAGAACACTTTCAACTTGACAACGAACAATACAGACAGAGTCCTCAGTACACCCCATGCAAACATTTCAGGACACCGAGACAGTTCTTAGAACGCTTTCAACTTGACAATGAGCAATACGGACAGCGTCCTCAGAACACCCCCATTTTGTTTATTTGCAAACATTTCAGGACACCCCGAGTGTTCCTATAACACTTTCAACTTGCCATCGAACAATACAGACAGCGTCTTCAGGGCACCCCCTATGAACATTTCAGGACAAGGCAAGAGTTCTTAGAACACTTTCAACTTGCCACAGAACAATACGGACAGCGTCGCCAGAACACCCCCATTTTGTTTATTTGCGAACAATTCAGGACACCCTGAGTGTCCTTAGCACACATTCAACTTGCAACAGAACAATACAGACAGTGTCCCCAGAACACCCCCATTTTGTTTATTTGCGAACATTTCAGGACACCCTGAGTGTTCTTAGAACACATTCAACTTGCCACAGAACAATACGGACAGCGCCCCCAGAACACCCCCATTTTGTTTATTTGCAAACATTTCAGGACACCGCAAATGTTCTTAGAGCGTCTTCAGGACACCCCCTACGAACATTTCAGGACACCGCAACAGTTCTTAGAACACTTCAGGACAAAGCGTGTGTTCTTAGAACACTTTCAACTTGCCATCGAACAATACGGACAGTGTCTTCAGGGCACTCCCTGTGAACATTTCAGGACACAGAGACAGTTCTTAGAACACTTTCAACTTGCCATCGAACAATACGGACAGCATCTTCAGGACACCCCCTACGAACATTTCAGGACAACGAGAGAGTTCTTAGAACACTTTCAACTTGACAACGAACAATACGGACAGTGTCATCAGATAATCCCCATTTTGTTTATTTGCGAACATTTCAGGACACCCCGAGTGTTCTTAGAACACATTCAACTTGCCACAGAACAATACGCACAGCGTCCCCAGAACACTCCCATTTTGTTTATTTGCGAACATTTCAGGACACCGCGAGTGTTCTTAGAACACTTTCAACTTGCCATTTTGTTTATTTGCGAACATTTCAGGACACCGCGAGTGTTCTTAGAGCGTCTTCAGGACACCCCCTATGAACATTTCAGGACACCGCGAGAGTTCTTAGAACACTTCAGGACAACGCGTGTGTTCTTAGAACACACCCCCATTTTGTTTATGTACGAACATTTCAGGACAACGCGAGAGTTCCTAGAACACTTTCAACTTGCCATCGAACAATACGGACAGCGTCTTCAGGACACCCCATGCAAACATTTCAGGACACCGAAACAGTTCTTAGAACACTTTCAACTTGACAATGAGCAATACGGACAGCGTCCTCAGAACACCCCCATTTTGTTTATTTGCAAACATTTCAGGACACCCCGAGTGTTCCTATAACACTTTCAACTTGCCATCGAACAATACAGATGGCGTCTTCAGGACACCCCCTACGAACATTTCAGGACAACGCAAGAGTTCTTAAAACACTTTCAACTTGACAACAAACAATACGGACAGCGTCATCAGACCACCCCCATTTTGTCTATTTGCGAACATTTCAGGACACCCCGAGTGTCCTTAGAACACATTCAACTTGCCACAGAACAATACGGACAGCGTCCCCAGAACACCCCCATTTTGTTTATTTGCGAACATTTCAGGACACCTTGAGTGTTCTTAGAACACATTCAACTTGCCACAGAACAATACGGACAGCGCCCCCAGAACACCCACATTTTGTTTATTTGCAAACATTTCAGGGCACCGCAAGTGTTCTTAGAGCGTCTTCAGGACACCCCCTACGAACATTTCAGGACACGCAACAGTTCTTAGAACACTTCAGGACAAAGCGTGTGTTCTTAGAACACACCCCCATTTTGTTTATGTACGAACATTTCAGGACAACGCAAGAGTTCCAAGAACACTTTCAACTCGACAACGAACAATACGGACAGCATCCTCAGAACACCCCCATTTTGTATATTTGCGAACATTTCAGGACACCCCGAGTGTTCTTAGAACACTTTCAACTTGCCATCGAACAATACGGACAGTGTCTTCAGGACACCCACTGTGAACATTTCAGGACACAGAGACAGTTCTTAGAACACTCTCAACTTGCCATCGAACAATACGGACAGCATCTTCAGGACACCCCCTGCGAACATTTCAGGACACCACGAGAGTTCTTAGAACACTTTCTACTTGACAACGAACAATACGGACAGCGTCCTCGGGACACCCCCTACAAACATTTCAGGACAACGTGTGTGTTCTTAGAACACACCCCCATTTTGTTTATTTGCGAACATTTCAGGACACTGAGACAGTTCTTAGAACACTTCAGGACAACGTGTGTGTTCTTAGAACACACCCCCATTTTGTTTATGTGCGAACATTTCAGGACAACACGAAAGTTCTTAGAACACTTTCAACTTGACAACGAACAATACAGACAGCGTCCTCAGAACACCCCCATTGTGTTTATTTGTGAACATTTCAGGACACCCCGAGTGTTCTTAGAACACTTTCAACTTGCCATCGAACAATACGGACAGCGTCTTCAGGACACCCCCTACGAACATTTCAGGACAACGCGAGAGTTCTTAGAACACTTTCAACTTGACAACGAACAATACGGACAGCGTCATCAGATAATCCCCATTTTGTTTATTTGCGAACATTTCAGGACACCCCAAGTGTTCTTAGAACACATTCAACTTGCCACAGAACAAAACGCACAGCGTCCCCAGAACACTCCCATTTTGTTTATTTGCAAATATTTCAGGACACCCGAGTGTTCTTAGAACAATTTCAACTTGCCATCGAACAATACGGACAGCGTCTTCAGGACACCCCATGCGAACATTTCAGGACACCGAGACAGTTCTTAGAACACTTTCAACTTGACAATGAGCAATACGGACAGCGTCCTCAGAACACTCCCATTTTGTTTATTTGCGAACATTTCAGGACACCGCGAGTGTTCTTAGAGCGTCTTCAGGACACCCCCTATGAACATTTCAGGACACCGCGAGAGTTCTTAGAACACTTCAGGACAACGCGTGTGTTCTTAGAACACACCCCCATTTTCTTTATGTACGAACATTTCAGGACAACGCGAGAGTTCCTAGAACACTTTCAACTTGACAACGAACAATACAGACAGAGTCCTCAGTACACCCCATGCAAACATTTCAGGACACCGAGACAGTTCTTAGAACGCTTTCAACTTGACAATGAGCAATACGGACAGCGTCCTCAGAACACCCCCATTTTGTTTATTTGCAAACATTTCAGGACACCCCGAGTGTTCCTATAACACTTTCAACTTGCCATCGAACAATACAGACAGCGTCTTCAGGGCACCCCCTATGAACATTTCAGGACAACGCAAGAGTTCTTAGAACACTTTCAACTTGCCACAGAACAATACGGACAGCGTCGCCAGAACACCCCCATTTTGTTTATTTGCGAACAATTCAGGACACCCTGAGTGTCCTTAGCACACATTCAACTTGCAACAGAACAATACAGACAGTGTCCCCAGAACACCCCCATTTTGTTTATTTGCGAACATTTCAGGACACCCTGAGTGTTCTTAGAACACATTCAACTTGCCACAGAACAATACGGACAGCGCCCCCAGAACACCCCCATTTTGTTTATTTGCAAACATTTCAGGACACCGCAAATGTTCTTAGAGCGTCTTCAGGACACCCACTACGAACATTTCAGGACACCGCAACAGTTCTTAGAACACTTCAGGACAAAGCGTGTGTTCTTAGAACACTTTCAACTTGCCATCGAACAATATGGACAGTGTCTTCAGGGCACTCCCTGTGAACATTTCAGGACACAGAGACAGTTCTTAGAACACTTTCAACTTGCGATCGAACAATACGGACAGCATCTTCAGGACACCCCCTACGAACATTTCAGGACAACGCGAGAGTTCTTAGAACACTTTCAACTTGACAACGAACAATACGGACAGCGTCATCAGATAATCCCCATTTTGTTTATTTGCGAACATTTCAGGACACCCCGAGTGTTCTTAGAACACATTCAACTTGCCACAGAACAATACGCACAGCGTCCCCAGAACACTCCCATTTTGTTTATTTGCGAACATTTCAGGACACCGCGAGTGTTCTTAGAGCGTCTTCAGGACACCCCCAATGAACATTTCAGGACACGGCGAGAGTTCTTAGAACACTTCAGGACAACGCGTGTGTTCTTAGAACACACCCCCATTTTGTTTATGTACGAACATTTCAGGACAACGCGAGAGTTCCTAGAACACTTTCAACTTGCCATCGAACAATACGGACAGCGTCTTCAGGACACCCCATGCAAACATTTCAGGACACCGAAACAGTTCTTAGAACACTTTCAACTTGACAATGAGCAATACGGACAGCGTCCTCAGAACACCCCCATTTTGTTTATTTGCAAACATTTCAGGACACCCCGAGTGTTCCTATAACACTTTCAACTTGCCATCGAACAATACAGACGGCGTCTTCAGGACACCCCCTACGAACATTTCAGGACAACGCAAGAGTTCTTAGAACACTTTCAACTTGACAACAAACAATACGGACAGCGTCATCAGACCACCCCCATTTTGTCTATTTGCGAACATTTCAGGACACCCCGAGTGTCCTTAGAACACATTCAACTTGCCACAGAACAATACGGACAGCGTCCCCAGAACACCCCCATTTTGTTTATTTGCGAACATTTCAGGACACCTTGAGTGTTCTTAGAACACATTCAACTTGCCACAGAACAATACGGACAGCGCCCCCAGAACACCCACATTTTGTTTATTTGCAAACATTTCAGGGCACCGCAAGTGTTCTTAGAGCGTCTTCAGGACACCCCCTACGAACATTTCAGGACACGCAACAGTTCTTAGAACACTTCAGGACAAAGCGTGTGTTCTTAGAACACACCCCCATTTTGTTTATGTACGAACATTTCAGGACAACGCAAGAGTTCCAAGAACACTTTCAACTTGACAACGAACAATACGGACAGCATCCTCAGAACACCCCCATTTTGTATATTTGCGAACATTTCAGGACACCCCGAGTGTTCTTAGAACACTTTCAACTTGCCATCGAACAATACGGACAGTGTCTTCAGGACACCCCCTGTGAACATTTCAGGACACAGAGACAGTTCTTAGAACACTTTCAACTTGCCATCGAACAATACGGACAGCATCTTCAGGACACCCCCTGCGAACATTTCAGGACACCACGAGAGTTCTTAGAACACTTTCTACTTGACAACGAACAATACGGACAGCGTCCTCGGGACACCCCCTACAAACATTTCAGGACAACACGTGTGTTCTTAGAACACACCCCCATTTTGTTTATTTGCGAACATTTCAGGACACTGAGACAGTTCTTAGAACACTTTCAACTTGCCATCGAACAATACGGGCAGCGTCTTCAGGACACCCCCTTCGAACATTTCAGGACACCGCGAGAGTTCTTAGAACACTTCAGGACAAACTGTGTGTTCTTAGAACACACCCCCATTTTGTTTATGTGCGAACATTTCAGGACAACACGAAAGTTCTTAGAACACTTTCAACTTGACAACGAACAATACAGACAGCGTCCTCAGAACACCCCCATTGTGTTTATTTGTGAACATTTCAGGACACCCCGAGTGTTCTTAGAACACTTTCAACTTGCCATCGAACAATACGGACAGCGTCTTCAGGACACCCCCTACGAACATTTCAGGACAACGCGAGAGTTCTTAGAACACCTTCAACTTGACAACGAACAATACGGACAGCGTCATCAGATAATCCCCATTTTGTTTATTTGCGAACATTTCAGGACACCCCAAGTGTTCTTAGAACACATTCAACTTGCCACAGAACAAAACGCACAGCGTCCCCAGAACACTCCCATTTTGTGTATTTGCAAATATTTCAGGACACCCGAGTGTTCTTAGAACAATTTCAACTTGCCATCGAACAATACGGACAGCGCCTTCAGGACACCCCATGCGAACATTTCAGGACACCGAGACAGTTCTTAGAACACATTCAACTTGCCACAGAACAATACGGACAGCGCCCCCAGAACACCCCCATTTTGTTTATTTGCAAACATTTCAGGACACCCCGAGTGTTCTTAGAACACTTTCAACTTGCCATCGAACAATACAGACAGCGTCATCAGGACACCCCCTACGAACATTTCAGGACAACGCAAGAGTTCTTAGAACACTTTCAACTTGACAACAAACAATACGGACAGCGTCATCAGACCACCCCCATTTTGTCTATTTGCGAACATTTCAGGACACCCCGAGTGTCCTTAGAACACATTCAACTTGCCACAGAACAATACGGACAGCGTCCCCAGAACACCCCCATTTGGTTTATTTGCGGACATTTCAGGACACCCTGAGTGTTCTTAGAACACATTCAACTTGTCACAGAACAATACGGACAGCACCCCCAGAACACCCCCATTTTGTTTATTTGCAAACATTTCAGGACACCGCAAGTGTTCTTAGAGCGTCTTCAGGACACCCCCTACGAACATTTCAGGACACCGCAACAGTTCTTAGAACACTTCAGGACAAAGCGTGTGTTCTTAGAACACACCCCCATTTTGTTTATGTACGAACATTTCAGGACAACGCGAGAGTTCCAAGAACACTTTCAACTTGACAGCGAACAATACGGACAGCATCCTCAGAACACCCCCATTTTGTATATTTGCGAACATTTCAGGACACCCCGAGTGTTCTTAGAACACTTTCAACTTGCCATCGAACAATACGGACAGTGTCTTTAGGGCACCCCCTGCGAACATTTCAGGACACAGAGACAGTTCTTAGAACACTTTCAACTTGCCATCGAACAATACGGACAGCGTCTTCAGGACACCCCCTTCGAACATTTCAGTACACCGCGAGAGTTCTTAGAACACTTCAGGACAACGCGTGTGTTCTTAGAACACACCCCCATTTTGTTTATGTGCGAACATTTCAGGACAACGCGAAAGTTCTTAGAACACTTTCAACTTGACAACGAACAATACAGACAGCGTCCTCAGAACACCCCCATTGTGTTTATCTGCGAACATTTCAGGAAACCCCGAGTGTTCTTAGAACACTTTCAACTTGCCATCGAACAATATGGACAGCGTCTTCAGGACACCCCCTACGAACATTTCAGGACAACGCGAGAGTTCTTAGAACACTTTCAACTTGACAACGAACAATACAAACAGCTTCATCAGATAATCCCCATTTTGTTTATTTGCAAACATTTCAGGACACCCCGAGTGTTCTTAGAACACATTCAACTTGCCACAGAACAATACGCACAGCGTCCCCAGAACACTCCCATTTTGTTTATTTGCGAACATTTCAGGACACCGCGAGTGTTCTTAGAGCGTCTTCAGGACACCCCCTATGAACATTTCAGGACACCGCAAGAGTTCTTAGAACACTTCAGGAAAACGCATGTGTTCTTAGAACACACCCCCATTTTGTTTATGTACGAACATTTCAGGACAACGTGAAAGTTCCTAGAACACTTTCAACTTGACAACGAACAATACAGACAGAGTCCTCAGAACACCCCCATTTTGTTTATTTGCAAACATTTCAGGACACCCTGAGTGTTCCTATAACACTTTCAACTTGCCATCAAACAATACAGACAGCGTCTTCAGGACACCCCCTACGAACATTTCAGGACAACGCAAGAGTTCTTAGAACACTTTCAACTTGACAACAAACAATACGGACAGCGTCATCAGACCACCCCCATTTTGTCTATTTGCGAACATTTCAGGACACCCCGAGTGTCCTTAGAACACATTCAACTTGCCACAGAACAATACGGACAGCGTCCCCAGAACACCCCCATTTTGTTTATTTGCGAACATTTCAGGATACCCTGAGTGTTCTTAGAACACATTCAACTTGCCACAGAACAATACGGACAGCACCCCCAGAACACCCCCATTTTGTTTATTTGCAAACATTTCAGGACACCGCGAGTGTTCTTAGAGCGTCTTCAGGACACCCCCTACGAACATTTCAGGACACCGCGACTGTTCTTAGAACACTTCAGGACAAAGCGTGTGTTCTTAGAACACACCCCCATTTTGTTTATGTACGAACATTTCAGGACAATGCGAGAGTTCCAAGAACACTTTCAACTTGACAACGAACAATACGGACAGCATCCTCAGAACACCCCCATTTTGTATATTTGCGAACATTTCAGGACACCCCGAGTGTTCTTAGAACACTTTCAACTTGCCATCGAACAATACGGACAGTGTCTTCAGGGCACCCCCTGTGAACATTTCAGGACACAGAGACAGCTCTTAGAACACTTTCAACTTGCCATCGAACAATACGGACAGCATCTTCAGGACACCCCCTACGAACATTTCAGGACAACGCGAGAGTTCTTAGAACACTTTCAACTTGACAACGAACAATACGGACAGCGTCATCAGATAATCCCCATTTTGTTTATTTGCGAACATTTCAGGACACCCCGAGTGTTCTTAGAACACATTCAACTTGCCACAGAACAATACGGACAGCGTCTTCAGGATACCCCATGCAAACATTTCAGGACAACGCGAGAGTTCCTATAACACTTTCAACTTGACAACGAACAATACAGACAGAGTCCTCAGAACACCCTCATTTTGTTTATTTGCAAATATTTCAGGACACCCGAGTGTTCTTAGAACACTTTCAACTTGCCATCGAACAATACGGACAGCGTCTTCAGGATACCCCATGCAAACATTTCAGGACACCGAGACAGTTCTTAGAACACTTTCAACTTGACAATGAGCAATACGGACAGCGTCCTCAGAACACCCCCATTTTGTTTATTTGCAAACATTTCGGGACACCCCGAGTGTTCCTATAACACTTTCAACTTGCCATCGAACAATACAGACAGCGTCTTCAGGACACCCCCTACGAACATTTCAGGACAACGCAAGAGTTCTTAGAACACTTTCAACTTGACAACGAACAATACGGACAGCGTCCTCAGGACACCCCCTACAAACATTTCAGGACAACGCGTGTGTTCTTACAACACACCCCCATTTTGTTTATTTGCGAACATTTCAGGACACTGAGACAGTTCTTAGAACACTTTCAACTTGCCATTGAACAATATGGACAGCGTCTTCAGGAACCCCCTTCGAACATTTCAGGACACCGCGAGAGTTCTTAGAACACTTCAGGACAACGCGTGTGTTCTTAGAACACACCCCCATTTTGTTTATGTGCGAACATTTCAGGACAACGCGAAAGTTCTTAGAACACTTTCAGCTTGACAACGAACAATACAGACAGCGTCCTCAGAACACCCCCATTGTGTTTATTTGCGAACATTTCAGGAAACCCCGAGTGTTCTTAGAACACTTTCAACTTGCCATCGAACAATACGGACAGCGTCTTCAGGACACCCCCTATGAACATTTCAGGAGAACGCGAGAGTTCTTAGAACACTTTCAACTTGACAACGGACAATACGGACAGCGTCATCAGATAATCCCCCTTTTGTTTATTTGCGAACATTTCAGGACACCCCGAGTGTTCTTAGAACACATTCAACTTGCCACAGAACAATACGCACAGCGTCCCCAGAACACTCCCATTTTGTTTATTTGCAAATATTTCAGGACACCCGAGTGTTCTTAGAACAATTTCAACTTGCCATCGAACAATACGGACAGCGTCTTCAGGACACCCCATGCGAACATTTCAGGACACCGAGACAGTTCTTAGAACACTTTCAACTTGACAATGAGCAATACGGACAGCGTCCTCAGAACACACCCATTTTGTTTATTTGCAAACATTTCAGGACACCCCGAGTGTTCTTAGAACACTTTCAACTTGCCATCGAACAATACAGACAGCGTCTTCAGGACACCCCCTACGAACATTTCAGGACAACGCAAGAGTTCTTAGAACACTTTCAACTTGACAACAAACAATACGGACAGCGTCATCAGACCACCCCCATTTTGTCTATTTGCGAACTTTTCAGGACACCCCGAGTGTCCTTAGAACACATTCAACTTGCCACAGAACAATACGGACAGCGTCCCCAGAACACCCCCATTTTGTTTATTTGCGAACATTTCAGGATACCCTGAGTGTTCTTAGAACACATTCAACTTGCCACAGAACAATACGGACAGCACCCCCAGAACACCCCCATTTTGTTTATTTGCAAACATTTCAGGACACCGCGAGTGTTCTTAGAGCGTCTTCAGGACACCCCCTACGAACATTTCAGGACACCGCGACAGTTCTTAGAACACTTCAGGACAAAGCGTGTGTTCTTAGAACACACCCCCATTTTGTTTATGTACGAACATTTCAGGACAATGCGAGAGTTCCAAGAACACTTTCAACTTGACAACGAACAATACGGACAGCATCCTCAGAACACCCCCATTTTGTATATTTGCGAACATTTCAGGACACCCCGAGTGTTCTTAGAACACTTTCAACTTGCCATCGAACAATACGGACAGTGTCTTCAGGGCACCCCCTGTGAACATTTCAGGACACAGAGACAGCTCTTAGAACACTTTCAACTTGCCATCGAACAATACGGACAGCATCTTCAGGACACCCCCTACGAACATTTCAGGACAACGCGAGAGTTCTTAGAACACTTTCAACTTGACAACGAACAATACGGACAGCGTCATCAGATAATCCCCATTTTGTTTATTTGCGAACATTTCAGGACACCCCGAGTGTTCTTAGAACACATTCAACTTGCCACAGAACAATACGCACAGCATCCCCAGAACACTCCCATTTTGTTTATTTGCGAACATTTCAGGACACCGCGAGTGTTCTTAGAGCGTCTTCAGGACACCCCCTATGAACATTTCAGGACACCGCAAGAGTTCTTAGAACACTTCAGGACAACGCGTGTGTTCTTCTTAGAACACACACCCATTTTGTTTATGTACGAACATTTCAGGACAACGCGAGAGTTCCTATAACACTTTCAACTTGACAACGAACAATACAGACAGAGTCCTCAGAACACCCTCATTTTGTTTATTTGCAAATATTTCAGGACACCCGAGTGTTCTTAGAACACTTTCAACTTGCCATCGAACAATACGGACAGCGTCTTCAGGATACCCCATGCAAACATTTCAGGACACCGAGACAGTTCTTAGAACACTTTCAACTTGACAATGAGCAATACGGACAGCGTCCTCAGAACACCCCCATTTTGTTTATTTGCAAACATTTCGGGACACCCCGAGTGTTCCTATAACACTTTCAACTTGCCATCGAACAATACAGACAGCGTCTTCAGGACACCCCCTACGAACATTTCAGGACAACGCAAGAGTTCTTAGAACACTTTCAACTTGACAACGAACAATACGGACAGCGTCCTCAGGACACCCCCTACAAACATTTCAGGACAACGCGTGTGTTCTTACAACACACCCCCATTTTGTTTATTTGCGAACATTTCAGGACACTGAGACAGTTCTTAGAACACTTTCAACTTGCCATTGAACAATATGGACAGCGTCTTCAGGAACCCCCTTCGAACATTTCAGGACACCGCGAGAGTTCTTAGAACACTTCAGGACAACGCGTGTGTTCTTAGAACACACCCCCATTTTGTTTATGTGCGAACATTTCAGGACAACGCGAAAGTTCTTAGAACACTTTCAGCTTGACAACGAACAATACAGACAGCGTCCTCAGAACACCCCCATTGTGTTTATTTGCGAACATTTCAGGAAACCCCGAGTGTTCTTAGAACACTTTCAACTTGCCATCGAACAATACGGACAGCGTCTTCAGGACACCCCCTATGAACATTTCAGGAGAACGCGAGAGTTCTTAGAACACTTTCAACTTGACAACGGACAATACGGACAGCGTCATCAGATAATCCCCCTTTTGTTTATTTGCGAACATTTCAGGACACCCCGAGTGTTCTTAGAACACATTCAACTTGCCACAGAACAATACGCACAGCGTCCCCAGAACACTCCCATTTTGTTTATTTGCAAATATTTCAGGACACCCGAGTGTTCTTAGAACAATTTCAACTTGCCATCGAACAATACGGACAGCGTCTTCAGGACACCCCATGCGAACATTTCAGGACACCGAGACAGTTCTTAGAACACTTTCAACTTGACAATGAGCAATACGGACAGCGTCCTCAGAACACACCCATTTTGTTTATTTGCAAACATTTCAGGACACCCCGAGTGTTCTTAGAACACTTTCAACTTGCCATCGAACAATACAGACAGCGTCTTCAGGACACCCCCTACGAACATTTCAGGACAACGCAAGAGTTCTTAGAACACTTTCAACTTGACAACAAACAATACGGACAGCGTCATCAGACCACCCCCATTTTGTCTATTTGCGAACTTTTCAGGACACCCCGAGTGTCCTTAGAACACATTCAACTTGCCACAGAACAATACGGACAGCGTCCCCAGAACACCCCCATTTGGTTTATTTGCGAACATTTCAGGACACCCTGAGTGTTCTTAGAACACATTCAACTTGTCACAGAACAATACGGACAGCACCCCCAAAACACCCCCATTTTGTTTATTTGCAAACATTTCAGGACACCGCAAGTGTTCTTAGAGCGTCTTCAGGACACCCCCTACGAACATTTCAGGACACCGCAACAGTTCTTAGAACACTTCAGGACAAAGCGTGTGTTCTTAGAACACACCCCCATTTTGTTTATGTACGAACATTTCAGGACAACGCGAGAGTTCCAAGAACACTTTCAACTTGACAGCGAACAATACGGACAGCATCCTCAGAACACCCCCATTTTGTATATTTGCGAACATTTCAGGACACCCCGAGTGTTCTTAGAACACTTTCAACTTGCCATCGAACAATACGGACAGTGTCTTTAGGGAACCCCCTGCGAACATTTCAGGACACAGAGACAGTTCTTAGAACACTTTCAACTTGCCATCGAACAATACGGACAGCGTCTTCAGGACACCCCCTTCGAACATTTCAGTACACCGCGAGAGTTCTTAGAACACTTCAGGACAACGCGTGTGTTCTTAGAACACACCCCCATTTTGTTTATGTGCGAACATTTCAGGACAACGCAAAAGTTCTTAGAACACTTTCAACTTGACAACGAACAATACAGACAGCGTCCTCAGAACACCCCCATTGTGTTTATCTGCGAACATTTCAGGAAACCCCGAGTGTTCTTAGAACACTTTCAACTTGCCATCGAACAATATGGACAGCGTCTTCAGGACACCCCCTACGAACATTTCAGGACAACGCGAGAGTTCTTAGAACACTTTCAACTTGACAACGAACAATACAGACAGCTTCATCAGATAATCCCCATTTTGTTTATTTGCGAACATTTCAGGACACCCCGAGTGTTCTTAGAACACATTCAACTTGCCACAGAACAATACGCACAGCGTCCCCAGAACACTCCCATTTTGTTTATTTGCGAACATTTCAGGACACCGCGAGTGTTCTTAGAGCGTCTTCAGGACACCCCCTATGAACATTTCAGGACACCGCAAGAGTTCTTAGAACACTTCAGGACAACGCGTGTGTTCTTAGAACACACCCCCATTTTGTTTATGTACGAACATTTCAGGACAACGCGAGAGTTCCTAGAACACTTTCAACTTGACAACGAACAATACAGACAGCGTCTTCAGGACACCCCCTACGAACATTTCAGGACAACGCAAGAGTTCTTAGAACACTTTCAACTTGACAACAAACAATACGGACAGCGTCATCAGACCACCCCCATTTTGTCTATTTGCGAACATTTCAGGACACCCCGAGTGTCCTTATAACACATTCAACTTGCCATAGAACAATACGGACAGCGTCCCCAGAACACCCCCATTTTGTTTATTTGCAAACATTTCAGGACACCCTGAGTGTTCTTAGAACACATTCAACTTGCCACAGAACAATACGGACAGCACCCCCAGAACACCCCCATTTTGTTTATTTGCAAACATTTCAGGACACCGCGAGTGTTCTTAGAGCGTCTTCAGGACACCCCCTACGAACATTTCAGGACACCGCAACAGTTCTTAGAACACTTCAGGACAAAGCGTGTGTTCTTAGAACACACCCCCATTTTGTTTATGTGCGAACATTTCAGGAGAACGCGAGAGTTCCAAGAACACTTTCAACTTGACAATGAACAATACGGACAGCATCCTCAGAACACCCCCATTTTGTATATTTGCGAACATTTCAGGACACCCCGAGTGTTCTTAGAACACTTTCAACTTGCCATCGAACAATACGGACAGTGTCTTCAGGGCACCCCCTGTGAACATTTCAGGACACAGAGACAGTTCTTAGAACACTTTCAACTTGCCATCGAACAATACGGACAGCATCTTCAGGACACCCCCTACGAACATTTCAGGACAACGCGAGAGTTCTTAGAACACTTTCAACTTGACAACGAACAATACGGACAGCGTCATCAGATAATCCCCATTTTGTTTATTTGCGAACATTTCAGGACACCCTGAGTGTTCTTAGAACACATTCAACTTGCCACAGAACAATACGCACAGCATCCCCAGAACACTCCCATTTTGTTTATTTGCGAACATTTCAGGACACCGCGAGTGTTCTTAGAGCGTCTTCAGGACACCCCCTATGAACATTTCAGGACACCGCGAGAGTTCTTAGAACACTTCAGGACAACGCGTGTGTTCTTCTTAGAACACACACCCATTTTGTTTATGTACGAACATTTCAGGAAAACGCGAGAGTTCCTATAACACTTTCAACTTGACAACGAACAATACAGACAGAGTCCTCAGAACACCCTCATTTTGTTTATTTGCAAATATTTCAGGACACCCGAGTGTTCTTAGAACACTTTCAACTTGCCATCGAACAATACGGACAGCGTCTTCAGGATACCCCATGCAAACATTTCAGGACACCGAGACAGTTCTTAGAACACTTTCAACTTGACAATGAGCAATACGGACAGCGTCCTCAGAACACCCCCATTTTGTTTATTTGCAAACATTTCGGGACACCCCGAGTGTTCCTATAACACTTTCAACTTGCCATCGAACAATACAAACAGCGTCTTCAGGACACCCCCTACGAACATTTCAGGACAACGCAAGAGTTCTTAGAACACTTTCAACTTGACAACGAACAATACGGACAGCGTCCTCAGGACACCCCCTACAAACATTTCAGGACAACGCGTGTGTTCTTACAACACACCCCCATTTTGTTTATTTGCGAACATTTCAGGACACTGAGACAGTTCTTAGAACACTTTCAACTTGCCATTAAACAATACGGACAGCGTCTTCAGGAACCCCCTTCGAACATTTCAGGACACCACGAGAGTTCTTAGAACACTTCAGGACAACGCGTGTGTTCTTAGAACACACCCCCATTTTGTTTATGTGCGAACATTTCAGGACAATGCGAAAGTTCTTAGAACACTTTCAGCTTGACAACGAACAATACAGACAGCGTCCTCAGAATACCCCCATTGTGTTTATTTGCGAACATTTCAGGACACCCCGAGTGTTCTTAGAACACTTTCAACTTGCCATCGAACAATACGGACAGCGTCTTCAGGACACCCCCTATGAACATTTCAGGACAACGCGAGAGTTCTTAGAACACTTTCAACTTGACAACGGACAATACGGACAGCGTCATCAGATAATCCCCATTTTGTTTATTTGCGAACATTTCAGGACACCCCGAGTGTTCTTAGAACACATTCAACTTGCCACAGAACAATACGCACAGCGTCCCCAGAACACTCCCATTTTGTTTATTTGCGAACATTTCAGGACACCGCGAGTGTTCTTAGAGCGTCTTCAGGACACCCCCTATGAACATTTCAGGACACCGCGAGAGTTCTTAGAACACTTCAGGACAACGCGTGTGTTCTTAGAACACACCCCCATTTTGTTTATGTACGAACATTTCAGGACAACGCGAGAGTTCCTAGAACACTTTCAACTTGACAACGAACAATACAGACAGAGTCCTCAGAACACCCCCATTTTGTTTATTTGCAAATATTTCAGGACACTCGAGTGTTCTTAGAACACTTTCAACTTGCCATCGAACAATACGGACAGCGTCTTCAGGACATTCCATGCAAACATTTCAGGACACCGAAACAGTTCTTAGAACACTTTCAACTTGACAATGAGCAATATGGACCGCGTCCTCAGAACACCCCCATTTTGTTTATTTGCAAACATTTCAGGACACCCCGAGTGTTCCTATAACACTTTCAACTTGCCATGGAACAATACAGACAGCGTCTTCAGGACACCCCCTACGAACATTTCAGGACAACGCAAGAGTTCTTAGAACACTTTCAACTTGACAACAAACAATACGGACAGCGTCATCAGACCACCCCCATTTCGTCTATTTGCGAACATTTCAGGACACCCCGAGTGTCCTTAGAACACATTCAACTTGCCACAGAACAATACGGACAGCGTCCCCAGAACACCCCCATTTTGTTTATTTGCGAACATTTCAGGACACCCTGAGTGTTCTTAGAACACATTCAACTTGCCACAGAACAATACGGACAGCACCCCCAGAACACCCCCATTTTGTTTATTTGCAAACATTTCAGGACACCGCAAGTGTTCTTAGAGCGTCTTCAGGACACCCCCTATGAACATTTCGGGACACCGCGACAGTTCTTAGAACACTTCAGGACAAAGCGTGTGTTCTTAGAACACACCCCCATTTTGTTTATGTACGAACATTTCAGGACAACGCGAGAGTTCCAAGAACACTTTCAACTTGACAACGAACAATACGGACAGCATCCTCAGAACACCCCCATTTTGTATATTTGCGAACATTTCAGGAAACCCCGAGTGTTCTTAGAACACTTTCAACTTGCCATCGAACAATACCGACAGTGTCTTCAGGGCACCCCCTGTGAACATTTCAGGACACAGAGACAGTTCTTAGAACACTTTCAACTTGCCATCAAACAATACGGACAGCATCTTCAGGACACCCCCTAAGAACATTTCAGGACAACGCGAGAGTTCTTAGAACACTTTCAACTTGACAACGAACAATACGGAAAGCGTCATCAGATAATCCCCATTTTGTTTATTTGCGAACATTTCAGGACACCCCGAGTGTTCTTAGAACACATTCAACTTGCCACAGAACAATACACACAGCGTCCCCAGAACACTCCCATTTTGTTTATTTGCGAACATTTCAGGGCACCGCGAGTGTTCTTAGAGCGTCTTCAGGACACCCCCTATGAACATTTCAGGACACCGCGAGAGTTCTTAGAACACTTCAGGACAATGCGTGTGTTCTTAGAACACACCCCCATTTTCTTTATGTACGAACATTTCAGGACAACGCGAGAGTTCCTAGAACACTTTCAACTTGACAACGAACAATACAGACAGAGTCCTCAGTACACCCCATGCAAACATTTCAGGACACCGAGACAGTTCTTAGAACGCTTTCAACTTGACAATGAGCAATACGGAGAGCGTCCTCAGAACACCCCCATTTTGTTTATTTGCAAACATTTCAGGACACCCCGAGTGTTCCTATAACACTTTCAACTTGCCATCGAACAATACAGACAGCGTCTTCAGGGCACCCCCTATGAACATTTCAGGACAACGCAAGAGTTCTTAGAACACTTTCAACTTGCCACAGAACAATACGGACAGCGTCGCCAGAACACCCCCATTTTGTTTATTTGCGAACAATTCAGGACACCCCGAGTGTCCTTAGCACACATTCAACTTGCAACAGAACAATACAGACAGTGTCCCCAGAACACCCCCATTTTGTTTATTTGCGAACATTTCAGGACACCCTGAGTGTTCTTAGAACACATTCAACTTGCCACAGAACAATACGGACAGCGCCCCCAGAACACCCCCATTTTGTTTATTTGCAAACATTTCAGGACACCGCAAATGTTCTTAGAGCGTCTTCAGGACACCCCCTACGAACATTTCAGGACACCGCAACAGTTCTTAGAACACTTCAGGACAAAGCGTGTGTTCTTAGAACACTTTCAACTTGCCATCGAACAATACGGACAGTGTCTTCAGGGCACTCCCTGTGAACATTTCAGGACACAGAGACAGTTCTTAGAACACTTTCAACTTGCCATCGAACAATACGGACAGCATCTTCAGGACACCCCCTACGAACATTTCAGGACAACGCGAGAGTTCTTAGAACACTTTCAACTTGACAACGAACAATACGGACAGCGTCATCAGATAATCCCCATTTTGTTTATTTGCGAACATTTCAGGACACCCCGAGTGTTCTTAGAACACATTCAACTTGCCACAGAACAATACGCACAGCGTCCCCAGAACACTCCCATTTTGTTTATTTGCGAACATTTCAGGACACCGCGAGTGTTCTTAGAGCGTCTTCAGGACACCCCCTATGAACATTTCAGGACACCGCGAGAGTTCTTAGAACACTTCAGGACAACGCGTGTGTTCTTAGAACACACCCCCATTTTGTTTATGTACGAACATTTCAGGACAACGCGAGAGTTCCTAGAACACTTTCAACTTGCCATCGAACAATACGGACAGCGTCTTCAGGACACCCCATGCAAACATTTCAGGACACCGAAACAGTTCTTAGAACACTTTCAACTTGACAATGAGCAATACGGACAGCGTCCTCAGAACACCCCCATTTTGTTTATTTGCAAACATTTCAGGACACCCCGAGTGTTCCTATAACACTTTCAACTTGCCATCGAACAATACAGACGGCGTCTTCAGGACACCCCCTACGAACATTTCAGGACAACGCAAGAGTTCTTAGAACACTTTCAACTTGACAACAAACAATACGGACAGCGTCATCAGACCACCCCCATTTTGTCTATTTGCGAACATTTCAGGACACCCCGAGTGTCCTTAGAACACATTCAACTTGCCACAGAACAATACGGACAGCGTCCCCAGAACACCCCCATTTTGTTTATTTGCGAACATTTCAGGACACCCCGAGTGTTCTTAGAACACATTCAACTTGCCACAGAACAATACGCACAGCGTCCCCAGAACACTTCCATTTTGTTTATTTGCGAACATTTCAGGACACTGAGAGTGTTCTTAGAGCGTCTTCAGGACACCCCCTATGAACATTTCAGGACACCGCGAGAGTTCTTAGAACACTTCAGGACAACGCGTGTGTTCTTAGAACACACCCCCATTTTGTTTATGTACAAACATTTCAGGACAACGCGAGAGTTCCTAGAACACTTTCAACTTGACAACAAACAATACAGTCAGAGTCCTCAGAACACCCTAATTTTGTTTATTTGCAAATATTTCAGGACACCCGAGTGTTCTTAGAACACTTTCAACTTGCCATCGAACAATACGGACAGCTTCTTCAGGATACCCCATGCAAACATTTCAGGACACCGAGACAGTTCTTAGAACACTTTCAACTTGACAATGAGCAATACGGACAGCGTCCTCAGAACACCCCCATTTTGTTTATTTGCAAACATTTCAGGACACCCCGAGTGTTCCTATAACACTTTCAACTTGCCATCGAACAATACAGACAGCGTCTTCAGGACACCCCCTACGAACATTTCAGGACAACGCAAGAGTTCTTAGAACACTTTCAACTTGCCATCGAACAATACGGACAGCGTCTTCAGGAACCCCCTTCGAACATTTCAGGACACCGCGAGAGTTCTTAGAAAACTTCAGGACAACGCGTGTGTTCTTAGAACACACCCCCATTTTGTTTATGTGCGAACATTTCAGGACAACGCGAAAGTTCTTAGAACACTTTCAGCTTGACAACGAACAATACAGACAGCGTCCTCAGAACACCCCGATTGTGTTTATTTGCGAACATTTCAGGAAACCCCGAGTGTTCTTAGAACACTTTCAACTTGCCATTGAACAATATGGACAGCGTCTTCAGGACACCCCCTATGAACATTTCAGGACAACGCGAGAGTTCTTAGAACACTTTCAACTTGACAACGGACAATACGGAGAGCGTCATCAGATAATCCCCATTTTGTTTATTTGAGAACATTTCAGGACACCCCGAGTGTTCTTAGAACACATTCAACTTGCCACAGAACAATACGCACAGCGTCCCCAGAACACTCCCATTTTGTTTATTTGCGAACATTTCAGGACACCGCGAGTGTTCTTAGAGCGTCTTCAGGACACCCCCTATGAACATTTCAGGACACCGCGAGAGTTCTTAGAACACTTCAGGACAACGCGTGTGCTCTTAGAACACACCCCCATTTTGTTTATGTACGAACATTTCAGGACAACGCGAGAGTTCCTAGAACACTTTCAACTTGACAACGAACAATACAGACAGAGTCCTCAGAACACCCCCATTTTGTTTATTTGCAAATATTTCAGGACACTCGAGTGTTCTTAGAACACTTTCAACTTGTCATCGAACAATACGGACAGCGTCTTCAGGACACCCCATGCAAACATTTCAGGACACCGAAACAGTTCTTAGAACACTTTCAACTTGACAATGAGCAATACGGACAGCGTCCTCAGAACACCCCCTTTTTGTTTATTTGCAAACATTTCAGGACACCCCGAGTGTTCCTATAACACTTTCAACTTGAAATCGAACAATACAGACAGCGTCTTCAGGACACCCCCTACGAACATTTCAGGACAACGCAAGAGTTCTTAGAACACTTTCAACTTGACAACAAACAATACGGACAGCGTCATCAGAACACCCCCATTTTGTTTATTTGCAAACATTTCAGGACACCGCAAGTGTTCTTAGAGCGTCTTCAGGACACCCCCTACGAACATTTCAGGACACCCCGAGTGTCCTTAGAACACATTCAACTTGCAACAGAACAATACAGACAGTGTCCCCAGAACACCCCCATTTTGTTTATTTGCGAACATTTCAGGACACCCTGAGTGTTCTTAGAACACATTCAACTTGCCACAGAACAATACGGACAGCGCCCCCAGAACACCCCCATTTTGTTTATTTGCAAACATTTCAGGACACTGCAAATGTTCTTAGAGCGTCTTCAGGACACCCCCTACGAACATTTCAGGACACCGCAACAGTTCTTAGAACACTTCAGGACAAAGCGTGTGTTCTTAGAACACTTTCAACTTGCCATCGAACAATACGGACAGTGTCTTCAGGGCACCCCCTGTGAACATTTCAGGACACAGAGACAGTTCTTAGAACACTTTCAACTTGCCATCGAACAATACGGACAGCATCTTCAGGACACCCCCTACGAACATTTCAGGACAACGCGAGAGTTCTTAGAACACTTTCAACTTGACAACGAACAATACGGACAGCGTCATCAGATAATCCCCATTTTGTTTATTTGCGAACATTTCAGGACACCCCGAGTGTTCTTAGAACACATTCAACTTGCCACAGAACAATACGCACAGCGTCCCCAGAACACTCCCATTTTGTTTATTTGCGAACATTTCAGGACACCGCGAGTGTTCTTAGAGCGTCTTCAGGACACCCCCTATGAACATTTCAGGACACCGCGAGAGTTCTTAGAACACTTTAGGACAACGCGTGTGTTCTTAGAACACACCCCCATTTTGTTTATGTACGAACATTTCAGGACAACGCGAGAGTTCCTAGAACACTTTCAACTTGCCATCGAACAATACGGACAGCGTCTTCAGGACACCCCATGCAAACATTTCAGGACACCGAAACAGTTCTTAGAACACTTTCAACTTGACAATGAGCAATACGGACAGCGTCCTCAGAACACCCCCATTTTGTTTATTTGCAAACATTTCAGGACACCCCGAGTGTTCCGATAACACTTTCAACTTGCCATCGAACAATACAGACGGCGTCTTCAGGACACCCCCTACGAACATTTCAGGACAACGCAAGAGTTCTTAGAACACTTTCAACTTGACAACAAACAATACGGACAGCGTCATCAGACCACCCCCATTTTGTCTATTTGCGAACATTTCAGGACACCCCGAGTGTCCTTAGAACACATTCAACTTGCCACAGAACAATACGGACAGCGTCCCCAGAACACCCCCATTTTGTTTATTTGCGAACATTTCAGGACACCCCGAGTGTTCTTAGAACACATTCAACTTGCCACAGAACAATACGCACAGCGTCCCCAGAACACTTCCATTTTGTTTATTTGCGAACATTTCAGGACACCGAGAGTGTTCTTAGAGCGTCTTCAGGACACCCCCTATGAACATTTCAGGACACCGCGAGAGTTCTTAGAACACTTCAGGACAACGCGTGTGTTCTTAGAACACACCCCCATTTTGTTTATGTACGAACATTTCAGGACAACGCGAGAGTTCCTAGAACACTTTCAACTTGACAACGAACAATACAGACAGAGTCCTCAGAACACCCTAATTTTGTTTATTTGCAAATATTTCAGGACACCCGAGTGTTCTTAGAACACTTTCAACTTGCCATCGAACAATACGGACAGCGTCTTCAGGATACCCCATGCAAACATTTCAGGACACCGAGACAGTTCTTAGAACACTTTCAACTTGACAATGAGCAATACGGACAGCGTCCTCAGAACACCCCCATTTTGTTTATTTGCAAACATTTCAGGACACCCCGAGTGTTCCTATAACACTTTCAACTTGCCATCGAACAATACAGACAGCGTCTTCAGGACACCCCCTACGAACATTTCAGGACAACGCAAGAGTTCTTAGAACACTTTCAACTTGACAACGAACAATACGGACAGCGTCCTCAGGACACCCCCTACAAACATTTCAGGACATCGCGTGTGTTCTTACAACACACCCCCATTTTGTTTATTTGCGAACATTTCAGGACACTGAGACAGTTCTTAGAAAACTTTCAACTTGCCATCGAACAATACGGACAGCGTCTTCAGGAACCCCCTTCGAACATTTCAGGACACCGCGAGAGTTCTTAGAACACTTCAGGACAACGCGTGTGTTCTTAGAACACACCCCCATTTTGTTTATGTGCAAACATTTCAGGACAACGCGAAAGTTCTTAGAACACTTTCAGCTTGACAACGAACAATACAGACAGCGTCCTCAGAACACCCCCATTGTGTTTATTTGCGAACATTTCAGGAAACCCCGAGTGTTCTTAGAACACTTTCAACTTGCCATCGAACAATATGGACAGCGTCTTCAGGACACCCCCTATGAACATTTCAGGACAACGCGAGAGTTCTTAGAACACTTTCAACTTGACAACGGACAATACGGACAGCGTCATCAGATAATCCCCATTTTGTTTATTTGCGAACATTTCAGGACACCCCGAGTGTTCTTAGAACACATTCAACTTGCCACAGAACAATACGCACAGCGTCCCCAGAACACTCCCATTTTGTTTATTTGCGAACATTTCAGGACACCGCGAGTGTTCTTAGAGCGTCTTCAGGACACCCCCTATGAACATTTCAGGACACCGCGAGAGTTCTTAGAACACTTCAGGACAACGCGTGTGTTCTTAGAACACACCCCCATTTTGTTTATGTACGAACATTTCAGGACAACGCGAGAGTTCCTAGAACACTTTCAACTTGACAACGAACAATACAGACAGAGTCCTCAGAACACCCCCATTTTGTTTATTTGCAAATATTTCAGGACACTCGAGTGTTCTTAGAACACTTTCAACTTGCCATCGAACAATACGGACAGCGTCTTCAGGACACCCCATGCAAACATTTCAGGACACCGAAACAGTTCTTAGAACACTTTCAACTTGACA
Organism: Ambystoma mexicanum; assembly: GCF_040938575.1. NCBI lineage: Eukaryota > Metazoa > Chordata > Amphibia > Caudata > Ambystomatidae > Ambystoma > Ambystoma mexicanum. The sequence continues at coordinate 849,554,953 of NC_090935.1, forward strand.
ATGAGCAATACGGACAGCGTCCTCAGAACACCCCCATTTTGTTTATTTGCAAACATTTCAGGACACCCCGAGTGTTCCTATAACACTTTCAACTTGCCATCGAACAATACAGACAGAGTCTTCAGGACACCCCCTACGAACATTTCAGGACAACGCAAGAGTTCTTAGAACACTTTCAACTTGACAACAAACAATACGGACAGCGTCATCAGAACACCCCCATTTTGTTTATTTGCAAACATTTCAGGAAACCGCAAGTGTTCTTAGAGCGTCTTCAGGACACCCCCTACGAACATTTCAGGACACCGCAACAGTTCTTAGAACACTTCAGGACAAAGCGTGTGTTCTTAGAACACTTTCAACTTGCCATCGAACAATACGGACAGTGTCTTCAGTGCACCCCCTGTGAACATTTCAGGACACAGAGACAGTTCTTAGAACACTTTCAGCTTGCCATCGAACAATACGGACAGCATCTTCAGGACACCCCCTACGAACATTTCAGGACAACGCGAGAGTTCTTAGAACACTTTCAACTTGACAACGAACAATACGGACAGCGTCATCAGATAATCCCCATTTTGTTTATTTGCGAACATTTCAGGACACCCCGAGTGTTCTTAGAACACATTCAACTTGCCACAGAACAATACGCACAGCGTCCCCAGAACACTCCCATTTTGTTTATTTGCGAACATTTCAGGACACCGCGAGTGTTCTTAGAGCGTCTTCAGGACACCCCCTATGAACATTTCAGGACACTGCGAGAGTTCTTAGAACACTTCAGGACAACGCGTGTGTTCTTAGAACACACCCCCATTTTGTTTATGTACGAACATTTCAGGACAACGCGAGAGTTCCTAGAACACTTTCAACTTGCCATCGAACAATACGGACAGCGTCTTCAGGACACCCCATGCAAACATTTCAGGACACCGAAACAGTTCTTAGAACACTTTCAACTTGACAATGAGCAATACGGACAGCGTCCTCAGAACACCCCCATTTTGTTTATTTGCAAACATTTCAGGACACCCCGAGTGTTCCTATAACACTTTCAACTTGCCATCGAACAATACAGACAGCGTCTTCAGGACACCCCCTACGAACATTTCAGGACAACGCAAGAGTTCTTAGAACACTTTCAACTTGACAACAAACAATACAGACAGCGTCATCAGACCACCCCCATTTTGTCTATTTGCGACCATTTCAGGACACCCCGAGTGTCCTTAGAACACATTCAACTTGCCACAGAACAATACGGACAGCGTCCCCAGAACACCCGCATTTTGTTTATTTGCGAACATTTCAGGACACCCCGAGTGTTCTTAGAACACATTCAACTTGCCACAGAACAATACGCACAGCGTCCCCAGAACACTTCCATTTTGTTTATTTGCGAACATTTCAGGACACCGCGAGTGTTCTTAGAGCGTCTTCAGGACACCCCCTGTGAACATTTCAGGACACCGCGAGAGTTCTTAGAACACTTCAGGACAACGCGTGTGTTCTTAGAACACACCCCCATTTTGTTTATGTACGAACATTTCAGGACAACGCGAGAGTTCCTAGAACACTTTCAACTTGACAACGAACAATACAGACAGAGTCCTCAGAACACCCTAATTTTGTTTATTTGCAAATATTTCAGGACACCCGAGTGTTCTTAGAACACTTTCAACTTGCCATCGAACAATACGGACAGCGTCTTCAGGATACCCCATGCAAACATTTCAGGACACCGAGACAGTTCTTAGAATACTTTCAACTTGACAATGAGCAATACGGACAGCGTCCTCAGAACACCCCCATTTTGTTTATTTGCAAACATTTCAGGACACCCGAGTGTTCCTATAACACTTTCAACTTGCCATCGAACAATACAGACAGCGTCTTCAGGACACCCCCTACGAACATTTCAGGACAACGCAAGAGTTCTTAGAACACTTTCAACTTGACAATGAACAATACGGACAGCGTCCTCAGGACACCCCCTACAAACATTTCAGGACATCGCGTGTGTTCTTACAACACACCCCCATTTTGTTTATTTGCGAACATTTGAGGACACTGAGACAGTTCTTAGAACACTTTCAACTTGCCATCGAACAATACGGACAGCGTCTTCAGGAACCCCCTTCGAACATTTCAGGACACCGCGAGAGTTCTTAGAACACTTCAGGACAACGCGTGTGTTCTTAGAACACACCCCCATTTTGTTTATGTGCGAACATTTCAGGACAACGCGAAAGTTCTTAGAACACTTTCAGCTTGACAACGAACAATACAGACAGCGTCCTCAGAACACCCCCATTGTGTTTATTTGCGAACATTTCAGGAAACCCCGAGTGTTCTTAGAACGCTTTCAACTTGCCATCGAACAATATGGACAGCGTCTTCAGGGCACCCCCTATGAACATTTCAGGACAACGCGAGAGTTCTTAGAACACTTTCAACTTGACAACGGACAATACGGACAGCGTCATCAGATAATCCCCATTTTGTTTATTTGCGAACATTTCAGGACACCCCGAGTGTTCTTAGAACACATTCAACTTGCCACAGAACAATACGCACAGCATCCCCAGAACACTCCCATTTTGTTTATTTGCGAACATTTCAGGACACCGCGAGTGTTCTTAGAGCGTCTTCAGGACACCCCCTATGAACATCTCAGGACACCGCGAGAGTTCTTATAACACTTCAGGACAACGCGTGTGTTCTTAGAACACACCCCCATTTTGTTTATGTACGAACATTTCAGGACAACGCGAGAGTTCCTAGAACACTTTCAACTTGACAACGAACAATACAGACAGAGTCCTCAGAACACCCCCATTTTGTTTATTTGCAAATATTTCAGGACACTCGAGTGTTCTTAGAACACTTTCAACTTGCCATCGAACAATACGGACAGCGTCTTCAGGACACCCCATGCAAACATTTCAGGACACCGAAACAGTTCTTAGAACACTTTCAACTTGACAATGAGCAATACGGACAGCGTCCTCAGAACACCCCCATTTTTTTATTTGCAAACATTTCAGGACACCCCGAGTGTTCCTATAACACTTTCAACTTGCCATCGAACAATACAGACAGCGTCTTCAGGACACCCCATGCAAACATTTCAGGACACCGAAACAGTTCTTAGAACACTTTCAACTTGACAATGAGCAATACGGACAGCGTCCTCAGAACACCCCCATTTTGTTTATTTGCAAACATTTCAGGACACCCCGAGTGTTCCTATAACACTTTCAACTTGCCATCGAACAATACAGACAGCGTCTTCAGGACACCCCCTACGAACATTTCAGGACAACGCAAGAGTTCTTAGAACACTTTCAACTTGACAACAAACAATACGGACAGAGTCATCAGACCACCCCCATTTTGTCTATTTGCGAACATTTCAGGACACCCCGAGTGTCCTTAGAACACATTCAACTTGCCACAGAACAATACGGACAGCGTCCCCAGAACACCCCATTTTGTTTATTTGCGAACATTTCAGGACACCCTGAGTGTTCTTAGAACACATTCAACTTGCCACAGAACAATACGGACAGCACCCCCAGAACACCCCCATTTTGTTTATTTGCAAACATTCAGGACACCGCAAGTGTTCTTAGAGCGTCTTCAGGACACCCCCTATGAACATCTCAGGACACCGCGAGAGTTCTTATAACACTTCAGGACAACGCGTGTGTTCTTAGAACACACCCCCATTTTGTTTATGTACGAACATTTCAGGACAACGCGAGAGTTCCTAGAACACTTTCAACTTGACAACGAACAATACAGACAGAGTCCTCCGAACACCCCCATTTTGTTTATTTGCAAATATTTCAGGACACTCGAGTGTTCTTAGAACACTTTCAACTTGCCATCGAACAATACGGACAGCGTCTTCAGGACACCCCATGCAAACATTTCAGGACACCGAAACAGTTCTTAGAACACTTTCAACTTGACAATGAGCAATACGGACAGCGTCCTCAGAACACCCCCATTTTGTTTATTTGCAAACATTTCAGGACACCCCGAGTGTTCCTATAACACTTTCAACTTGCCATCGAACAATACAGACAGCGTCTTCAGGACACCCCATGCAAACATTTCAGGACACCGAAACAGTTCTTAGAACACTTTCAACTTGACAATGAGCAATACGGACAGCGTCCTCAGAACACCCCCATTTTGTTTATTTGCAAACATTTCAGGACACCCCGAGTGTTCCTATAACACTTTCAACTTGCCATCGAACAATACAGACAGCGTCTTCAGGACACCCCCTACGAACATTTCAGGACAACGCAAGAGTTCTTAGAACACTTTCAACTTGACAACAAACAATACGGACAGAGTCATCAGACCACCCCCATTTTGTCTATTTGCGAACATTTCAGGACACCCCGAGTGTCCTTAGAACTCATTCAACTTGCCACAGAACAATACGGACAGCGTCCCCAGAACACCCCATTTTGTTTATTTGCGAACATTTCAGGACACCCTGAGTGTTCTTAGAACACATTCAACTTGCCACAGAACAATACGGACAGCACCCCCAGAACACCCCCATTTTGTTTATTTGCAAACATTCAGGACACCGCAAGTGTTCTTAGAGCGTCTTCAGGACACCCCCTACGAACATTTCAGAACACCGCGACAGTTCTTAGAACACTTTCAACTTGACAACGAACAATACGGACAGCATCCTCAGAACACCCCCATTTTGTATATTTGCGAACATTTCAGGAAACCCCGAGTGTTCTTAGAACACTTTCAACTTGCCGTCGAACAATACGGACAGTGTCTTCAGGGCACCCCCTGTGAACATTTCAGACACAGAGACAGTTCTTAGAACACTTTCAACTTGCCATCGAACAATACGGACAGCATCTTCAGGACACCCCCTACGAACATTTCAGGACAACGCGAGAGTTCTTAGATCACTTTCAACTTGACAACGAACAATACGGAAAGCGTCATCAGATAATCCCCATTTTGTTTATTTGCGAACATTTCAGGACAACCCGAGTGTTCTTAGAACACATTCAACTTGCCACAGAACAATACGCACAGCGTCCCCAGAACACTCCCATTTTGTTTATTTGCGAACATTTCAGGACACTGCGAGTGTTCTTAGAGCGTCTTCAGGACACCCCCTATGAACATTTCAGGACACCGCGAGAGTTCTTAGAACACTTCAGGACAACGCGTGTGTTCTTAGAACACACCCCCATTTTGTTTATGTACGAACATTTCAGGACAACGCGAGAGTTCCTAGAACACTTTCAACTTGACAACGAACAATACAGAGTCCTCAGTACACCCCATGCAAACATTCCAGGACACCGAGACAGTTCTTAGAACGCTTTCAACTTGACAATGAGCAATACGGACAGCGTCCTCAGAACACCCCCATTTTGTTTATTTGCAAACATTTCAGGACACCCTGAGTGTTCCTATAACACTTTCAACTTGCCATCGAACAATACAGACAGCGTCTTCAGGACACCCCCTATGAACATTTCAGGACAACGCAAGAGTTCTTAGAACACTTTCAACTTGCCACAGAACAATACAGACAGTGTCCCCAGAACACCCCCATTTTGTTTATTTGCGAACATTTCAGGACACACTGAGTGTTCTTAGAACACATTCAACTTGCCACAGAACAATACGGACAGCGCCCCCAGAACACCCCCATTTTGTTTATTTGCAAACATTTCAGGACACCGCAAGTGTTCTTAGAGCGTCTTCAGGACACCCCCTACGAACATTTCAGGACACCGCAACAGTTCTTAGAACACTTCAGGACAAAGCGTGTGTTCTTAGAACACTTTCAACTTGCCATCGAACAATACGGACAGTGTCTTCAGGGCAACCCCTGTGAACATTTCAGGACACAGAGACAGTTCTTAGAACACTTTCAACTTGCCATCGAACAATACGGACAGCATCTTCAGGACACCCCCTACGAACATTTCAGGACAACGCGAGAGTTCTTAGAACACTTTCAACTTGACAACGAACAATACGGACAGCGTCATCAGATAATCCCCATTTTGTTTATTTGCGAACATTTCAGGACACCCCGAGTGTTCTTAGAACACATTCAACTTGCCACAGAACAATATGCACAGCGTCCCCAGAACACTCCCATTTTGTTTATTTACGAACATTTCAGGACACCGCGAGTGTTCTTAGTGCGTCTTCAGGACACCCCCTATGAACATTTCAGGACACCGCGAGAGTTCTTAGAACACTTCAGGACAACGCGTGTGTTCTTAGAACACACCCCCATTTTGTTTATGTACGAACATTTCAGGACAACGCGAGAGTTCCTAGAACACTTTCAACTTGCCATCGAACAATACGGACAGCGTCTTCAGGACACCCCATGCAAACATTTCAGGACACCAAAACAGTTCTTAGAACACTTTCAACTTGATAATGAGCAATACGGACAGCGTCCTCAGAACACCCCCATTTTGTTTATTTGCAAACATTTCAGGACACCCCGAGTGTTCCTATAACACTTTCAACTTGCCATCGAACAATACAGACAGCGTCTTCAGGACACCCCCTACGAACATTTCAGGACAACGCAAGAGTTCTTAGAACACTTTCAACTTGACAACAGACAATACGGACAGCGTCATCAGACCACCCCCATTTTGTCTATTTACGAACATTTCAGGACACCCCGAGTGTCCTTAAAACACATTCAACTTGCCACAGAACAATACGGACAGCGTCCCCAGAACACCCCCATTTTGTTTATTTGCGAACATTTCAGGACACCCTGAGTGTTCTTAGAACACATTCAACTTGCCACAGAACAATACGGACAGCACCCCCAGAACACCCCCATTTTGTTTATTTGCAAACATTTCAGGACACCGCAAGTGTTCTTAGAGCGTCTTCAGGACACCCCCTACGAACATTTCAGGACACCGCGACAGTTCTTAGAACACTTCAGGACAAAGCGTGTGTTCTTAGAACACACCCCCATTTTGTTTATGTACGAACATTTCAGGACAACGCGAGAGTTCCAAGAACACTTTCAACTTGACAACGAACAATACGGACAGCATCCTCAGAACACCCCCATTTTGTATTTTTGCGAACATTTCAGGAAACCCCGAGTGTTCTAAGAACACTTTCAACTTGCCATCGAACAATACGGACAGTGTCTTCAGGGCACCCCCTGTGAACATTTCAGGACACAGAGACAGTTCTTAGAACACTTTCAACTTGCCATCGAACAATACGGACAGCATCTTCAGGACACCCCCTACGAACATTTCAGGACAACGCGAGAGTTCTTAGAACACTTTCAACTTGACAACGAACAATACGGAAAGCGTCATCAGATAATCCCCATTTTTTTTATTTGCGAACATTTCAGGACACCCCGAGTGTTCTTAGAACACATTCAACTTGCCACAGAACAATACGCACAGCGTCCCCAGAACACTCCCATTTTGTTTATTTGCGAACATTTCAGGACACCGCGAGTGTTCTTAGAGCGTCTTCAGGACACCCCCTATGAACATTTCAGGACACCGCGAGAGTTCTTAGAACACTTCAGGACAACGCGTGTGTTCTTAGAACACACCCCCATTTTGTTTATGTACGAACATTTCAGGACAACGCAAGAGTTCCTAGAACACTTTCAACTTGACAACGAACAATACAGACAGAGTCCTCAGAACACCCTCATTTTGTTTATTTGCAAATATTTCAGGACACCCGAGTGTTCTTAGAACACTTTCAACTTGCCATCGAACAATACGGACAGCGTCTTCAGGATACCCCATGCAAACATTTCAGGACACCGAGACAGTTCTTAGAACACTTTCAACTTGACAATGAGCAATACGGACAGCGTCCTCAGAACACCCCCATTTTGTTTATTTGCAAACATTTCAGGACACCCCGAGTGTTCCTATAACACTTTCAACTTGCCATCGAACAATACAGACAGCGTCTTCAGGACACCCCCTACGAACATTTCAGGACAACGCAAGAGTTCTTAGAACACTTTCAACTTGACAACGAACAATACGGACAGCATCCTCAGGACACCCCCTACAAACATTTCAGGACAACGCGTGTGTTCTTACAACACACCCCCATTTTGTTTATTTGCAAACATTTCGGGACGCTGAGACAGTTCTTAGAACACTTTCAACTTGCCATCGAACAATACGGACAGCGTCTTCAGGAACCCCCTTCGAACATTTCAGGACAACGCGAGAGTTCTTAGAACACTTCAGGACAACGCGTGTGTTCTTAGAACACACCCCCATTTTGTTTATGTGCGAACATTTCAGGACAACGCGAAAGTTCTTAGAACACTTTCAGCTTGACAACGAACAATACAGACAGCGTCCTCAGAACACCCCCATTGTGTTTATTTGCGAACATTTCAGGAAACCCCGAGTGTTCTTAGAACACTTTCAACTTGCCATCGAACAATACGGACAGCGTCTTCAGGACACCCCCTATGAACATTTCAGGACAACGTGAGAGTTCTTAGAACACTTTCAACTTGACATCGGACAATACGGACAGTGTCATCAGATAATCCCCATTGTGTTTATTTGCAAACATTTCAGGACACCCCGAGTGTTCTTAGAACACATTCAACTTGCCACAGAACAATACGCACAGCGTCCCCAGAACACTCCCATTTTGTTTATTTGCGAACATTTCAGGACACCGCGTGTGTTCTTAGAGCGTCTTCAGGACACCCCCTATGAACATTTCAGGACACCGCGAGAGTTCTTAGAACACTTCAGGACAACGCGTGTGCTCTTAGAACACACCCCCATTTTGTTTATGTACAAACATTTCAGGACAACGCAAGAGTTCCTAGAACACTTTCAACTTGACAACGAACAATACAGACACAGTCTTCAGAACACCCCCATTTTGTTTATTTGCAAATATTTCAGGACACTCGAGTGTTCTTAGAACACTTTCAACTTGCCATCGAACAATACGGACAGCATCTTCAGTACACCCCATGCAAACATTTCAGGACACCGAAACAGTTCTTAGAACACTTTCAACTTGACAATGAGCAATACGGACAGCGTCCTCAGAACACCCCCATTTTGTTTATTTGCAAACATTTCAGGACACCCCGAGTGTTCTTAGAGCGTCTTCAGGACACCCCCTACGAACATTTCAGAACACCGCGACAGTTCTTAGAACACTTTCAACTTGACAACGAACAATACGGACAGCATCCTCAGAACACCCCCATTTTGTATATTTGCGAACATTTCAGGAAACCCCGAGTGTTCTTAGAACACTTTCAACTTGCCATCGAACAATACGGACAGTGTCTTCAGGGCACCCCCTGTGAACATTTCAGGACACAGAGACAGTTCTTAGAACACTTTCAACTTGCCTTCGAACAATACGGACAGCATCTTCAGGACACCCCCTACGAACATTTCAGGACAACGCGAGAGTTCTTAGAACACTTTCAACTTGACAACGAACAATACGGAAAGCGTCATCAGATAATCCCCATTTTGTTTATTTGCGAACATTTCAGGACACCCCGAGTGTTCTTAGAACACATTCAACTTGCCACAGAACAATACGCACAGCGTCCCCAGAACACTCCCATTTTGTTTATTTGCGAACATTTCAGGACACTACGAGTGTTCTTAGAGCGTCTTCAGGACACCCCCTATGAACATTTCAGGACACCACGAGAGTTATTAGAACACTTCAGGACAACGCGTGTGTTCTTAGAACACACCCCCATTTTGTTTATGTACGAACATTTCAGGACAACGCGAGAGTTCCTAGAACACTTTCAACTTGACAACGAACAATACAGACAGAGTCCTCAGTACACCCCATGCAAACATTTCAGGACACCGAGACAGTTCTTAGAACGCTTTCAACTTGACAATGAGCAATACGGACAGCGTCCTCAGAACACCCCCATTTTGTTTATTTGCAAACATTTCAGGACACCCTGAGTGTTCCTATAACACTTTCAACTTGCCATCGAACAATACAGACAGCGTCTTCAGGACACCCCCTATGAACATTTCAGGACAACGCAAGAGTTCTTAGAACACTTTCAACTTGCCACAGAACAATACGGACAGCGTCCCCAGAACACCCCCATTTTGTTTATTTGCGAACATTTCAGGACACCCCGAGTGTCCTTAGAACACATTCAACTTGCAACAGAACAATACAGACAGTGTCCCCAGAACACCCCCATTTTGTTTATTTGCGAACATTTCAGGACACCCTGAGTGTTCTTAGAACACATTCAACTTGCCACAGAACAATACGGACAGCGCCCCCAGAACACCCCCATTTTGTTTATTTGCAAACATTTCAGGACACCGCAAGTGTTCTTAGAGCGTCTTCAGGACACCCCCTACGAACATTTCAGGACACCGCAACAGTTCTTAGAACACTTCAGGACAAAGCGTGTGTTCTTAGAACACTTTCAACTTGCCATCGAACAATACGGACAGTGTCTTCAGGGCAACCCCTGTGAACATTTCAGGACACAGAGACAGTTCTTAGAACACTTTCAACTTGCCATCGAACAATACGGACAGCATCTTCAGGACACCCCCTACGAACATTTCAGGACAACGCGAGAGTTCTTAGAACACTTTCAACTTGACAACGAACAATACGGACAGCGTCATCAGATAATCCCCATTTTGTTTATTTGCGAACATTTCAGGACACCCCGAGTGTTCTTAGAACACATTCAACTTGCCACAGAACAATACACACAGCGTCCCCAGAACACTCCCATTTTGTTTATTTGCGAACATTTCAGGACACCGCGAGTCTTCTTAGTGCATCTTCAGGACACCCCCTATGAACATTTCAGGACACCGCGAGAGTTCTTAGAACACTTCAGGACAACGCGTGTGTTCTTAGAACACACCCCCATTTTGTTTATGTACGAACATTTCAGGACAACGCGAGAGTTCCTAGAACACTTTCAACTTGCCATCGAACAATACGGACAGCGTCTTCAGGACACCCCATGCAAACATTTCAGGACACCGAAACAGTTCTTAGAACACTTTCAACTTGATAATGAGCAATACGGACAGCGTCCTCAGAACACCCCCATTTTGTTTATTTGCAAACATTTCAGGACACCCCGAGTGTTCCTATAACACTTTCAACTTGCCATCGAACAATACAGACAGCGTCTTCAGGACACCCCCTACGAACATTTCAGGACAACGCAAGAGTTCTTAGAACACTTTCAACTTGACAACAAACAATACGGACAGCGTCATCAGACCACCCCCATTTTGTCTATTTGCGAACATTTCAGGACACCCCGAGTGTCCTTAAAACACATTCAACTTGCCACAGAACAATACGGACAGCGTCCCCAGAACACCCCCATTTTGTTTATTTGCGAACATTTCAGGACACCCTGAGTGTTCTTAGAACACATTCAACTTGCCACAGAACAATACGGACAGCACCCCCAGAACACCCCCATTTTGTTTATTTGCAAACATTTCAGGACACCGCAAGTGTTCTTAGAGCGTCTTCAGGACACCCCCTACGAACATTTCAGGACACCGCGACAGTTCTTAGAACACTTCAGGACAAAGCGTGTGTTCTTAGAACACACCCCCATTTTGTTTATGTACGAACATTTCAGGACAACGCGAGAGTTCCAAGAACACTTTCAACTTGACAACGAACAATACGGACAGCATCCTCAGAACACCCCCATTTTGTATATTTGCGAACATTTCAGGAAACCCCGAGTGTTCTAAGAACACTTTCAACTTGCCATCGAACAATACGGACAGTGTCTTCAGGGCACCCCCTGTGAACATTTCAGGACACAGAGACAGTTCTTAGAACACTTTCAACTTGCCATCGAACAATACGGACAGCATCTTCAGGACACCCCCTACGAACATTTCAGGACAACGCGAGAGTTCTTAGAACACTTTCAACTTGCCATCGAACAATACGGACAGTGTCTTCAGGGCAACCCCTGTGAACATTTCAGGACACAGAGACAGTTCTTAGAACACTTTCAACTTGCCATCGAACAATACGGACAGCATCTTCAGGACACCCCCTACGAACATTTCAGGACAACGCGAGAGTTCTTAGAACACTTTCAACTTGACAACGAACAATACGGACAGCGTCATCAGATAATCCCCATTTTGTTTATTTGCGAACATTTCAGGACACCCCGAGTGTTCTTAGAACACATTCAACTTGCCACAGAACAATACACACAGCGTCCCCAGAACACTCCCATTTTGTTTATTTGCGAACATTTCAGGACACCGCGAGTCTTCTTAGTGCATCTTCAGGACACCCCCTATGAACATTTCAGGACACCGCGAGAGTTCTTAGAACACTTCAGGACAACGCGTGTGTTCTTAGAACACACCCCCATTTTGTTTATGTACGAACATTTCAGGACAACGCGAGAGTTCCTAGAACACTTTCAACTTGCCATCGAACAATACGGACAGCGTCTTCAGGACACCCCATGCAAACATTTCAGGACACCGAAACAGTTCTTAGAACACTTTCAACTTGATAATGAGCAATACGGACAGCGTCCTCAGAACACCCCCATTTTGTTTATTTGCAAACATTTCAGGACACCCCGAGTGTTCCTATAACACTTTCAACTTGCCATCGAACAATACAGACAGCGTCTTCAGGACACCCCCTACGAACATTTCAGGACAACGCAAGAGTTCTTAGAACACTTTCAACTTGACAACAAACAATACGGACAGCGTCATCAGACCACCCCCATTTTGTCTATTTGCGAACATTTCAGGACACCCCGAGTGTCCTTAAAACACATTCAACTTGCCACAGAACAATACGGACAGCGTCCCCAGAACACCCCCATTTTGTTTATTTGCGAACATTTCAGGACACCCTGAGTGTTCTTAGAACACATTCAACTTGCCACAGAACAATACGGACAGCACCCCCAGAACACCCCCATTTTGTTTATTTGCAAACATTTCAGGACACCGCAAGTGTTCTTAGAGCGTCTTCAGGACACCCCCTACGAACATTTCAGGACACCGCGACAGTTCTTAGAACACTTCAGGACAAAGCGTGTGTTCTTAGAACACACCCCCATTTTGTTTATGTACGAACATTTCAGGACAACGCGAGAGTTCCAAGAACACTTTCAACTTGACAACGAACAATACGGACAGCATCCTCAGAACACCCCCATTTTGTATATTTGCGAACATTTCAGGAAACCCCGAGTGTTCTAAGAACACTTTCAACTTGCCATCGAACAATACGGACAGTGTCTTCAGGGCACCCCCTGTGAACATTTCAGGACACAGAGACAGTTCTTAGAACACTTTCAACTTGCCATCGAACAATACGGACAGCATCTTCAGGACACCCCCTACGAACATTTCAGGACAACGCGAGAGTTCTTAGAACACTTTCAACTTGACAACGAACAATACGGAAAGCGTCATCAGATAATCCCCATTTTTTTTATTTGCGAACATTTCAGGACACCCCGAGTGTTCTTAGAACACATTCAACTTGCCACAGAACAATACGCACAGCGTCCCCAGAACACTCCCATTTTGTTTATTTGCGAACATTTCAGGACACCGCGAGTGTTCTTAGAGCGTCTTCAGGACACCCCCTATGAACATTTCAGGACACCGCGAGAGTTCTTAGAACACTTCAGGACAACGCGTGTGTTCTTAGAACACACCCCCATTTTGTTTATGTACGAACATTTCAGGACAACGCGAGAGTTCCTAGAACACTTTCAACTTGACAACGAACAATACAGACAGAGTCCTCAGAACACCCTCATTTTGTTTATTTGCAAATATTTCAGGACACCCGAGTGTTCTTAGAACACCTTCAACTTGCCATCGAACAATACGGACAGCGTCTTCAGGATACCCCATGCAAACATTTCAGGACACCGAGACAGTTCTTAGAACACTTTCAACTTGACAATGAGCAATACGGACAGCGTCCTCAGAACACCCCCATTTTGTTTATTTGCAAACATTTCAGGACACCCCGAGTGTTCCTATAACACTTTCAACTTGCCATCGAACAATACAGACAGCGTCTTCAGGACACCCCCTACGAACATTTCAGGACAACGCCAGAGTTCTTAGAACACTTTCAACTTGACAACGAACAATACGGACAGCATCCTCAGGACACCCCCTACAAACATTTCAGGACAACGCGTGTGTTCTTACAACACACCCCCATTTTGTTTATTTGCGAACATTTCAGGACACTGAGACAGTTCTTAGAACACTTTCAACTTGCCATCGAACAATACGGACAGCGTCTTCAGGAACCCCCTTCGAACATTTCAGGACACCGCGAGAGTTCTTGGAACACTTCAGGACAACGCGTGTGTTCTTAGAACACACCCCCATTTTGTTTATGTGCGAACATTTCAGGACAACGCGAAAGTTCTTAGAACACTTTCAGCTTGACAACGAACAATACAGACAGCGTCCTCAGAACACCCCCATTGTGTTTATTTGCGAACATTTCAGGAAACCCCGAGTGTTCTTAGAACACTTTCAACTTGCCATCGAACAATACGGATAGCGTCTTCAGGACACCCCCTATGAACATTTCAGGACAACGTGAGAGTTCTTAGAACACTTTCAACTTGACATCGGACAATACGGACAGTGTCATCAGATAATCCCCATTTTGTTTATTTGCAAACATTTCAGGACACCCCGAGTGTTCTTAGAACACATTCAACTTGCCACAGAACAATACGCACAGCGTCCCCAGAACACTCCCATTTTGTTTATTTGCGAACATTTCAGGACACCGCGTGTGTTCTTAGAGCGTCTTCAGGACACCCCCTATGAACATTTCAGGACACCGCGAGAGTTCTTAGAACACTTCAGGACAACGCGTGTGCTCTTAGAACACACCCCCATTTTGTTTATGTACAAACATTTCAGGACAACGCAAGAGTTCCTAGAACACTTTCAACTTGACAACGAACAATACAGACACAGTCCTCAGAACACCCCCATTTTGTTTATTTGCAAATATTTCAGGACACTCGAGTGTTCTTAGAACACTTTCAACTTGCCATCGAACAATACGGACAGCATCTTCAGTACACCCCATGCAAACATTTCAGGACACCGAAACAGTTCTTAGAACACTTTCAACTTGACAATGAGCAATACGGACAGCGTCCTCAGAACACCCCCATTTTGTTTATTTGCAAACATTTCAGGACACCCCGAGTGTTCCTATAACACTTTCAACTTGCCATCGAACAATACAGACAGCGTCTTCAGGACACCCCCTACGAACATTTCAGGACAACGCAAGAGTTCTTAGAACACTTTCAACTTGACAACAAACAATACGGACAGCGTCATCAGACCACCCCCATTTTGTCTATTTGCGAACATTTCACTACACCCTGAGTGTCCTTAGAACACATTCAACTTGCCACAGAACAATACGGACAGTGTCCCCAGAACAACCCCATTTTGTTTATTTGCGAACATTTCAGGACACCGCAAGTGTTCTTAGAGCGTCTTCAGGACACCCCCTACGAACATTTCAGGACACCGCGACAGTTCTTAGAACACTTCAGGACAAAGCGTGTGTTCTTAGAACACACCCCCATTTTGTTTTTGTACGAACATTTCAGGACAACGCGAGAGTTCCAAGAACACTTTCAACTTGACAACGAACAATACGGACAGCATCCTCAGAACACCCCCATTTTGTATATTTGCGAACATTTCAGGAAACCCCGAATGTTCTTAGAACACTTTCAACTTGCCATCGAACAATACGGACAGTGTCTTCAGGGCACCCCCTGTGAACATTTCAGGACACAGAGACAGTTCTTAGAACACTTTCAACTTGCCATCGAACAATACGGACAGCATCTTCAGGACACCCCCTACGAACATTTCAGGACAACGCGAGAGTTCTTAGAACACTTTCAACTTGACAACGAACAATACGGACAGCGTCATCAGATAATCCCCATTTTGTTTATTTGCGAACATTTCAGGACACCCCGAGTGTTCTTAGAACACATTCAACTTGCCACAGAACAATACGCACAGCGTCCCCAGAACACTCCCATTTTGTTTATTTGCGAACATTTCAGGACACCGCGAGTGTTCTTAGAGCGTCTTCAGGACACCCCCTATGAACATTTCAGGACACCGCGAGAGTTCTTAGAACACTTTAGGACAACGCGTGTGTTCTTAGAACACACCCCCATTTTGTTTATGTACGAACATTTCAGGACAACGCGAGAGTTCCTAGAACACTTTCAACTTGCCATCGAACAATACGGACAGCGTCTTCAGGACACCCCATGCAAACATTTCAGGACACCGAAACAGTTCTTAGAACACTTTCAACTTGACAATGAGCAATACGGACAGCGTCCTCAGAACACCCCCATTTTGTTTATTTGCAAACATTTCAGGAAACCCCGAATGTTCTTAGAACACTTTCAACTTGCCATCGAACAATACGGACAGTGTCTTCAGGGCACCCCCTGTGAACATTTCAGGACACAGAGACAGTTCTTAGAACACTTTCAACTTGACAACGAACAATACGGAAAGCGTCATCAGATAATCCCCATTTTGTTTATTTGCGAACATTTCAGGACACCCCGAGTGTTCTTAGAACACATTCAACTTGCCACAGAACAATACGCACAGCGTCCCCAGAACACTCCCATTTTGTTTATTTGCGAACATTTCAGGACACAGCGAGTGTTCTTAGAGCGTCTTCAGGACACCCCCTATGAACATTTCAGGACACCGCGAGAGTTCTTAGAACACTTCAGGACAACGCGTGTGTTCTTAGAACACACCCCCATTTTGTTTATGTACGAACATTTCAGGACAACGCGAGAGTTCCTAGAACACTTTCAACTTGACAACGAACAATACAGACAGAGTCCTCAGTACACCCCATGCAAACATTTCAGGACACCGAGACAGTTCTTAGAACGCTTTCAACTTGACAATGAGCAATACGGACAGCATCCTCAGAACACCCCCATTTTGTTTATTTGCAAACATTTCAGGACACCCCGAGTGTTCCAATAACACTTTTAACTTGCCATCGAACAATACAGACAGCGTCTTCAGGACACCCCCTATGAACATTTCAGGACAACGCAAGAGTTCTTAGAATACTTTCAACTTGCCACAGAACAATACGGACAGCGTCCCCAGAACACCCCCATTTTGTTTATTTGCGAACATTTCAGGACACCCCGAGTGTCCTTAGAACACATTCAACTTGCAACAGAACAATACAGACAGTGTCCCCAGAACACCCCCATTTTGTTTATTTGCGAACATTTCAGGACACCCTGAGTGTTCTTAGAACACATTCAACTTGCCACAGAACAATACGGACAGCGCCCCCAGAACACCCCCATTTTGTTTATTTGCAAACATTTCAGGACACCGCAAGTGTTCTTAGAGCGTCTTCAGGACACCCCCTACGAACATTTCAGGACACCGCAACAGTTCTTAGAACACTTCAGGACAAAGCGTGTGTTCTAAGAACACTTTCAACTTGCCATCGAACAATACGGACAGTGTCTTCAGGGCACCCCCTGTGAACATTTCAGGACACAGAGACAGTTCTTAGAACACTTTCAACTTGCCATCGAACAATACGGACAGAATCTTCAGGACACCCCCTACGAACATTTCAGGACAACGCGAGAGTTCTTAGAACACTTTCAACTTGACAACGAACAATACGGACAGCGTCATCAGATAATCCCCATTTTGTTTATTTGCGAACATTTCAGGAAACCCCGAGTGTTCTTAGAACACATTCAACTTGCCACATAACAATACGCACAGCGTCCCCAGAACACTCCCATTTTGTTTATTTGCGAACATTTCAGGACACTGCGAGTGTTCTTAGAGCGTCTTCAGGACACCCCCTATGAACATTTCAGGACACCGCGAGAGTTCTTAGAACACTTCAGGACAACGCGTGTGTTCTTAGAACACACCCCCATTTTGTTTATGTACGAACATTTCAGGACAACGCGAGAGTTCCTAGAACACTTTCAACTTGCCATCGAACAATACGGACAGCGTCTTTAGGACACCCCATGCAAACATTTCAGGACACCGAAACAGTTCTTAGAACACTTTCAACTTGACAATGAGTAATACGGACAGCGTCCTCAGAACACCCCCATTTTGTTTATTTGCAAACATTTCAGGACACCCCGAGTGTTCCTATAACACTTTCAACTTGCCATCGAACAATACAGACAGGGTCTTCAGGACACACCCTACGAACATTTCAGGACAACGCAAGAGTTCTTAGAACACTTTCAACTTGACAACAAACAATACGGACAGCGTCATCAGACCACCCCCATTTTGTCTATTTGCGAACATTTCAGGACACCCCGAGTGTCCTTAGAACACATTCAACTTGCCACAGAACAATACGGACAGCGTCCCCAGAACACCCCCATTTTGTTTATTTGCGAACATTTCAGGACACCCTGAGTGTTCTTAGAACACATTCAACTTGCCACAGAACAATACGGACAGCACCCCCAGAACACCCCCATTTTGTTTATTTGCAAACATTTCAGGACACCGCAAGTGTTCTTAGAGCGTCTTCAGGACACCCCCTACGAACATTTCAGGACACCGCGACAGTTCTTAGAACACTTCAGGACAAAGCGTGTGTTCTTAGAACACACCCCCATTTTCTTTATGTACGAACATTTCAGGACAACGCGAGAGTTCCAAGAACACTTTCAACTTGACAACGAACAATACGGACAGCATCCTCAGAACACCCCCATTTTGTATATTTGCGAACATTTCAGGAAACCCTGAGTGATCTAAGAACACTTTCAACTTGCCATCGAACAATACGGACAGTGTCTTCAGGGCACCCCCTGTGAACATTTCAGGACACAGAGACAGTTCTTAGAACACTTTCAACTTGCCATCGAACAATACGGACAGCATCTTCAGGACACCCCCTACGAACATTTCAGCACAACGCGAGAGTTCTTAGAACACTTTCAACTTGACAACGAACAAAACGGAAAGCGTCATCAGATAATCCCCATTTTGTTTATTTGCGAACATTTCAGGACACCCCGAGTGTTCTTAGAACACATTCAACTTGCCACAGAACAATACGCACAGCGTCCCCAGAACACTCCCATTTTGTTTATTTGCGAACATTTCAGGACACCGCGAGTGTTCTTAGAGCGTCTTCAGGACACCCCCTATGAACATTTCAGGACACCGCGAGAGTTCTTAGAACACTTCAGGACAACGCGTGTGTTCTTAGAACACACCCCCATTTTGTTTATGTACGAACATTTCAGGACAACGCGAGAGTTCCTAGAACACTTTCAACTTGACAACGAACAATACAGACAAAGTCCTCAGAACACCCTCATTTTGTTTATTTGCAAATATTTCAGGACACCCGAGTGTTCTTAGAACACTTTCAACTTGCCATCGAACAATACGGACAGCGTCTTCAGGATACCCCATGCAAACATTTCAGGACACCGAGACAGTTCTTAGAACACTTTCAACTTGACAATGAGCAATACGGACAGCGTCCTCAGAACACCCCTATTTTGTTTATTTGCAAACATTTCAGGACACCCCGAGTGTTCCTATAACACTTTCAACTTGCCATCGAACAATACAGACAGCGTCTTCAGGACACCCCCTACGAACATTTCAGGACAACGCAAGAGTTCTTAGAACACTTTCAACTTGACAACGAACAATACGGACAGCGTCCTCAGGACACCCCCTACAAACATTTCAGGACAACGCGTGTGTTCTTACAACACACCCCCATTTTGTTTATTTGCGAACATTTCAGGACACTGAGACAGTTCTTAGAACACTTTCAACTTGCCATCGAACAATACGGACAGCATCTTCAGGAACCCCCTTCGAACATTTCAGGACACCGCGAGAGTTCTTAGAACACTTCAGGACAACGCGTGTGTTCTTAGAACACACCCCCATTTTGTTTATGTGCGAACATTTCAGGACAACGCGAAAGTTCTTAGAACACTTTCAGCTTGACAACGAACAATACAGACAGCGTCCTCAGAACACCCCCATTGTGTTTATTTGCGAACATTTCAGGAAACCCCGAGTGTTCTTAGAACACTTTCAACTTGCCATCGAACAATACGGACAGCGTCTTCAGGACACCCCCTATGAACATTTCAGGACAACGCGAGAGTTCTTAGAACACTTTCAACTTGACAACGGACAATACGGACAGCGTCATCAGATAATCCCCATTTTGTTTATTTGCGAACATTTCAGGACACCCCGAGTGTTCTTAGAACACATTCAACTTGCCACAGAACAATACGCACAGCGTCCCCAGAACACTCCCATTTTGTTTATTTGCGAACATTTCAGGACACCGCAAGTGTTCTTAGAGCGTCTTCAGGACACCCCCTATGAACATTTCAGGACACCGCGAGAGTTCTTAGAACACTTCAGGACAACGCGTGTGTTCTTAGAACACACCCCCATTTTGTTTATGTACGAACATTTCAGGACAACGCGAGAGTTCCTAGAACACTTTCAACTTGACAACGAACAATACAGACAGAGTCCTCAGAACACCCCCATTTTGTTTATTTGCAAATATTTCAGGACACTCGAGTTTTCTTAGAACACTTTCAACTTGCCATCGAACAATACGGACAGCGTCTTCAGGACACCCCATGCAAACATTTCAGGACACCGAAACAGTTCTTAGAACACTTTCAACTTGACAATGAGCAATACGGACAGCGTCCTCAGAACACCCCCATTTTGTCTATTTGCGAACATTTCAGGACACCCCGAGTGTCCTTAGAACACATTCAACTTGCCACAGAACAATACGGACAGCGTCCCCAGAACACCCCCATTTTGTTTATTTGCGAACATTTCAGGACACCCTGAGTGTTCTTAGAACACATTCAACTTGCCACAGAACAATACGGACAGCACCCCCAGAACACCCCCATTTTGTTTATTTGCAAACATTTCAGGACACCGCAAGTGTTCTTAGAGCGTCTTCAGGACCCCCCCTACGAACATTTCAGGACACCGCGACAGTTCTTAGAACACTTCAGGACAAAGCGTGTGTTCTTAGAACACACCCCCATTTTGTTTTTGTACGAACATTTCAGGACAACGCGAGAGTTCCAAGAACACTTTCAACTTGACAACGAACAATACGGACAGCATCCTCAGAACACCCCCATTTTGTATATTTGCGAACATTTCAGGAAACCCCGAGTGTTCTTAGAACACTTTCAACTTGCCATCGAACAATACGGACAGTGTCTTCAGGGCACCCCCTGTGAACATTTCAGGACACAGAGACAGTTCTTAGAACACTTTCAACTTGCCATCGAACAATACGGACAGCATCTTCAGGACACCCCCTACGAACATTTCAGGACAACGCGAGAGTTCTTAGAACACTTTCAAATTGACAACGAACAATACGGAAAGCGTCATCAGATAATCCCCATTTTTTTTATTTGCGAACATTTCAGGACACCCCGAGTGTTCTTAGAACACATTCAACTTGCCACAGAACAATACGCACAGCGTCCCCAGAACACTCCCATTTTGTTTATTTGCGAACATTTCAGGACACCGCGAGTGTTCTTAGAGCGTCTTCAGGACACCCCCTATGAACATTTCAGGACACCGCGAGAGTTCTTAGAACACTTCAGGACAACGCGTGTGTTCTTAGAACACACCCCCATTTTGTTTATGTACGAACATTTCAGGACAACGCGAGAGTTCCTAGAACACTTTCAACTTGACAACGAACAATACAGACAGAGTCCTCAGAACACCCTCATTTTGTTTATTTGCAAATATTTCAGGACACCCGAGTGTTCTTAGAACACTTTCAACTTGCCATCGAACAATACGGACAGCGTCTTCAGGATACCCCATGCAAACATTTCAGGACAACGCAAGAGTTCTTAGAACACTTTCAACTTGACAACAAACAATACGGACAGCGTCATCAGACCACCCCCATTTTGTCTATTTGCGAACATTTCAGGACACCCCGAGTGTCCTTAGAACACATTCAACTTGCCACAGAACAATACGGACAGCGTCCCCAGAACACCCCCATTTTGTTTATTTGCGAACATTTCAGGACACCCTGAGTGTTCTTAGAACACATTCAACTTGCCACAGAACAATACGGACAGCACCCCCAGAACACCCCCATTTTGTTTATTTGCAAACATTTCAGGACACCGCAAGTGTTCTTAGAGCGTCTTCAGGACACCCCCTATGAACATTTCAGGACACCGCGAGAGTTCTTAGAACACTTCAGGACAACGCGTGTGTTCTTAGAACACACCCCCATTTTGTTTATGTACGAACATTTCAGGACAACGCAAGAGTTCCTAGAACACTTTCAACTTGACAACGAACAATACAGACAGAGTCCTCAGAACACCCTCATTTTGTTTATTTGCAAATATTTCAGGACACCCGAGTGTTCTTAGAACACTTTCAACTTGCCATCGAACAATACGGACAGCGTCTTCAGGATACCCCATGCAAACATTTCAGGACACCGAGACAGTTCTTAGAACACTTTCAACTTGACAATGAGCAATACGGACAGCGTCCTCAGAACACCCCCATTTTGTTTATTTGCAAACATTTCAGGACACCCTGAGTGTTCCTATAACACTTTCAACTTGCCATCGAACAATACAGACAGCGTCTTCAGGACACCCCCTACGAACATTTCAGGACAACGCAAGAGTTCTTAGAACACTTTCAACTTGACAACGAACAATACGGACAGCATCCTCAGGACACCCCCTACAAACATTTCAGGACAACGCGTGTGTTCTTACAACACACCCCCATTTTGTTTATTTGCGAACATTTCAGGACACTGAGACAGTTCTTAGAACACTTTCAACTTGCCATCGAACAATACGGACAGCGTCTTCAGGAACCCCCTTCGAACATTTCAGGACACCGCGAGAGTTCTTAGAACACTTCAGGACAACGCGTGTGTTCTTAGAACACACCCCCATTTTGTTTATGTGCGAACATTTCAGGACAACGCGAAAGTTCTTAGAACACTTTCAGCTTGACAACGAACAATACAGACAGCGTCCTCAGAACACCCCCATTGTGTTTATTTGCGAACATTTCAGGAAACCCCGAGTGTTCTTAGAACACTTTCAACTTGCCATCGAACAATACGGACAGCGTCTTCAGGACACCCCCTATGAACATTTCAGGACAACGTGAGAGTTCTTAGAACACTTTCAACTTGACATCGGACAATACGGACAGTGTCATCAGATAATCCCCATTTTGTTTATTTGCGAACATTTCAGGACACCAAGAGTGTTCTTAGAACACATTCAACTTGCCACAGAACAATACGCACAGCGTCCCCAGAACACTCCCATTTTGTTTATTTGCGAACATTTCAGGACACCGCGTGTGTTCTTAGAGCGTCTTCAGGACACCCCCTATGAACATTTCAGGACACCGCGAGAGTTCTTAGAACACTTCAGGACAACGCGTGTGCTCTTAGAACACACCCCCATTTTGTTTATGTACAAACATTTCAGGACAACGCAAGAGTTCCTAGAACACTTTCAACTTGACAACGAACAATACAGACACAGTCCTCAGAACACCCCCATTTTGTTTATTTGCAAATATTTCAGGACACTCGAGTGTTCTTAGAACACTTTCAACTTGCCATCGAACAATACGGACAGCATCTTCAGTACACCCCATGCAAACATTTCAGGACACCGAAACAGTTCTTAGAACACTTTCAACTTGACAATGAGCAATACGGACAGCGTCCTCAGAACACCCCCATTTTGTTTATTTGCAAACATTTCAGGACACCCCGAGTGTTCTTAGAGCGTCTTCAGGACACCCCCTACGAACATTTCAGAACACCGCGACAGTTCTTAGAACACTTTCAACTTGACAACGAACAATACGGACAGCATCCTCAGAACACCCCCATTTTGTATATTTGCGAACATTTCAGGAAACCCCAAGTGTTCTTAGAACACTTTCAACTTGCCATCGAACAATACGGACAGTGTCTTCAGGGCACCCCCTGTGAACATTTCAGGACACAGAGACAGTTCTTAGAACACTTTCAACTTGCCATCGAACAATACGGACAGCATCTTCAGGACACCCCCTACGAACATTTCAGGACAACGCGAGAGTTCTTAGAACACTTTCAACTTGACAACGAACAATACGGAAAGCGTCATCAGATAATCCCCATTTTGTTTATTTGCGAACATTTCAGGACACTCCGAGTGTTCTTAGAACACATTCAACTTGCCACAGAACAATACGCACAGCGTCCCCAGAACACTCCCATTTTGTTTATTTGCGAACATTTCAGGACACCGCGAGTGTTCTTAGAGCGTCTTCAGGACACCCCCTATGAACATTTCAGGACACCGCAAGAGTTCTTAGAACACTTCAGGACAACGCGTGTGTTCTTAGAACACACCCCCATTTTGTTTATGTACGAACATTTCAGGACAACGCGAGAGTTCCTAGAACACTTTCAACTTGACAACGAACAATACAGACAGAGTCCTCAGTACACCCCATGCAAACATTTCAGGACACCGAGACAGTTCTTAGAACGCTTTCAACTTGACAATGAGCAATACGGACAGCGTCCTCAGAACACCCCCATTTTGTTTATTTGCAAACATTTCAGGACACCCTGAGTGTTCCTATAACACTTTCAACTTGCCATCGAACAATACAGACAGCGTCTTCAGGACACCCCCTATGAACATTTCAGGACAACGCAAGAGTTCTTAGAACACTTTCAACTTGCCACAGAACAATACGGACAGCGTCCCCAGAACACCCCCATTTTGTTTATTTGCGAACATTTCAGGACACCCCGAGTGTCCTTAGAACACATTCAACTTGCAACAGAACAATACAGACAGTGTCCCCAGAACACCCCCATTTTGTTTATTTGCGAACATTTCAGGACACCCTGAGTGTTCTTAGAACACATTCAACTTGCCACAGAACAATACGGACAGCGCCCCCAGAACACCCCCATTTTGTTTATTTGCAAACATTTCAGGACACCGCAAGTGTTCTTAGAGAGTCTTCAGGACACCCCCTACGAACATTTCAGGACACCGCAACAGTTCTTAGAACACTTCAGGACAAAGCGTGTGTTCTTAGAACACTTTCAACTTGCCATCGAACAATACGGACAGTGTCTTCAGGGCAAACCCTGTGAACATTTCAGGACACAGATACAGTTCTTAGAACACTTTCAACTTGCCATCGAACAATACGGACAGCATCTTCAGGACACCCCCTACGAACATTTCAGGACAACGCGAGAGTTCTTAGAACACTTTCAACTTGACAACGAACAATACGGACAGCGTCATCAGATAATCCCCATTTTGTTTATTTGCGAACATTTCAGGACACCCCGAGTGTTCTTAGAACACATTCAACTTGCCACAGAACAATACGCACAGCGTCCCCAGAACACTCCCATTTTGTTTATTTGCGAACATTTCAGGACACCGCGAGTGTTCTTAGTGCGTCTTCAGGACACCCCCTATGAACATTTCAGGACACCGCGAGAGTTCTTAGAACACTTCAGGACAACGTGTGTGTTCTTAGAACACACCCCCATTTTGTTTATGTACGAACATTTCAGGACAACGCGAGAGTTCCTAGAACACTTTCAACTTGCCATCGAACAATACGGACAGCGTCTTCAGGACACCCCATGCAAACATTTCAGGACACCGAAACAGTTCTTAGAACACTTTCAACTTGATAATGAGCAATACGGACAGCGTCCTCAGAACACCCCCATTTTGTTTATTTGCAAACATTTCAGGACACCCCGAGTGTTCCTATAACACTTTCAACTTGCCATCGAACAATACAGACAGCGTCTTCAGGACACCCCCTACGAACATTTCAGGACAACGCAAGAGTTCTTAGAACACTTTCAACTTGACAACAAACAATACGGACAGCGTCATCAAACCACCCCCATTTTGTCTATTTGCGAACATTTCAGGACACCCTGAGTGTTCTTAGAACACATTCAACTTGCCACAGAACAATACGGACAGCACCCCCAGAACACCCCCATTTTGTTTATTTGCAAACATTTCAGGACACCCTGAGTGTTCTTAGAACACATTCAACTTGCCACAGAACAATACGGACAGCACCCCCAGAACACCCCCATTTTGTTTATTTGCAAACATTTCAGGACACCGCAAGTGTTCTTAGAGCGTCTTCAGGACACCCCCTACGAACATTTCAGGACACCGCGACAGTTCTTAGAACACTTCAGGACAAAGCGTGTGTTCTTAGAACACACCCCCATTTTGTTTATGTACGAACATTTCAGGACAACGCGAGAGTTCCAAGAACACTTTCAACTTGACAACGAACAATACGGACAGCATCCTCAGAACACCCCCATTTTGTATATTTGCGAACATTTCAGGAAACCCCGAGTGTTCTAAGAACACTTTCAACTTGCCATCGAACAATACGGACAGTGTCTTCAGGGCACCCCCTGTGAACATTTCAGGACACAGAGACAGTTCTTAGAACACTTTCAACTTGCCATCGAACAATACGGACAGCATCTTCAGGACACCCCCTACGAACATTTCAGGACAACGCGAGAGTTCTTAGAACACTTTCAACTTGACAACGAACAATACGGAAAGCGTCATCAGATAATCCCCATTTTTTTTATTTGCGAACATTTCAGGACACCCCGAGTGTTCTTAGAACACATTCAACTTGCCACAGAACAATACGCACAGCGTCCCCAGAACACTCCCATTTTGTTTATTTGCGAACATTTCAGGACACCGCGAGTGTTCTTAGAGCGTCTTCAGGACACCCCCTATGAACATTTCAGGACACCGCGAGAGTTCTTAGAACACTTCAGGACAACGCGTGTGTTCTTAGAACACACCCCCATTTTGTTTATGTACGAACATTTCAGGACAACGCGAGAGTTCCTAGAACACTTTCAACTTGACAACGAACAATACAGACAGAGTCCTCAGTACACCCCATGCAAACATTTCAGGACACCGAGACAGTTCTTAGAACGCTTTCAACTTGACAATGAGCAATACGGACAGCGTCCTCAGAACACCCCCATTTTGTTTATTTGCAAACATTTCAGGACACCCTGAGTGTTCCTATAACACTTTCAACTTGCCATCGAACAATACAGACAGCGTCTTCAGGACACCCCCTATGAACATTTCAGGACAACGCAAGAGTTCTTAGAACACTTTCAACTTGCCACAGAACAATACGGACAGCGTCCCCAGAACACCCCCATTTTGTTTATTTGCGAACATTTCAGGACACCCCGAGTGTCCTTAGAACACATTCAACTTGCAACAGAACAATACAGACAGTGTCCCCAGAACACCCCCATTTTGTTTATTTGCGAACATTTCAGGACACCCTGAGTGTTCTTAGAACACATTCAACTTGCCACAGAACAATACGGACAGCGCCCCCAGAACACCCCCATTTTGTTTATTTGCAAACATTTCAGGACACCGCAAGTGTTCTTAGAGCGTCTTCAGGACACCCCCTACGAACATTTCAGGACACCGCAACAGTTCTTAGAACACTTCAGGACAAAGCGTGTGTTCTTAGAACACTTTCAACTTGCCATCGAACAATACGGACAGTGTCTTCAGGGCAAACCCTGTGAACATTTCAGGACACAGATACAGTTCTTAGAACACTTTCAACTTGCCATCGAACAATACGGACAGCATCTTCAGGACACCCCCTACGAACATTTCAGGACAACGCGAGAGTTCTTAGAACACTTTCAACTTGACAACGAACAATACGGACAGCGTCATCAGATAATCCCCATTTTGTTTATTTGCGAACATTTCAGGACACCCCGAGTGTTCTTAGAACACATTCAACTTGCCACAGAACAATACGCACAGCGTCCCCAGAACACTCCCATTTTGTTTATTTGCGAACATTTCAGGACACCGCGAGTGTTCTTAGTGCGTCTTCAGGACACCCCCTATGAACATTTCAGGACACCGCGAGAGTTCTTAGAACACTTCAGGACAACGCGTGTGTTCTTAGAACACACCCCCATTTTGTTTATGTACGAACATTTCAGGACAACGCGAGAGTTCCTAGAACACTTTCAACTTGCCATCGAACAATACGGACAGCGTCTTCAGGACACCCCATGCAAACATTTCAGGACACCGAAACAGTTCTTAGAACACTTTCAACTTGATAATGAGCAATACGGACAGCGTCCTCAGAACACCCCCATTTTGTTTATTTGCAAACATTTCAGGACACCCCGAGTGTTCCTATAACACTTTCAACTTGCCATCGAACAATACAGACAGCGTCTTCAGGACACCCCCTACGAACATTTCAGGACAACGCAAGAGTTCTTAGAACACTTTCAACTTGACAACAAACAATACGGACAGCGTCATCAAACCAGCCCCATTTTGTCTATTTGCGAACATTTCAGGACACCCCGAGTGTCCTTAAAACACATTCAACTTGCCACAGAACAATACAGACAGCGTCCCCAGAACACCCCCATTTTGTTTATTTGCGAACATTTCAGGACACCCTGAGTGTTCTTAGAACACATTCAACTTGCCACAGAACAATACGGACAGCACCCCCAGAACACCCCCATTTTGTTTATTTGCAAACATTTCAGGACACCGCAAGTGTTCTTAGAGCGTCTTCAGGACACCCCCTACGAACATTTCAGGACACCGCGACAGTTCTTAGAACACTTCAGGACAAAGCGTGTGTTCTTAGAACACACCCCCATTTTGTTTATGTACGAACATTTCAGGACAACGCGAGAGTTCCAAGAACACTTTCAACTTGACAACGAACAATACGGACAGCATCCTCAGAACACCCCCATTTTGTATATTTGCGAACATTTCAGGAAACCCCGAGTGTTCTAAGAACACTTTCAACTTGCCATCGAACAATACGGACAGTGTCTTCAGGGCACCCCCTGTGAACATTTCAGGACACAGAGACAGTTCTTAGAACACTTTCAACTTGCCATCGAACAATACGGACAGCATCTTCAGGACACCCCCTACGAACATTTCAGGACAACGCGAGAGTTCTTAGAACACTTTCAACTTGACAACGAACAATACGGAAAGCGTCATCAGATAATCCCCATTTTTTTTATTTGCGAACATTTCAGGACACCCCGAGTGTTCTTAGAACACATTCAACTTGCCACAGAACAATACGCAC
Organism: Ambystoma mexicanum; assembly: GCF_040938575.1. Classification (NCBI taxonomy): domain Eukaryota; kingdom Metazoa; phylum Chordata; class Amphibia; order Caudata; family Ambystomatidae; genus Ambystoma; species Ambystoma mexicanum. The sequence continues at coordinate 849,584,430 of NC_090935.1, forward strand.
AGCGTCCCCAGAACACTCCCATTTTGTTTATTTGCGAACATTTCAGGACACCGCGAGTGTTCTTAGAGCGTCTTCAGGACACCCCCTATGAACATTTCAGGACACCGCGAGAGTTCTTAGAACACTTCAGGACAACGCGTGTGTTCTTAGAACACACCCCCATTTTGTTTATGTACGAACATTTCAGGACAACGCGAGAGTTCCTAGAACACTTTCAACTTGACAACGAACAATACGGACAGCATCCTCAGGACACCCCCTACAAACATTTCAGGACAACGCGTGTGTTCTTACAACACACCCCCATTTTGTTTATTTGCGAACATTTCAGGACACTGAGACAGTTCTTAGAACACTTTCAACTTGCCATCGAACAATACGGACAGCGTCTTCAGGAACCCCCTTCGAACATTTCAGGACACCGCAAGAGTTCTTAGAACACTTCAGGACAACGCGTGTGTTCTTAGAACACACCCCCATTTTGTTTATGTACGAACATTTCAGGACAACGCGAGAGTTCCTAGAACACTTTCAACTTGACAACGAACAATACAGACAGAGTCCTCAGAACACCCTCATTTTGTTTATTTGCAAATATTTCAGGACACCCGAGTGTTCTTAGAACACCTTCAACTTGCCATCGAACAATACGGACAGCGTCTTCAGGATACCCCATGCAAACATTTCAGGACACCGAGACAGTTCTTAGAACACTTTCAACTTGACAATGAGCAATACGGACAGCGTCCTCAGAACACCCCCATTTTGTTTATTTGCAAACATTTCAGGACACCCCGAGTGTTCCTATAACACTTTCAACTTGCCATCGAACAATACAGACAGCGTCTTCAGGACACCCCCTACGAACATTTCAGGACAACGCAAGAGTTCTTAGAACACTTTCAACTTGACAACGAACAATACGGACAGCATCCTCAGGACACCCCCTACAAACATTTCAGGACAACGCGTGTGTTCTTACAACACACCCCCATTTTGTTTATTTGCGAACATTTCAGGACACTGAGACAGTTCTTAGAACACTTTCAACTTGCCATCGAACAATACGGACAGCGTCTTCAGGAACCCCCTTCGAACATTTCAGGACACCGCAAGAGTTCTTAGAACACTTCAGGACAACGCGTGTGTTCTTAGAACACACCCCCATTTTGTTTATGTACGAACATTTCAGGACAACGCGAGAGTTCCTAGAACACTTTCAACTTGACAACGAACAATACAGACAGAGTCCTCAGAACACCCTCATTTTGTTTATTTGCAAATATTTCAGGACACCCGAGTGTTCTTAGAACACCTTCAACTTGCCATCGAACAATACGGACAGCGTCTTCAGGATACCCCATGCAAACATTTCAGGACACCGAGACAGTTCTTAGAACACTTTCAACTTGACAATGAGCAATACGGACAGCGTCCTCAGAACACCCCCATTTTGTTTATTTGCAAACATTTCAGGACACCCCGAGTGTTCCTATAACACTTTCAACTTGCCATCGAACAATACAGACAGCGTCTTCAGGACACCCCCTACGAACATTTCAGGACAACGCAAGAGTTCTTAGAACACTTTCAACTTGACAACGAACAATACGGACAGCGTCTTCAGGACACCCCCTATGAACATTTCAGGACAACGTGAGAGTTCTTAGAACACTTTCAACTTGCCACAGAACAATACGGACAGCGTCCCCAGAACACCCCCATTTTGTTTATTTGCGAACATTTCAGGACACCCCGAGTGTCCTTAGAACACATTCAACTTGCAACAGAACAATACAGACAGTGTCCCCAGAACACCCCCATTTTGTTTATTTGCGAACATTTCAGGGCACCCTGAGTGTTCTTAGAACACATTCAACTTGCCACAGAACAATACGGACAGCGCCCCCAGAACACCCCCATTTTGTTTATTTGCAAACATTTCAGGACACCGCAAGTGTTCTTAGAGCGTCTTCAGGACACCCCCTACGAACATTTCAGGACACCGCAACAGTTCTTAGAACACTTCAGGACAAAGCGTGTGTTCTAAGAACACTTTCAACTTGCCATCGAACAATACGGACAGTGTCTTCAGGGCACCCCCTGTGAACATTTCAGGACACAGAGACAGTTCTTAGAACACTTTCAACTTGCCATCGAACAATACGGACAGCATCTTCAGGACACCCCCTACGAACATTTCAGGACAACGCGAGAGTTCTTAGAACACTTTCAACTTGACAACGAACAATACGGACAGCGTCATCAGATAATCCCCATTTTGTTTATTTGCGAACATTTCAGGACACCGCGAGTGTTCTTAGTGCGTCTTCAGGACACCCCCTATGAACATTTCAGGACACCGCGAGAGTTCTTAGAACACTTCAGGACAACGCGTGTGTTCTTAGAACACACCCCCATTTTGTTTATGTACGAACATTTCAGGACAACGCGAGAGTTCCTAGAACACTTTCAACTTGCCATCGAACAATACGGACAGCGTCTTCAGGACACCCCATGCAAACATTTCAGGACACCGAAACAGTTCTTAGAACACTTTCAACTTGATAATGAGCAATACGGACAGCGTCCTCAGAACACCCCCATTTTGTTTATTTGCAAACATTTCAGGACACCCCGAGTGTTCCTATAACACTTTCAACTTGCCATCGAACAATACAGACAGCGTCTTCAGGACACCCCCTACGAACATTTCAGGACAACGCAAGAGTTCTTAGAACACTTTCAACTTGACAACAAACAATACGGACAGCGTCATCAGACCACCCCCATTTTGTCTATTTGCGAACATTTCAGGACACCCCGAGTGTCCTTAAAACACATTCAACTTGCCACAGAACAATACGGACAGCGTCCCCAGAACACCCCCATTTTGTTTATTTGCGAACATTTCAGGACACCCTGAGTGTTCTTAGAACACATTCAACTTGCCACAGAACAATACGGACAGCACCCCCAGAACACCCCCATTTTTTTTATTTGCAAACATTTCAGGACACCGCAAGTGTTCTTAGAGCGTCTTCAGGACACCCCCTACGAACATTTCAGGACACCGCGACAGTTCTTAGAACACTTCAGTACAAAGCGTGTGTTCTTAGAACACACCCCCATTTTGTTTATGTACGAACATTTCAGGACAACGCGAGAGTTCCAAGAACACTTTCAACTTGACAACGAACAATACGGACAGCATCCTCAGAACACCCCCATTTTGTATATTTGCGAACATTTCAGGAAACCCCGAGTGTTCTAAGAACACTTTCAACTTGCCATCGAACAATACGGACAGTGTCTTCAGGGCACCCCCTGTGAACATTTCAGGACACAGAGACAGTTCTTAGAACACTTTCAACTTGCCATCGAACAATACGGACAGCATCTTCAGGACACCCCCTACGAACATTTCAGGACAACGCGAGAGTTCTTAGAACACTTTCAACTTGACAACGAACAATACGGAAAGCGTCATCAGATAATCCCCATTTTTTTTATTTGCGAACATTTCAGGACACCCCGAGTGTTCTTAGAACACATTCAACTTGCCACAGAACAATACGCACAGCGTCCCCAGAACACTCCCATTTTGTTTATTTGCGAACATTTCAGGACACCGCGAGTGTTCTTAGAGCGTCTTCAGGACACCCCCTATGAACATTTCAGGACACCGCGAGAGTTCTTAGAACACTTCAGGACAACGCGTGTGTTCTTAGAACACACCCCCATTTTGTTTATGTACGAACATTTCAGGACAACGCGAGAGTTCCTAGAACACTTTCAACTTGACAACGAACAATACAGACAGAGTCCTCAGAACACCCCCATTTTGTTTATTTGCAAACATTTCAGGACACCCTGAGTGTTCCTATAACACTTTCAACTTGCCATCGAACAATACAGACAGCGTCTTCAGGACACCCCCTACGAACATTTCAGGACAACGCAAGAGTTCTTAGAACACTTTCAACTTGACAACGAACAATACGGACAGCATCCTCAGGACACCCCCTACAAACATTTCAGGACAACGCGTGTGTTCTTACAACACACCCCCATTTTGTTTATTTGCGAACATTTCAGGACACTGAGACAGTTCTTAGAACACTTTCAACTTGCCATCGAACAATACGGACAGCGTCTTCAGGAACCCCCTTCGAACATTTCAGGACACCGCGAGAGTTCTTAGAACACACCCCCATTTTGTTTATGTACGAACATTTCAGGACAACGCGAGAGTTCCTAGAACACTTTCAACTTGACAACGAACAATACAGACAGAGTCCTCAGAACACCCTCATTTTGTTTATTTGCAAATATTTCAGGACACCCGAGTGTTCTTAGAACACCTTCAACTTGCCATCGAACAATACGGACAGCGTCTTCAGGATACCCCATGCAAACATTTCAGGACACCGAGACAGTTCTTAGAACACTTTCAACTTGACAACGAACAATACAGACAGAGTCCTCAGAACACCCTCATTTTGTTTATTTGCAAATATTTCAGGACACCCGAGTGTTCTTAGAACACCTTCAACTTGCCATCGAACAATACGGACAGCGTCTTCAGGATACCCCATGCAAACATTTCAGGACACTGAGACAGTTCTTAGAACACTTTCAACTTGCCATCGAACAATACGGACAGCGTCTTCAGGAACCCCCTTCGAACATTTCAGGATACCGCGAGAGTTCTTAGAACACTTCAGGACAACGCGTGTGTTCTTAGAACACACCCCCATTTTGTTTATGTGCGAACATTTCAGGACAACGCGAAAGTTCTTAGAACACTTTCAGCTTGACAACGAACAATACAGACAGCGTCCTCAGAACACCCCCATTGTGTTTATTTGCGAACATTTCAGGAAACCCCGAGTGTTCTTAGAACACTTTCAACTTGCCATCGAACAATACGGACAGCGTCTTCAGGACACCCCCTATGAACATTTCAGGACAACGTGAGAGTTCTTAGAACACTTTCAACTTGACATCGGACAATACGGACAGTGTCATCAGATAATCCCCATTTTGTTTATTTGCGAACATTTCAGGACACCCCGAGTGTTCTTAGAACACATTCAACTTGCCACAGAACAATACGCACAGCGTCCCCAGAACACTCCCATTTTGTTTATTTGCGAACATTTTAGGACACCGCGTGTGTTCTTAGAGCGTCTTCAGGACACCCCCTATGAACATTTCAGGACACCGCGAGAGTTCTTAGAACACTTCAGGACAACGCGTGTGCTCTTAGAACACACCCCCATTTTGTTTATGTACAAACATTTCAGGACAACGCAAGAGTTCCTAGAACACTTTCAACTTGACAACGAACAATACAGACACGGTCCTCAGAACACCCCCATTTTGTTTATTTGCAAATATTTCAGGACACTCGAGTGTTCTTAGAACACTTTCAACTTGCCATCGAACAATACGGACAGCATCTTCAGTACACCCCATGCAAACATTTCAGGACACCGAAACAGTTCTTAGAACACTTTCAACTTGACAATGAGCAATACGGACAGCGTCCTCAGAACACCCCCATTTTGTTTATTTGCAAACATTTCAGGACACCCCGAGTGTTCCTATAACACTTTCAACTTGCCATCGAACAATACAGACAGCGTCTTCAGGACACCCCCTACGAACATTTCAGGACAACGCAAGAGTTCTTAGAACACTTTCAACTTGACAACAAACAATACGGACAGCGTCATCAGACCACCCCCATTTTGTCTATTTGCGAACATTTCAGGACACCCTGAGTGTCCTTAGAACACATTCAACTTGCCACAGAACAATACGGACAGTGTCCCCAGAACAACCCCATTTTGTTTATTTGCGAACATTTCAGGACACCGCAAGTGTTCTTAGAGCGTCTTCAGGACACCCCCTACGAACATTTCAGGACACCGCGACAGTTCTTAGAACACTTCAGGACAAAGCGTGTGTTCTTAGAACACACCCCCATTTTGTTTTTGTACGAACATTTCAGGACAACGCGAGAGTTCCAAGAACACTTTCAACTTGACAACGAACAATACGGACAGCATCCTCAGAACACCCCCATTTTGTATATTTGCGAACATTTCAGGAAACCCCGAATGTTCTTAGAACACTTTCAACTTGCCATCGAACAATACGGACAGTGTCTTCAGGGCACCCCCTGTGAACATTTCAGGACACAGAGACAGTTCTTAGAACACTTTCAACTTGCCATCGAACAATACGGACAGCATCTTCAGGACACCCCCTACGAACATTTCAGGACAACGCGAGAGTTCTTAGAACACTTTCAACTTGACAACGAACAATACGGAAAGCGTCATCAGATAATCCCCATTTTGTTTATTTGCGAACATTTCAGGACACCCCGAGTGTTCTTAGAACACATTCAACTTGCCACAGAACAATACGCACAGCGTCCCCAGAACACTCCCATTTTGTTTATTTGCGAACATTTCAGGACACCGCGAGTGTTCTTAGAGCGTCTTCAGGACACCCCCTATGAACATTTCAGGACACCGCGAGAGTTCTTAGAACACTTCAGGACAACGCGTGTGTTCTTAGAACACACCCCCATTTTGTTTATGTACGAACATTTCAGGACAACGCGAGAGTTCCTAGAACACTTTCAACTTGACAACGAACAATACAGACAGAGTCCTCAGTACACCCCATGCAAACATTTCAGGACACCGAGACAGTTCTTAGAACGCTTTCAACTTGACAATGAGCAATACGGACAGCGTCCTCAGAACACCCCCATTTTGTTTATTTGCAAACATTTCAGGACACCCTGAGTGTTCCTATAACACTTTCAACTTGCCATCGAACAATACAGACAGCGTCTTCAGGACACCCCCTATGAACATTTCAGGACAACGCAAGAGTTCTTAGAACACTTTCAACTTGCCACAGAACAATACGGACAGCGTCCCCAGAACACCCCCATTTTGTTTATTTGCGAACATTTCAGGACACCCCGAGTGTCCTTAGAACACATTCAACTTGCAACAGAACAATACAGACAGTGTCCCCAGAACACCCCCATTTTGTTTATTTGCGAACATTTCAGGACACCCTGAGTGTTCTTAGAACACATTCAACTTGCCACAGAACAATACGGACAGCGCCCCCAGAACACCCCCATTTTGTTTATTTGCAAACATTTCAGGACACCGCAAGTGTTCTTAGAGCGTCTTCAGGACACCCCCTACGAACATTTCAGGACACCGCAACAGTTCTTAGAACACTTCAGGACAAAGCGTGTGTTCTTAGAACACTTTCAACTTGCCATCGAACAATACGGACAGTGTCTTCAGGGCAAACCCTGTGAACATTTCAGGACACAGATACAGTTCTCAGAACACTTTCAACTTGCCATCGAACAATACGGACAGCATCTTCAGGACACCCCCTACGAACATTTCAGGACAACGCGAGAGTTCTTAGAACACTTTCAACTTGACAACGAACAATACGGACAGCGTCATCAGATAATCCCCATTTTGTTTATTTGCGAACATTTCAGGGCACCCCGAGTGTTCTTAGAACACATTCAACTTGCCACAGAACAATCCGCACAGCGTCCCCAGAACACTCCCATTTTGTTTATTTGCGAACATTTCAGGACACCGCGAGTGTTCTTAGTGCGTCTTCAGGACACCCCCTATGAACATTTCAAGACACCGCGAGAGTTCTTAGAACACTTCAGGACAACGCGTGTGTTCTTAGAACACACCCCCATTTTGTTTATGTACGAACATTTCAGGACAACGCGAGAGTTCCTAGAACACTTTCAACTTGCCATCGAACAATACGGACAGCGTCTTCAGGACACCCCATGCAAACATTTCAGGACACCGAAACAGTTCTTAGAACACTTTCAACTTGATAATGAGCAATACGGACAGCGTCCTCAGAACACCCCCATTTTGTTTATTTGCAAACATTTCAGGACACCCCGAGTGTTCCTATAACACTTTCAACTTGCCATCGAACAATACAGACAGCGTCTTCAGGACACCCCCTACGAACATTTCAGGACAACGCAAGAGTTCTTAGAACACTTTCAACTTGACAACAAACAATACGGACAGCGTCATCAGACCACCCCCATTTTGTCTATTTGCGAACATTTCAGGACACCCCGAGTGTCCTTAAAACACATTCAACTTGCCACAGAACAATACAGACAGCGTCCCCAGAACACCCCCATTTTGTTTATTTGCGAACATTTCAGGACACCCTGAGTGTTCTTAGAACACATTCAACTTGCCACAGAACAATACGGACAGCACCCCCAGAACACCCCCATTTTGTTTATTTGCAAACATTTCAGGACACCGCAAGTGTTCTTAGAGCGTCTTCAGGACACCCCCTACGAACATTTCAGGACACCGCGACAGTTCTTAGAACACTTCAGGACAAAGCGTGTGTTCTTAGAACACACCCCCATTTTGTTTATGTACGAACATTTCAGGACAACGCGAGAGTTCCAAGAACACTTTCAACTTGACAATGAACAATACGGACAGCATCCTCAGAACACCCCCATTTTGTATATTTGCGAACATTTCAGGAAACCCCGAGTGTTCTAAGAACACTTTCAACTTGCCATCGAACAATACGGACAGTGTCTTCAGGGCACCCCCTGTGAACATTTCAGGACACAGAGACAGTTCTTAGAACACTTTCAACTTGCCATCGAACAATACGGACAGCATCTTCAGGACACCCCCTACGAACATTTCAGGACAACGCGAGAGTTCTTAGAACACTTTCAACTTGACAACGAACAATACGGAAAGCGTCATCAGATAATCTCCATTTTTTTTATTTGCGAACATTTCAGGACACCCCGAGTGTTCTTAGAACACATTCAACTTGCCACAGAACAATACGCACAGCGTCCCCAGAACACTCCCATTTTGTTTATTTGCGAACATTTCAGGACACCGCGAGTGTTCTTAGAGCGTCTTCAGGACACCCCCTATGAACATTTCAGGACACCGCGAGAGTTCTTAGAACACTTCAGGACAACGCGTGTGTTCTTAGAACACACCCCCATTTTGTTTATGTACGAACATTTCAGGACAACGCGAGAGTTCCTAGAACACTTTCAACTTGACAACGAACAATACAGACAGAGTCCTCAGAACACCCTCATTTTGTTTATTTGCAAATATTTCAGGACACCCGAGTGTTCTTAGAACACTTTCAACTTGCCATTGAACAATACGGACAGCGTCTTCAGGATACCCCATGCAAACATTTCAGGACACCGAGACAGTTCTTAGAACACTTTCAACTTGACAATGAGCAATACGGACAGCGTCCTCAGAACACCCCCATTTTGTTTATTTGCAAACATTTCAGGACACCCCGAGTGTTCCTATAACACTTTCAACTTGCCATCGAACAATACAGACAGCGTCTTCAGGACACCCCCTACGAACATTTCAGGACAACGCAAGAGTTCTTAGAACACTTTCAACTTGACAACGAACAATACGGACAGCATCCTCAGGACACCCCCTACAAACATTTCAGGACAACGCGTGTGTTCTTACAACACACCCCCATTTTGTTTATTTGTGAACATTTCAGGACACTGAGACAGTTCTTAGAACACTTTCAACTTGCCATCGAACAATACGGACAGCGTCTTCAGGAACCCCCTTCGAACATTTCAGGACACCGCAAGAGTTCTTAGAACACTTCAGGACAACGCGTGTGTTCTTAGAACACACCCCCATTTTGTTTATGTACGAACATTTCAGGACAACGCGAGAGTTCCTAGAACACTTTCAACTTGACAACGAACAATACAGACAGAGTCCTCAGAACACCCTCATTTTGTTTATTTGCAAATATTTCAGGACACCCGAGTGTTCTTAGAACACCATCAACTTGCCATAGAACAATACGGACAGCGTCTTCAGGATACCCCATGCAAACATTTAAGGACACCGAGACAGTTCTTAGAACACTTTCAACTTGACAATGAGCAATACGGACAGCGTCCTCAGAACACCCCCATTTTGTTTATTTGCAAACATTTCAGGACACCCCGAGTGTTCCTATAACACTTTCAACTTGCCATTGAACAATACAGACAGCGTCTTCAGGACACCCCCTACGAACATTTCAGGACACCGCAACAGTTCTTAGAACACTTCAGGACAAAGCGTGTGTTCTAAGAACACTTTCAACTTGCCATCGAACAATACGGACAGTGTCTTCAGGGCACCCCCTGTGAACATTTCAGGACACAGAGACAGTTCTTAGAACACTTTCAACTTGCCATCGAACAATACGGACAGCATCTTCAGGACACCCCCTACGAACATTTCAGGACAACGCGAGAGTTCTTAGAACACTTTCAACTTGACAACGAACAATACGGACAGCGTCATCAGATAATCCCCATTTTGTTTATTTGCGAACATTTCAGGAAACCCCGAGTGTTCTTAGAACACATTCAACTTGCCACATAACAATACGCACAGCGTCCCCAGAACACTCCCATTTTGTTTATTTGCGAACATTTCAGGACACCGCGAGTGTTCTTAGAGCGTCTTCAGGACACTCCCTATGAACATTTCAGGACACCGCGAGAGTTCTTAGAACACTTCAGGACAACGCGTGTGTTCTTAGAACACACCCCCATTTTGTTTATGTACGAACATTTCAGGACAACGCGAGAGTTCCTAGAACACTTTCAACTTGCCATCGAACAATACGGACAGCGTCTTTAGGACACCCCATGCAAACATTTCAGGACACCGAAACAGTTCTTAGAACACTTTCAACTTGACAATGAGTAATACGGACAGCGTCCTCAGAACACCCCCATTTTGTTTATTTGCAAACATTTCAGGACACCCCGAGTTTTCCTATAACACTTTCAACTTGCCATCGAACAATACAGACAGGGTCTTCAGGACACCCCCTACGAACATTTCAGGACAACGCAAGAGTTCTTAGAACACTTTCAACTTGACAACAAACAATACGGACAGCGTCATCAGACCACCCCCATTTTGTCTATTTGCGAACATTTCAGGACACCCCGAGTGTCCTTAGAACACATTCAACTTGCCACAGAACAATACGGACAGCGTCCCCAGAACACCCCCATTTTGTTTATTTGCGAACATTTCAGGACACCCTGAGTGTTCTTAGAACACATTCAACTTGCCACAGAACAATACGGACAGCACCCCCAGAACACCCCCATTTTGTTTATTTGCAAACATTTCAGGACACCGCAAGTGTTCTTAGAGCGTCTTCAGGACACCCCCTACGAACATTTCAGGACACCGAGACAGTTCTTAGAACGCTTTCAACTTGACAATGAGCAATACGGACAGCGTCCTCAGAACACCCCCATTTTGTTTATTTGCAAACATTTCAGGACACCCTGAGTGTTCCTATAACACTTTCAACTTGCCATCGAACAATACAGACAGCGTCTTCAGGACACCCCCTATGAACATTTCAGGACAACGCAAGAGTTCTTAGAACACTTTCAACTTGCCACAGAACAATACGGACAGCGTCCCCAGAACACCCCCATTTTGTTTATTTGCGAACATTTCAGGACACCCCGAGTGTCCTTAGAACACATTCAACTTGCAACAGAACAATACAGACAGTGTCCCCAGAACACCCCCATTTTGTTTATTTGCGAACATTTCAGGACACCCTGAGTGTTCTTAGAACACATTCAACTTGCCACAGAACAATACGGACAGCGCCCCCAGAACACCCCCATTTTGTTTATTTGCAAACATTTCAGGACACCGCAAGTGTTCTTAGAGCGTCTTCAGGACACCCCCTACGAACATTTCAGGACACCGCAACAGTTCTTAGAACACTTCAGGACAAAGCGTGTGTTCTTAGAACACTTTCAACTTGCCATCGAACAATACGGACAGTGTCTTCAGGGCAAACCCTGTGAACATTTCAGGACACAGATACAGTTCTTAGAACACTTTCAACTTGCCATCGAACAATACGGACAGCATCTTCAGGACACCCCCTACGAACATTTCAGGACAACGCGAGAGTTCTTAGAACACTTTCAACTTGACAACGAACAATACGGACAGCGTCATCAGATAATCCCCATTTTGTTTATTTGCGAACATTTCAGGACACCCCGAGTGTTCTTAGAACACATTCAACTTGCCACAGAACAATCCGCACAGCGTCCCCAGAACACTCCCATTTTGTTTATTTGCGAACATTTCAGGACACAGCGAGTGTTCTTAGTGCGTCTTCAGGACACCCCCTATGAACATTTCAGGACACCGCGAGAGTTCTTAGAACACTTCAGGACAACGCGTGTGTTCTTAGAACACACCCCCATTTTGTTTATGTACGAACATTTCAGGACAACGCGAGAGTTCCTGGAACACTTTCAACTTGCCATCGAACAATACGGACAGCGTCTTCAGGACACCCCATGCAAACATTTCAGGACACCGAAACAGTTCTTAGAACACTTTCAACTTGATAATGAGCAATACGGACAGCGTCCTCAGAACACCCCCATTTTGTTTATTTGCAAACATTTCAGGACACCCCGAGTGTTCCTATAACACTTTCAACTTGCCATCGAACAATACAGACAGCGTCTTCAGGACACCCCCTACGAACATTTCAGGACAACGCAAGAGTTCTTAGAACACTTTCAACTTGACAACAAACAATACGGACAGCGTCATCAGACCACCCCCATTTTGTCTATTTGCGAACATTTCAGGACACCCCGAGTGTCCTTAGAACACATTCAACTTGCCACAGAACAATACAGACAGCGTCCCCAGAACACCCCCATTTTGTTTATTTGCGAACATTTCAGGACACCCTGAGTGTTCTTAGAACACATTCAACTTGCCACAGAACAATACGGACAGCACCCCCAGAACACTCCCATTTTGTTTATTTGCAAACATTTCAGGACACCGCAAGTGTTCTTAGAGCGTCTTCAGGACACCCCCTACGAACATTTCAGGACACCGCGACAGTTCTTAGAACACTTCAGGACAAAGCGTGTGTTCTTAGAACACACCCCCATTTTGTTTATGTACGAACATTTCAGGACAACGCGAGAGTTCCAAGAACACTTTCAACTTGACAACGAACAATACGGACAGCATCCTCAGAACACCCCCATTTTGTATATTTGCGAACATTTCAGGAAACCCCGAGTGTTCTAAGAACACTTTCAACTTGCCATCGAACAATACGGACAGTGTCTTCAGGGCACCCCCTGTGAACATTTCAGGACACAGAGACAGTTCTTAGAACACTTTCAACTTGCCATCGAACAATACGGACAGCATCTTCAGGACACCCCCTACGAACATTTCAGGACAACGCGAGAGTTCTTAGAACACTTTCAACTTGACAACGAACAATACGGAAAGCGTCATCAGATAATCCCCATTTTTTTTATTTGCGAACATTTCAGGACACCCCGAGTGTTCTTAGAACACATTCAACTTGCCACAGAACAATACGCACAGCGCCCCCAGAACACTCCCATTTTGTTTATTTGCGAACATTTCAGGACACCGTGAGTGTTCTTAGAGCGTCTTCAGGACACCCCCTATGAACATTTCAGGACAACGCAAGAGTTCTTAGAACACTTTCAACTTGACAACGAACAATACGGACAGCATCCTCAGGACACCCCCTACAAACATTTAAGGACAACGCGTGTGTTCTTACAACACACCCCCATTTTGTTTATTTGCGAACATTTCAGGACACTGAGACAGTTCTTAGAACACTTTCAACTTGCCATCGAACAATACGGACAGCGTCTTCAGGAACCCCCTTCGAACATTTCAGGACACCGCAAGAGTTCTTAGAACACTTCAGGACAACGCGTGTGTTCTTAGAACACACCCCCATTTTGTTTATGTACGAACATTTCAGGACAACGCGAGAGTTCCTAGAACACTTTCAACTTGACAACGAACAATACAGACAGAGTCCTCAGAACACCCTCATTTTGTTTATTTGCAAATATTTCAGGACACCCGAGTCTTCTTAGAACACCTTCAACTTGCCATCGAACAACACGGACAGCGTCTTCAGGATACCCCATGCAAACATTTCAGGACACCGAGACAGTTCTTAGAACACTTTCAACTTGACAATGAGCAATACGGACAGCGTCCTCAGAACACCCCCATTTTGTTTATTTGCAAACATTTCAGGACACCCCGAGTGTTCCTATAACACTTTCAACTTGCCATTGAACAATACAGACAGCGTCTTCAGGACACCCCCTACGAACATTTCAGGACACCGCAACAGTTCTTAGAACACTTCAGGACAAAGCGTGTGTTCTAAGAACACTTTCAACTTGCCATCGAACAATACGGACAGTGTCTTCAGGGCACCCCCTGTGAACATTTCAGGACACAGAGACAGTTCTTAGAACACTTTCAACTTGCCATCGAACAATACGGACAGCATCTTCAGGACACCCCCTACGAACATTTCAGGACAACGCGAGAGTTCTTAGAACACTTTCAACTTGACAACGAACAATACGGACAGCGTCATCAGATAATCCCCATTTTGTTTATTTGCGAACATTTCAGGACACCGCGAGTGTTCTTAGAGCGTCTTCAGAACACCCCCTATGAACATTTCAGGACACCGCGAGAGTTCTTAGAACACTTCAGGACAACGCGTGTGTTATTAGAACACACCCCCATTTTGTTTATGTACGAACATTTCAGGACAACGCGAGAGTTCCTAGAACACTTTCAACTTGCCATCGAACAATACGGACAGCGTCTTTAGGACACCCCATGCAAACATTTCAGGACACCGAAACAGTTCTTAGAACACTTTCAACTTGACAATGAGTAATACGGACAGCGTCCTCAGAACACCCCCATTTTGTTTATTTGCAAACATTTCAGGACACCCCGAGTTTTCCTATAACACTTTCAACTTGCCATCGAACAATACAGACAGGGTCTTCAGGACACCCCCTACGAACATTTCAGGACAACGCAAGAGTTCTTAGAACACTTTCAACTTGACAACAAACAATACGGACAGCGTCATCAGACCACCCCCATTTTGTCTATTTGCGAACATTTCAGGACACCCCGAGAGTCCTTAGAACACATTCAACTTGCCACAGAACAATACGGACAGCGTCCCCAGAACACCCCCATTTTGTTTATTTGCGAACATTTCAGGACACCCTGAGTGTTCTTAGAACACATTCAACTTGCCACAGAACAATACGGACAGCACCCCCAGAACACCCCCATTTTGTTTATTTGCAAACATTTCAGGACACCGCAAGTGTTCTTAGAGCGTCTTCAGGACACCCCCTACGAACATTTCAGGACACCGCGACAGTTCTTAGAACACTTCAGGACAAAGCGTGTGTTCTTAGAACACACCCCCATTTTCTTTATGTACGAACATTTCAGGACAACGCGAGAGTTCCAAGAACACTTTCAACTTGACAACGAACAATACGGACAGCATCCTCAGAACACCCCCATTTTGTATATTTGCGAACATTTCAGGAAACCCTGAGTGATCTAAGAACACTTTCAACTTGCCATCGAACAATACGGACAGCATCTTCAGGACACCCCCTACGAACATTTCAGCACAACGCGAGAGTTCTTAGAACACTTTCAACATGACAACGAACAAAACGGAAAGCGTCATCAGATAATCCCCATTTTGTTTATTTGCGAACATTTCAGGACACCCCGAGTGTTCTTAGAACACATTCAACTTGCCACAGAACAATACGCACAGCGTCCCCAGAACACTCCCATTTTGTTTATTTGCGAACATTTCAGGACACCGCGAGTGTTCTTAGAGCGTCTTCAGGACACCCCCTATGAACATTTCAGGACACCGCGAGAGTTCTTAGAACACTTCAGGACAACGCGTGTGTTCTTAGAACACACCCCCATTTTGTTTATGTACGAACATTTCAGGACAACGCGAGAGTTCCTAGAACACTTTCAACTTGACAACGAACAATACAGACAGAGTCCTCAGAACACCCTCATTTTGTTTATTTGCAAATATTTCAGGACACCCGAGTGTTCTTAGAACACTTTCAACTTGCCACCGAACAATACGGACAGCGTCTTCAGGATACCCCATGCAAACATTTCAGGACACCGAGACAGTTCTTAGAACACTTTCAACTTGACAATGAGCAATACGGACAGCGTCCTCAGAACACCCCCATTTTGTTTATTTGCAAACATTTCAGGACACCCCGAGTGTTCCTATAACACTTTCAACTTGCCATCGAACAATACAGACAGCGTCTTCAGGACACCCCCTACGAACATTTCAGGACAACGCAAGAGTTCTTAGAACACTTTCAACTTGACAACGAACAATACGGACAGCGTCCTCAGGACACCCCCTACAAACATTTCAGGACAACGCGTGTGTTCTTACAACACACCCCCATTTTGTTTATTTGCGAACATTTCAGGACACTGAGACAGTTCTTAGAACACTTTCAACTTGCCATCGAACAATACGGACAGCATCTTCAGGAACCCCCTTCGGACATTTCAGGACACCGCGAGAGTTCTTAGAACACTTCAGGACAACGCGTGTGTTCTTAGAACACACCCCCATTTTGTTTATGTGCGAACATTTCAGGACAACGCGAAAGTTCTTAGAACACTTTCAGCTTGACAACGAACAATACAGACAGCGTCCTCAGAACACCCCCATTGTGTTTATTTGCGAACATTTCAGGAAACCCCGAGTGTTCTTAGAACACTTTCAACTTGCCATCGAACAATACGGACAGCGTCTTCAGGACACCCCCTATGAACATTTCAGGACAACGCGAGAGTTCTTAGAACACTTTCAACTTGACAACGGACAATACGGACAGCGTCATCAGATAATCCCCATTTTGTTTATTTGCGAACATTTCAGGACACCCCGAGTGTTCTTAGAACACATTCAACTTGCCACAGAACAATACGCACACCGTCCCCAGAACACTCCCATTTTGTTTATTTGCGAACATTTCAGGACACCGCAAGTGTTCTTAGAGCGTCTTCAGGACACCCCCTATGAACATTTCAGGACACCGCGAGAGTTCTTAGAACACTTCAGGACAACGCGTGTGTTCTTAGAACACACCCCCATTTTGTTTATGTACGAACATTTCAGGACAACGCGAGAGTTCCTAGAACACTTTCAACTTGCCATCGAACAATACGGACAGCGTCTTTAGGACACCCCATGCAAACATTTCAGGACACCGAAACAGTTCTTAGAACACTTTCAACTTGACAATGAGTAATACGGACAGCGTCCTCAGAACACCCCCATTTTGTTTATTTGCAAACATTTCAGGACACCCCGAGTGTTCCTATAACACTTTCAACTTGCCATCGAACAATACAGACAGGGTCTTCAGGACACCCCCTACGAACATTTCAGGACAACGCAAGAGTTCTTAGAACACTTTCAACTTGACAACAAACAATACGGACAGCGTCATCAGACCACCCCCATTTTGTCTATTTGCGAACATTTCAGGACACCCCGAGTGTCCTTAGAACACATTCAACTTGCCACAGAACAATACGGACAGCGTCCCCAGAACACCCCCATTTTGTTTATTTGCGAACATTTTAGGACACCCTGAGTGTTCTTAGAACACATTCAACTTGCCACAGAACAATACGGACAGCACCCCTAGAACACCCCCATTTTGTTTATTTGCAAACATTTCAGGACACCGCAAGTGTTCTTAGAGCGTCTTCAGGACACCCCCTACGAACATTTCAGGACACCGCGACAGTTCTTAGAACACTTCAGGACAAAGCGTGTGTTCTTAGAACACACTCCCATTTTCTTTATGTACGAACATTTCAGGACAACGCGAGAGTTCCAAGAACACTTTCAACTTGACAACGAACAATACGGACAGCATCCTCAGAACACCCCCATTTTGTATATTTGCGAACATTTCAGGAAACCCTGAGTGATCTAAGAACACTTTCAACTTGCCATCGAACAATACGGACAGTGTCTTCAGGGCACCCCCTGTGAACATTTCAGGACACAGAGACAGTTCTTAGAACACTTTCAACTTGCCATCGAACAATACGGACAGCATCTTCAGGACACCCCCTACGAACATTTCAGCACAACGCGAGAGTTCTTAGAACACTTTCAACTTGACAACGAACAAAACGGAAAGCGTCATCAGATAATCCCCATTTTGTTTATTTGCGAACATTTCAGGACACCCCGAGTGTTCTTAGAACACATTCAACTTGCCACAGAACAATACGCACAGCTTCCCCAGAACACTCCCATTTTGTTTATTTGCGAACATTTCAGGACACCGCGAGTGTTCTTAGAGCGTCTTCAGGACACCCCCTACGAACATTTCAGGACACCGCGACAGTTCTTAGAACACTTCAGGACAAAGCGTGTGTTCTTAGAACACACCCCCATTTTGTTTTTGTACGAACATTTCAGGACAACGCGAGAGTTCCAAGAACACTTTCAACTTGACAACGAACAATACGGACAGCATCCTCAGAACACCCCCATTTTGTATATTTGCGAACATTTCAGGAAACCCCGAGTGTTCTTAGAACACTTTCAACTTGCCATCGAACAATACGGACAGTGTCTTCAGGGCACCCCCTGTGAACATTTCAGGACACAGAGACAGTTCTTAGAACACTTTCAACTTGCCATCGAACAATACGGACAGCATCTTCAGGACACCCCCTACGAACATTTCAGGACAACGCGAGAGTTCTTAGAACACTTTCAACTTGACAACGAACAATACGGAAAGCGTCATCAGATAATCCCCATTTTGTTTATTTGCGAACATTTCAGGACACCCCGAGTGTTCTTAGAACACATTCAACTTGCCACAGAACAATACGCACAGCGTCCCCAGAACACTCCCATTTTGTTTATTTGCGAACATTTCAGGACACCGCGAGTGTTCTTAGAGCGTCTTCAGGACACCCCCTATGAACATTTCAGGACACCGCGAGAGTTCTTAGAACACTTCAGGACAACGCGTGTGTTCTTAGAACACACCCCCATTTTGTTTATGTACGAACATTTCAGGACAACGCGAGAGTTCCTAGAACACTTTCAACTTGACAACGAACAATACAGACAGAGTCCTCAGAACACCCTCATTTTGTTTATTTGCAAATATTTCAGGACACCCGAGTGTTCTTAGAACACTTTCAACTTGCCATCGAACAATACGGACAGCGTCTTCAGGATACCCCATGCAAACATTTCAGGACACCGAGACAGTTCTTAGAACACTTTCAACTTGACAATGAGCAATACGGACAGCGTCCTCAGAACACCCCCATTTTGTTTATTTGCAAACATTTCAGGACACCCTGAGTGTTCCTATAACACTTTCAACTTGCCATCGAACAATACAGACAGCGTCTTCAGGACACCCCCTACGAACATTTCAGGACAACGCAAGAGTTCTTAGAACACTTTCAACTTGACAACGAACAATACGGACAGCATCCTCAGGACACCCCCTACAAAAATTTCAGGACAACGCGTGTGTTCTTACAACACACCCCCATTTTGTTTATTTGCGAACATTTCAGGACACTGAGACAGTTCTTAGAACACTTTCAACTTGCCATCGAACAATACGGACAGCGTCTTCAGGAACCCCCTTCGAACATTTCAGGACACCGCGAGAGTTCTTAGAACACTTCAGGACAACGCGTGTGTTCTTAGAACACACCCCCATTTTGTTTATGTGCGAACATTTCAGGACAACGCGAAAGTTCTTAGAACACTTTCAGCTTGACAACGAACAATACAGACAGCGTCCTCAGAACACCCCCATTGTGTTTATTTGCGAACATTTCAGGAAACCCTGAGTGTTCTTAGAACACTTTCAACTTGCCATCGAACAATACGGACAGCGTCTTCAGGACACCCCCTATGAACATTTCAGGACAACGTGAGAGTTCTTAGAACACTTTCAACTTGACATCGGACAATACGGACAGTGTCATCAGATAATCCCCATTTTGTTTATTTGCGAACATTTCAGGACACCCCGAGTGTTCTTAGAACACATTCAACTTGCCACAGAACAATACGCACAGCGTCCCCAGAACACTCCCATTTTGTTTATTTGCGAACATTTCAGGACACCGCGTGTGTTCTTAGAGCGTCTTCAGGACACCCCCTATGAACATTTCAGGACACCGCGAGAGTTCTTAGAACACTTCAGGACAACGCGTGTGCTCTTAGAACACACCCCCATTTTGTTTATGTACAAACATTTCAGGACAACGCAAGAGTTCCTAGAACACTTTCAACTTGACAACGAACAATACAGACACAGTCCTCAGAACACCCCCATTTTGTTTATTTGCAAATATTTCAGGACACTCGAGTGTTCTTAGAACACTTTCAACTTGCCATCGAACAATACGGACAGCATCTTCAGTACACCCCATGCAAACATTTCAGGACACCGAAACAGTTCTTAGAACACTTTCAACTTGACAATGAGCAATACGGACAGCGTCCTCAGAACACCCCCATTTTGTTTATTTGCAAACATTTCAGGACACCCCGAGTGTTCTTAGAGCGTCTTCAGGACACCCCCTACGAACATTTCAGAACACCGCGACAGTTCTTAGAACACTTTCAACTTGACAACGAACAATACGGACAGCATCCTCAGAACACCCCCATTTTGTATATTTGCGAACATTTCAGGAAACCCCGAGTGTTCTTAGAACACTTTCAACTTGCCATCGAACAATACGGACAGTGTCTTCAGGGCACCCCCTGTGAACATTTCAGGACACAGAGACAGTTCTTAGAACACTTTCAACTTGCCATCGAACAATACGGACAGCATCTTCAGGACACCCCCTACGAACATTTCAGGACAACGCGAGAGTTCTTAGAACACTTTCAACTTGACAACGAACAATACGGAAAGCGTCATCAGATAATCCCCATTTTGTTTATTTGCGAACATTTCAGGACACCCCGAGTGTTCTTAGAACACATTCAACTTGCCACAGAACAATACGCACAGCGTCCCCAGAACACTCCCATTTTGTTTATTTGCGAACATTTCAGGACACTGCGAGTGTTCTTAGAGCGTCTTCAGGACACCCCCTATGAACATTTCAGGACACCGCGAGAGTTCTTAGAACACTTCAGGACAACGCGTGTGTTCTTAGAACACACCCCCATTTTGTTTATGTACGAACATTTCAGGACAACGCGAGAGTTCCTAGAACACTTTCAACTTGACAACGAACAATACAGACAGAGTCCTCAGTACACCCCATGCAAACATTTCAGGACACCGAGACAGTTCTTAGAACGCTTTCAACTTGACAATGAGCAATACGGACAGCGTCCTCAGAACACCCCCATTTTGTTTATTTGCAAACATTTCAGGACACCCTGAGTGTTCCTGTAACACTTTCAACTTGCCATCGAACAATACAGACAGCGTCTTCAGGACACCCCCTATGAACATTTCAGGACAACGCAAGAGTTCTTAGAACACTTTCAACTTGCCACAGAACAATACGGACAGCGTCCCCAGAACACCCCCATTTTGTTTATTTGCGAACATTTCAGGACACCCCGAGTGTCCTTAGAACACATTCAACTTGCAACAGAACAATACAGACAGTGTCCCCAGAACACCCCCATTTTGTTTATTTGCGAACATTTCAGGACACCCTGAGTGTTCTTAGAACACATACAACTTGCCACAGAACAATACGGACAGCGCCCCCAGAACACCCCCATTTTGTTTATTTGCAAACATTTCAGGACACCGCAAGTGTTCTTAGAGCGTCTTCAGGACACCCCCTACGAACATTTCAGGACACCGCAACAGTTCTTAGAACACTTCAGGACAAAGCGTGTGTTCTTAGAACACTTTCAACTTGCCATCGAACAATACGGACAGTGTCTTCAGGGCAAACCCTGTGAACATTTCAGGACACAGATACAGTTCTTAGAACACTTTCAACTTGCCATCGAACAATACGGACAGCATCTTCAGGACACCCCCTACGAACATTTCAGGACAACGCGAGAGTTCTTAGAACACTTTCAACTTGACAACGATCAATACGGACAGCGTCATCAGATAATCCCCATTTTGTTTATTTGCGAACATTTCAGGACACCCCGAGTGTTCTTAGAACACATTCAACTTGCCACAGAACAATACGCACAGCGTCCCCAGAACACTCCCATTTTGTTTATTTGCGAACATTTCAGGACACCGCGAGTGTTCTTAGTGCGTCTTCAGGACACCCCCTATGAACATTTCAGGACACCGCGAGAGTTCTTAGAACACTTCAGGACAACGTGTGTGTTCTTAGAACACACCCCCATTTTGTTTATGTACGAACATTTCAGGACAACGCGAGAGTTCCTAGAACACTTTCAACTTGCCATCGAACAATACGGACAGCGTCTTCAGGACACCCCATGCAAACATTTCAGGACACCGAAACAGTTCTTAGAACACTTTCAACTTGATAATGAGCAATACGGACAGCGTCCTCAGAACACCCCCATTTTGTTTATTTGCAAACATTTCAGGACACCCCGAGTGTTCCTATAACACTTTCAACTTGCCATCGAACAATACAGACAGCGTCTTCAGGACACCCCCTACGAACATTTCAGGACAACGCAAGAGTTCTTAGAACACTTTCAACTTGACAACAAACAATACGGACAGCGTCATCAGACCACCCCCATTTTGTCTATTTGCGAACATTTCAGGACACCCCGAGTGTCCTTAAAACACATTCAACTTGCCACAGAACAATACAGACAGCGTCCCCAGAACACCCCCATTTTGTTTATTTGCGAACATTTCAGGACACCCTGAGTGTTCTTAGAACACATTCAACTTGCCACAGAACAATACGGACAGCACCCCCAGAACACCCCCATTTTGTTTATTTGCAAACATTTCAGGACACCGCAAGTGTTCTTAGAGCGTCTTCAGGAAACCCCCTACGAACATTTCAGGACACTGCGACAGTTCTTAGAACACTTCAGGACAAAGCGTGTGTTCTTAGAACACACCCCCATTTTGTTTATGTACGAACATTTCAGGACAACGCGAGAGTTCCAAGAACACTTTCAACTTGACAACGAACAATACGGACAGCATCCTCAGAACACCCCCATTTTGTATATTTGCGAACATTTCAGGAAACCCCGAGTGTTCTAAGAACACTTTCAACTTGCCATCGAACAATACGGACAGTGTCTTCAGGGCACCCCCTGTGAACATTTCAGGACACAGAGACAGTTCTTAGAACACTTTCAACTTGCCATCGAACAATACGGACAGCATCTTCAGGACACCCTCTACGAACATTTCAGGACAACGCGAGAGTTCTTAGAACACTTTCAACTTGACAACGAACAATACGGAAAGCGTCATCAGATAATCCCCATTTTTTTTATTTGCGAACATTTCAGGACACCCCGAGTGTTCTTAGAACACATTCAACTTGCCACAGAACAATACGCACAGCGTCCCCAGAACACTCCCATTTTGTTTATTTGCGAACATTTCAGGACACCGCGAGTGTTCTTAGAGCGTCTTCAGGACACCCCCTATGAACATTTCAGGACACCGTGAGAGTTCTTAGAACACTTCAGGACAACGCGTGTGTTCTTAGAACACACCCCCATTTTGTTTATGTACGAACATTTCAGGACAACGCGAGAGTTCCTAGAACACTTTCAACTTGACAACGAACAATACAGACAGAGTCCTCAGAACACCCTCATTTTGTTTATTTGCAAATATTTCAGGACACCCGAGTGTTCTTAGAACACTTTCAACTTGCCATCGAACAATACGGACAGCGTCTTCAGGATACCCCATGCAAACATTTCAGGACACCGAGACAGTTCTTAGAACACTTTCAACTTGACAATGAGCAATACGGACAGCGTCCTCAGAACACCCCCATTTTGTTTATTTGCAAACATTTCAGGACACCCTGAGTGTTCCTATAACACTTTCAACTTGCCATCGAACAATACAGACAGCGTCTTCAGGACACCCCCTACGAACATTTCAGGACAACGCAAGAGTTCTTAGAACACTTTCAACTTGACAACGAACAATACGGACAGCATCCTCAGGACACCCCCTACAAACATTTCAGGACAACGTGTGTGTTCTTACAACACACCCCCATTTTGTTTATTTGCGAACATTTCAGGACACTGAGACAGTTCTTAGAACACTTTCAACTTGCCATCGAACAATACGGACAGCGTCTTCAGGAACCCCCTTCGAACATTTCAGGACACCGCAAGAGTTCTTAGAACACTTCAGGACAACGCGTGTGTTCTTAGAACACACCCCCATTTTGTTTATGTACGAACATTTCAGGACAACGCGAGAGTTCCTAGAACACTTTCAACTTGACAACGAACAATACAGACAGAGTCCTCAGAACACCCTCATTTTGTTTATTTGCAAATATTTCAGGACACCCGAGTGTTCTTAGAACACCTTCAACTTGCCATCGAACAATACGGACAGCGTCTTCAGGATACCCCATGCAAACATTTCAGGACACCGAGACAGTTCTTAGAACACTTTCAACTTGACAATGAGCAATACGGACAGCGTCCTCAGAACACCCCCATTTTGTTTATTTGCAAACATTTCAGGACACCCTGAGTGTTCCTATAACACTTTCAACTTGCCATCGAACAATACAGACAGCGTCTTCAGGACACCCCCTACGAACATTTCAGGACAACGCAAGAGTTCTTAGAACACTTTCAACTTGACAACGAACAATACGGACAGCATCCTCAGGACACCCCCTACAAACATTTCAGGACAACGCGTGTGTTCTTACAACACACCCCCATTTTGTTTATTTGCGAACATTTCAGGACACTGAGACAGTTCTTAGAACACTTTCAACTTGCCATCGAACAATACGGACAGCGTCTTCAGGAACCCCCTTCGAACATTTCAGGATACCGCGAGAGTTCTTAGAACACTTCAGGACAACGCGTGTGTTCTTAGAACACACCCCCATTTTGTTTATGTGCGAACATTTCAGGACAACGCGAAAGTTCTTAGAACACTTTCAGCTTGACAACGAACAATACAGACAGCGTCCTCAGAACACCCCCATTGTGTTTATTTGCGAACATTTCAGGAAACCCCGAGTGTTCTTAGAACACTTTCAACTTGCCATCGAACAATACGGACAGCGTCTTCAGGACATCCCCTATGAACATTTCAGGACAACGTGAGAGTTCTTAGAACACTTTCAACTTGCCACAGAACAATACGGACAGCGTCCCCAGAACACCCCCATTTTGTTTATTTGCGAACATTTCAGGACACCCCGAGTGTCCTTAGAACACATTCAACTTGCAACAGAACAATACAGACAGTGTCCCCAGAACACCCCCATTTTGTTTATTTGCGAACATTTCAGGGCACCCTGAGTGTTCTTAGAACACATTCAACTTGCCACAGAACAATACGGACAGCGCCCCCAGAACACCCCCATTTTGTTTATTTGCAAACATTTCAGGACACCGCAAGTGTTCTTAGAGCGTCTTCAGGACACCCCCTACGAACATTTCAGGACACCGCAACAGTTCTTAGAACACTTCAGGACAAAGCGTGTGTTCTAAGAACACTTTCAACTTGCCATCGAACAATACGGACAGTGTCTTCAGGGCACCCCCTGTGAACATTTCAGGACACAGAGACAGTTCTTAGAACACTTTCAACTTGCCATCGAACAATACGGACAGCATCTTCAGGACACCCCCTACGAACATTTCAGGACAACGCGAGAGTTCTTAGAACACTTTCAACTTGACAACGAACAATACGGACAGCGTCATCAGATAATCCCCATTTTGTTTATTTGCGAACATTTCAGGACACCGCGAGTGTTCTTAGTGCGTCTTCAGGACACCCCCTATGAACATTTCAGGACACCGCGAGAGTTCTTAGAACACTTCAGGACAACGCGTGTGTTCTTAGAACACACCCCCATTTTGTTTATGTACGAACATTTCAGGACAACGCGAGAGTTCCTAGAACACTTTCAACTTGCCATCGAACAATACGGACAGCGTCTTCAGGACACCCCATGCAAACATTTCAGGACACCGAAACAGTTCTTAGAACACTTTCAACTTGATAATGAGCAATACGGACAGCGTCCTCAGAACACCCCCATTTTGTTTATTTGCAAACATTTCAGGACACCCCGAGTGTTCCTATAACACTTTCAACTTGCCATCGAACAATACAGACAGCGTCTTCAGGACACCCCCTACGAACATTTCAGGACAACGCAAGAGTTCTTAGAACACTTTCAACTTGACAACAAACAATACGGACAGCGTCATCAGACCACCCCCATTTTGTCTATTTGCGAACATTTCAGGACACCCCGAGTGTCCTTAAAACACATTCAACTTGCCACAGAACAATACGGACAGCGTCCCCACAACACCCCCATTTTGTTTATTTGCGAACATTTCAGGAAACCCTGAGTGTTCTTAGAACCCATTCAACTTGCCACAGAACAATACGGACAGCACCCCCAGAACACCCCCATTTTGTTTATTTGCAAACATTTCAGGACACCGCAAGTGTTCTTAGAGCGTCTTCAGGACACCCCCTACGAACATTTCAGGACACCGCGACAGTTCTTAGAACACTTCAGTACAAAGCGTGTGTTCTTAGAACACACCCCCATTTTGTTTATGTACGAACATTTCAGGACAACGCGAGAGTTCCAAGAACACTTTCAACTTGACAACGAACAATACGGACAGCATCCTCAGAACACCCCCATTTTGTATATTTGCGAACATTTCAGTAAACCCCGAGTGTTCTAAGAACACTTTCAACTTGCCATCGAACAATACGGACAGTGTCTTCAGGGCACCCCCTGTGAACATTTCAGGACACAGAGACAGTTCTTAGAACACTTTCAACTTGCCATCGAACAATACGGACAGCATCTTCAGGACACCCCCTACGAACATTTCAGGACAACGCGAGAGTTCTTAGAACACTTTCAACTTGACAACGAACGATACGGAAAGCGTCATCAGATAATCCCCATTTTTTTTATTTGCGAACATTTCAGGACACCCCGAGTGTTCTTAGAACACATTCAACTTGCCACAGAACAATACGCACAGCGTCCCCAGAACACTCCCATTTTGTTTATTTGCGAACATTTCAGGACACCGCGAGTGTTCTTAGAGCGTCTTCAGGACACCCCCTATGAACATTTCAGGACACCGCGAGAGTTCTTAGAACACTTCAGGACAACGCGTGTGTTCTTAGAACACACCCCCATTTTGTTTATGTACGAACATTTCAGGACAACGCGAGAGTTCCTAGAACACTTTCAACTTGACAACGAACAATACAGACAGAGTCCTCAGAACACCCTCATTTTGTTTATTTGCAAATATTTCAGGACACCCGAGTGTTCTTAGAACACTTTCAACTTGCCATCGAACAATACGGACAGCGTCTTCAGGATACCCCATGCAAACATTTCAGGACACCGAGACAGTTCTTAGAACACTTTCAACTTGACAATGAGCAATACGGACAGCGTCCTCAGAACACCCCCATTTTGTTTATTTGCAAACATTTCAGGACACCCCGAGTGTTCCTATAACACTTTCAACTTGCCATCGAACAATACAGACAGCGTCTTCAGGACACCCCCTACGAACATTTCAGGACAACGCAAGAGTTCTTAGAACACTTTCAACTTGACAACGAACAATACGGACAGCATCCTCAGGACACCCCCTACAAACATTTCAGGACAACGCGTGTGTTCTTACAACACACCCCCATTTTGTTTATTTGCGAACATTTCAGGACACTGAGACAGTTCTTAGAACACTTTCAACTTGCCATCGAACAATACGGACAGCGTCTTCAGGAACCCCCTTCGAACATTTCAGGACACCGCGAGAGTTCTTAGAACACTTCAGGACAACGCGTGTGTTCTTAGAACACACCCCCATTTTGTTTATGTACGAACATTTCAGGACAACGCGAGAGTTCCTAGAACACTTTCAACTTGACAACGAACAATACAGACAGAGTCCTCAGAACACCCTCATTTTGTTTATTTGCAAATATTTCAGGACACCCGAGTGTTCTTAGAACACCTTCAACTTGCCATCGAACAATACGGACAGCGTCTTCAGGATACCCCATGCAAACATTTCAGGACACCGAGACAGTTCTTAGAACACTTTCAACTTGACAATGAGCAATACGGACAGCGTCCTCAGAACACCCCCATTTTGTTTATTTGCAAACATTTCAGGACACCCCGAGTGTTCCTATAACACTTTCAACTTGCCATCGAACAATACAGACAGCGTCTTCAGGACACCCCCTACGAACATTTCAGGACAACGCAAGAGTTCTTAGAACACTTTCAACTTGACAACGAACAATACGGACAGCATCCTCAGGACACCCCCTACAAACATTTCAGGACAACGCGTGTGTTCTTACAACACACCCCCATTTTGTTTATTTGCGAACATTTCAGGACACTGAGACAGTTCTTAGAACACTTTCAACTTGCCATCGAACAATACGGACAGCGTCTTCAGGAACCCCCTTCGAACATTTCAGGATACCGCGAGAGTTCTTAGAACACTTCAGGACAACACGTGTGTTCTTAGAACACACTCCCATTTTGTTTATGTGCGAACATTTCAGGACAACGCGAAAGTTCTTAGAACACTTTCAGCTTGACAACGAACAATACAGACAGCGTCCTCAGAACACCCCCATTGTGTTTATTTGCGAACATTTCAGGAAACCCCGAGTGTTCTTAGAACACTTTCAACTTGCCATCGAACAATACGGACAGCGTCTTCAGGACACCCCCTATGAACATTTCAGGACAACGTGAGAGTTCTTAGAACACTTTCAACTTGACATCGGACAATACGGACAGTGTCATCAGATAATCCCCATTTTGTTTATTTGCGAACATTTCAGGACACCCCGAGTGTTCTTAGAACACATTCAACTTGCAACAGAACAATACGCACAGCGTCCCCAGAACACTCCCATTTTGTTTATTTGCGAACATTTTAGGACACCGCGTGTGTTCTTAGAGCGTCTTCAGGACACCCCCTATGAACATTTCAGGACACCGCGAGAGTTCTTAGAACACTTCAGGACAACGCGTGTGCTCTTAGAACACACCCCCATTTTGTTTATGTACAAACATTTCAGGACAACGCAAGAGTTCCTAGAACACTTTCAACTTGACAACGAACAATACAGACACAGTCCTCAGAACACCCCCATTTTGTTTATTTGCAAATATTTCAGGACACTCGAGTGTTCTTAGAACACTTTCAACTTGCCATCGAACAATACGGACAGCATCTTCAGTACACCCCATGCAAACATTTCAGGACACCGAAACAGTTCTTAGAACACTTTCAACTTGACAATGAGCAATACGGACAGCGTCCTCAGAACACCCCCATTTTGTTTATTTGCAAACATTTCAGGACACCCCGAGTGTTCCTATAACACTTTCAACTTGCCATCGAACAATACAGACAGCGTCTTCAGGACACCCTCTACGAACATTTCAGGACAACGCAAGAGTTCTTAGAACACTTTCAACTTGACAACAAACAATACGGACAGCGTCATCAGACCACCCCCATTTTGTCTATTTGCGAACATTTCAGGACACCCTGAGTGTCCTTAGAACACATTCAACTTGCCACAGAACAATACGGACAGTGTCCCCAGAACAACCCCATTTTGTTTATTTGCGAACATTTCAGGACACCGCAAGTGTTCGTTGAGCGTCTTCAGGACACCCCCTACGAACATTTCAGGACACCGCGACAGTTCTTAGAACACTTCAGGACAAAGCGTGTGTTCTTAGAACACACCCCCATTTTGTTTTTGTACGAACATTTCAGGACAACGCGAGAGTTCCAAGAACACTTTCAACTTGACAACGAACAATACGGACAGCATCCTCAGAACACCCCCATTTTGTATATTTGCGAACATTTCAGGAAACCCCGAATGTTCTTAGAACACTTTCAACTTGCCATCGAACAATACGGACAGTGTCTTCAGGGCACCCCCTGTGAACATTTCAGGACACAGAGACAGTTCTTAGAACACTTTCAACTTGCCATCGAACAATACGGACAGCATCTTCAGGACACCCCCTACGAACATTTCAGGACAACGCGAGAGTTCTTAGAACACTTTCAACTTGACAACGAACAATACGGAAAGCGTCATCAGATAATCCCCATTTTGTTTATTTGCGAACATTTCAGGACACCCCGAGTGTTCTTAGAACACATTCAACTTGCCACAGAACAATATGCACAGCGTCCCCAGAACACTCCCATTTTGTTTATTTGCGAACATTTCAGGACACCGCGAGTGTTCTTAGAGCGTCTTCAGGACACCCCCTATGAACATTTCAGGACACCGCGAGAGTTCTTAGAACACTTCAGGACAACGCGTGTGTTCTTAGAACACACCCCCATTTTGTTTATGTACGAACATTTCAGGACAACGCGAGAGTTCCTAGAACACTTTCAACATGACAACGAACAATACAGACAGAGTCCTCAGTACACCCCATGCAAACATTTCAGGACACCGAGACAGTTCTTAGAACGCTTTCAACTTGACAATGAGCAATACGGACAGCGTCCTCAGAACACCCCCATTTTGTTTATTTGCAAACATTTCAGGACACCCTGAGTGTTCCTATAACACTTTCAACTTGCCATCGAACAATACAGACAGCGTCTTCAGGACACCCCCTATGAACATTTCAGGACAACGCAAGAGTTCTTAGAACACTTTCAACTTGCCACAGAACAATACGTCCAGCGTCCCCAGAACACCCCCATTTTGTTTATTTGCGAACATTTCAGGACACCCCGAGTGTCCTTAGAACACATTCAACTTGCAACAGAACAATACAGACAGTGTCCCCAGAACACCCCCATTTTGTTTATTTGCGAACATTTCAGGACACCCTGAGTGTTCTTAGAACACATTCAACTTGCCACAGAACAATACGGACAGCGCCCCCAGAACACCCCCATTTTGTTTATTTGCAAACATTTCAGGACACCGCAAGTGTTCTTAGAGCGTCTTCAGGACACCCCCTACGAACATTTCAGGACACCGCAACAGTTCTTAGAACACTTCAGGACAAAGGGTGTGTTCTTAGAACACTTTCAACTTGCCATCGAACAATACGGACAGTGTCTTCAGGGCAAACCCTGTGAACATTTCAGGACACAGATACAGTTCTTAGAACACTTTCAACTTGCCATCGAACAATACGGACAGCATCTTCAGGACAACCCCTACGAACATTTCAGGACAACGCGAGAGTTCTTAGAACACTTTCAACTTGACAACGAACAATACGGACAGCGTCATCAGATAATCCCCATTTTGTTTATTTGCGAACATTTCAGGACACCCCGAGTGTTCTTAGAACACATTCAACTTGCCACAGAACAATATGCACAGCGTCCCCAGAACACTCCCATTTTGTTTATTTGCGAACATTTCAGGACACCGCGAGTGTTCTTAGTGCGTCTTCAGGACACCCCCTATGAACATTTCAGGACACCGCGAGAGTTCTTAGAACACTTCAGGACAACGCGTGTGTTCTTCGAACACACCCCCATTTTGTTTATGTACGAACATTTCAGGACAACGCGAGAGTTCCTAGAACACTTTCAACTTGCCATCGAACAATACGGACAGCGTCTTCAGGACACCCCATGCAAACATTTCAGGACACCGAAACAGTTCTTAGAACACTTTCAACTTGATAATGAGCAATACGGACAGCGTCCTCAGAACACCCCCATTTTGTTTATTTGCAAACATTTCAGGACACCCCGAGTGTTCCTATAACACTTTCAACTTGCCATCGAACAATACAGACAGCGTCTTCAGGACACCCCCTACGAACATTTCAGGACAACGCAAGAGTTCTTAGAACACTTTCAACTTGACAACAAACAATACGGACAGCGTCATCAGACCACCCCCATTTTGTCTATTTGCGAACATTTCAGGACACCCCGAGTGTCCTTAAAACACATTCAACTTGCCACAGAACAATACAGACAGCGTCCCCAGAACACCCCCATTTTGTTTATTTGCGAACATTTTAGGACACCCTGAGTGTTCTTAGAACACATTCAACTTGCCACAGAACAATACGGACAGCACCCCCAGAACACCCCCATTTTGTTTATTTGCAAACATTTCAGGACACCGCAAGTGTTCTTAGAGCGTCTTCAGGACACCCCCTACGAACATTTCAGGACACCGCGACAGTTCTTAGAACACTTCAGGACAAAGCGTGTGTTCTTAGAACACACCCCCATTTTGTTTATGTACGAACATTTCAGGACAACGCGAGAGTTCCAAGAACACTTTCAACTTGACAACGAACAATACGGACAGCATCCTCAGAACACCCCCATTTTGTATATTTGCGAACATTTCAGGAAACCCCGAGTGTTCTAAGAACACTTTCAACTTGCCATCGAACAATACGGACAGTGTCTTCAGGGCACCCCCTGTGAACATTTCAGGACACAGAGACAGTTCTTAGAACACTTTCAACTTGCCATCGAACAATACGGACAGCATCTTCAGGACACCTCCTACGAACATTTCAGGACAACGCGAGAGTTCTTAGAACACTTTCAACTTGACAACGAACAATACGGAAAGCGTCATCAGATAATCCCCATTTTTTTTATTTGCGAACATTTCAGGACACCCCGAGTGTTCTTAGAACACATTCAACTTGCCACAGAACAATACGCACAGCATCCCCAGAACACTCCCATTTTGTTTATTTGCGAACATTTCAGGACACCGCGAGTGTTCTTAGAGCGTCTTCAGGACACCCCCTATGAACATTTCAGGACACCGCGAGAGTTCTTAGAACACTTCAGGACAACGCGTGTGTTCTTAGAACACACCCCCATTTTGTTTATGTACGAACATTTCAGGACAACGCGAGAGTTCCTAGAACACTTTCAACTTGACAACGAACAATACAGACAGAGTCCTCAGAACACCCTCATTTTGTTTATTTGCAAATATTTCAGGACACCCGAGTGTTCTTAGAACACTTTCAACTTGCCATCGAACAATACGGACAGCGTCTTCAGGATACCCCATGCAAACATTTCAGGACACCGAGACAGTTCTTAGAACACTTTCAACTTGACAATGAGAAATACGGACAGCGTCCTCAGAACACCCCCATTTTGTTTATTTGCAAACATTTCAGGACACCCCGAGTGTTCCTATAACACTTTCAACTTGCCATCGAACAATACAGACAGCGTCTTCAGGACACCCCCTACGAACATTTCAGGACAACGCAATAGTTCTTAGAACACTTTCAACTTGACAACGAACAATACGGACAGCATCCTCAGGACACCCCCTACAAACATTTCAGGACAACGCGTGTGTTCTTACAACACACCCCCATTTTGTTTATTTGCGAACATTTCAGGACACTGAGACAGTTCTTAGAACACTTTCAACTTGCCATCGAACAATACGGACAGCGTCTTCAGGAACCCCCTTCGAACATTTCAGGACACCGCAAGAGTTCTTAGAACACTTCAGGACAACGCGTGTGTTCTTAGAACACACCCCCATTTTGTTTATGTACGAACATTTCAGGACAACGCGAGAGTTCCTAGAACACTTTCAACTTGACAACGAACAATACAGACAGAGTCCTCAGAACACCCTCATTTTGTTTATTTGCAAATATTTCAGGACACCCGAGTGTTCTTAGAACACCTTCAACTTGCCATCGAACAATACGGACAGCGTCTTCAGGATACCCCATGCAAACATTTCAGGACACCGAGACAGTTCTTAGAACACTTTCAACTTGACAATGAGCAATACGGACAGCGTCCTCAGAACACCCCCATTTTGTTTATTTGCAAACATTTCAGGACACCCCGAGTGTTCCTAAAACACTTTCAACTTGCCATTGAACAATACAGACAGCGTCTTCAGGACACCCCCTACGAACATTTCAGGACAACGCAAGAGTTCTTAGAACACTTTCAACTTGACAACGAACAATACGGACAGCATCCTCAGGACACCCCCTACAAACATTTCAGGACAACGCGTGTGTTCTTACAACACACCCCCATTTTGTTTATTTGCGAACATTTCAGGACACTGAGACAGTTCTTAGAACACTTTCAACTTGCCATCGAACAATACGGACAGCGTCTTCAGGAACCCCCTTCGAACATTTCAGGATACCGCGAGAGTTCTTAGAACACTTCAGGACAACGCGTGTGTTCTTAGAACACACCCCCATTTTGTTTATGTGCGAACATTTCAGGACAACGCGAAAGTTCTTAGAACACTTTCAGCTTGACAACGAACAATACAGACAGCGTCCTCAGAACACCCCCATTGTGTTTATTTGCGAACATTTCAGGAAACCCCGAGTGTTCTTAGAACACTTTCAACTTGCCATCGAACAATACGGACAGCGTCTTCAGGACACCCCCTATGAACATTTCAGGACAACGTGAGAGTTCTTAGAACACTTTCAACTTGCCACAGAACAATACGGACAGCGTCCCCAGAACACCCCCATTTTGTTTATTTGCGAACATTTCAGGACACCCCGAGTGTCCTTAGAACACATTCAACTTGCAACAGAACAATACAGACAGTGTCCCCAGAACACCCCCATTTTGTTTATTTGCGAACATTTCAGGGCACCCTGAGTGTTCTTAGAACACATTCAACTTGCCACAGAACAATACGGACAGCGCCCCCAGAACACCCCCATTTTGTTTATTTGCAAACATTTCAGGACACCGCAAGTGTTCTTAGAGCGTCTTCAGGACACCCCCTACGAACATTTCAGGACACCGCAACAGTTCTTAGAACACTTCAGGACAAAGCGTGTGTTCTAAGAACACTTTCAACTTGCCATAGAACAATACGGACAGTGTCTTCAGGGCACCCCCTGTGAACATTTCAGGACACAGAGACAGTTCTTAGAACACTTTCAACTTGCCATCGAACAATACGGACAGCATCTTCAGGACACCCCCTACGAACATTTCAGGACAACGCGAGAGTTCTTAGAACACTTTCAACTTGACAACGAACAATACGGACAGCGTCATCAGATAATCCCCATTTTGTTTATTTGCGAACATTTCAGGACACCGCGAGTGTTCTTAGTGCGTCTTCAGGACACCCCCTATGAACATTTCAGGACACCGCGAGAGTTCTTAGAACACTTCAGGACAACGCGTGTGTTCTTAGAACACACCCCCATTTTGTTTATGTACGAACATTTCAGGACAACGCGAGAGTTCCTAGAACACTTTCAACTTGCCATCGAACAATACGGACAGCGTCTTCAGGACACCCCATGCAAACATTTCAGGACACCGAAACAGTTCTTAGAACACTTTCAACTTGATAATGAGCAATACGGACAGCGTCCTCAGAACACCCCCATTTTGTTTATTTGCAAACATTTCAGGACACCCCGAGTGTTCCTATAACACTTTCAACTTGCCATCGAACAATACAGACAGCGTCTTCAGGACACCCCCTACGAACATTTCAGGACAACGCAAGAGTTCTTAGAACACTTTCAACTTGACAACAAACAATACGGACAGCGTCATCAGACCACCCCCATTTTGTCTATTTGCGAACATTTCAGGACACCCCGAGTGTCCTTAAAACACATTCAACTTGCCACAGAACAATACGGACAGCGTCCCCAGAACACCCCCATTTTGTTTATTTGCGAACATTTCAGGACACCCTGAGTGTTCTTAGAACACATTCAACTTGCCACAGAACAATACGGACAGCACCCTCAGAACACCCCCATTTTGTTTATTTGCAAACATTTCAGGACACCGCAAGTGTTCTTAGAGCGTCTTCAGGACACCCCCTACGAACATTTCAGGACACCGCGACAGTTCTTAGAACACTTCAGGACAAAGCGTGTGTTCTTAGAACACACCCCCATTTTGTTTATGTACGAACATTTCAGGACAATGCGAGAGTTCCAAGAACACTTTCAACTTGACAACGAACAATACGGACAGCATCCTCAGAACACCCCCATTTTGTATATTTGCGAACATTTCAGGAAACCCCGAGTGTTCTAAGAACACTTTCAACTTGCCATCGAACAATACGGACAGTGTCTTCAGGGCACCCCCTGTGAACATTTCAGGACACAGAGACAGTTCTTAGAACACTTTCAACTTGCCATCGAACAATACGGACAGCATCTTCAGGACACCCCATGCAAACATTTCAGGACACCGAAACAGTTCTTAGAACACTTTCAACTTGATAATGAGCAATACGGACAGCGTCCTCAGAACACCCCCATTTTGTTTATTTGCAAACATTTCAGGACACCCCGAGTGTTCCTATAACACTTTCAACTTGCCATCGAACAATACAGACAGCGTCTTCAGGACACCCCCTACGAACATTTCAGGACAACGCAAGAGTTCTTAGAACACTTTCAACTTGACAACAAACAATACGGACAGCGTCATCAGACCACCCCCATTTTGTCTATTTGCGAACATTTCAGGACACCCCGAGTGTCCTTAAAACACATTCAACTTGCCACAGAACAATACAGACAGCGTCCCCAGAACACCCCCATTTTGTTTATTTGCGAACATTTCAGGACACCCTGAGTGTTCTTAGAACACATTCAACTTGCCACAGAACAATACGGACAGCACCCCCAGAACACCCCCATTTTGTTTATTTGCAAACATTTCAGGACACTGCAAGTGTTCTTAGAGCGTCTTCAGGACACCCCCTACGAACATTTCAGGACACCGCGACAGTTCTTAGAACACTTCAGGACAAAGCGTGTGTTCTTAGAACACACCCCCATTTTGTTTATGTACGAACATTTCAGGACAACGCGAGAGTTCCAAGAACACTTTCAACTTGACAACGAACAATACGGACAGCATCCTCAGAACACCCCCATTTTGTATATTTGCGAACATTTCAGGAAACCCCGAGTGTTCTAAGAACACTTTCAACTTGCCATCGAACAATACGGACAGTGTCTTCAGGGCACCCCCTGTGAACATTTCAGGACACAGAGACAGTTCTTAGAACACTTTCAACTTGCCATCGAACAATACGGACAGCATCTTCAGGACACCCCCTACGAACATTTCAGGACAACGCGAGAGTTCTTAGAACACTTTCAACTTGACAACGAACAATACGGAAAGCGTCATCAGATAATCCCCATTTTTTTTATTTGCGAACATTTCAGGACACCCCGAGTGTTCTTAGAACACATTCAACTTGCCACAGAACAATACGCACAGCGTCCCCAGAACACTCCCATTTTGTTTATTTGCGAACATTTCAGGACACCGCGAGTGTTCTTAGAGCGTCTTCAGGACACCCCCTATGAACATTTCAGGACACCGTGAGAGTTCTTAGAACACTTCAGGACAACGCGTGTGTTCTTAGAACACACCCCCATTTTGTTTATGTACGAACATTTCAGGACAACGCGAGAGTTCCTAGAACACTTTCAACTTGACAACGAACAATACAGACAGAGTCCTCAGAACACCCTCATTTTGTTTATTTGCAAATATTTCAGGACACCCGAGTGTTCTTAGAACACTTTCAACTTGCCATCGAACAATACGGACAGCGTCTTCAGGATACCCCATGCAAACATTTCAGGACACCGAGACAGTTCTTAGAACACTTTCAACTTGACAATGAGCAATACGGACAGCGTCCTCAGAACACCCCCATTTTGTTTATTTGCAAACATTTCAGGACAAACTGAGTGTTCCTATAACACTTTCAACTTGCCATCGAACAATACAGACAGCGTCTTCAGGACACCCCCTACGAACATTTCAGGACAACGCAAGAGTTCTTAGAACACTTTCAACTTGACAACGAACAATACGGACAGCATCCTCAGGACACCCCCTACAAACATTTCAGGACAACGTGTGTGTTCTTACAACACACCCCCATTTTGTTTATTTGCGAACATTTCAGGACACTGAGACAGTTCTTAGAACACTTTCAACTTGCCATCGAACAATACGGACAGCGTCTTCAGGAACCCCCTTCGAACATTTCAGGACACCGCAAGAGTTCTTAGAACACTTCAGGACAACGCGTGTGTTCTTAGAACACACCCCCATTTTGTTTATGTACGAACATTTCAGGACAACGCGAGAGTTCCTAGAACACTTTCAACTTGACAACGAACAATACAGACAGAGTCCTCAGAACACCCTCATTTTGTTTATTTGCAAATATTTCAGGACACCCGAGTGTTCTTAGAACACCTTCAACTTGCCATCGAACAATACGGACAGCGTCTTCAGGATACCCCATGCAAACATTTCAGGACACCGAGACAGTTCTTAGAACACTTTCAACTTGACAATGAGCAATACGGACAGCGTCCTCAGAACACCCCCATTTTGTTTATTTGCAAACATTTCAGGACACCCCGAGTGTTCCTATAACACTTTCAACTTGCCATCGAACAATACAGACAGCGTCTTCAGGACACCCCCTACGAACATTTCAGGACAACGCAAGAGTTCTTAGAACACTTTCAACTTGACAACGAACAATACGGACAGCATCCTCAGGACACCCCCTACAAACATTTCAGGACAACGCGTGTGTTCTTACAACACACCCCCATTTTGTTTATTTGCGAACATTTCAGGACACTGAGACAGTTCTTAGAACACTTTCAACTTGCCATCGAACAATACGGACAGCGTCTTCAGGAACCCCCTTCGAACATTTCAGGATACCGCGAGAGTTCTTAGAACACTTCAGGACAACGCGTGTGTTCTTAGAACACACCCCCATTTTGTTTATGTGCGAACATTTCAGGACAACGCGAAAGTTCTTAGAACACTTTCAGCTTGACAACGAACAATACAGACAGCGTCCTCAGAACACCCCCATTGTGTTTATTTGCGAACATTTCAGGAAACCCCGAGTGTTCTTAGAACACTTTCAACTTGCCATCGAACAATACGGTCAGCGTCTTCAGGACACCCCCTATGAACATTTCAGGACAACGTGAGAGTTCTTAGAACACTTTCAACTTGCCACAGAACAATACGGACAGCGTCCCCAGAACACCCCCATTTTGTTTATTTGCGAACATTTCAGGACACCCCGAGTGTCCTTAGAACACATTCAACTTGCAACAGAACAATACAGACAGTGTCCCCAGAACACCCCCATTTTGTTTATTTGCGAACATTTCAGGGCACCCTGAGTGTTCTTAGAACACATTCAACTTGCCACAGAACAATACGGACAGCGCCCCCAGAACACCCCCATTTTGTTTATTTGCAAACATTTCAGGACACCGCAAGTGTTCTTAGAGCGTCTTCAGGACACCCCCTACGAACATTTCAGGACACCGCAACAGTTCTTAGAACACTTCAGGACAAAGCGTGTGTTCTAAGAACACTTTCAACTTGCCATCGAACAATACGGACAGTGTCTTCAGGGCACCCCCTGTGAACATTTCAGGACACAGAGACAGTTCTTAGAACACTTTCAACTTGCCATCGAACAATACGGACAGCATCTTCAGGACACCCCCTACGAACATTTCAGGACAACGCGAGAGTTCTTAGAACACTTTCAACTTGACAACGAACAATACGGACAGCGTCATCAGATAATCCCCATTTTGTTTATTTGCGAACATTTCAGGAC
This sequence comes from Ambystoma mexicanum, assembly GCF_040938575.1. Classification (NCBI taxonomy): domain Eukaryota; kingdom Metazoa; phylum Chordata; class Amphibia; order Caudata; family Ambystomatidae; genus Ambystoma; species Ambystoma mexicanum. Next base: position 849,624,451 of record NC_090935.1, read on the forward strand.
ACCGCGAGTGTTCTTAGTGCGTCTTCAGGACACCCCCTATGAACATTTCAGGACACCGCGAGAGTTCTTAGAACACTTCAGGACAACGCGTGTGTTCTTAGAACACACCCCCATTTTGTTTATGTACGAACATTTCAGGACAACGCGAGAGTTCCTAGAACACTTTCAACTTGCCATCGAACAATACGGACAGCGTCTTCAGGACACCCCATGCAAACATTTCAGGACACCGAAACAGTTCTTAGAACACTTTCAACTTGATAATGAGCAATACGGACAGCATCCTCAGAACACCCCCATTTTGTTTATTTGCAAACATTTCAGGACACCCCGAGTGTTCCTATAACACTTTCAACTTGCCATCGAACAATACAGACAGCGTCTTCAGGACACCCCCTACGAACATTTCAGGACAACGCAAGAGTTCTTAGAACACTTTCAACTTGACAACAAACAATACGGACAGCGTCATCAGACCACCCCCATTTTGTCTATTTGCGAACATTTCAGGACACCCCGAGTGTCCTTAAAACACATTCAACTTGCCACAGAACAATACGGACAGCGTCCCCACAACACCCCCATTTTGTTTATTTGCGAACATTTCAGGAAACCCTGAGTGTTCTTAGAACACATTCAACTTGCCACAGAACAATACGGACAGCACCCCCAGAACACCCCCATTTTGTTTATTTGCAAACATTTCAGGACACCGCAAGTGTTCTTAGAGCGTCTTCAGGACACCCCCTACGAACATTTCAGGACACCGCGACAGTTCTTAGAACACTTCAGTACAAAGCGTGTGTTCTTAGAACACACCCCCATTTTGTTTATGTACGAACATTTCAGGACAACGCGAGAGTTCCAAGAACACTTTCAACTTGACAACGAACAATACGGACAGCATCCTCAGAACACCCCCATTTTGTATATTTGCGAACATTTCAGTAAACCCCGAGTGTTCTAAGAACACTTTCAACTTGCCATCGAACAATACGGACAGTGTCTTCAGGGCACCCCCTGTGAACATTTCAGGACACAGAGACAGTTCTTAGAACACTTTCAACTTGCCATCGAACAATACGGACAGCATCTTCAGGACACCCCCTACGAACATTTCAGGACAACGCGAGAGTTCTTAGAACACTTTCAACTTGACAACGAACAATACGGAAAGCGTCATCAGATAATCCCCATTTTTTTTATTTGCGAACATTTCAGGACACCCCGAGTGTTCTTAGAACACATTCAACTTGCCACAGAACAATACGCACAGCGTCCCCAGAACACTCCCATTTTGTTTATTTGCGAACATTTCAGGACACCGCGAGTGTTCTTAGAGCGTCTTCAGGACACCCCCTATGAACATTTCAGGACACCGCGAGAGTTCTTAGAACACTTCAGGACAACGCGTGTGTTCTTAGAACACACCCCCATTTTGTTTATGTACGAACATTTCAGGACAACGCGAGAGTTCCTAGAACACTTTCAACTTGACAACGAACAATACAGACAGAGTCCTCAGAACACCCTCATTTTGTTTATTTGCAAATATTTCAGGACACCCGAGTGTTCTTAGAACACTTTCAACTTGCCATCGAACAATACGGACAGCGTCTTCAGGATACCCCATGCAAACATTTCAGGACACCGAGACAGTTCTTAGAACACTTTCAACTTGACAATGAGCAATACGGACAGCGTCCTCAGAACACCCCCATTTTGTTTATTTGCAAACATTTCAGGACACCCCGAGTGTTCCTATAACACTTTCAACTTGCCATCGAACAATACAGACAGCGTCTTCAGGACACCCCCTACGAACATTTCAGGACAACGCAAGAGTTCTTAGAACACTTTCAACTTGACAACGAACAATACGGACAGCATCCTCAGGACACCCCCTACAAACATTTCAGGACAACGCGTGTGTTCTTACAACACACCCCCATTTTGTTTATTTGCGAACATTTCAGGACACTGAGACAGTTCTTAGAACACTTTCAACTTGCCATCGAACAATACGGACAGCGTCTTCAGGAACCCCCTTCGAACATTTCAGGACACCGCGAGAGTTCTTAGAACACTTCAGGACAACGCGTGTGTTCTTAGAACACACCCCCATTTTGTTTATGTACGAACATTTCAGGACAACGCGAGAGTTCCTAGAACACTTTCAACTTGACAACGAACAATACAGACAGAGTCCTCAGAACACCCTCATTTTGTTTATTTGCAAATATTTCAGGACACCCGAGTGTTCTTAGAACACCTTCAACTTGCCATCGAACAATACGGACAGCGTCTTCAGGATACCCCATGCAAACATTTCAGGACACCGAGACAGTTCTTAGAACACTTTCAACTTGACAATGAGCAATACGGACAGCGTCCTCAGAACACCCCCATTTTGTTTATTTGCAAACATTTCAGGACACCCCGAGTGTTCCTATAACACTTTCAACTTGCCATCGAACAATACAGACAGCGTCTTCAGGACACCCCCTACGAACATTTCAGGACAACGCAAGAGTTCTTAGAACACTTTCAACTTGACAACGAACAATACGGACAGCATCCTCAGGACACCCCCTACAAACATTTCAGGACAACGCGTGTGTTCTTACAACACACCCCCATTTTGTTTATTTGCGAACATTTCAGGACACTGAGACAGTTCTTAGAACACTTTCAACTTGCCATCGAACAATACGGACAGCGTCTTCAGGAACCCCCTTCGAACATTTCAGGATACCGCGAGAGTTCTTAGAACACTTCAGGACAACACGTGTGTTCTTAGAACACACCCCCATTTTGTTTATGTGCGAACATTTCAGGACAACGCGAAAGTTCTTAGAACACTTTCAGCTTGACAACGAACAATACAGACAGCGTCCTCAGAACACCCCCATTGTGTTTATTTGCGAACATTTCAGGAAACCCCGAGTGTTCTTAGAACACTTTCAACTTGCCATCGAACAATACGGACAGCGTCTTCAGGACACCCCCTATGAACATTTCAGGACAACGTGAGAGTTCTTAGAACACTTTCAACTTGACATCGGACAATACGGACAGTGTCATCAGATAATCCCCATTTTGTTTATTTGCGAACATTTCAGGACACCCCGAGTGTTCTTAGAACACATTCAACTTGCCACAGAACAATACACACAGCGTCCCCAGAACACTCCCATTTTGTTTATTTGCGAACATTTTAGGACACCGCGTGTGTTCTTAGAGCGTCTTCAGGACACCCCCTATGAACATTTCAGGACACCGCGAGAGTTCTTAGAACACTTCAGGACAACGCGTGTGCTCTTAGAACACACCCCCATTTTGTTTATGTACAAACATTTCAGGACAACGCAAGAGTTCCTAGAACACTTTCAACTTGACAACGAACAATACAGACACAGTCCTCAGAACACCCCCATTTTGTTTATTTGCAAATATTTCAGGACACTCGAGTGTTCTTAGAACACTTTCAACTTGCCATCGAACAATACGGACAGCATCTTCAGTACACCCCATGCAAACATTTCAGGACACCGAAACAGTTCTTAGAACACTTTCAACTTGACAATGAGCAATACGGACAGCGTCCTCAGAACACCCCCATTTTGTTTATTTGCAAACATTTCAGGACACCCCGAGTGTTCCTATAACACTTTCAACTTGCCATCGAACAATACAGACAGCGTCTTCAGGACACCCTCTACGAACATTTCAGGACAACGCAAGAGTTCTTAGAACACTTTCAACTTGACAACAAACAATACGGACAGCGTCATCAGACCACCCCCATTTTGTCTATTTGCGAACATTTCAGGACACCCTGAGTGTCCTTAGAACACATTCAACTTGCCACAGAACAATACGGACAGTGTCCCCAGAACAACCCCATTTTGTTTATTTGCGAACATTTCAGGACACCGCAAGTGTTCGTTGAGCGTCTTCAGGACACCCCCTACGAACATTTCAGGACACCGCGACAGTTCTTAGAACACTTCAGGACAAAGCGTGTGTTCTTAGAACACACCCCCATTTTGTTTTTGTACGAACATTTCAGGACAACGCGAGAATTCCAAGAACACTTTCAACTTGACAACGAACAATACGGACAGCATCCTCAGAACACCCCCATTTTGTATATTTGCGAACATTTCAGGAAACCCCGAATGTTCTTAGAACACTTTCAACTTGCCATCGAACAATACGGACAGTGTCTTCAGGGCACCCCCTGTGAACATTTCAGGACACAGAGACAGTTCTTAGAACACTTTCAACTTGCCATCGAACAATACGGACAGCATCTTCAGGACACCCCCTACAACATTTCAGGACAACGCGAGAGTTCTTAGAACACTTTCAACTTGACAACGAACAATACGGAAAGCGTCATCAGATAATCCCCATTTTGTTTATTTGCGAACATTTCAGGACACCCCGAGTGTTCTGAGAACACATTCAACTTGCCACAGAACAATATGCACAGCGTCCCCAGAACACTCCCATTTTGTTTATTTGCGAACATTTCAGGACACCGCGAGTGTTCTTAGAGCGTCTTCAGGACACCCCCTATGAACATTTCAGGACACCGCGAGAGTTCTTAGAACACTTCAGGACAACGCGTGTGTTCTTAGAACACACCCCCATTTTGTTTATGTACGAACATTTCAGGACAACGCGAGAGTTCCTAGAACACTTTCAACATGACAACGAACAATACAGACAGAGTCCTCAGTACACCCCATGCAAACATTTCAGGACACCGAGACAGTTCTTAGAACGCTTTCAACTTGACAATGAGCAATACGGACAGCGTCCTCAGAACACCCCCATTTTGTTTATTTGCAAACATTTCAGGACACCCTGAGTGTTCCTATAACACTTTCAACTTGCCATCGAACAATACAGACAGCGTCTTCAGGACACCCCCTATGAACATTTCAGGACAACGCAAGAGTTCTTAGAACACTTTCAACTTGCCACAGAACAATACGGACAGCGTCCCCAGAACACCCCCATTTTGTTTATTTGCGAACATTTCAGGACACCCCGAGTGTCCTTAGAACACATTCAACTTGCAACAGAACAATACAGACAGTGTCCCCAGAACACCCCCATTTTGTTTATTTGCGAACATTTCAGGACACCCTGAGTGTTCTTAGAACACATTCAACTTGCCACAGAACAATACGGACAGCGCCCCCAGAACACCCCCATTTTGTTTATTTGCAAACATTTCAGGACACCGCAAGTGTTCTTAGAGCGTCTTCAGGACACCCCCTACGAACATTTCAGGACACCGCAACAGTTCTTAGAACACTTCAGGACAAAGCGTGTGTTCTTAGAACACTTTCAACTTGCCATCGAACAATACGGACAGTGTCTTCAGGGCAAACCCTGTGAACATTTCAGGACACAGATACAGTTCTTAGAACACTTTCAACTTGCCATCGAACAATACGGACAGCATCTTCAGGACAACCCCTACGAACATTTCAGGACAACGCGAGAGTTCTTAGAACACTTTCAACTTGACAACGAACAATACGGACAGCGTCATCAGATAATCCCCATTTTGTTTATTTGCGAACATTTCAGGACACCGCGAGTGTTCTTAGTGCGTCTTCAGGACACCCCCTATGAACATTTCAGGACACCGCGAGAGTTCTTAGAACACTTCAGGACAACGCGTGTGTTCTTCGAACACACCCCCATTTTGTTTATGTACGAACATTTCAGGACAACGCGAGAGTTCCTAGAACACTTTCAACTTGCCATCGAACAATACGGACAGCGTCTTCAGGACACCCCATGCAAACATTTCAGGACACCGAAACAGTTCTTAGAACACTTTCAACTTGATAATGAGCAATACGGACAGCGTCCTCAGAACACCCCCATTTTGTTTATTTGCAAACATTTCAGGACACCCCGAGTGTTCCTATAACACTTTCAACTTGCCATCGAACAATACAGACAGCGTCTTCAGGACACCCCCTACGAACATTTCAGGACAACGCAAGAGTTCTTAGAACACTTTCAACTTGACAACAAACAATACGGACAGCGTCATCAGACCACCCCCATTTTGTCTATTTGCGAACATTTCAGGACACCCCGAGTGTCCTTAAAACACATTCAACTTGCCACAGAACAATACAGACAGCGTCCCCAGAACACCCCCATTTTGTTTATTTGCGAACATTTTAGGACACCCTGAGTGTTCTTAGAACACATTCAACTTGCCACAGAACAATACGGACAGCACCCCCAGAACACCCCCATTTTGTTTATTTGCAAACATTTCAGGACACCGCAAGTGTTCTTAGAGCGTCTTCAGGACACCCCCTACGAACATTTCAGGACACCGCGACAGTTCTTAGAACACTTCAGGACAAAGCGTGTGTTCTTAGAACACACCCCCATTTTGTTTATGTACGAACATTTCAGGACAACGCGAGAGTTCCAAGAACACTTTCAACTTGACAACGAACAATACGGACAGCATCCTCAGAACACCCCCATTTTGTATATTTGCGAACATTTCAGGAAACCCCGAGTGTTCTAAGAACACTTTCAACTTGCCATCGAACAATACGGACAGTGTCTTCAGGGCACCCCCTGTGAACATTTCAGGACACAGAGACAGTTCTTAGAACACTTTCAACTTGCCATCGAACAATACGGACAGCATCTTCAGGACACCTCCTACGAACATTTCAGGACAACGCGAGAGTTCTTAGAACACTTTCAACTTGACAACGAACAATACGGAAAGCGTCATCAGATAATCCCCATTTTTTTTATTTGCGAACATTTCAGGACACCCCGAGTGTTCTTAGAACACATTCAACTTGCCACAGAACAATACGCACAGCGTCCCCAGAACACTCCCATTTTGTTTATTTGCGAACATTTCAGGACACCGCGAGTGTTCTTAGAGCGTCTTCAGGACACCCCCTATGAACATTTCAGGACACCGCGAGAGTTCTTAGAACACTTCAGGACAACGCGTGTGTTCTTAGAACACACCCCCATTTTGTTTATGTACGAACATTTCAGGACAACGCGAGAGTTCCTAGAACACTTTCAACTTGACAACGAACAATACAGACAGAGTCCTCAGAACACCCTCATTTTGTTTATTTGCAAATATTTCAGGACACCCGAGTGTTCTTAGAACACTTTCAACTTGCCATCGAACAATACGGACAGCGTCTTCAGGATACCCCATGCAAACATTTCAGGACACCGAGACAGTTCTTAGAACACTTTCAACTTGACAATGAGAAATACGGACAGCGTCCTCAGAACACCCCCATTTTGTTTATTTGCAAACATTTCAGGACACCCCGAGTGTTCCTATAACACTTTCAACTTGCCATCGAACAATACAGACAGCGTCTTCAGGACACCCCCTACGAACATTTCAGGACAACGCAATAGTTCTTAGAACACTTTCAACTTGACAACGAACAATACGGACAGCATCCTCAGGACACCCCCTACAAACATTTCAGGACAACGCGTGTGTTCTTACAACACACCCCCATTTTGTTTATTTGCGAACATTTCAGGACACTGAGACAGTTCTTAGAACACTTTCAACTTGCCATCGAACAATACGGACAGCGTCTTCAGGAACCCCCTTCGAACATTTCAGGACACCGCAAGAGTTCTTAGAACACTTCAGGACAACGCGTGTGTTCTTAGAACACACCCCCATTTTGTTTATGTACGAACATTTCAGGACAACGCGAGAGTTCCTAGAACACTTTCAACTTGACAACGAACAATACAGACAGAGTCCTCAGAACACCCTCATTTTGTTTATTTGCAAATATTTCAGGACACCCGAGTGTTCTTAGAACACCTTCAACTTGCCATCGAACAATACGGACAGCGTCTTCAGGATACCCCATGCAAACATTTCAGGACACCGAGACAGTTCTTAGAACACTTTCAACTTGACAATGAGCAATACGGACAGCGTCCTCAGAACACCCCCATTTTGTTTATTTGCAAACATTTCAGGACACCCCGAGTGTTCCTAAAACACTTTCAACTTGCCATTGAACAATACAGACAGCGTCTTCAGGACACCCCCTACGAACATTTCAGGACAACGCAAGAGTTCTTAGAACACTTTCAACTTGACAACGAACAATACGGACAGCATCCTCAGGACACCCCCTACAAACATTTCAGGACAACGCGTGTGTTCTTACAACACACCCCCATTTTGTTTATTTGCGAACATTTCAGGACACTGAGACAGTTCTTAGAACACTTTCAACTTGCCATCGAACAATACGGACAGCGTCTTCAGGAACCCCCTTCGAACATTTCAGGATACCGCGAGAGTTCTTAGAACACTTCAGGACAACGCGTGTGTTCTTAGAACACACCCCCATTTTGTTTATGTGCGAACATTTCAGGACAACGCGAAAGTTCTTAGAACACTTTCAGCTTGACAACGAACAATACAGACAGCGTCCTCAGAACACCCCCATTGTGTTTATTTGCGAACATTTCAGGAAACCCCGAGTGTTCTTAGAACACTTTCAACTTGCCATCGAACAATACGGACAGCGTCTTCAGGACACCCCCTATGAACATTTCAGGACAACGTGAGAGTTCTTAGAACACTTTCAACTTGCCACAGAACAATACGGACAGCGTCCCCAGAACACCCCCATTTTGTTTATTTGCGAACATTTCAGGACACCCCGAGTGTCCTTAGAACACATTCAACTTGCAACAGAACAATACAGACAGTGTCCCCAGAACACCCCCATTTTGTTTATTTGCGAACATTTCAGGGCACCCTGAGTGTTCTTAGAACACATTCAACTTGCCACAGAACAATACGGACAGCGCCCCCAGAACACCCCCATTTTGTTTATTTGCAAACATTTCAGGACACCGCAAGTGTTCTTAGAGCGTCTTCAGGACACCCCCTACGAACATTTCAGGACACCGCAACAGTTCTTAGAACACTTCAGGACAAAGCGTGTGTTCTAAGAACACTTTCAACTTGCCATAGAACAATACGGACAGTGTCTTCAGGGCACCCCCTGTGAACATTTCAGGACACAGAGACAGTTCTTAGAACACTTTCAACTTGCCATCGAACAATACGGACAGCATCTTCAGGACACCCCCTACGAACATTTCAGGACAACGCGAGAGTTCTTAGAACACTTTCAACTTGACAACGAACAATACGGACAGCGTCATCAGATAATCCCCATTTTGTTTATTTGCGAACATTTCAGGACACCGCGAGTGTTCTTAGTGCGTCTTCAGGACACCCCCTATGAACATTTCAGGACACCGCGAGAGTTCTTAGAACACTTCAGGACAACGCGTGTGTTCTTAGAACACACCCCCATTTTGTTTATGTACGAACATTTCAGGACAACGCGAGAGTTCCTAGAACACTTTCAACTTGCCATCGAACAATACGGACAGCGTCTTCAGGACACCCCATGCAAACATTTCAGGACACCGAAACAGTTCTTAGAACACTTTCAACTTGATAATGAGCAATACGGACAGCGTCCTCAGAACACCCCCATTTTGTTTATTTGCAAACATTTCAGGACACCCCGAGTGTTCCTATAACACTTTCAACTTGCCATCGAACAATACAGACAGCGTCTTCAGGACACCCCCTACGAACATTTCAGGACAACGCAAGAGTTCTTAGAACACTTTCAACTTGACAACAAACAATACGGACAGCGTCATCAGACCACCCCCATTTTGTCTATTTGCGAACATTTCAGGACACCCCGAGTGTCCTTAAAACACATTCAACTTGCCACAGAACAATACGGACAGCGTCCCCAGAACACCCCCATTTTGTTTATTTGCGAACATTTCAGGACACCCTGAGTGTTCTTAGAACACATTCAACTTGCCACAGAACAATACGGACAGCACCCCCAGAACACCCCCATTTTGTTTATTTGCAAACATTTCAGGACACCGCAAGTGTTCTTAGAGCGTCTTCAGGACACCCCCTACGAACATTTCAGGACACCGCGACAGTTCTTAGAACACTTCAGGACAAAGCGTGTGTTCTTAGAACACACCCCCATTTTGTTTATGTACGAACATTTCAGGACAATGCGAGAGTTCCAAGAACACTTTCAACTTGACAACGAACAATACGGACAGCATCCTCAGAACACCCCCATTTTGTATATTTGCGAACATTTCAGGAAACCCCGAGTGTTCTAAGAACACTTTCAACTTGCCATCGAACAATACGGACAGTGTCTTCAGGGCACCCCCTGTGAACATTTCAGGACACAGAGACAGTTCTTAGAACACTTTCAACTTGCCATCGAACAATACGGACAGCATCTTCAGGACACCCCCTACGAACATTTCAGGACAACGCGAGAGTTCTTAGAACACTTTCAACTTGACAACGAACAATACGGAAAGCGTCATCAGATAATCCCCATTTTTTTTATTTGCGAACATTTCAGGACACCCCGAGTGTTCTTAGAACACATTCAACTTGCCACAGAACAATACGCACAGCGTCCCCAGAACACTCCCATTTTGTTTATTTGCGAACATTTCAGGACACCGCGAGTGTTCTTAGAGCGTCTTCAGGACACCCCCTATGAACATTTCAGGACACCGCGAGAGTTCTTAGAACACTTCAGGACAACGCGTGTGTTCTTAGAACACACCCCCATTTTGTTTATGTACGAACATTTCAGGACAACGCGAGAGTTCCTAGAACACTTTCAACTTGACAATGAACAATACAGACAGAGTCCTCAGTACACCCCATGCAAACATTTCAGGACACCGAGACAGTTCTTAGAACGCTTTCAACTTGACAATGAGCAATACGGACAGCGTCCTCAGAACACCCCCATTTTGTTTATTTGCAAACATTTCAGGACACCCCGAGTGTTCCAATAACACTTTCAACTTGCCATCGAACAATACAGACAGCGTCTTCAGGACACCCCCTATGAACATTTCAGGACAACGCAAGAGTTCTTAGAACACTTTCAACTTGCCACAGAACAATACGGACAGCGTCCCCAGAACACCCCCATTTTGTTTATTTGCGAACATTTCAGGACACCCCGAGTGTCCTTAGAACACATTCAACTTGCAACAGAACAATACAGACAGTGTCCCCAGAACACCCCCATTTTGTTTATTTGCGAACATTTCAGGACACCCTGAGTGTTCTTAGAACACATTCAACTTGCCACAGAACAATACGGACAGCGCCCCCAGAACACCCCCATTTTGTTTATTTGCAAACATTTCAGGACACCGCAAGTGTTCTTAGAGCGTCTTCAGGACGCCCCCTACGAACATTTCAGGACACCGCAACAGTTCTTAGAACACTTCAGGACAAAGCGTGTGTTCTAAGAACACTTTCAACTTGCCATCGAACAATACGGACAGTGTCTTCAGGGCACCCCCTGTGAACATTTCAGGACACAGAGACAGTTCTTAGAACACTTTCAACTTGCCATCGAACAATACGGACAGCATCTTCAGGACACCCCCTACGAACATTTCAGGACAACGCGAGAGTTCTTAGAACACTTTCAACTTGACAACGAACAATACGGACAGCGTCATCAGATAATCCCCATTTTGTTTATTTGCGAACATTTCAGGAAACCCCGAGTGTTCTTAGAACACATTCAACTTGCCACATAACAATACGCACAGCGTCCCCAGAACACTCCCATTTTGTTTATTTGCGAACATTTCAGGACACCGCGAGTGTTCTTAGAGCGTCTTCAGGACACCCCCTATGAAGATTTCAGGACACCGCGAGAGTTCTTAGAACACTTCAGGACAACGCGTGTGTTCTTAGAACACACCCCCATTTTGTTTATGTACGAACATTTCAGGACAACGCGAGAGTTCCTAGAACACTTTCAACTTGCCATCGAACAATACGGACAGCGTCTTTAGGACACCCCATGCAAACATTTCTGGACACCGAAACAGTTCTTAGAACACTTTCAACTTGACAATGAGTAATACGGACAGCGTCCTCAGAACACCCCCATTTTGTTTATTTGCAAACATTTCAGGACACCCCGAGTGTTCCTATAACACTTTCAACTTGCCATCGAACAATACAGACAGGGTCTTCAGGACACCCCCTACGAACATTTCAGGACAACGCAAGAGTTCTTAGAACACTTTCAACTTGACAACAAACAATACGGACAGCGTAATCAGACCACCCCCATTTTGTCTATTTGCGAACATTTCAGGACACCCCGAGTGTCCTTAGAACACATTCAACTTGCCACAGAACAATACGGACAGCGTCCCCAGAACACCCCCATTTTGTTTATTTGCGAACATTTCAGGACACCCTGAGTGTTCTTAGAACACATTCAACTTGCCACAGAACAATACGGACAGCACCCCCAGAACACCCCCATTTTGTTTATTTGCAAACATTTCAGGACACCGCAAGTGTTCTTAGAGAGTCTTCAGGACACCCCCTACGAACATTTCAGGACACCACGACAGTTCTTAGAACACTTCAGGACAAAGCGTGTGTTCTTAGAACACACCCCCATTTTCTTTATGTACGAACATTTCAGGACAACGCGAGAGTTCCAAGAACACTTTCAACTTGACAACGAACAATACGGACAGCATCCTCAGAACACCCCCATTTTGTATATTTGCGAACATTTCAGGAAACCCTGAGTGATCTAAGAACACTTTCAACTTGCCATCGAACAATACGGACAGTGTCTTCAGGGCACCCCCTGTGAACATTTCAGGACACAGAGACAGTTCTTAGAACACTTTCAACTTGCCATCGAACAATACGGACAGCATCTTCAGGACACCCCCTATGAACATTTCAGGACACCGCGAGAGTTCTTAGAACACTTCAGGACAACGCGTGTGTTCTTAGAACACACCCCCATTTTGTTTATGTACGAACATTTCAGGACAACGCGAGAGTTCCTAGAACACTTTCAACTTGACAACGAACAATACAGACAGAGTCCTCAGAACACCCTCATTTTGTTTATTTGCAAATATTTCAGGACACCCGAGTGTTCTTAGAACACTTTCAACTTGCCATCGAACAACACGGACAGCGTCTTCAGGATACCCCATGCAAACATTTCAGGACACCGAGACAGTTCTTAGAACACTTTCAACTTGACAATGAGCAATACGGACAGCGTCCTCAGAACACCCCCATTTTGTTTATTTGCAAACATTTCAGGACACCCCGAGTGTTCCTATAACACTTTCAACTTGCCATCGAACAATACAGACAGCGTCTTCAGGACACCCCCTACGAACATTTCAGGACAACGCAAGAGTTCTTAGAACACTTTCAACTTGACAACGAACAATACGGACAGCGTCCTCAGGGCACCCCCTACAAACATTTCAGGACAACGCGTGTGTTCTTACAACACACCCCCATTTTGTTTATTTGCGAACATTTCAGGACACTGAGACAGTTCTTAGAACACTTTCAACTTGCCATCGAACAATACGGACAGCATCTTCAGGAACTCCCTTCGAACATTTCAGGACACCGCGAGAGTTCTTAGAACACTTCAGGACAACGCGTGTGTTCTTAGAACACACCCCCATTTTGTTTATGTGCGAACATTTCAGGACAACGCGAAAGTTCTTAGAACACTTTCAGCTTGACAACGAACAATACAGACAGCGTCCTCAGAACACCCCCATTGTGTTTATTTGCGAACATTTCAGGAAACCCCGAGTGTTCTTAGAACACTTTCAACTTGCCATCGAACAATACGGACAGCGTCTTCAGGACACCCCCTATGAACATTTCAGGACAACGCGAGAGTTCTTAGAACACTTTCAACTTGACAACGGACAATACGGACAGCGTCATCAGATAATCCCCATTTTGTTTATTTGCGAACATTTCAGGACACCCCGAGTGTTCTTAGAACACATTCAACTTGCCACAGAACAATACGCACAGCGTCCACAGAACACTCCCATTTTGTTTATTTGCGAACATTTCAGGACACCGCAAGTGTTCTTAGAGCGTCTTCAGGACACCCCCTATGAACATTTCAGGACACCGCGAGAGTTCTTAGAACACTTCAGGACAACGCGTGTGTTCTTAGAACACACCCCCATTTTGTTTATGTACGAACATTTCAGGACAACGCGAGAGTTCCTAGAACACTTTCAACTTGCCATCGAACAATACGGACAGCGTCTTTAGGACACCCCATGCAAACATTTCAGGACACCGAAACAGTTCTTAGAACACTTTCAACTTGACAATGAGTAATACGGACAGCGTCCTCAGAACACCCCCATTTTGTTTATTTGCAAACATTTCAGGACACCCCGAGTGTTCCTATAACACTTTCAACTTGCCATCGAACAATACAGACAGGGTCTTCAGGACACCCCCTACGAACATTTCAGGACAACGCAAGAGTTCTTAGAACACTTTCAACTTGACAACAAACAATACGGACAGCGTCATCAGACCACCCCCATTTTGTCTATTTGCGAACATTTCAGGACACCCCGAGTGTCCTTAGAACACATTCAACTTGCCACAGAACAATACGGACAGCGTCCCCAGAACACCCCCATTTTGTTTATTTGCGAACATTTCAGGACACCCTGAGTGTTCTTAGAACACATTCAACTTGCCACAGAACAATACGGACAGCACCCCTAGAACACCCCCATTTTGTTTATTTGCAAACATTTCAGGACACCGCAAGTGTTCTTACAGCGTCTTCAGGACACCCCCTACAAACATTTCAGGACACCGCGACAGTTCTTAGAACACTTCAGGACAAAGCGTGTGTTCTTAGAACACACCCCCATTTTCTTTATGTACGAACATTTCAGGACAACGCGAGAGTTCCAAGAACACTTTCAACTTGACAACGAACAGTACGGACAGCATCCTCAGAACACCCCCATTTTGTATATTTGCGAACATTTCAGGAAACCCTGAGTGATCTAAGAACACTTTCAACTTGCCATCGAACAATACGGACAGTGTCTTCAGGGCACCCCCTGTGAACATTTCAGGACACAGAGACAGTTCTTAGAACACTTTCAACTTGCCATCGAACAATACGGACAGCATCTTCAGGACACCCCCTACGAACATTTCAGCACAACGCGAGAGTTCTTAGAACACTTTCAACTTGACAACGAACAAAACGGAAAGCGTCATCAGATAATCCCGATTTTGTTTATTTGCGAACATTTCAGGACACCCCGAGTGTTCTTAGAACACATTCAACTTGCCACAGAACAATACGCACAGCGTCCCCAGAACACTCCCATTTTGTTTATTTGCGAACATTTCAGGACACCGCGAGTGTTCTTAGAGCGTCTTCAGGACACCCCCTATGGACATTTCAGGACACCGCGAGAGTTCTTAGAACACTTCAGGACAACGCGTGTGTTCTTAGAACACACCCCCATTTTGTTTATGTACGAACATTTCAGGACAACGCGAGAGTTCCTAGAACACTTTGAACTTGACAACGAACAATACAGACAAAGTCCTCAGAACACCCTCATTTTGTTTATTTGCAAATATTTCAGGACACCCGAGTGTTCTTAGAACACTTTCAACTTGCCATCGAACAATACGGACAGCGTCTTCAGGATACCCCATGCAAACATTTCAGGACACCGAGACAGTTCTTAGAACACTTTCAACTTGACAATGAGCAATACGGACAGCGTCCTCAGAACACCCCCATTTTGTTTATTTGCAAACATTTCAGGACACCCTGAGTGTTCCTATAACACTTTCAACTTGCATTGAACAATACAGACAGCGTCTTCAGGACACCCCCTACGAACATTTCAGGACAACGCAAGAGTTCTTAGAACACTTTCAACTTGACAACGAACAATACGGACAGCGTCCTCAGGACACCCCCTACAAACATTTCAGGACAACGCGTGTGTTCTTACAACACACCCCCATTTTGTTTATTTGCGAACATTTCAGGACACTGAGACAGTTCTTAGAACACTTTCAACTTGCCATCGAACAATACGGACAGCATCTTCAGGAACTCCCTTCGAACATTTCAGGACACCGCGAGAGTTCTTAGAACACTTCAGGACAACGCGTGTGTTCTTAGAACACACCCCCATTTTGTTTATGTGCGAACATTTCAGGACAACGCGAAAGTTCTTAGAACACTTTCAGCTTGACAACGAACAATACAGACAGCGTCCTCAGAACACCCCCATTGTGTTTATTTGCGAACATTTCAGGAAACCCCGAGTGTTCTTAGAACACTTTCAACTTGCCATCGAACAATACGGACAGCGTCTTCAGGACACCCCCTATGAACATTTCAGGACAACGCGAGAGTTCTTAGAACACTTTCAACTTGACAACGGACAATACGGACAGCGTCATCAGATAATCCCCATTTTGTTTATTTGCGAACATTTCAGGACACCCCGAGTGTTCTTAGAACACATTCAACTTGCCACAGAACAATACGCACAGCGTCCCCAGAACACTCCCATTTTGTTTATTTGCGAACATTTCAGGACACCGCAAGTGTTCTTAGAGCGTCTTCAGGACACCCCCTATGAACATTTCAGGACACCGCGAGAGTTCTTAGAACACTTCAGGACAACGCATGTGTTCTTAGAACACACCCCCATTTTGTTTATGTACGAACATTTCAGGACAACGCGAGAGTTCCTAGAACACTTTCAACTTGCCATCGAACAATACGGACAGCGTCTTTAGGACACCCCATGCAAACATTTCAGGACACCGAAACAGTTCTTAGAACACTTTCAACTTGACAATGAGTAATACGGACAGCGTCCTCAGAACACCCCCATTTTGTTTATTTGCAAACATTTCAGGACACCCCGAGTGTTCCTATAACACTTTCAACTTGCCATCGAACAATACAGACAGGGTCTTCAGGACACCCCCTACGAACATTTCAGGACAACGCAAGAGTTCTTAGAACACTTTCAACTTGACAACAAACAATACGGACAGCGTCATCAGACCACCCCCATTTTGTCTATTTGCGAACATTTCAGGACACCCCGAGTGTCCTTAGAACACATTCAACTCTCCACAGAACAATACGGACAGCGTCCCCAGAACACCCCCATTTTGTTTATTTGCGAACATTTCAGGACACCCTGAGTGTTCTTAGAACACATTCAACTTGCCACAGAACAATACGGACAGCACCCCTAGAACACCCCCATTTTGTTTATTTGCAAACATTTCAGGACACCGCAAGTGTTCTTAGAGCGTCTTCAGGACACCCCCTACGAACATTTCAGGACACCGCGACAGTTCTTAGAACACTTCAGGACAAAGCGTGTGTTCTTAGAACACACCCCCATTTTCTTTATGTACGAACATTTCAGGACAACGCGAGAGTTCCAAGAACACTTTCAACTTGACAACGAACAATACGGACAGCATCCTCAGAACACCCCCATTTTGTATATTTGCGAACATTTCAGGAAACCCTGAGTGATCTAAGAACACTTTCAACTTGCCATCGAACAATACGGACAGTGTCTTCAGGGCACCCCCTGTGAACATTTCAGGACACAGAGACAGTTCTTAGAACACTTTCAACTTGCCATCGAACAATACGGACAGCATCTTCAGGACACCCCCTACGAACATTTCAGCACAACGCGAGAGTTCTTAGAACACTTTCAACTTGACAACGAACAAAACGGAAAGCGTCATCAGATAATCCCCATTTTGTTTATTTGCGAACATTTCAGGACACCCCGAGTGTTCTTAGAACACATTCAACTTGCCACAGAACAATACGCACAGCGTCCCCAGAACACTCCCATTTTGTTTATTTGCGAACATTTCAGGACACCGCGAGTGTTCTTAGAGCGTCTTCAGGACACCCCCTATGAACATTTCAGGACACCGCGAGAGTTCTTAGAACACTTCAGGACAACGCGTATGTTCTTAGAACACACCCCCATTTTGTTTATGTACGAACATTTCAGGACAACGCGAGAGTTCCTAGAACACTTTCAACTTGACAACGAACAATACAGACAAAGTCCTCAGAACACCCTCATTTTGTTTATTTGCAAATATTTCAGGACACCCGAGTGTTCTTAGAACACTTTCAACTTGCCATCGAACAATACGGACAGCGTCTTCAGGATACCCCATGCAAACATTTCAGGACACCGAGACAGTTCTTAGAACACTTTCAACTTGACAATGAGCAATACGGACAGCGTCCTCAGAACACCCCCATTTTGTTTATTTGCAAACATTTCAGGACACCCCGAGTGTTCCTATAACACTTTCAACTTGCCATCGAACAATACAGACAGCGTCTTCAGGACACCCCCTACGAACATTTCAGGACAACGCAAGAGTTCTTAGAACACTTTCAACTTGACAACGAACAATACGGACAGCGTCCTCAGGACACCCCCTACAAACATTTCAGGACAACGCGTGTGTTCTTACAACACACCCCCATTTTGTTTATTTGCGAACATTTCAGGACACTGAGACAGTTCTTAGAACACTTTCAACTTGCCATCGAACAATACGGACAGCATCTTCAGGAACCCCCTTCGAACATTTCAGGAAACCGCGAGAGTTCTTAGAACACTTCAGGACAACGCGTGTGTTCTTAGAACACACCCCCATTTTGTTTATGTGCGAACATTTCAGGACAACGCGAAAGTTCTTAGAACACTTTCAGCTTGACAACGAACAATACAGACAGCGTCCTCAGAACACCCCCATTGTGTTTATTTGCGAACATTTCAGGAAACCCCGAGTGTTCTTAGAACACTTTCAACTTGCCATCGAACAATACGGACAGCGTCTTCAGGACACCCCCTATGAACATTTCAGGACAACGCGAGAGTTCTTAGAACACTTTCAACTTGACAACGGACAATACGGACAGCGTCATCAGATAATCCCCATTTTGTTTATTTGCGAACATTTCAGGACACGCCGAGTGTTCTTAGAACACATTCAACTTGCCACAGAACAATACGCACAGCGTCCCCAGAACACTCCCATTTTGTTTATTTGCGAACATTTCAGGACACCGCAAGTGTTCTTAGAGCGTCTTCAGGACACCCCCTATGAACATTTCAGGACACCGCGAGAGTTCTTAGAACACTTCAGGACAACGCGTGTGTTCTTAGAACACACCCCCATTTTGTTTATGTACGAACATTTCAGGACAACGCGAGAGTTCCTAGAACACTTTCAACTTGACAACGAACAATACAGACAGAGTCCTCAGAACACCCCCATTTTGTTTATTTGCAAATATTTCAGGACACTCGAGTGTTCTTAGAACACTTTCAACTTGCCATCGAACAATACGGACAGCGTCTTCAGGACACCCCATGCAAACATTTCAGGACACCGAAACAGTTCTTAGAACACTTTCAACTTGACAATGAGCAATACGGACAGCGTCCTCAGAACACCCCCATTTTGTTTATTTGCAAGCATTTCAGGACACCCCGAGTGTTCCTATAACACTTTCAACTTGCCATCGAACAATACAGACAGCGTCTTCAGGACACCCCCTACGAACATTTCAGGACAACGCAAGAGTTCTTAGAACACTTTCAACTTGACAACAAACAATACGGACAGCGTCCTCAGGACACCCCCTACAAACATTTCAGGACAACGCGTGTGTTCTTACAACACACCACCATTTTGTTTATTTGCGAACATTTCAGGACACTGAGACAGTTCTTAGAACACTTTCAACTTGCCATCGAACAATACGGACAGCATCTTCAGGAACCCCCTTCGAACATTTCAGGACACCGCGAGAATTCTTAGAACACTTCAGGACAACGCGTGTGTTCTTCGAACACACCCCCATTTTGTTTATGTGTGAACATTTCAGGACAACGCGAAAGTTCTTAGAACACTTTCAGCTTGACAACGAACAATACAGACAGCGTCCTCAGAACACCCCCATTGTGTTTATTTGCGAACATTTCAGGAAACCCCGAGTGTTCTTAGAACACTTTCAACTTGCCATCGAACAATACGGACAGCGTCTTCAGGACACCCCCTATGAACATTTCAGGACAACGCGAGAGTTCTTAGAACACTTTCAACTTGACAACGGACAATACGGACAGCGTCATCAGATAATCCCCATTTTGTTTATTTGCGAACATTTCAGGACACCCCGAGTGTTCTTAGAACACATTCAACTTGCCACAGAACAATACGCACAGCGTCCCCAGAACACTCCCATTTTGTTTATTTGCGAACATTTCAGGACACCCTGAGTGTTCTTAGAACACATTCAACTTGCCACAGAACAATACGGACAGCACCCCCAGAACACCCCCATTTTGTTTATTTGCAAACATTTCAGGACACCGCAAGTGTTCTTAGAGCGTCTTCAGGACACCCCCTACGAACATTTCAGGACACCGCGACAGTTCTTAGAACACTTCAGGACAAAGCGTGTGTTCTTAGAACACACCCCCATTTTGTTTTTGTACGAACATTTCAGGACAACGCGAGAGTTCCAAGAACACTTTCAACTTGACAACGAACAATACGGACAGCATCCTCAGAACACCCCCATTTTGTATATTTGCGAACATTTCAGGAAACCCCGAGTGTTCTTAGAACACTTTCAACTTGCCATCGAACAATACGGACAGTGTCTTCAGGGCACCCCCTGTGAACATTTCAGGACACAGAGACAGTTCTTAGAACACTTTCAACTTGCCATCGAACAATACGGACAGCATCTTCAGGACACCCCCTACGAACATTTCAGGACAACGCGAGAGTTCTTAGAACACTTTCAACTTGACAACGAACAATACGGAAAGCGTCATCAGATAATCCCCATTTTGTTTATTTGCGAACATTTCAGGACACCCCGAGTGTTCTTAGAACACATTCAACTTGCCACAGAACAATACACACAGCGTCCCAAGAACACTCCCATTTTGTTTATTTGCGAACATTTCAGGAAACCGCAAGTGTTCTTAGAGCGTCTTCAGGACACCCCCTATGAACATTTCAGGACACCGCGAGAGTTCTTAGAACACTTCAGGACAACGCATGTGTTCTTAGAACACACCCCCATTTTGTTTATGTACGAACATTTCAGGACAACGCGAGAGTTCCTAGAACACTTTCAACTTGACAACGAACAATACAGACAGAGTCCTCAGTACACCCCATGCAAACATTTCAGGACACCGAGACAGTTCTTAGAACGCTTTCAACTTGACAATGAGCAATACGGACAGCGTCCTCAGAACACCCCCATTTTGTTTATTTGCAAACATTTCAGGACACCCCGAGTGTTCCTATAACACTTTCAACTTGCCATCGAACAATACAGACAGCGTCTTCAGGACACCCCCTATCAACATTTCAGCACAACGCAAGAGTTCTTAGAACACTTTCAACTTGCCACAGAACAATACGGACAGCGTCCCCAGAACACCCCCATTTTGTTTATTTGCGAACATTTCAGGACACCCCGAGTGTCCTTAGAACACATTCAACTTGCAACAGAACAATACAGACAGTGTCCCCAGAACACCCCCATTTTGTTTATTTGCGAACATTTCAGGACACCGCAAGTGTTCTTAGAGCGTCTTCAGGACACCCCCTACGAACATTTCAGGACACCGCAACAGTTCTTAGAACACTTCAGGACAAAGCGTGTGTTCTTAGAACACACCCCCATTTTGTTTATGTACGAACATTTCAGGACAACGCGAGAGTTCCAAGAACACTTTCAACTTGACAACGAACAATACAGACAGCATCCTCAGAACACCCCCATTTTGTATATTTGCGAACATTTCAGGACACCCCGAGTGTTCTTAGAACACTTTCAACTTGCCATCGAACAATACGGACAGTGTCTTCAGGGCACCCCCTGCGAACATTTCAGGACACAGAGACAGTTCTTAGAACACTTTCAACTTGCCATCGAACAATACGGACAGCGTCTTCAGGACACCCCCTGCGAACATTTCAGGACACCACGAGAGTTCTTAGAACACTTTCAACTTGACAACGAACAATACGGACAGCGTCCTCAGGACACCCCCTACAAACATTTCAGGACAACTCGTGTGTTCTTAGAACACACCCCCATTTTGTTTATTTGTGAACATTTCAGGACACTGAGACAGTTCTTAGAACACTTTCAACTTGCCATCGAACAATACGGACAGCGTCTTCAGGACACCCCCTTCGAACATTTCAGTACACCGGGAAAGTTCTTAGAACACTTCAGGACAACGCGTGTGTTCTTAGAACACACCCCCATTTTGTTTATGTGCGAACATTTCAGGACAACGAGAAAGTTCTTAGAACACTTTCAACTTGACAACGAACAATACAGACATCGTCCTCAGAACACCCCCATTGTGTTTATTTGCGAACATTTCAGGAAACCCTGAGTGCTCTTAGAACACTTTCAACTTGCCATCGAACAATACGGACAGCGTCTTCAGGACACCTTATACGAACATTTCAGGACAACGCGAGAGTTCTTAGAACACTTTCAACTTGACAACGAACAATACGGACAGCTTCATCAGATAATCCCCATTTTGTTTATTTGCGAACATTTCAGCACACCCCGAGTGTTCTTAGAACACATTCAACTTGCCACAGAACAATACGCACAGCGTCCCCAGAACACTCCCATTTTGTTTATTTGCGAACATTTCAGGACACCGCGAGTGTTCTTAGAGCGTCTTCAGGACACCCCCTATGAACATTTCAGGACACCGCGAGAGTTCTTAGAACACTTCAGGACAACGCGTGTGTTCTTAGAACACACCCCCATTTTGTTTATGTACGAACATTTCAGGACAACGCGAGAGTTCCTAGAAAACTTTCAACTTGACAGCGAACAATACAGACAGAGTCCTCAGAACACCCCCATTTTGTTTATTTGCAAATATTTCAGGACACCCGAGTGTTCTTAGAACACTTTCAACTTGCCATCGAACAATACGGACAGCGTCTTCAGGACACCCCATGCAAACATTTCAGGACACCGAAACAGTTCTTAGAACACTTTCAACTTGACAATGAGCAATACGGACAGCGTCCTCAGAATACCCCCATTTTGTTTATTTGCAAACATTTCAGGACACCCCGAGTGTTCCTATAAAACTTTCATCTTGCCATCGAACAATACAGACAGTGTCTTCAGGACACCCCCTACGAACATTTCAGGACAACGGAAGAGTTCTTAGAACACTTTCAACTTGACAAACAAACAATACGGACAGCGTCATCAGACCACCCCCATTTTGTCTATTTGCGAACATTTCAGGACACCCCTCGTGTCCTTAGAACACATTCAACTTGCCACAGAACAATAGGGACAGCGTCCCCAGAACACCCCCATTTTGTTTATTTGCGAACATTTCAGGACACCCTGAGTGTTCTTAGAACACATTCAACTTGCCACAGGACAATACGGACAGCACCCCAGAACACCCCCATTTTGTTTATTTGCAAACATTTCAGGACACCGCGAGTGTTCTTAGAGCGTCTTCAGGACACCCCCTACGAACATTTCAGGACACTGCGACAGTTCTTAGAACACTTCAGGACAAAGCGTGTGTTCTTAGAACACACCCCCATTTTGTTTATGTACAAACATTTCAGGACAACGCGAGAGTTCCAAGAACACTTTCAACTTGACAACGAACAATACAGACAGCATCCTCAGAACACCCCCATTTTGTATATTTGCGAACATTTCTGGACACCCCGAGTATTCTTAGAACACTTTCCACTTGCCATCGAACAATACGGACAGTGTCTTCAGGGCACCCCCTGTGAACATTTCAGGACACAGAGACAGTTCTTAGAACACGTTCAACTTGCCATCGAACAATACGGACAGCATCTTCAGGACACCCCCTACGAACATTTCAGGACAACGCGAGAGTTCTTAGAACACTTTCAACTTGACAACGAACAATACGGACAGCGTCATCAGATAATCCCCATTTTGTTTATTTGCGAACATTTCAGGACACCCCGAGTGTTCTTAGAACACATTCAACTTGCCACAAAACAATACGCACAGCGTCCCCAGAACACTCCCATTTTGTTTATTTGCGAACATTTCAGGACACCGCGAGTGTTCTTAGAGCGTCTTCAGGACACCCCCTATGAACATTTCAGGACACCGCAAGAGTTCTCAGAACACTTCAGGACAACGCGTGTGTTCTTAGAACACACCCCCATTTTGTTTATGTACGAACATTTCAGGACAACGCGAGAGTTCCAAGAACACTTTCAACTTGACAACGAACAATACGGACAGCATCCGCAGAACACCCCCATTTTGTATATTTGCGAACATTTCAGGACACCCCGAGTGTTCTTAGAACACTTTCAACTTGCCATCGAACAATACAGACAGTGTCTTCAGGGCACCCCCTGTGAACATTTCAGGACACAGAGACAGTTCTTAGAACACTTTCAACTTGGCATCGAACAATACGGACAGCATCTTCAGGACACCCCCTGCGAACATTTCAGGACACCACGAGAGTTCTTAGAACACTTTCAACTTGACAACGAACAATACAGACAGCGTCTTCAGGACACCCCATGCAAACATTTCAGGACACCGAGACAGTTCTTAGAACACTTTCAACTTGACAATGAGCAATACGGACAGCGTCCTCAGAACACCCCCATTTTGTTTATTTGCAAACATTTCAGGACACCCCGAGTGTTCCTATAACACTTTCAACTTGCCATCGAACAATACAGACAGCGTCTTCAGGACACTCCCTACGAACATTTCAGGACAATGCAAGAGTTCTTAGAACACTTTCAACTTGACAACAAACAATACGGACAGCGTCATCAGACCACCCCCATTTTGTCTATTTGCGAACATTTCAGGACACCCAGAGTGTCCTTAGAACACATTCAACTTGCCACAGAACAATACGGACAGCGTCCCCAGAACACCCCCATTTTGTTTATTTGCGAACATTTCAAGACACCGCAAGTGTTCTTAGAGCGTCTTCAGGACACCCCCTACGAACATTTCAGGACACCGCAACAGTTCTTAGAACACTTCAGGACAAAGCGTGTGTTCTTAGAACACATCCCCATTTTGTTTATGTACGAACATTTCAGGACAACGCGAGAGTTCCAAGAACACTTTCAACTTGACAACGAACAATACGGACATCATCCTCAGAACACCCCCATTTTGTATATTTGCAAACATTTCAGGACACCCCGAGTGTTCTTAGAACACTTTCAACTTGCCATCGAACAATACGGACAGTGTCTTCAGGGCACCCCCTGTGAACATTTCAGGACACAGAGACAGTTCTTAGAACACTTTCAACTTGCCATCGAACAATACGGACAGCATCTTCAGGACACCCCCTGCGAACATTTCAGGACACCACGAGAGTTCTTAGAACACTTTCAACTTGACAACGAACAATACGGACAGCGTCCTCAGGACACCCCCTACAAACATTTCAGGACAATGCGTGTGTTCTTAGAACACACCCCCATTTTGTTTATTTGCGAACATTTCAGGACACTGAGACAGTTCTTAGAACACTTTCAACTTGCCATCGAACAATACGGACAGCGTCTTCAGGACACCCCCTTCGAACATTTCAGGCACCGCGAGAGTTCTTAGAACACTTCAGGACAACGCGTGTGTTCTTAGAACACACCCCCATTTTGTTTATGTGCGAACATTTCAGGACAACGCGAAAGTTCTTAGAACACTTTCAACTTGCCATCGAACAATACGGACAGCGTTTTCAGGACACCCCCTACGAACATTTCAGGACAACGCGAGTGTTCTTAGAACACTTTCAACTTGACAACGAACAATACGGACAGCGTCATCAGATAATCCCCATTTTGTTTATTTGCGAACATTTCAGGATACCCCAAGTGTTCTTAGGACATATTCAACTTGCCACAGAACAATACGCACAGCGTCCCCAGAACACTCCCATTTTGTTTATTTGCAAATATTTCAGGACACCCGAGTGTTCTTAGAACACTTTCAACTTGCCATCGAACAATACGGACAGCGTCTTCAGGACACCCCATGCGAACATTTCAGGACACCGAGACAGTTCTTAGAACACTTTCAACTTGAAAACAAACAATACGGACAGCGTCATCAGACCACCCCCATTTTGTTTATTTGCGAACATTTCAGGAAACCCTGAGTGCTCTTAGAACACTTTCAACTTGCCATCGAACAATACGGACAGCGTCTTCAGGACACCCTATACGAACATTTCAGGACAACGCGAGAGTTCTTAGAACACTTTCAACTTGACAACGAACAATACGGACAGCTTCATCAGATAATCCCCATTTTGTTTATTTGCGAACATTTCAGCACACCCCGAGTGTTCTTAGAACACATTCAACTTGCCACAGAACAATACGCACAGCGTCCCCAGAACACTCCCATTTTGTTTATTTGCGAACATTTCAGGACACCGCGAGTGTTCTTAGAGCGTCTTCAGGACACCCCCTATGAACATTTCAGGACACCGCGAGAGTTCTTAGAACACTTCAGGACAACGCGTGTGTTCTTAGAACACACCCCCATTTTGTTTATGTACGAACATTTCAGGACAACGCGAGAGTTCCTAGAAAACTTTCAACTTGACAGCGAACAATACAGACAGAGTCCTCAGAACACCCCCATTTTGTTTATTTGCAAATATTTCAGGACACCCGAGTGTTCTTAGAACACTTTCAACTTGCCATCGAACAATACGGACAGCGTCTTCAGGACACCCCATGCAAACATTTCAGGACACCGAAACAGTTCTTAGAACACTTTCAACTTGACAATGAGCAATACGGACAGCGTCCTCAGAATACCCCCATTTTGTTTATTTGCAAACATTTCAGGACACCCCGAGTGTTCCTATAAAACTTTCATCTTGCCATCGAACAATACAGACAGTGTCTTCAGGACACCCCCTACGAACATTTCAGGACAACGGAAGAGTTCTTAGAACACTTTCAACTTGACAAACAAACAATACGGACAGCGTCATCAGACCACCCCCATTTTGTCTATTTGCGAACATTTCAGGACACCCCTCGTGTCCTTAGAACACATTCAACTTGCCACAGAACAATAGGGACAGCACCCCCAGAACACCCCCATTTTGTTTATTTGCAAACATTTCAGGACACCCTGAGTGTTCTTAGAACACATTCAACTTGCCACAGGACAATACGGACAGCACCCCAGAACACCCCCATTTTGTTTATTTGCAAACATTTCAGGACACCGCGAGTGTTCTTAGAGCGTCTTCAGGACACCCCCTACGAACATTTCAGGACACTGCGACAGTTCTTAGAACACTTCAGGACAAAGCGTGTGTTCTTAGAACACACCCCCATTTTGTTTATGTACAAACATTTCAGGACAACGCGAGAGTTCCAAGAACACTTTCAACTTGACAACGAACAATACAGACAGCATCCTCAGAACACCCCCATTTTGTATATTTGCGAACATTTCTGGACACCCCGAGTGTTCTTAGAACACTTTCCACTTGCCATCGAACAATACGGACAGTGTCTTCAGGGCACCCCCTGTGAACATTTCAGGACACAGAGACAGTTCTTAGAACACGTTCAACTTGCCATCGAACAATACGGACAGCATCTTCAGGACACCCCCTACGAACATTTCAGGACAACGCGAGAGTTCTTAGAACACTTTCAACTTGACAACGAACAATACGGACAGCGTCATCAGATAATCCCCATTTTGTTTATTTGCGAACATTTCAGGACACCCCGAGTGTTCTTAGAACACATTCAACTTGCCACAAAACAATACGCACAGCGTCCCCAGAACACTCCCATTTTGTTTATTTGCGAACATTTCAGGACACCGCGAGTGTTCTTAGAGCGTCTTCAGGACACCCCCTATGAACATTTCAGGACACCGCAAGAGTTCTCAGAACACTTCAGGACAACGCGTGTGTTCTTAGAACACACCCCCATTTTGTTTATGTACGAACATTTCAGGACAACGCGAGAGTTCCAAGAACACTTTCAACTTGACAACGAACAATACGGACAGCATCCTCAGAACACCCCCATTTTGTATATTTGCGAACATTTCAGGACACCCCGAGTGTTCTTAGAACACTTTCAACTTGCCATCGAACAATACAGACAGTGTCTTCAGGGCACCCCCTGTGAACATTTCAGGACACAGAGACAGTTCTTAGAACACTTTCAACTTGGCATCGAACAATACGGACAGCATCTTCAGGACACCCCCTGCGAACATTTCAGGACACCACGAGAGTTCTTAGAACACTTTCAACTTGACAACGAACAATACAGACAGCGTCTTCAGGACACCCCATGCAAACATTTCAGGACACCGAGACAGTTCTTAGAACACTTTCAACTTGACAATGAGCAATACGGACAGCGTCCTCAGAACACCCCCATTTTGTTTATTTGCAAACATTTCAGGACACCCCGAGTGTTCCTATAACACTTTCAACTTGCCATCGAACAATACAGACAGCGTCTTCAGGACACTCCCTACGAACATTTCAGGACAATGCAAGAGTTCTTAGAACACTTTCAACTTGACAACAAACAATACGGACAGCGTCATCAGACCACCCCCATTTTGTCTATTTGCGAACATTTCAGGACACCCAGAGTGTCCTTAGAACACATTCAACTTGCCACAGAACAATACGGACAGCGTCCCCAGAACACCCCCATTTTGTTTATTTGCGAACATTTCAAGACACCGCAAGTGTTCTTAGAGCGTCTTCAGGACACCCCCTACGAACATTTCAGGACACCGCAACAGTTCTTAGAACACTTCAGGACAAAGCGTGTGTTCTTAGAACACATCCCCATTTTGTTTATGTACGAACCTTTCAGGACAACGCGAGAGTTCCAAGAACACTTTCAACTTGACAACGAACAATACGGACATCATCCTCAGAACACCCCCATTTTGTATATTTGCAAACATTTCAGGACACCCCGAGTGTTCTTAGAACACTTTCAACTTGCCATCGAACAATATGGACAGTGTCTTCAGGGCACCCCCTGTGAACATTTCAGGACACAGAGACAGTTCTTAGAACACTTTCAACTTGCCATCGAACAATACGGACAGCATCTTCAGGACACCCCCTGCGAACATTTCAGGACACCACGAGAGTTCTTAGAACACTTTCAACTTGACAACGAACAATACGGACAGCGTCCTCAGGACACCCCCTACAAACATTTCAGGACAATGCGTGTGTTCTTAGAACACACCCCCATTTTGTTTATTTGCGAACATTTCAGGACACTGAGACAGTTCTTAGAACACTTTCAACTTGCCATCGAACAATACGGACAGCGTCTTCAGGACACCCCCTTCGAACATTTCAGGCACCGCGAGAGTTCTTAGAACACTTCAGGACAACGCGTGTGTTCTTAGAACACACCCCCATTTCGTTTATGTGCGAACATTTCAGGACAACGCGAAAGTTCTTAGAACACTTTCAACTTGCCATCGAACAATACGGACAGCGTTTTCAGGACACCCCCTACGAACATTTCAGGACAACGCGAGTGTTCTTAGAACACTTTCAACTTGACAACGAACAATACGGACAGCGTCATCAGATAATCCCCATTTTGTTTATTTGCGAACATTTCAGGATACCCCAAGTGTTCTTAGGACATATTCAACTTGCCACAGAACAATACGCACAGCGTCCCCAGAACACTCCCATTTTGTTTATTTGCAAATATTTCAGGACACCCGAGTGTTCTTAGAACACTTTCAACTTGCCATCGAACAATACGGACAGCGTCTTCAGGACACCCCATGCGAACATTTCAGGACACCGAGACAGTTCTTAGAACACTTTCAACTTGACAACAAACAATACGGACAGCGTCATCAGACCACCCCCATTTTGTCTATTTGCGAACATTTCAGGACACCCAGAGTGTCCTTAGAACACATTCAACTTGCCACAGAACAATACGGACAGCGTCCCCAGAACACCCCCATTTTGTTTATTTGCGAACATTTCAGGACACCGCAAGTGTTCTTAGAGTGTCTTCAGGACTCCCCCTACGAACATTTCAGGACACCGCAACAGTTCTTAGAACACTTCAGGACAAAGCGTGTGTTCTTAGAACACATCCCCATTTTGTTTATGTACGAACATTTCAGGACAACGCGAGAGTTCCAAGAACACTTTCAACTTGACAACGAACAATACGGACATCATCCTCAGAACACCCCCATTTTGTATATTTGCAAACATTTCAGGACACCCCGAGTGTTCTTAGAACACTTTCAACTTGCCATCGAACAATACGGACAGTGTCTTCAGGGCACCCCCTGTGAACATTTCAGGACACAGAGACAGTTCTTAGAACACTTTCAACTTGCCATCGAACAATACGGACAGCATCTTCAGGACACCCCCTGCGAACATTTCAGGACACCACGAGAGTTCTTAGAACACTTTCAACTTGACAACGAACAATACGGACAGCGTCCTCAGGACACCCCCTACAAACATTTCAGGACAATGCGTGTGTTCTTAGAACACACCCCCATTTTGTTTATTTGCAAACATTTCAGGACACCCCGAGTGTTCTTAGAACGCTTTCAATTTGCCATCGAACAATACAGACAGCGTCTACAGGACACCCCATACGAACATTTCAGGACAACGCAAGAGTTCTTAGAACACTTTCAACTTGACAACAAACAATACGGACAGCGTCATCAGACCACCCCCATTTTGTCTATTTGCGAACATTTCAGGACACCCCGAGTGTCCTTAGAACACATTCAACTTGCCACAGAACAATACGGACAGCGTCCCCAGAACACCCCATTTGGTTTATTTGCGAACATTTCAGGACACCCTGAGTGTTCTTAGAACACATTCAACTTGCCACAGAATAATACGCACAGCACCCCCAGAACACCCCCATTTTGTTTATTTGCAAACATTTCAGGACACCGCGAGCGTTCTTAGAGCGTCTTCAGGACACCCCCTACGAACATTTCAGGACACCGCAAGAGTTCTTAGAACACTTCAGGACAAAGCGTGTGTTCTTAGAACACACCCCCATTTTGTTTATGTACGAACATTTCAGGACAACGCGAGAGTTCCAAGAACACTTTCAACTTGACAACGAACAATACGGACAGCATCCTCAGAACACCCCCATTTTGTATATTTGCGAACATTTCAGGACACCCCGAGTGTTCTTAGAACACTTTCAACTTGCCATCGAACAATACGGACAGTGTCTTCAGGGCACCCCCTGCGAACATTTCAGGACACAGAGACAGTTCTTAGAACACTTTCAACTTGCCATCGAACAATACGGACAGCGTCTTCAGGACACCCCCTGCGAACATTTCAGGACACCACGAGAGTTCTTAGAACACTTTCAACTTGACAACGAACAATACGGACAGCTTCCTCAGGACACCCCCTACAAACATTTCAGGACAACGCGTGTGTTCTTAGAACACACCCCCATTTTGTTTATTTGCAAACATTTCAGGACACTGAGACAGTTCTTAGAACACTTTCAACTTGCCATCGAACAATACGGACAGCGTCTTCAGGACACCCCCTTCGAACATTTCAGTACACCGGGAGAGTTTTTAGAACACTTCAGGACAACGCGTGTGTTCTTAGAACACACCCCCATTTTGTTTATGTGCGAACATTTCAGGACAACGAGAAAGTTCTTAGAACACTTTCAACTTGACAACGAACAATACAGACATCGTCCTCAGAACACCCCCATTGTGTTTATTTGCGAACATTTCAGGAAACCCCGAGTGCTCTTAGAACACTTTCAACTTGCCATCGAACAATACGGACAGCGTCTTCAGGACACCCTATACGAACATTTCAGGACAACGCGAGAGTTCTTAGAACACTTTCAACTTGACAACGAACAATACGGACAGCTTCATCAGATAATCCCCATTTTGTTTATTTGCGAACATTTCAGCACACCCCGAGTGTTCTTAGAACACATTCAACTTGCCACAGAACAATACGCACAGCGTCCCCAGAACACTCCCATTTTGTTTATTTGCAAACATTTCAGGACACCGCGAGTGTTCTTAGAGCGTCTTCAGGACACCCCCTACGAACATTTCAGGACACCGCAACAGTTCTTAGAACACTTCAGGACAAAGCGTGTGTTCTTAGAACACACCCCCATTTTGTTTATGTACGAACATTTCAGGACAACGCGAGAGTTCCAAGAACACTTTCAACTTGACAACGAACAATACAGACAGCATCCTCAGAACACCCCCATTTTGTATATTTGCGAACATTTCAGGACACCCCGAGTGTTCTTAGAACACTTTCAACTTGCCATCGAACAATACGGACAGTGTCTTCAGGGCACCCCCTGCGAACATTTCAGGACACAGAGACAGTTCTTAGAACACTTTCAACTTGCCATCGAACAATACGGACAGCGTCTTCAGGACACCCCCTGCGAACATTTCAGGACACCACGAGAGTTCTTAGAACACTTTCAACTTGACAACGAACAATACGGACAGCTTCATCAGATAATCCCCATTTTGTTTATTTGCGAACATTTCAGCACACCCCGAGTGTTCTTAGAACACATTCAACTTGCCACAGAACAATACGCACAGCGTCCCCAGAACACTCCCATTTTGTTTATTTGCAAACATTTCAGGACACCGCGAGTGTTCTTAGAGCGTCTTCAGGACACCCCCTACGAACATTTCAGGACACCGCAACAGTTCTTAGAACACTTCAGGACAAAGCGTGTGTTCTTAGAACACACCCCCATTTTGTTTATGTACGAACATTTCAGGACAACGCGAGAGTTCCAAGAACACTTTCAACTTGACAACGAACAATACAGACAGCATCCTCAGAACACCCCCATTTTGTATATTTGCGAACATTTCAGGACACCCCGAGTGTTCTTAGAACACTTTCAACTTGCCATCGAACAATACGGACAGTGTCTTCAGGGCACCCCCTGCGAACATTTCAGGACACAGAGACAGTTCTTAGAACACTTTCAACTTGCCATCGAACAATACGGACAGCGTCTTCAGGACACCCCCTGCGAACATTTCAGGACACCACGAGAGTTCTTAGAACACTTTCAACTTGACAACGAACAATACGGACAGCGTCCTCAGGACACCCCCTACAAACATTTCAGGACAACGCGTGTGTTCTTAGAACACACCCCCATTTTGTTTATTTGTGAACATTTCAGGACACTGAGACAGTTCTTAGAACACTTTCAACTTGCCATCGAACAATACGGACAGCATCTTCAGGACACCCCCTTCGAACATTTCAGTACACCGGGAGAGTTCTTAGAACACTTCAGGACAACGCGTGTGTTCTTAGAACACACCCCCATTTTGTTTATGTGCGAACATTTCAGGACAACGAGAAAGTTCTTAGAACACTTTCAACTTGACAACGAACAATACAGACATCGTCCTCAGAACACCCCCATTGTGTTTATTTGCGAAAATTTCAGGAAACCCTGAGTGCTCTTAGAACACTTTCAACTTGCCATCGAACAATACGGACAGCGTCTTCAGGACACCCTATACGAACATTTCAGGACAACGCGAGAGTTCTTAGAACACTTTCAACTTGACAACGAACAATACGGACAGCTTCATCAGATAATCCCCATTTTGTTTATTTGCGAACATTTCAGCACACCCCGAGTGTTCTTAGAACACATTCAACTTGCCACAGAACAATACGCACAGCGTCCCCAGAACACTCCCATTTTGTTTATTTGCGAACATTTCAGGACACCGCGAGTGTTCTTAGAGCGTCTTCAGGACACCCCCTATGAACATTTCAGGACACCGCGAGAGTTCTTAGAACACTTCAGGACAACGCGTGTGTTCTTAGAACACACCCCCATTTTGTTTATGTACGAACATTTCAGGACAACGCGAGAGTTCCTAGAAAACTTTCAACTTGACAGCGAACAATACAGACAGAGTCCTCAGAACACCCCCATTTTGTTTATTTGCAAATATTTCAGGACACCCGAGTGTTCTTAGAACACTTTCAACTTGCCATCGAACAATACGGACAGCGTCTTCAGGACACCCCATGCAAACATTTCAGGACACCGAAACAGTTCTTAGAACACTTTCAACTTGACAATGAGCAATACGGACAGCGTCCTCAGAATACCCCCATTTTGTTTATTTGCAAACATTTCAGGACACCGCGAGTGTTCCTATAACACTTTCAACTTGCCATCGAACAATACAGACAGCGTCTTCAGGACACCCCCTACGAACATTTCAGGACAACGGAAGAGTTCTTAGAACACTTTCAACTTGACAAACAAACAATACGGACAGCGTCATCAGACCACCCCCATTTTGTCTATTTGCGAACATTTCAGGACACCCCTCGTGTCCTTAGAACACATTCAACTTGCCACAGAACAATACGGACAGCGTCCCCAGAACACCCCCATTTTGTTTATTTGCGAACATTTCAGTACACCCTGAGTGTTCTTAGAACACATTCAACTTGCCACAGGACAATACGGACAGCGCCCCAGAACACCCCCATTTTGTTTATTTGCAAACATTTCAGGACACCGCGAGTGTTCTTAGAGCGTCTTCAGGGCACCCCCTACGAACATTTCAGGACACCGCAACAGTTCTTAGAACACTTCAGGACAAAGCGTGTGTTCTTAGAACACACCCCCATTTTGTTTATGTACGAACATTTCAGGACAACGCGAGAGTTCCAAGAACACTTTCAACTTGACAACGAACAATACAGACAGCATCCTCAGAACACCCCCATTTTGTATATTTGCGAACATTTCTGGACACCCCGAGTGTTCTTAGAACACTTTCCACTTGCCATCGAACAATACGGACAGTGTCTTCAGGGCACCCCCTGTGAACATTTCAGGACACAGAGACAGTTCTTAGAACACGTTCAACTTGCCATCGAACAATACGGACAGCATCTTCAGGACACCCCCTACAAACATTTCAGGACAACGCGAGAGTTCTTAGAACACTTTCAACTTGACAACGAACAATACGGACAGCGTCATCAGATAATCCCCATTTTGTTTATTTGCGAACATTTCAGGACACCCCGAGTGTTCTTAGAACACATTCAACTTGCCACAAAACAATACGCACAGCGTCCCCAGAACACTCCCATTTTGTTTATTTGCGAACATTTCAGGACACCGCGAGTGTTCTTAGAGCGTCTTCAGGACACCCCCTATGAACATTTCAGGACACCGCAAGAGTTCTCAGAACACTTCAGGACAACGCGTGTGTTCTTAGAACACACCCCCATTTTGTTTATGTACGAACATTTCAGGACAACGCGAGAGTTCCAAGAACACTTTCAACTTGACAACGAACAATACGGACAGCATCCTCAGAACACCCCCATTTTGTATATTTGCGAACATTTCATTACACCCCGAGTGTTCTTAGAACACTTTCAACTTGCCATCGAACAATACGGACAGTGTCTTCAGGGCACCCCCTGTGAACATTTCAGGACACAGAGACAGTTCTTAGAACACTTTCAACTTGGCATCGAACAATACGGACAGCATCTTCAGGACACCCCATGCAAACATTTCAGGACACCGAGAAAGTTCTTAGAACACTTTCAACTTGACAACGAACAATACAGACATCGTCCTCAGAACACCCCCATTGTGTTTATTTGTGAACATTTCAGGAAACCCTGAGTGCTCTTAGAACACTTTCAACTTGCCATCGAACAATACGGACAGCGTCTTCAGGACACCCTATACGAACATTTCAGGACAACGCAAGAGTTCTTAGAACACTTTCAACTTGACAACGAACAATACGGACAGCTTCATCAGATAATACCCATTTTGTTTATTTGCGAACATTTCAGCACACCCCGAGTGTTCTTAGAACACATTCAACTTGCCACAGAACAATACGCACAGCGTCCCCAGAACACTCCCATTTTGTTTATTTGCGAACATTTCAGGACACCGCGAGTGTTCTTAGAGCGTCTTCAGGACACCCCCTATGAACATTTCAGGACACCGCGAGAGTTCTTAGAACACTTCAGGACAACGCGTATGTTCTTAGAACACACCCCCATTTTGTTTATGTACGAACATTTCAGGACAACGCGAGAGTTCCTAGAAAACTTTCAACTTGACAGCGAACAATACAGATAGAGTCCTCAGAACACCCCCATTTTGTTTATTTGCAAATATTTCAGGACACCCAAGTGTTCTTAGAACACTTTCAACTTGCCATCGAACAATACGGACAGCGTCTTCAGGACACCCCATGCAAACATTTCAGGACACCGAAACAGTTCTTAGAACACTTTCAACTTGACAATGAGCAATACGGACAGCGTCCTCAGAATACCCCCATTTTGTTTATTTGCAAACATTTCAGGACACCCCGAGTGTTCCTATAAAACTTTCATCTTGCCATCGAACAATACAGACAGTGTCTTCAGGACACCCCCTACGAACATTTCAGGACAACGGAAGAGTTCTTAGAACACTTTCAACTTGACAAACAAACAATACGGACAGCGTCATCAGACCACCCCCATTTTGTCTATTTGCGAACATTTCAGGACACCCCTCGTGTCCTTAGAACACATTCAACTTGCCACAGAACAATAGGGACAGCGTCCCTGAACACCCCCATTTTGTTTATTTGCGAACATTTCAGGACACCCTGAGTGTTCTTAGAACACATTCAACTTGCCACAGGACAATACGGACAGCACCCCAGAACACCCCCATTTTGTTTATTTGCAAACATTTCAGGACACCGCGAGTGTTCTTAGAGCGTCTTCAGGACACCCCCTACGAACATTTCAGGACACCGCGACAGTTCTTAGAACACTTCAGGACAAAGCGTGTGTTCTTAGAACACACCCCCATTTTGTTTATGTACAAACATTTCAGGACAACGCGAGAGTTCCAAGAACACTTTCAACTTGACAACGAACAATACAGACAGCATCCTCAGAACACCCCCATTTTGTATATTTGCGAACATTTCTGGACACCCCGAGTGTTCTTAGAACACTTTCCACTTGCCATCGAACAATACGGACAGTGTCTTCAGGGCACCCCCTGTGAACATTTCAGGACACAGAGACAGTTCTTAGAACACGTTCAACTTGCCATCGAACAATACGGACAGCATCTTCAGGACACCCCCTGCGAACATTTCAGGACACCACGAGAGTTCTTAGAACACTTTCAACTTGACAACGAACAATACGGACAGCGTCCTCAGGACACCCCCTACAAACATTTCAGGACAATGCGTGTGTTCTTATAACACACCCCCATTTTGTTTATTTGCGAACATTTCAGGACACTGAGACAGTTCTTAGAACACTTTCAACTTGCCATCGAACAATACGGACAGCGTCTTCAGGACACCCCCTTTGAACATTTCAGGCACCACGAGAGTTCTTAGAACACTTCAGGACAACGCGTGTGTTCTTAGAACACACCCCCATTTTGTTTATGTGCGAACATTCCAGGACAACGCGAAAGTTCTTAGAACACTTTCAACTTGCCATCGAACAATACGGACAGCGTTTTCAGGACACCCCCTACGAACATTTCAGGACAACGCGAGTGTTCTTAGAACACTTTCAACTTGACAACGAACAATACGGACAGCGTCATCAGATAATCCCCATTTTGTTTATTTGCGAACATTTCAGGATACCCCAAGTGTTCTTAGGACATATTCAACTTGCCACAGAACAATACGCACAGCGTCCCCAGAACACTCCCATTTTGTTTATTTGCAAATATTTCAGGACACCCGAGTGTTCTTAGAACACTTTCAACTTGCCATCGAACAATACGGACAGCGTCTTCAGGACACCCCATGCGAACATTTCAGGACACCGAGACAGTTCTTAGAACACTTTCAACTTGACAACAAACAATACGGACAGCGTCATCAGACCACCCCCATTTTGTCTATTTGCGAACATTTCAGGACACCCAGAGTGTCCTTAGAACACATTCAACTTGCCACAGAACAATACGGACAGCGTCCCCAGAACACCCCCATTTTGTTTATTTGCGAACATTTCAGGACACCGCAAGTGTTCTTAGAGTGTCTTCAGGACACCCCCTACGAACATTTCAGGACACCGCAACAGTTCTTAGAACACTTCAGGACAAAGCGTGTGTTCTTAGAACACATCCCCATTTTGTTTATGTACGAACATTTCAGGACAACGCGAGAGTTCCAAGAACACTTTCAACTTGACAACGAACAATACGGACATCATCCTCAGAACACCCCCATTTTGTATATTTGCAAACATTTCAGGACACCCCGAGTGTTCTTAGAACACTTTCAACTTGCCATCGAACAATACGGACAGTGTCTTCAGGGCACCCCCTGTGAACATTTCAGGACACAGAGACAGTTCTTAGAACACTTTCAACTTGCCATCGAACAATACGGACAGCATCTTCAGGACACCCCCTGCGAACATTTCAGGACACCACGAGAGTTCTTAGAACACTTTCAACTTGACAACGAACAATACGGACAGCGTCCTCAGGACACCCCCTACAAACATTTCAGGACAATGCGTGTGTTCTTAGAACACACCCCCATTTTGTTTATTTGCAAACATTTCAGGACACCCCGAGTGTTCTTAGAACACTTTCAATTTGCCATCTAACAATACAGACAGCGTCTACAGGACACCCCATACGAACATTTCAGGACAACGCAAGAGTTCTTAGAACACTTTCAACTTGACAACAAACAATACGGACAGCGTCATCAGACCACCCCCATTTTGTCTATTTGCGAACATTTCAGGACACCCCGAGTGTCCTTAGAACACATTCAACTTGCCACAGAACAATACGGACAGCGTCCCCAGAACACCCCATTTGGTTTATTTGCGAACATTTCAGGACACCCTGAGTGTTCTTAGAACACATTCAACTTGCCACAGAATAATACGGACAGCACCCCCAGAACACCCCCATTTTGTTTATTTGCAAACATTTCAGGACACCGCGAGCGTTCTTAGAGCGTCTTCAGGACACCCCCTACGAACATTTCAGGACACCGCAAGAGTTCTTAGAACACTTCAGGACAAAGCGTGTGTTCTTAGAACACACCCCCATTTTGTTTATGTACGAACATTTCAGGACAACGCGAGAGTTCCAAGAACACTTTCAACTTGACAACGAACAATACGGACAGCATCCTCAGAACACCCCCATTTTGTATATTTGCGAACATTTCAGGACACCCCGAGTGTTCTTAGAACACTTTCAACTTGCCATCGAACAATACGGACAGTGTCTTCAGGGCACCCCCTGCGAACATTTCAGGACACAGAGACAGTTCTTAGAACACTTTCAACTTGCCATCGAACAATACGGACAGCGTCTTCAGGACACCCCCTGCGAACATTTCAGGACACCACGAGAGTTCTTAGAACACTTTCAACTTGACAACGAACAATACGGACAGCTTCCTCAGGACACCCCCTACAAACATTTCAGGACAACGCGTGTGTTCTTAGAACACACCCCCATTTTGTTTATTTGCGAACATTTCAGGACACTGAGACAGTTCTTAGAACACTTTCAACTTGCCATCGAACAATACGGACAGCGTCTTCAGGACACCCCCTTCGAACATTTCAGTACACCGGGAGAGTTCTTAGAACACTTCAGGACAACGCGTGTGTTCTTAGAACACACCCCCATTTTGTTTATGTGCGAACATTTCAGGACAACGAGAAAGTTCTTAGAACACTTTCAACTTGACAACGAACAATACAGACATCGTCCTCAGAACACCCCCATTGTGTTTATTTGCGAACATTTCAGGAAACCCCGAGTGCTCTTAGAACACTTTCAACTTGCCATCGAACAATACGGACAGCGTCTTCAGGACATCCTATACGAACATTTCAGGACAACGCGAGAGTTCTTAGAACACTTTCAACTTGACAACGAACAATACGGACAGCTTCATCAGATAATCCCCATTTTGTTTATTTGCGAACATTTCAGCACACCCCGAGTGTTCTTAGAACACATTCAACTTGCCACAGAACAATACGCACAGCGTCCCCAGAACACTCCCATTTTGTTTATTTGCAAACATTTCAGGACACCGCGAGTGTTCTTAGAGCGTCTTCAGGACACCCCCTACGAACATTTCAGGACACCGCAACAGTTCTTAGAACACTTCAGGACAAAGCGTGTGTTCTTAGAACACACCCCCATTTTGTTTATGTACGAACATTTCAGGACAACGCGAGAGTTCCAAGAACACTTTCAACTTGACAACGAACAATACAGACAGCATCCTCAGAACACCCCCATTTTGTATATTTGCGAACATTTCTGGACACCCCGAGTGTTCTTAGAACACTTTCCACTTGCCATCGAACAATACGGACAGTGTCTTCAGGGCACCCCCTGTGAACATTTCAGGACACAGAGACAGTTCTTAGAACACTTTCAACTTGCCATCGAACAATACGGACAGCATCTTCAGGACACCCCCTACGAACATTTCAGGACAACGCGAGAGTTCTTAGAACACTTTCAACTTGACAACGAACAATACAGACAGCGTCATCAGATAATCCCCATTTTGTTTATTTGCGAACATTTCAGGACACCCTGAGTGTTCTTAGAACACATTCAACTTGCCACAAAACAATACGCACAGCGTCCCCAGAACACTCCCATTTTGTTTATTTGCGAACATTTCAGGACACCGCGAGTGTTCTTAGAGCGTCTTCAGGACACCCAATATGAACATTTCAGGACACCGCGAGAGTTCTCAGAACACTTCAGGACAACGCGTGTGTTCTTAGAACACACCCCCATTTTGTTTATGTACGAACATTTCAGGACAACGCGAGAGTTCCAAGAACACTTTCAACTTGACAACGAACAATACGGACAGCATCCTCAGAACACCCCCATTTTGTATATTTGCGAACATTTCAGGACACCCCGAGTGTTCTTAGAACACTTTCAACTTGCCATCGAACAATACGGACAGTGTCTTCAGGGCACCCCCTGTGAACATTTCAGGACACAGAGACAGTTCTTAGAACACTTTCAACTTGGCATCGAACAATACGGACAGCATCTTCAGGACACCCCCTGCGAACATTTCAGGACACCACGAGAGTTCTTAGAACACTTTCAACTTGACAACGAACAATACAGACAGCGTCTTCAGGACACCCCATGCAAACATTTCAGGACACTGAGACAGTTCTTAGAACACTTTCAACTTGACAATGAGCAATACGGACAGCGTCCTCAGAACACCCCCATTTTGTTTATTTGCAAACATTTCAGGACACCCCGAGTGTTCCTATAACACTTTCAACTTGCCATCGAACAATACAGACAGCGTCTTCAGGACACCCCCTACGAACATTTCAGGACAATGCAAGAGTTCTTAGAACACTTTCAACTTGACAACAAACAATACGGACAGCGTCATCAGACCACCCCCATTTTGTCTATTTGCGAACATTTCAGGACACCCAGAGTGTCCTTAGAACACATTCAACTTGCCACAGAACAATACGGACAGCGTCCCCAGAACACCCCCATTTTGTTTATTTGCGAACATTTCAGGACACCGCAAGTGTTCTTAGAGCGCCTTCAGGACACCCCCTACGAACATTTCAGGACACCGCAACAGTTCTTAGAACACTTCAGGACAAAGCGTGTGTTCTTAGAACACATCCCCATTTTGTTTATGTACGAACATTTCAGGACAACGCGAGAGTTCCAAGAACACTTTCAACTTGACAACGAACAATACGGACAGCGTCTTCAGGACACCCTATACGAACATTTCAGGACAACGCAAGAGTTCTTAGAACACTTTCAACTTGACAACGAACAATACGGACAGCTTCATCAGATAATACCCATTTTGTTTATTTGCGAACATTTCAGCACACCCCGAGTGTTCTTAGAACACATTCAACTTGCCACAGAACAATACGCACAGCGTCCCCAGAACACTCCCATTTTGTTTATTTGCGAACATTTCAGGACACCGCGAGTGTTCTTAGAGCGTCTTCAGGACACCCCCTATGAACATTTCAGGACACCGCAAGAGTTCTCAGAACACTTCAGGACAACGCGTGTGTTCTTAGAACACACCCCCATTTTGTTTATGTACGAACATTTCAGGACAACGCGAGAGTTCCAAGAACACTTTCAACTTGACA
Source organism: Ambystoma mexicanum (assembly GCF_040938575.1). NCBI lineage: Eukaryota > Metazoa > Chordata > Amphibia > Caudata > Ambystomatidae > Ambystoma > Ambystoma mexicanum. The sequence continues at coordinate 849,666,907 of NC_090935.1, forward strand.
ACGAACAATACGGACAGCATCCTCAGAACACCCCCATTTTGTATATTTGCGAACATTTCATTACACCCCGAGTGTTCTTAGAACACTTTCAACTTGCCATCGAACAATACGGACAGTGTCTTCAGGGCACCCCCTGTGAACATTTCAGGACACAGAGACAGTTCTTAGAACACTTTCAACTTGGCATCGAACAATACGGACAGCATCTTCAGGACACCCCATGCAAACATTTCAGGACACCGAGAAAGTTCTTAGAACACTTTCAACTTGACAACGAACAATACAGACATCGTCCTCAGAACACCCCCATTGTGTTTATTTGTGAACATTTCAGGAAACCCTGAGTGCTCTTAGAACACTTTCAACTTGCCATCGAACAATACGGACAGCGTCTTCAGGACACCCTATACGAACATTTCAGGACAACGCAAGAGTTCTTAGAACACTTTCAACTTGACAACGAACAATACGGACAGCTTCATCAGATAATACCCATTTTGTTTATTTGCGAACATTTCAGCACACCCCGAGTGTTCTTAGAACACATTCAACTTGCCACAGAACAATACGCACAGCGTCCCCAGAACACTCCCATTTTGTTTATTTGCGAACATTTCAGGACACCGCGAGTGTTCTTAGAGCGTCTTCAGGACACCCCCTATGAACATTTCAGGACACCGCGAGAGTTCTTAGAACACTTCAGGACAACGCGTATGTTCTTAGAACACACCCCCATTTTGTTTATGTACGAACATTTCAGGACAACGCGAGAGTTCCTAGAAAACTTTCAACTTGACAGCGAACAATACAGATAGAGTCCTCAGAACACCCCCATTTTGTTTATTTGCAAATATTTCAGGACACCCAAGTGTTCTTAGAACACTTTCAACTTGCCATCGAACAATACGGACAGCGTCTTCAGGACACCCCATGCAAACATTTCAGGACACCGAAACAGTTCTTAGAACACTTTCAACTTGACAATGAGCAATACGGACAGCGTCCTCAGAATACCCCCATTTTGTTTATTTGCAAACATTTCAGGACACCCCGAGTGTTCCTATAAAACTTTCATCTTGCCATCGAACAATACAGACAGTGTCTTCAGGACACCCCCTACGAACATTTCAGGACAACGGAAGAGTTCTTAGAACACTTTCAACTTGACAAACAAACAATACGGACAGCGTCATCAGACCACCCCCATTTTGTCTATTTGCGAACATTTCAGGACACCCCTCGTGTCCTTAGAACACATTCAACTTGCCACAGAACAATAGGGACAGCGTCCCTGAACACCCCCATTTTGTTTATTTGCGAACATTTCAGGACACCCTGAGTGTTCTTAGAACACATTCAACTTGCCACAGGACAATACGGACAGCACCCCAGAACACCCCCATTTTGTTTATTTGCAAACATTTCAGGACACCGCGAGTGTTCTTAGAGCGTCTTCAGGACACCCCCTACGAACATTTCAGGACACCGCGACAGTTCTTAGAACACTTCAGGACAAAGCGTGTGTTCTTAGAACACACCCCCATTTTGTTTATGTACAAACATTTCAGGACAACGCGAGAGTTCCAAGAACACTTTCAACTTGACAACGAACAATACAGACAGCATCCTCAGAACACCCCCATTTTGTATATTTGCGAACATTTCTGGACACCCCGAGTGTTCTTAGAACACTTTCCACTTGCCATCGAACAATACGGACAGTGTCTTCAGGGCACCCCCTGTGAACATTTCAGGACACAGAGACAGTTCTTAGAACACGTTCAACTTGCCATCGAACAATACGGACAGCATCTTCAGGACACCCCCTGCGAACATTTCAGGACACCACGAGAGTTCTTAGAACACTTTCAACTTGACAACGAACAATACGGACAGCGTCCTCAGGACACCCCCTACAAACATTTCAGGACAATGCGTGTGTTCTTATAACACACCCCCATTTTGTTTATTTGCGAACATTTCAGGACACTGAGACAGTTCTTAGAACACTTTCAACTTGCCATCGAACAATACGGACAGCGTCTTCAGGACACCCCCTTTGAACATTTCAGGCACCACGAGAGTTCTTAGAACACTTCAGGACAACGCGTGTGTTCTTAGAACACACCCCCATTTTGTTTATGTGCGAACATTCCAGGACAACGCGAAAGTTCTTAGAACACTTTCAACTTGCCATCGAACAATACGGACAGCGTTTTCAGGACACCCCCTACGAACATTTCAGGACAACGCGAGTGTTCTTAGAACACTTTCAACTTGACAACGAACAATACGGACAGCGTCATCAGATAATCCCCATTTTGTTTATTTGCGAACATTTCAGGATACCCCAAGTGTTCTTAGGACATATTCAACTTGCCACAGAACAATACGCACAGCGTCCCCAGAACACTCCCATTTTGTTTATTTGCAAATATTTCAGGACACCCGAGTGTTCTTAGAACACTTTCAACTTGCCATCGAACAATACGGACAGCGTCTTCAGGACACCCCATGCGAACATTTCAGGACACCGAGACAGTTCTTAGAACACTTTCAACTTGACAACAAACAATACGGACAGCGTCATCAGACCACCCCCATTTTGTCTATTTGCGAACATTTCAGGACACCCAGAGTGTCCTTAGAACACATTCAACTTGCCACAGAACAATACGGACAGCGTCCCCAGAACACCCCCATTTTGTTTATTTGCGAACATTTCAGGACACCGCAAGTGTTCTTAGAGTGTCTTCAGGACACCCCCTACGAACATTTCAGGACACCGCAACAGTTCTTAGAACACTTCAGGACAAAGCGTGTGTTCTTAGAACACATCCCCATTTTGTTTATGTACGAACATTTCAGGACAACGCGAGAGTTCCAAGAACACTTTCAACTTGACAACGAACAATACGGACATCATCCTCAGAACACCCCCATTTTGTATATTTGCAAACATTTCAGGACACCCCGAGTGTTCTTAGAACACTTTCAACTTGCCATCGAACAATACGGACAGTGTCTTCAGGGCACCCCCTGTGAACATTTCAGGACACAGAGACAGTTCTTAGAACACTTTCAACTTGCCATCGAACAATACGGACAGCATCTTCAGGACACCCCCTGCGAACATTTCAGGACACCACGAGAGTTCTTAGAACACTTTCAACTTGACAACGAACAATACGGACAGCGTCCTCAGGACACCCCCTACAAACATTTCAGGACAATGCGTGTGTTCTTAGAACACACCCCCATTTTGTTTATTTGCAAACATTTCAGGACACCCCGAGTGTTCTTAGAACACTTTCAATTTGCCATCTAACAATACAGACAGCGTCTACAGGACACCCCATACGAACATTTCAGGACAACGCAAGAGTTCTTAGAACACTTTCAACTTGACAACAAACAATACGGACAGCGTCATCAGACCACCCCCATTTTGTCTATTTGCGAACATTTCAGGACACCCCGAGTGTCCTTAGAACACATTCAACTTGCCACAGAACAATACGGACAGCGTCCCCAGAACACCCCATTTGGTTTATTTGCGAACATTTCAGGACACCCTGAGTGTTCTTAGAACACATTCAACTTGCCACAGAATAATACGGACAGCACCCCCAGAACACCCCCATTTTGTTTATTTGCAAACATTTCAGGACACCGCGAGCGTTCTTAGAGCGTCTTCAGGACACCCCCTACGAACATTTCAGGACACCGCAAGAGTTCTTAGAACACTTCAGGACAAAGCGTGTGTTCTTAGAACACACCCCCATTTTGTTTATGTACGAACATTTCAGGACAACGCGAGAGTTCCAAGAACACTTTCAACTTGACAACGAACAATACGGACAGCATCCTCAGAACACCCCCATTTTGTATATTTGCGAACATTTCAGGACACCCCGAGTGTTCTTAGAACACTTTCAACTTGCCATCGAACAATACGGACAGTGTCTTCAGGGCACCCCCTGCGAACATTTCAGGACACAGAGACAGTTCTTAGAACACTTTCAACTTGCCATCGAACAATACGGACAGCGTCTTCAGGACACCCCCTGCGAACATTTCAGGACACCACGAGAGTTCTTAGAACACTTTCAACTTGACAACGAACAATACGGACAGCTTCCTCAGGACACCCCCTACAAACATTTCAGGACAACGCGTGTGTTCTTAGAACACACCCCCATTTTGTTTATTTGCGAACATTTCAGGACACTGAGACAGTTCTTAGAACACTTTCAACTTGCCATCGAACAATACGGACAGCGTCTTCAGGACACCCCCTTCGAACATTTCAGTACACCGGGAGAGTTCTTAGAACACTTCAGGACAACGCGTGTGTTCTTAGAACACACCCCCATTTTGTTTATGTGCGAACATTTCAGGACAACGAGAAAGTTCTTAGAACACTTTCAACTTGACAACGAACAATACAGACATCGTCCTCAGAACACCCCCATTGTGTTTATTTGCGAACATTTCAGGAAACCCCGAGTGCTCTTAGAACACTTTCAACTTGCCATCGAACAATACGGACAGCGTCTTCAGGACATCCTATACGAACATTTCAGGACAACGCGAGAGTTCTTAGAACACTTTCAACTTGACAACGAACAATACGGACAGCTTCATCAGATAATCCCCATTTTGTTTATTTGCGAACATTTCAGCACACCCCGAGTGTTCTTAGAACACATTCAACTTGCCACAGAACAATACGCACAGCGTCCCCAGAACACTCCCATTTTGTTTATTTGCAAACATTTCAGGACACCGCGAGTGTTCTTAGAGCGTCTTCAGGACACCCCCTACGAACATTTCAGGACACCGCAACAGTTCTTAGAACACTTCAGGACAAAGCGTGTGTTCTTAGAACACACCCCCATTTTGTTTATGTACGAACATTTCAGGACAACGCGAGAGTTCCAAGAACACTTTCAACTTGACAACGAACAATACAGACAGCATCCTCAGAACACCCCCATTTTGTATATTTGCGAACATTTCTGGACACCCCGAGTGTTCTTAGAACACTTTCCACTTGCCATCGAACAATACGGACAGTGTCTTCAGGGCACCCCCTGTGAACATTTCAGGACACAGAGACAGTTCTTAGAACACTTTCAACTTGCCATCGAACAATACGGACAGCATCTTCAGGACACCCCCTACGAACATTTCAGGACAACGCGAGAGTTCTTAGAACACTTTCAACTTGACAACGAACAATACAGACAGCGTCATCAGATAATCCCCATTTTGTTTATTTGCGAACATTTCAGGACACCCTGAGTGTTCTTAGAACACATTCAACTTGCCACAAAACAATACGCACAGCGTCCCCAGAACACTCCCATTTTGTTTATTTGCGAACATTTCAGGACACCGCGAGTGTTCTTAGAGCGTCTTCAGGACACCCAATATGAACATTTCAGGACACCGCGAGAGTTCTCAGAACACTTCAGGACAACGCGTGTGTTCTTAGAACACACCCCCATTTTGTTTATGTACGAACATTTCAGGACAACGCGAGAGTTCCAAGAACACTTTCAACTTGACAACGAACAATACGGACAGCATCCTCAGAACACCCCCATTTTGTATATTTGCGAACATTTCAGGACACCCCGAGTGTTCTTAGAACACTTTCAACTTGCCATCGAACAATACGGACAGTGTCTTCAGGGCACCCCCTGTGAACATTTCAGGACACAGAGACAGTTCTTAGAACACTTTCAACTTGGCATCGAACAATACGGACAGCATCTTCAGGACACCCCCTGCGAACATTTCAGGACACCACGAGAGTTCTTAGAACACTTTCAACTTGACAACGAACAATACAGACAGCGTCTTCAGGACACCCCATGCAAACATTTCAGGACACTGAGACAGTTCTTAGAACACTTTCAACTTGACAATGAGCAATACGGACAGCGTCCTCAGAACACCCCCATTTTGTTTATTTGCAAACATTTCAGGACACCCCGAGTGTTCCTATAACACTTTCAACTTGCCATCGAACAATACAGACAGCGTCTTCAGGACACCCCCTACGAACATTTCAGGACAATGCAAGAGTTCTTAGAACACTTTCAACTTGACAACAAACAATACGGACAGCGTCATCAGACCACCCCCATTTTGTCTATTTGCGAACATTTCAGGACACCCAGAGTGTCCTTAGAACACATTCAACTTGCCACAGAACAATACGGACAGCGTCCCCAGAACACCCCCATTTTGTTTATTTGCGAACATTTCAGGACACCGCAAGTGTTCTTAGAGCGCCTTCAGGACACCCCCTACGAACATTTCAGGACACCGCAACAGTTCTTAGAACACTTCAGGACAAAGCGTGTGTTCTTAGAACACATCCCCATTTTGTTTATGTACGAACATTTCAGGACAACGCGAGAGTTCCAAGAACACTTTCAACTTGACAACGAACAATACGGACAGCGTCCTCAGGACACCCCCGACAAACATTTCAGGACAATGCGTGTGTTCTTAGAACACACCCCCATTTTATTTATTTGCGAACATTTCAGGACACTGAGACAGTTCTTAGAACACTTTCAACTTGCCATCGAACAATACGGACAGCATCTTCAGGACACCCCCTTCGAACATTTCAGGCACCGCAAGAGTTCTTAGAACACTTCAGGACAACGCGTGTGTTCTTAGAACACACCCCCATTTTGTTTATGTGCGAACATTTCAGGACAACGTGAAAGTTCTTAGAACACTTTCAACTTGCCATCGAACAATACGGACAGCGTTTTCAGGACACCCCCTACGAACATTTCAGGACAACGCGAGAGTTCTTAGAACACTTTCAACTTGACAACGAACAATACGGACAGCGTCATCAGATAATCCCCATTTTGTTTATTTGCGAACATTTCAGGATACCCCAAGTGTTCTTAGGACATATTCAACTTGCCACAGAACAATACGCACAGCGTCCCCAGAACACTCCCATTTTGTTTATTTGCAAATATTTCAGGACACCCGAGTGTTCTTAGAACACTTTCAACTTGCCATCGAACAATACGGACAGCGTCTTCAGGACACCCCATGCGAACATTTCAGGACACCGAGACAGTTCTTAGAACACTTTCAACTTGACAATGAGCAATACATATAGCGTCCTCAGAACACCCCCATTTTGTTTATTTGCAAACATTTCAGGACACCCCGAGTGTTCTTAGAACACTTTCAACTTGCCATCGAACAATACAGACAGCGTCTTCAGGACACCCCCTACGATCATTTCAGGACAACGCGAGAGTTCTTAGAACACTTTCAACTTGACAACGAACAATACAGACAGCGTCATCAGATAATCCCCATTTTGTTTATTTGCGAACATTTCAGGACACCCTGAGTGTTCTTAGAACACATTCAACTTGCCACAAAACAATACGCACAGCGTCCCCAGAACACTCCCATTTTGTTTATTTGCGAACATTTCAGGACACCGCGAGTGTTCTTAGAGCGTCTTCAGGACACCCAATATGAACATTTCAGGACACCGCGAGAGTTCTCAGAACACTTCAGGACAACGCGTGTGTTCTTAGAACACACCCCCATTTTGTTTATGTACGAACATTTCAGGACAACGCGAGAGTTCCAAGAACACTTTCAACTTGACAACGAACAATACGGACAGCATCCTCAGAACACCCCCATTTTGTATATTTGCGAACATTTGAGGACACCCCGAGTGTTCTTAGAACACTTTCAACTTGCCATCGAACAATACGGACAGTGTCTTCAGGGCACCCCCTGTGAACATTTCAGGACACAGAGACAGTTCTTAGAACACTTTCAACTTGGCATCGAACAATACGGACAGCATCTTCAGGACCCCCCCTGCGAACATTTCAGGACACCACGAGAGTTCTTAGAACACTTTCAACTTGACAACGAACAATACAGACAGCGTCTTCAGGACACCCCATGCAAACATTTCAGGACACTGAGACAGTTCTTAGAACACTTTCAACTTGACAATGAGCAATACGGACAGCGTCCTCAGAACACCCCCATTTTGTTTATTTGCAAACATTTCAGGACACCCCGAGTGTTCCTATAACACTTTCAACTTGCCATCGAACAATACAGACAGCGTCTTCAGGACACCCCCTACGAACATTTCAGGACAATGCAAGAGTTCTTAGAACACTTTCAACTTGACAACAAACAATACGGACAGCGTCATCAGACCACCCCCATTTTGTCTATTTGCGAACATTTCAGGACACCCAGAGTGTCCTTAGAACACATTCAACTTGCCACAGAACAATACGGACAGCGTCCCCAGAACACCCCCATTTTGTTTATTTGCGAACATTTCAGGACACCGCAAGTGTTCTTAGAGCGCCTTCAGGACACCCCCTACGAACATTTCAGGACACCGCAACAGTTCTTAGAACACTTCAGGACAAAGCGTGTGTTCTTAGAACACATCCCCATTTTGTTTATTTACGAACATTTCAGGACAACGCGAGAGTTCCAAGAACACTTTCAACTTGACAACGAACAATACGGACAGCATCCTCAGAACACCCCCACTTTGTATATTTGCAAACATTTCAGGACACCCCGAGTGTTCTTAGAACACTTTCAACTTGCCATCGAACAATACGGACAGTGTCTTCAGGGCACCCCCTGTGAACATGTCAGGACACCACGAGAGTTCTTAGAACACTTTCAACTTGACAACGAACAATACGGACAGCGTCCTCAGGACACCCCCTACAAACATTTCAGGACAATGCGTGTGTTCTTAGAACACACCCCCATTTTGTTTATTTGCGAACATTTCAGGACACTGAGACAGTTCTTAGAACACTTTCAACTTGCCATCGAACAATACGGACAGCGTCTTCAGGACACCCCCTTCGAACATTTCAGGCACCGCGAGAGTTCTTAGAACACTTCAGGACAACGCGTGTGTTCTTAGAACACACCCCCATTTTGTTTATGTGCGAACATTTCAGGACAACGCGAAAGTTCTTAGAACACTTTCAACTTGCCATCGAACAATACGGACAGCGTTTTCAGGACACCCCCTACGAACATTTCAGGACAACGCGAGAGTTCTTAGAACACTTTCAACTTGACAACGAACAATACGGACAGCGTCATCAGATAATCCCCATTTTGTTTATTTGCGAACATTTCAGGATACCCCAAGTGTTCTTAGGACGTATTCAACTTGCCACAGAACAATACGCACAGCGTCCCCAGAACACTCCCATTTTGTTTATTTGCAAATATTTCAGGACACCCGAGTGTTCTTAGAACACTTTCAACTTGCCATCGAACAATACGGACAGCGTCTTCAGGACACCCCATGCGAACATTTCAGGACACCGAGACAGTTCTTAGAACACTTTCAACTTGACAATGAGCAATACATATAGTGTCCTCAGAACACCCCCATTTTGTTTATTTGCAAACATTTCAGGACACCCCGAGTGTTCTTAGAACACTTTCAATTTGCCATCGAACAATACAGACAGCGTCTTCAGGACACCCCATACGAACATTTCAGGACAACGCAAGAGTTCTTAGAACACTTTCAAATTGACAACAAACAATACGGACAGCGTCATCAGACCACCCCCATTTTGTCTATTTGCGAACATTTCAGGACACCCCGAGTGTCCTTAGAACACATTCAACTTGCCACAGAACAATACGGACAGCGTCCCCAGAACACCCCATTTGGTTTATTTGCGAACATTTCAGGACACCCTGAGTGTTCTTAGAACACATTCAACTTGCCACAGAACAATACGGACAGCACCCCCAGAACACCCCCATTTTGTTTATTTGCAATCATTTCAGGACACCGCGAGCGTTCTTAGAGCGTCTTCAGGACACCCCCTACGAACATTTCAGGACACCGCAAGAGTTCTTAGAACACTTCAGGACAAAGCGTGTGTTCTTAGAACACACCCCCATTTTGTTTATGTACGAACATTTCAGGACAACGCGAGAGTTCCAAGAACACTTTCAACTTGACAACGAACAATACGGACAGCATCCTCAGAACACCCCCATTTTGTATATTTGCGAACATTTCAGGACACAGAGACAGTTCTTAGAACACTTTCAACTTGCCATCGAACAATACAGACAGCGTCTTCAGGACACCCCCTATGAACATTTCAGGACAACGCAAGAGTTCTTAGAACACTTTCAACTTGCCACAGAACAATACGGACAGCGTCCCCAGAACACCCCCATTTTGTTTATTTGCGAACATTTCAGGACACTGAGACAGTTCTTAGAACACTTTCAACTTGCCATCGAACAATACGGACAGCGTCTTCAGGACACCCCCTTCGAACATTTCAGTACACCGGGAGAGTTCTTAGAACACTTCAGGACAACGCGTGTGTTCTTAGAACACACCTCCATTTTGTTTATGTGCGAACATTTCAGGACAACGAGAAAGTTCTTAGAACACTTTCAACTTGACAACGAACAATACAGACATCGTCCTCAGAACACCCCCATTGTGTTTATTTGCGAACATTTCAGGAAACCCCGAGTGCTCTTAGAACACTTTCAACTTGCCATCGAACAATACGGACAGCGTCTTCAGGACACCCTATACGAACATTTCAGGACAACGCGAGAGTTCTTAGAACACTTTCAACTTGACAACGAACAATACGGACAGCTTCATCAGATAATCCCCATTTTGTTTATTTGCGAACATTTCAGCACACCCCGAGTGTTCTTAGAACACATTCAACTTGCCACAGAACAATACGCACAGCGTCCCCAGAACACTCCCATTTTGTTTATTTGCGAACATTTCAGGACACCGCGAGTGTTCTTAGAGCGTCTTCAGGACACCCCCTATGAACATTTCAGGACACCGCGAGAGTTCTTAGAACACTTCAGGACAACGCGTGTGTTCTTAGAACACACACCCATTTTGTTTATGTACGAACATTTCAGGACAACGCGAGAGTTCCTAGAACACTTTCAACTTGACAGCGAACAATACAGACAGAGTCCTCAGAACACCCCCATTTTGTTTATTTGCAAATATTTCAGGACACCCGAGTGTTCTTAGAACACTTTCAACTTGCCATCGAACAATACGGACAGCGTCTTCAGGACACCCCCTGCAAACATTTCAGGACAACGAAACAGTTCTTAGAACACTTTCAACTTGACAATGAGCAATACGGACAGCGTCCTCAGAATACCCCCATTTTGTTTATTTGCAAACATTTCAGGACACCCCGAGTGTTCCTATAACACTTTCAACTTGCCATCGAACAATACAGACCGCGTCTTCAGGACACCCCCTACGAACATTTCAGGACAACAGAAGAGTTCTTAGAACACTTTCAACTTGACAAACAAACAATACGGACAGCGTCATCAGACCACTTCCATTTTGTCTATTTGCGAACATTTCAGGACACCCCCAGTGTCCTTAGAACACATTCAACTTGCCACAGGACAATACGGACAGCACCCCAGAACACCCCCATTTTGTTTATTTGCAAACATTTCAGGACACCGCGAGTGTTCTTAGAGCGTCTTCAGGACACCCCCTACGAACATTTCAGGACACCGCAACAGTTCTTAGAACACTTCAGGACAAAGCGTGTGTTCTTAGAACACACCCCCATTTTGTTTATGTACGAACATTTCAGGACAACGCGAGAGTTCCAAGAACACTTTTAACTTGACACCGAACAATACAGACAGCATCCTCAGAACACCCCCATTTTGTATATTTGCGAACATTTCTGGACACCCCGAGTGTTCTTAGAACACTTTCCACTTGCCATCGAACAATACGGACAGTGTCTTCAGGGCACCCCCTGTGAACATTTCAGGACACAGAGACAGTTCTTAGAACACTTTCAACTTGCCATCGAACATTACGGACAGCATCTTCAGGACACCCCCTACGAACATTTCAGGACAACGCGAGAGTTCTTAGAACACTTTCAACTTGACAACGAACAATACGGACAGCGTCATCAGATAATCCCCATTTTGTTTATTTGCGAACATTTCAGGACACCCCGAGTGTTCTTAGAACACATTCAACTTGCCACAAAACAATACGCACAGCGTCCCCAGAACACTCCCATTTTGTTTATTTGCGAACATTTCAGGACACCGCGAGTGTTCTTAGAGCGTCTTCAGGACACCCCCTATGAACATTTCAGGACACAGCGAGAGTTCTCAGAACACTTCAGGACAACGCGTGTGTTCTTAGAACACACCCCCATTTTGTTTATGTACGAACATTTCAGGACAACGCGAGAGTTCCAAGAACACTTTCAACTTGACAACGAACAATACGGACAGCATCCTCAGAACACCCCCATTTTGTATATTTGCGAACATTTCAGGACACCCCGAGTGTTCTTAGAACACTTTCAACTTGCCATCGAACAATACGGACAGTGTCTTCAGGGCACCCCCTGTGAACATTTCAGGACACAGAGACAGTTCTTAGAACACTTTCAACTTGGCATCGAACAATACGGACAGCATCTTCAGGACACCCCCTGCGAACATTTCAGGACACCACGAGAGTTCTTAGAACATTTTCAACTTGACAACGAACAATACGGACAGCGTCTTCAGGACACACCATGCAAACATTTCAGGACACCGAGACAGTTCTTAGAACACTTTCAACTTGACAATGAGCAATACGGACAGCGTCCTCAGAACACCCCCATTTTGTTTATTTGCAAACATTTCAGGACACCCCGAGTGTTCCTATAACACTTTCAACTTGCCATCGAACAATACAGACAGCGGCTTCAGGACACCCCCTACGAACATTTCAGGACAATGCAAGAGTTCTTAGAACACTTTCACAACAAACAATACGGACAGCGTCATCAGACCACTCCCATTTTGTCTATTTGCGAACATTTCAGGACACCCAGAGTGTCCTTAGAACACATTCAACTTGCCACAGAACAATACGGACAGCGTCCCCAGAACACCCCCATTTTGTTTATTTGCGAACATTTAAGGACACCGCAACAGTTCTTAGAACACTTCAGGACAAAGCGTGTGTTCTTAGAACACATCCCCATTTTGTTTATGTACGAACATTTCAGGACAACGCGAGAGTTCCAACAACACTTTCAACTTGACAACGAACAATACGGACAGCATCCTCAGAACACCCCCATTTTGTATATTTGCAAACATTTCAGGACACCCCGAGTGTTCTTAGAACACTTTCAACTTGCCATCGAACAATACGGACAGTGTCTTCAGGGCACCCCCTGTGAACATTTCAGGACACAGAGACAGTTCTTAGAACACTTTTAACTTGTCATCGAACAATACGGACAGCATCTTTAGGACACCCCCTGCGAACATTTCAGGACACCACGAGAGTTCTTAGAACACTTTCAACTTGACAACGAACAATACGGACAGCGTCCTCGGGACACCCCCTACAAACATTTCAGGACAATGCGTGTGTTCTTAGAACACACCCCCATTTTGTTTATTTGCGAACATTTCAGGACACTGAGACAGTTCTTAGAACACTTTCAACTTGCCATCGAACAATACGGACAGCGTCTTCAGGACACCCCCTTCGAACATTTCAGGCACCGCGAGAGTTCTTAGAACACTTCAGGACAACGCGTGTGTTCTTAGAACACACCCCCATTTTGTTTATGTGCGAACATTTCAGGACAACGCGAAAGTTCTTAGAACACTTTCAACTTGCCATCGAACAATACGGACAGCGTTTTCAGGACACCCCCTACGAACATTTCAGGACAACGCGAGAGTTCTTAGAACACTTTCAACTTGACAACGAACAATACGGACAGCGTCATCAGATAATCCCCATTTTGTTTATTTGCGAACATTTCAGGATACCCCAAGTGTTCTTAGGACATATTCAACTTGCCACAGAACAATACGCACAGCGTCCCCAGAACACTCCCATTTTGTTTATTTGCAAATATTTCAGGACACCCGAGTGTTCTTAGAACACTTTCAACTTGCCATCGAACAATACGGACAGCGTCTTCAGGACACCCCATGCGAACATTTCAGGACACCGAGACAGTTCTTAGAACACTTTCAACTTGACAATGAGCAATACATATAGCGTCCTCAGAACACCCCCATTTTGTTTATTTGCAAACATTTCAGGACACCCCGAGTGTTCTTAGAACACTTTCAATTTGCCATCGAACAATACAGACAGCGTCTTCAGGACACCCCCTACGAACATTTCAGGACAACGCAAGAGTTCTTAGAACACTTTCAACTTGACAACAAACAATACGGACAGCGTCATCAGACCACCCCCATTTTGTCTATTTGCGAACATTTCAGGACACCCCGAGTGTCCTTAGAACACATTCAACTTGCCACAGAACAATACGGACAGCGTCCCCAGAACACCCCCATTTGGTTTATTTGCGAACATTTCAGGACACCCTGAGTGTTCTTAGAACACATTCAACTTGCCACAGAACAATACGGACAGCACCCCCAGAACACCCCCATTTTGTATATTTGCGAACATTTCAGGACACCCCGAGTGTTCTTAGAACACTTTCAACTTGCCATCGAACAATACGGACAGTGTCTTCAGGGCACCCCCTGCGAACATTTCAGGACACAGAGACAGTTCTTAGAACACTTTCAACTTGACAATGAGCAATACGGACAGCGTCCTCAGAACACCCCCATTTTGTTTATTTGCAAACATTTCAGGACACCCCGAGTGTTCCTATAACACTTTCAACTTGACATCGAACAATACAGACAGCGTCTTCAGGACACCCCCTACGAACATTTCAGGACAACGGAAGAGTTCTTAGAACACTTTCAACTTGACAAACAAACAATACGGACATCGTCATCAGACCACCCCCATTTTGTCTATTTGCGAACATTTCAGGACACCCCGAGTGTCCTTAGAACACATTCAACTTGCCACAGAACAATACGGACAGCGTCCCCAGAACACCCCCATTTTTTTTATTTGCGAACATTTCAGGACACCCTGAGTGTTCTTAGAACACATTCAACTTGCCACAGAACAATACGGACAGCACCCCCAGAACACCCCCATTTTGTTTATTTGCAAACATTTCAGGACACCGCGAGTGTTCTTAGAGCGTCTTCAGGACACCCCCTACGAACATTTCAGGACACCGCGACATTTCTTAGAACACTTCAGGACAAAGCGTGTGTTCTTAGAACACACCCCCATTTTGTTTATGTACGAACATTTCAGGACAACGCGAGAGTTCCAAGAACACTTTCCACTTGCCATCGAACAATACGGACAGTGTCTTCAGGGCACCCCCTGTGAACATTTCAGGACACAGAGACAGTTCTTAGAACACTTTCAACTTGCCATCGAACAATACGGACAGCATCTTCAGGACACCCCCTACGAACATTTCAGGACAACGCGAGAGTTCTTAGATCACTTTCAACTTGACAACGAACAATACGGACAGCGTCATCAGATACTCCCCATTTTGTTTATTTGCGAACACTTCAGGACAACGCGTGTGTTCTTAGAACACACCCCCATTTTGTTTATGTGCGAACATTTCAGGACAACGCGAAAGTTCTTAGAACACTTTCAACTTGCCATCGAACAATACGGACAGCGTTTTCAGGACACCCCCTACGAACATTTCAGGACAACGCGAGAGTTCTTAGAACACTTTCAACTTGACAACGAACAATACGGACAGCGTCATCAGATAATCCCCATTTTGTTTATTTGCGAACATTTCAGGATACCCCAAGTGTTCTTAGGACATATTCAACTTGCCACAGAACAATACGCACAGCGTCCCCAGAACACTCCCATTTTGTTTATTTGCAAATATTTCAGGACACCCGAGTGTTCTTAGAACACTTTCAACTTGCCATCGAACAATACGGACAGCGTCTTCAGGACACCCCATGCGAACATTTCAGGACACCGAGACAGTTCTTAGAACACTTTCAACTTGACAATGAGCAATACATATAGCGTCCTCAGAACACCCCCATTTTGTTTATTTGCAAACATTTCAGGACACCCCGAGTGTTCTTAGAACACTTTCAATTTGCCATCGAACAATACAGACAGCGTCTTCAGGACACCCCCTACGAACATTTCAGGACAACGCAAGAGTTCTTAGAACACTTTCAACTTGACAACAAACAATACGGACAGCGTCATCAGACCACCCCCATTTTGTCTATTTGCGAACATTTCAGGACACCCCGAGTGTCCTTAGAACACATTCAACTTGCCACAGAACAATACGGACAGCGTCCCCAGAACACCCCCATTTGGTTTATTTGCGAACATTTCAGGACACCCTGAGTGTTCTTAGAACACATTCAACTTGCCACAGAACAATACGGACAGCACCCCCAGAACACCCCCATTTTGTATATTTGCGAACATTTCAGGACACCCCGAGTGTTCTTAGAACACTTTCAACTTGCCATCGAACAATACGGACAGTGTCTTCAGGGCACCCCCTGCGAACATTTCAGGACACAGAGACAGTTCTTAGAACACTTTCAACTTGACAATGAGCAATACGGACAGCGTCCTCAGAACACCCCCATTTTGTTTATTTGCAAACATTTCAGGACACCCCGAGTGTTCCTATAACACTTTCAACTTGACATCGAACAATACAGACAGCGTCTTCAGGACACCCCCTACGAACATTTCAGGACAACGGAAGAGTTCTTAGAACACTTTCAACTTGACAAACAAACAATACGGACAGCGTCATCAGACCACCCCCATTTTGTCTATTTGCGAACATTTCAGGACACCCCGAGTGTCCTTAGAACACATTCAACTTGCCACAGAACAATACGGACAGCACCCCCAGAACACCCCCATTTTGTTTATTTGCAAACATTTCAGGACACCGCGAGTGTTCTTAGAGCGACTTCAGGACACCCCCTACGAACATTTCAGGACACCGCGACAGTTCTTAGAACACTTCAGGACAAAGCGTGTGTTCTTAGAACACACCCCCATTTTGTTTATGTACGAACATTTCAGGACAACGCGAGAGTTCCAAGAACACTTTCCACTTGCCATCGAACAATACGGACAGTGTCTTCAGGGCACCCCCTGTGAACATTTCAGGACACAGAGACAGTTCTTAGAACACTTTCAACTTGCCATCGAACAATACGGACAGCATCTTCAGGACACCCCCTACGAACATTTCAGGACAACGCGAGAGTTCTTAGAACACTTTCAACTTGACAACGAACAATACGGACAGCGTCATCAGATACTCCCCATTTTGTTTATTTGCGAACATTTCAGGACACCCCGAGTGTTCTTAGAACACATTCAACTTGCCACAGAACAATACGCACAGCGTCCCCAGAACACTCCCATTTTGTTTATTTGCGAACATTTCAGGACACCGCGAGTGTTCTTAGAGCGTCTTCAGGACACCCCCTATGAACATTTCAGGACACCGCGAGAGTTCTCAGAACACTTCAGGACAACGCGTGTGTTCTTAGAACACACCCCCATTTTGTTTATGTACGAACATTTCAGGACAACGCGAGAGTTCCTAGAACACTTTCAACTTGACAACGAACAATACAGACAGAGTCCTCAGAACACCCCCATTTTGTTTATTTGTAAATATTTCAGGACACCCGAGTGTTCTTAGAACACTTTCAACTTGCCATCGAACAATACGGACAGCGTCTTCAGGATACCCCATGCAAACATTTCAGGACACCGAGGCAGTTCTTAGAACACTTTCAACTTGACAATGAGCAATACGGACAGCGTCCTCAGAACACCCCCATTTTGTTTATTTGCAAACATTTCAGGACACCCCGAGTGTTCCTATAACACTTTCAACTTGCCATTGAACAATACAGACAGCGTCTTCAGGACACCCCCTACGAACATTTCAGGACAACGCAAGAGTTCTTAGAACACTTTCAACTTGACAACGAACAATACGGACAGCGTCATCAGATAATCCCCATTTTTGTGTATTTGCGAACATTTCAGGACACCCCGAGTGTTCTTAGAACACATTCAACTTGCCACAGAACAATACGCACAGCGTCCCCAGAACACTCCCATTTTGTTTATGTGCGAACATTTCAGGACACCAAGACAGTTCTTAGAACACTTTCAACTTGACAATGAGCAATACGGACAGCGTCCTCAGAACACCCCCATTTTGTTTATTTGCAAACATTTCAGGACACCCTGAGTGTTCCTATAACACTTTCAACTTGTCATCGAACAATACAGACAGCGTCTTCAGGACACCCCCTACGAACATTTCAGGACAACGCAAGAGTTCTTAGAACACTTTCAACTTGACAACAAACAATACGGACAGCGTCATCAGACCACCCCCATTTTGTCTATTTGCGAACATTTCAGGACACCCCGAGTGTCCTTAGAACACATTCAACTTGCCACAGAACAATACGGACAGCGTCCCCAGAACACCCCCATTTTGTTTATTTGCAAACATTTCAGGACACCCCGAGTGTTCCTATAACACTTTCAACTTGCCATCGAACAATACAGACAGCGTCTTCAGGACACCCTCTACGAACATTTCAGGACAACGCAAGAGTTCTTAGAACACTTTCAACTTGACAACAAACAATACGGACAGCGTCATCAGACCACCCCCATTTTGTCTGTTTGCAAATATTTCAGGACACCCGAGTGTTCTTAGAACACTTTCAACTTGCCATCGAACAATACGGACAGCGTCTTCAGGATACCCCATGCAAACATTTCAGGACATCGAGACAGTTCTTAGAACACTTTCAACTTGACAATGAGCAATACGGACAGCGTCCTCAGAACACCCCCATTTTGTTTATTTGCAAACATTTCAGGACACCCCGAGTGTTCCTATAACACTTTCAACTTGCCATCGAACAATACAGACAGCGTCTTCAGGACACCCCTACGAACATTTCAGGACAACGCAAGAGTTCTTAGAACACTTTCAACTTGACAACGAACAATACGGACAGCGTCCTCAGGACACCCCCTACAAAAATTTCAGGACAACGCGTGTGTTCTTACAACACACCCCCATTTTGTTTATTTGCGAACATTTCAGGACACTGAGACAGTTCTTAAAACACTTTCAACTTGCCATCGAACAATACGGACAGCGTCTTCAGGAACCCCCTTCGAACATTTCAGGACACCGCAAGAGTTCTTAGAACACTTCAGGACAACGCGTGTGTTCTTAGAACACACCCCCATTTTGTTTATGTGCGAACATTTCTGGACAACGCGAAAGTTCTTAGAACACTTTCAACTTGACAACGAACAATACAGACAGCGTCCTCAGAACACCCCCATTGTGTTTATTAGCGAACATTTCAGGAAACCCCGAGTGTTCTTAGAACACTTTCAACTTGCCATCGAACAATACGGACAGCGTCTTCAGGACACCCCTATGAACATTTCAGGACAACTTGAGAGTTCTTAGAACACTTTCAACTTGACAACGAACAATACGGACAGCGTCATCAGATAATCCCCATTTTGTTTATTTGCGAACATTTCAGGACACCCCGAGTGTTCTTAGAACACATTCAACTTACCACAGAACAATACGCACAGCGTCCCCAGAACACTCCCATTTTGTTTATTTGCGAACATTTCAGGACACCGCGAGTGTTCTTAGAGCGTCTTCAGGACACCCCCTATGAACATTTCAGGACACCGCGAGAGTTCTCAGAACACTTCAGGACATCGCGTGTGTTCTTAGAACACACCCCCATTTTGTTTATGTATGAACATTTCAGGACAACGCGAGATTTCCTAGAACACTTTCAACTTGACAACGAACAATACAGACAGAGTCCTCAGAACACCCCCATTTTGTTATTTGCAAATATTTCAGGACACCCGAGTGTTCTTAGATCACTTTCAACTTGCCATCGAACAATACCGACAGCGTCTTCAGGACACCCCATGCAAACATTTCAGGACACCGAAACAGTTCTTAGAACACTTTCAACTTGACAATGAGCAATACGGACAGCGTCCTCAGAACACCCCCATTTTGTTTATTTGCAAACATTTCAGGACACCCCGAGTGTTCCTATAACACTTTCAACTTGCCATCGAACAATACAGACAGCGTCTTCAGGACACCCCCTACGAACATTTCAGGACAACGCAAGAGTTCTTAGAACACTTTCAACTTGACAACAAACAATACGGACAGCGTCATCAGACCACCCCCATTTTGTCTATTTGCGAACATTTCAGGACACCCCGAGTGTCCTTAGAACACATTCAACTTGCCACAGAACAATACGGACAGCGTCCCCAGAACACCCCCATTTTGTTTATTTGCGAACATTTCAGGACACCCTGAGTGTTCTTAGAACACATTCAACTTGCCACAGAATAATACGGACAGCACCCCCAGAACACCCCCATTTTGTTTATTTGCAAACATTTCAGGACACCGCGAGTGTTCTTAGAGCGTCTTCAGGACACCCCCTACGAACATTTCAGGACACCGCGACAGTTCTTAGAACACTTCAGGACAAAGCGTGTGTTCTTAGAACACACCCCCATTTTGTTTATGTACGAACATTTCAGGACAACGTGAGAGTTCCAAGAACACTTTCAACTTGACAACGAACAATACGGACAGCATCCTCAGAACACCCCCATTTTGTATATTTGCGAACATTTCAGGACACCCCGAGTGTTCTTAGAACACTTTCAACTTGCCATCGAACAATACGGACAGTGTCTTCAGGGCACCCCCTGTGAACATTTCAGGACACAGAGACAGTTCTTAGAACACTTTCAACTTGCCATCGAACAATACGGACAGCATCTTCAGGACACCCCCTACGAACATTTCAGGACAACGCGAGAGTTCTTAGAACACTTTCAACTTGACAACGAACAATACGGACAGCGTCATCAGATAATCCCCATTTTGTTTATTTGCGAACATTTCAGGACACCCCGAGTGTTCTTAGAACACATTCAACTTGCCACAGAACAATACGCATAGCGTCCCCAGAACACTCCCATTTTGTTTATTTGCGAACATTTCAGGACACCGCAAGTGTTCTTAGAGCGTCTTCAGGACACCCCCCTATGAACATTTCAGGACACCGTGAGAGTTCTTAGAACACATTCAACTTGCCACAGAACAATACGGACAGCGCCCCCAGAACACCCCCATTTTGTTTATTTGCAAACATTTCAGGACACCGCAAGTGTTCTTAGAGCGTCTTCAGGACACCCCCTACGAACATTTCAGGACACAGCAACAGTTCTTATAACACTTCAGGACAAAGCGTGTGTTCTTAGAACACACCCCCATTTTGTTTATTTACGAACATTTCAGGACAACGCGAGAGTTCCAAGAACACTTTCAACTTGACAACGAACAATACGGACAGCATCCTCAGAACACCCCCATTTTGTATATTTGCAAACATTTCAGGATACCCCGAGTGTTCTTAGAACACTTTCAACTTGCCATCGAACAATACGGACAGTGTCTTCAGGGCACCCCCTGTGAACATTTCAGGACACGGAGACAGTTCTTAGAACACTTTCAACTTGCCATCGAACAATACGGACAGCATCTTCAGGACACCCCCTGCGAACATTTCAGGACACCACAAGAGTTCTTAGAACACTTTCAACTTGACAACGAACAATACGGACAGCGTCCTCAGGACACCCCCTACAAACATTTCAGGACAACGCGTGTGTTCTTAGAACACCCCCCATTTTGTTTATTTGCGAACATTTCAGGACACTGAGACAGTTCTCAGAACACTTTCAACTTGCTATCGAACAATACGGACAGCATCTTCAGGAACCCCCTTCGAACATTTCAGGACACCGCGAGAGTTCTTAGAACACTTTCAACTTGACAACGAACAATACAGACAGCGTCTTCAGGACACCCCCTACGAACATTTCAGGAGAACGCGAGAGTTCTTAGAACACTTTCAACTTGACAACGAACAATACAGACAGCGTCATCAGATAATCCCCATTTTGTTTATTTGCGAACATTTCAGGACACCCCAAGTGTTCTTAGAACACATTCAACTTGCCACAGAACAATACGCACAGCGTCCCCAGAACACTCCCATTTTGTTTATTTGCGAACATTTCAGGACACCGCGAGTGTTCTTAGAGCGTCTTCAGGACACCCCCTATGAACATTTCAGGACACTGCGAGAGTTCTTAGAACACTTCAGGACAACGCGTGTGTTCTTAGAACACACCCCCATTTTGTTTATGTACGAACATTTCAGGACAACGCAAGGGTTCCTAGAACACTTTCAACTTGACAACGAACAATACAGACAGAGTCCTCAGAACACCCCCATTTTGTTTATTTGCAAATATTTCAGGACACCTGAGTGTTCTTAGAACACTTTCAACTTGCCATCGAACAATACGGACAGCATCTTCAGGACACCCCATGCGAACATTTCAGGACACCGAGACAGTTCTTAGAACACTTTCAACTTGACAATGAGCAATACGGACAGCATCCTCAGAACACCCCCATTTTGTTCATTTGCAAACATTTCAGGACACCCCGAGTGTTCTTAGAACACTTTCAAATTGCCATCGAACAATACAGACAGCGCCTTCAGGACACCCCCTATGAACATTTCAGGACAACGCAGGAGTTCTTAGAACACTTTCAACTTGACAACAAACAATACGGACAGCGTCATCAGACCACCCCCATTTTGTCTATTTGCGAACATTTCAGGACACCCTGAGTGTTCTTAGAACACTTTCAACTTGCCATCGAACAATACAGACAGCGTCTTCAGGACACCCCCTACGAACATTTCAGGACACTGAGACAGTTCTTAGAACACTTTCAACTTGCTATCGAACAATACGGACAGCGTCTTCAGGAACCCCCTTCGAACATTTCAGGACACCGCGAGAGTTCTTAGAACACTTCAGGACAACTTGTGTGTTCTTAGAACACACCCCCATTTTGTTTATGTGCGAACTTTTCAGGACAACGCGAAAGTTCTTAGAACACTTTCAACTTGACAACGAACAATACAGACAGTGTCCTCAGAACACCCCCATTGTGTTTATTTGCGAACATTTCAGGAAACCCCGAGTGTTCTTAGAACACTTTCAACTTGCCATCGAACAATACAGACAGGGTCTTCAGGACACCCCCTACGAACATTTCAGGACAACGCGAGAGTTCTTAGAACACTTTCAACTTGACAAAGAACAATACGGACAGCGTCATCAGTTAATCCCCATTTTGTTTATTTGCGAACATTTCAGGACACCCCAAGTGTTCTTAGAACACATTCAACTTGCCACAGAACAATATGCACAGCGTCCCCAGAACACTCCCATTTTGTTTATTTGCGAACATTTCAGGATACCGCAAGTGTTCTTAGAGCGTCTTCAGGACACCCCTTATGAACATTTCAGGACACCGCGAGAGTTCTTAGAACACTTCAGGACAACGCGTGTGTTCTTAGAACACACCCCCATTTTGTTTATATACGAACATTTAAGGACAACGCGAGAGTTCCTAGAACACTTTCAACTTGACAACGAACAATACAGACAGAGTCCTCAGAACACCCCATTTTGTTTATTTGCAAATATTTCAGGACACCCGAGTGTTCTTAGAACACTTTCAACTTGCCATCGAACAATACGGACAGCGTCTTCAGGACACTCCATGCAAACATTTCAGGACAACGCAAGAGTTCTTAGAACACTTTCAACTTGACAACAAACAATACGGACAGCGTCATCAGACCACCCCCATTTTGTCTATTTGCGAACATTTCAGGACACCCCGAGTGTCCTTAGAACACATTCAACTTGCCACAGAACAATACGGACAGCGTCCCCAGAACACCCCCATTTCGTTTATTTGCGAACATTTCAGGACACCCTGAGTGTTCTTAGAACACATTCAACTTGCCACAGAACAATACGGACAGCGCCCCCAGAACACCCCCATTTTGTTTATTTGCAAACATTTCAGGACACCGCAAGTGTTCTTAGAGCGTCTTCAGGACACCCCCTACGAACATTTCAGGACACCGCAACAGTTCTTAGAACACTTCAGGACAAAGCGTGTGTTCTTAGAACACACCCCCATTTTGTTTATGTACGAACATTTCAGGACAACGCGAGAGTTCCAAGAACACTTTCAACTTGACAATGAACAATACGGACAGCATCCTCAGAACACCCCCATTTTGTATATTTGCGAACATTTCAGGACACCCCGAGTGTTCTTAGAACACTTTCAACTTGCCATCGAACAATACGGACAGTGTCTTTAGGGCACCCCCTGCGAACATTTCAGGACACAGAGACAGTTCTTAGAACACTTTCAACTTGCCATTGAACAATACGGACAGCGTCCTCAGGACACCCCCTACAAACATTTCAGGACACCCCGAGTGTTCTTAGAACACTTTCAACTTGCGATCGAACAATACGGACAGTGTCTTTAGGGCACCCCCTGCGAACATTTCAGGACACAGAGACAGTTCTTAGAACACTTTCAACTTGCCATCGAACAATACGGACAGCGTCTTCAGGACACCCCCTGCGAACATTTCAGGACACAGAGACAGTTCTTAGAACACTTTCAACTTGACAACGAACAATACGGACAGCGTCCTCAGGACTCCCCCTACAAACATTTCAGGACAACGCGTGTGTTCTTAGAACACACCCCCATTTTGTTTATTCGCAAACATTTCAGGACACTGAGACAGTTCTTAGAACACTTTCAACTTGCCATCGAACAATACGGACAGCGTCTTCAGGACACCCCCTTCGAACATTTCAGGACACTGCGAGAGTTCTTAGAACACTTCAGGACAACGCGCGTGTTCTTAGAACAAACCCCCATTTTGTTTATGTGCGAACATTTCAGGACAACGCGAAAGTTCTTAGAACACTTTCAACTTGACAACGAACAATACAGACAGCGTCCTCAGAACACCCCCATTGTGTTTATTTGCGAACATTTCAGGACACCCCGAGTGTTCTTAGAACACTTTCAACTTGCCACAGAACAATACGCACAGCGTCCCCAGAACACTCCCATTTTGTTTATTTGCGAACATTTCAGGACACCGCGAGTGTTCTTAGAGCGTCTTCAGGACACCCCCTATGAACATTTCAGGACACTGCGAGAGTTCTTAGAACACTTCAGGACAACGCGTGTGTTCTTAGAACACACCCCCATTTTGTTTATGTACGAACATTTCAGGACAACGCGAGAGTTCCTAGAACACTTTCAACTTGACAACGAACAACACAGACAGAGTCCTCAGAACACCCCCATTTTGTTTATTTGCAAATATTTCAGGACACCCGAGTGTTCTTAGAACACTTTCAACTTGCCATCGAAAGTTGAAAGTGTTCTTAGAACACTTTCAACTTGCCATCGAACAATATGGACAGCATCTTCAGGACACCCCATGTGAAAATTTCAGGACACCGAGACAATTCTTAGAACACTTTCAACTTGACAATGAGCAATACGGACAGCATCCTCAGAACACCCCCATTTTGTTCATTTGCAAACATTTCAGGACACCCCGAGTGTTCTTAGAGCACTTTCAACTTGCCATCGAACAATACAGACAGCGCCTTCAGGACACCCCCTATGAACATTTCAGGACAACGCAAGAGTTCTTAGAACACTTTCAACTTGACAACAAACAATACGGACAGCGTCATCAGACCACCCCCATTTTGTCTATTTGCGAACATTTCAGGACACCCTGAGTGTTCATAGAACACTTTCAACTTGCCATCGAACAATACAGACAGCGTCTTCAGGACACCCCCTACGAACATTTGAGGACAACGCAAGAGTTCTTAGAACACTTTCAACTTGACAACAAACAATACGGACAGCGTCATCAGACCACGCCCATTTTGTCTATTTGCGAACATTTCAGGACACCCTGAGTGTTCTTAGAACACATTCAACTTGCCACAGAACAATACGGACAGCACCCCCAGAACACCCCCATTTTGTTTATTTGCAAACATTTCAGGACACCGCGAGTGTTCTTAGAGCGTCTTCAGGACACCCCCTATGAACATTTCAGGACACCGCAACAGTTCTTAGAACACTTCAGGACAAAGCGTGTGTTCTTAGAACACACCCCCATTTTGTTTATGTACGAACATTTCAGGACAACACGAGAGTTTCAAGAACACTTTCAACTTGACAACGAACAATACGGACAGCATCCTCAGAACACCCCCATTTTGTATATTTGCGAACATTTCAGGACACCCCGAGTGTTCTTAGAACACTTTCAACTTGCCATTGAACAATACGGACAGTGTCTTTAGGGCACCCCCTGCGAACATTTCAGCACACAGAGACAGTTCTTAGAACACTTTCAACTTGCCATCGAACAATACGGACAGCGTCTTCAGGACACCCCCTGCGAACATTTCAGGACACCACGAGAGTTCTTAGAACACTTTCAACTTGACAACGAACAATACCGACAGCGTCCTCAGGACACCCCCTACAAACATTTCAGGACAACGCGTGTGTTCTTAGAACACACCCCCATTTTGTTTATTTGCGAACATTTCAGGACACTGAGACAGTTCTTAGAACACTTTCAACTTGCCATCGAACAATACGGACAGCGTCTTCAGGACACCCCCTTCAAACATTTCAGGACAATGCGAGAGTTCTTAGAACACTTCAGGACAACGCGTGTGTTCTTAGAACACACCCCCATTTTGTTTATGTGCGAACATTTCAGGACAACGCGAAGGTTCTTAGAACACTTTCAACTTGACAACGAACAATACAGACAGCTTCCTCAGAACACTCCCATTGTGTTTATTTGCGAACATTTCAGGACACCCCGAGTGTTCTTATAACACTTTCAACTTGCCATCGAACAATACGGACAGCGTCTTCAGGACACCCCCTACGAACATTTCAGGAGAACGCGAGAGTTCTTGGAACACTTTCAACTTGACAACGAACAATACAGACAGCGTCATCAGATAATCCCCATTTTGTTTATTTGCGAACATTTCAGGACACCCCAAGTGTTCTTAGAACACATTCAACTTGCCACAGAACAATACGCACAGCGTCCCCAGAACACTCCCATTTTGTTTATTTGCGAACATTTCAGGACACCGCGAGTGTTCTTAGAGCGTCTTCAGGGCACCCCCTATGAACATTTCAGGACACTGCGAGAGTTCTTAGAACACTTCAGGACAACGCGTGTGTTCTTAGAACACACCCCATTTTGTTTATGTACGAACATTTCAGGACAACGCGAGTGTTCCTAGAACACTTTCAACTTGACAACGAACAATACAGACAGAGTCCTCAGAACACCCCCATTTTGTTTATTTGCAAATATTTCAGGACACCCGAGTGTTCTTAGAACACTTTCAACTTGCCATCGAAATATACGGACAGCGTCTTCAGAACACCCCATGCGAACATTTCAGGACACCGAGACAGTTCTTAGAACACTTTCAACTTGACAATGAGCAATACGGACAGCGTCCTCAGAACACCCCCATTTTGTTTATTTGCAAACATTTCAGGACACCCCGAGTGTTCCTATAACACTTTCAACTTGCCATCGAACAATACAGACAGCATCTTCAGGACACCCCCTACAAACATTTCAGGACAACGCAAGAGTTCTTAGAACACATTCAACTTGCCACAGAACAATACGGACAGCGTCCACAGAACACCCCCATTTTGTTTATTTGCGAACATTTCAGGACACCCTGAGTGTTCTTAGAACACATTCAACTTGCCACAGAACAATACGGACAGCGCCCCCAGAACACCCCCATTTTGTTTATTTGCAAACATTTCAGGACACCACAAGTGTTCTTAGAGCGTCTTCAGGACACCCCCTATGAACATTTCAGGACACCGCAACAGTTCTTAGAACACTTCAGGACAAAGCGTGTGTTCTTAGAACACACCCCCATTTTGTTTATGTACGAACATTTCAGGACAACACGAGAGTTTCAAGAACACTTTCAACTTGACAACGAACAATACGGACAGCATCCTCAGAACACCCCCATTTTGTATATTTGCGAACATTTCAGGACACCCCGAGTGTTCTTAGAACACTTTCAACTTGCCATTGAACAATACGGACAGTGTCTTTAGGGCACCCCCTGCGAACATTTCAGGACACAGAGACAGTTCTTAGAACACTTTCAACTTGCCATCGAACAATACGGACAGCATCTTCAGGACACCCCCTGCGAACATTTCAGGACACCACGAGAGTTCTTAGAACACTTTCAACTTGACAACGAACAATACCGACAGCGTCCTCAGGACACCCCCTACAAACATTTCAGGACAACGCGTGTGTTCTTAGAACACACCCCCATTTTGTTTATTTGCGAACATTTCAGGACACTGAGACAGTTCTTAGAACACTTTCAACTTGCCATCGAACAATACGGACAGTGTCTTCAGGGCACCCCCTTCAAACATTTCAGGACACTGCGAGAGTTCTTAGAACACTTCAGGACAACGCGTGTGTTCTTAGAACACACCCCCATTTTGTTTATGTGCGAACATTTCAGGACAACGCGAAGGTTCTTAGAACACTTTCAACTTGACAACGAACAATACAGACAGCTTCCTCAGAACACCCCCATTGTGTTTATTTGCGAACATTTCAGGACACCCCGAGTGTTCTTATAACACTTTCAACTTGCCATCGAACAATACGGACAGCGTCTTCAGGACACCCCCTACGAACATTTCAGGAGAACGCGAGAGTTCTTAGAACACTTTCAACTTGACAACGAACAATACAGACAGCGTCATCAGATAATCCCCATTTTGTTTATTTGCGAACATTTCAGGACACCCCAAGTGTTCTTAGAACACATTCAACTTGCCACAGAACAATACGCACAGCGTCCCCAGAACACTCCCATTTTGTTTATTTGCGAACATTTCAGGACACCGCGAGTGTTCTTAGAGCGTCTTCAGGACACCCCCTATGAACATTTCAGGACACTGCGAGAGTTCTTAGAAAACTTCAGGACAACGCGTGTGTTCTTAGAACACACCCCATTTTGTTTATGTACGAACATTTCAGGACAACGCGAGTGTTCCTAGAACACTTTCAACTTGACAACGAACAATACAGACAGAGTCCTCAGAACACCCCCATTTTGTTTATTTGCAAATATTTCAGGACACCCGAGTGTTCTTAGAACACTTTCAACTTGCCATCGAAATATATGGACAGCGTCTTCAGAACACCCCATGCGAACATTTCAGGACACCGAGACAGTTCTTAGAACACTTTCAACTTGACAATGAGCAATACGGACAGCGTCCTCAGAACACCCCCATTTTGTTTATTTGCAAACATTTCAGGACACCCCGAGTGTTCCTATAACACTTTCAACTTGCCATCGAACAATACAGACAGCGTCTTCAGGACACCCCCTACAAACATTTCAGGACAACGCAAGAGTTCTTAGAACACATTCAACTTGCCACAGAACAATACGGACAGCGTCCCCAGAACACCCCCATTTTGTTTATTTGCGAACATTTCAGGACACCCTGAGTGTTCTTAGAACACATTCAACTTGCCACAGAACAATACGGACAGCGCCCCCAGAACACCCCCATTTTGTTTATTTGCAAACATTTCAGGACACCGCAAGTGTTCTTAGAGCGTCTTCAGGACACCCCCTACGAACATTTCAGGACACCGCAACAGTTCTTAGAACACTTCAGGACAAAGCGTGTGTTCTTAGAACACACCCCCATTTTGTTTATGTGCGAACATTTCAGGACAACGCGAAAGTTCTTAGAACACTTTCAACTTGACAACGAACAATACAGACAGCGTCCTCAGAACACCCCCATTGTGTTTATTTGCAAACATTTCAGGACACCCCATGTGTTCTTAGAACACATTCAACTTGCCACAGAACAATACGCACAGCGTCCCCAGAACACTCCCATTTTGTTTA
This sequence comes from Ambystoma mexicanum, assembly GCF_040938575.1. Classification (NCBI taxonomy): domain Eukaryota; kingdom Metazoa; phylum Chordata; class Amphibia; order Caudata; family Ambystomatidae; genus Ambystoma; species Ambystoma mexicanum. The sequence continues at coordinate 849,697,025 of NC_090935.1, forward strand.
TTTGCGAACATTTCAGGACACCGCGAGTGTTCTTAGAGCGTCTTCAGGACACCCCCTATGAACATTTCAGGACACTGCGAGAGTTCTTAGAACACTTCAGGACAACGCGTGTGTTCTTAGAACACACCCCCATTTTGTTTATGTACGAACATTTCAGGACAACGCGAGAGTTCCTAGAACACTTTCAACTTGACAACGAACAATACAGACAGAGTCCTCAGAACACCCCCATTTTGTTTATTTGCAAATATTTCAGGACACCCGAGTGTTCTTAGAAAACTTTCAACTTGCCATCGAACAATACGGACAGCGTCTTCAGGACACCCCATGCGAACATTTCAGGACACCGAGACAGTTCTTAGAACACTTTCAACTTGACAATGAGCAATACGGACAGCGTCCTCAGAACACCCCCATTTTGTTTATTTGCAAACATTTCAGGACACCCCGAGTGTTCCTATAACACTTTCAACTTGCCATCGAACAATACAGACAGCATCTTCAGGAAACCCCCTAAGAACATTTCAGGACAACGCAAGAGTTCTTAGAACACATTCAACTTGCCACAGAACAATACGGACAGTGTCCCCAGAACACCCCCATTTTGTTTATTTGCGAACATTTCAGGACACCCTGAGTGTTCTTAGAACACATTCAACTTGCTACAGAACTATACGGACAGCGCCCCCAGAACACCCCCATTTTGTTTATTTGCAAACATTTCAGGACACCGCGAGTGTTCTTAGAGCGTCTTCAGGACACCCCCTACGAACATTTCAGGACACTGCAGCAGTTCTTAGAACACTTCAGGACAAAGCGTGTGTTCTTAGAACACACCCCCATTTTGTTTATGTACGAACATTTCAGGACAACGCGAGAGTTCCAAGAACACTTTCAACTTGACAACGAACAATACGGACAGCATCCTCAGAACACCCCCATTTTGTATATTTGCGAACATTTCAGGACACCCCGAGTGTTCTTAGAACACTTTCAACTTTCCATCGAACAATACGGACATTGTCTTCAGGGCACCCCCTGAGAACATTTCAGGACACAGAGACAGTTCTTAGAACACTTTCAACTTGCCATCGAACAATACGGACAGCATCTTCAGGACACACCCTGCGAACATTTCGGGACACCACGAGAGTTCTTAGAACACTTTCAACTTGACAACGAACAATACGGACAGCGTCCTCAGGACACCCCCTACAAACATTTCAGGACAACGCGTGTGTTCTTAGAACACACCCCCATTTTGTTTATTTGCGAACATTTCAGGACACTGAGACAGTTCTTAGAACACTTTCAACTTGCCATCGAACAATATGGACAGCGTCTTCAGGACACCCCCTTCGAACATTTCAGGAGACCGCGAGAGTTCTTAGAACACTTAAGGACAACGCGTGTGTTCTTAGAACACAGCCCCATTTTGTTTATGTGCGAACATTTCAGGACAACGCGAAAGTTCTTAGAACACTTTCAACTTGACAACGAACAATACAGACAGCGTCCTCAGAACACCCCCATTGTGTTTATTTGCGAACATTTCAGGACACCCCGAGTGTTCTTAGAACACTTTGAACTTGCCATCGAACAATACGGACAGCGTCTTCAGGACACCCCTACAAACATTTCAGGACAACGCGAGAGTTCTTAGAACACTTTCAACTTGACAACGAACAATACGGACAGCGTCATCAGATAATCCCCATTTTGTTTATTTGCGAACATTTCAGGACACCCCAAGTGTTCTTAGAACACATTCAACTTGCCACAGAACAATACACACCGCGTCCCCAGAACACTCCCATTTTGTTTATTTGCAAATATTTCAGGACACCCGAGTGTTCTTAGAACACTTCCAACTTGCCATCGAACAATACGGACAGCGTCTTCAGGACACCCCATGCAAACATTTCAGGACACCGAGACAGTTCTTAGAACACTTTCAACTTGACAATGAGCAATACGGACAGCATCCTCAGAACACCCCCATTTTGTTTATTTGCAAACATTTCAGGACACCCCGAGTGTTCTTAGAACACTTTCAACTTGCCATCGAACAATACAGACAGCGTCTTCAGGACACCCCCTACGAACATTTCAGGACAAAACAAGAGTTCTTAGAACACTTTCAACTTGACAACAAACAATACGGACAGCGTCATCAGACCACCGCCATTTTGTCTATTTGCGAACATTTCAGGACGCCCTGAGTGTTCTTAGAACATATTCAACTTGCCACAGAACAATACGGACAGCACCCCCAGAACACCCCCATTTTGTTTATTTGCAAACATTTCAGGACACCGCGGGTGTTCTTAGAGCGTCTTCAGGACACCCCCTATGAACATTTCAGGACACCGCAACAGTTCTTAGAACACTTCAGGACAAAGCGTGTGTTCTTAGAACACACCCCCATTTTGTTTATGTACGAACATTTCAGGACAACGCGAGAGTTCCAAGAACACTTTCAACTTGACAACGAACAATACGGACAGCATCCTCAGAACACCCCCATTTTGTATATTTGCGAACATTTCAGGACACCCCGAGTGTTCTTAGAACACTTTCAACTTGCCATTGAACAATACGTACAGCGTCTTCAGGGCACCCCCTGCGAACATTTCAGGACACCACGAGAGTTCTTAGAACACTTTCAACTTGACAACGAACAATACGGACAGCGTCCTCAGGACACCCCCTACTAACATTTCAGGACAACGCGTGTGTTCTTAGAACACACCCCCATTTTGTTTATTTGCGAACATTTCAGGACACTGAGACAGTTCTTAGAACACTTTCAATTGCCATCGAACAATACGGACAGCGTCTTCAGGACACCCCCTTCGAACATTTCAGGACACCGCGAGAGTTCTTAGAACACTTCAGGACAACGCGTGTGTTCTTAGAACACACCCCCATTTTGTTTATGTGCGAACATTTCAGGACAACGCAAAAGTTCTTAGAACACTTTCAACTTGACAACGAACAATACAGACAGCGTCCTCAGAAAACCCCCATTGTGTTTATTTGCGAACATTTCAGGACACCCCGAGTGTTCTTAGAACACTTTCAACTTGCCATCGAACAATACGGACAGCGTCTTCAGGACACCCTATGCGAACATTTCAGGACACCAAGACAGTTCTTAGAACACTTTCAACTTGACAATGAGCAATACGGACAGCATCCTCAGAACACCCCCATTTTGTTCATTTGCAAACATTTCAGGACACCCCGAGTGTTCTTAGAACACTTTCAACTTGCCATCGAACAATACAGACAGCGTCTTCAGGACACCCCCTATGAACATTTCAGGACAACGCAAGAGTTCTTAGAACACTTTCAACTTGACAACAAACAATACGGACAGCGTCATCCGACCACCCCCATTTTGTCTATTTGCGAACATTTCAGGACACCCTGAGTGTTCTTAGAACACATTCAACTTGCCACAGAACAATACGGACAGCACCCCAGAAAACCCCCATTTTGTTTATTTTCAAACATTTCAGGACACCGCGAGTGTTCTTAGAGCGTCTTCAGGACACCCGCTATGAACATTTCAGGACACCGCAACAGTTCTTAGAACACTTCAGGACAAAGCGTGTGTTCTTAGAACACACCCCCATTTTGTTTATGTACGAACATTTCAGGACAACGCAAGAGTTCCAAGAACACTTTCAACTTGACAACGAACAATACGGACAGCATCCTCAGAACACCCCCATTTTGTATATTTGCGAACATTTCAGGATACCCCGAGTGTTCTTAGAACACTTTCCACTTGCCATCGAACAATACGGACAGCGTCTTCAGGGCACCCCCTGCGAACATTTCAGGACACCACGAGAGTTCTTAGAACACTTTCAACTTGCCATCGAACAATGCGGACAGCGTCTTCAGGACACCCCCTACGAACATTTCAGGACAACGCGAGAGTTCTTAGAACACTTTCAACTTGACAATGAACAATACAGACAGCGTCATCAGATAATCCCCATTTTGTTTATTTGCGAACATTTCAGGACACCCCGAGTGTTCTTAGAAAACATTCAACTTGCCACAGAACAATATGCACAGCGTCCCCAGAACACTCCCATTTTGTTTATTTGCAAATATTTCAGGACACCCGAGTGTTCTTAGAACACTTTCAACTTGCCATCGAACAATACGGACAGCGTCTTCAGGACACCCCATGCGAGCATTTCAGGACACCGAGAAAGTTCTTAGAACACTTTCAACTTGACAATGAGCAATACGGACAGCATCCTCAGAACACCCCCATTTTGTTTATTTGCAAACATTTCAGGACACCCCGAGTGTTCTTAGAACACTTTCAACTTGCCATCGAACAATACAGACAGCGTCTTCAGGACACCCCCTACGAACATTTCAGGACAACACAAGAGTTCTTAGAACACTTTCAACTTGACAACAAACAATACGGACAGCGTCATCAGACCACCCCCATTTTGTCTATTTGCGAACATTTCAGGACACCCCGAGTGTCCTTAGAACACATTCAACTTGCCACAGAACAATACAGACAGCGTCCCCAGAACACCCCCATTTTGTTTATTTGCGAACATTTCAGGACACCTTGAGTGTTCTTAGAACACATTCAACTTGCCACAGAACAATACGGACAGCGCCCCCAGAAAACCCACATTTTGTTTATTTGCAAACATTTCAGGGCACCGCAAGTGTTCTTAGAGCGTCTTCAGGACACCCCCTACGAACATTTCAGGACACGCAACAGTTCTTAGAACACTTCAGGACAAAGCGTGTGTTCTTAGAACACACCCCCATTTTGTTTATGTACGAACATTTCAGGACAACGCAAGAGTTCCTAGAACACTTTCAACTTGACAACGAACAATACAGACAGAGTCCTCAGAACACCCCCATTTTGTTTATTTGCAAATATTTCAGGACACCCGAGTGTTCATAAAACACTTTCAACTTGCCATCGAACAATACGGACAGCGTCTTCAGGACACCCTATGCGAACATTTCAGGACACCGAGACAGTTCTTAGAACACTTTCAACTTGACAATGAGCAATACGGACAGCATCCTCAGAACACCCCCATTTTGTTCATTTGCAAACATTTCAGGACACCCCGAGTGTTCTTAGAACACTTTCAACTTGCCATCGAACAATACAGAGAGCGTCTTCAGGACACCCCCTATGAACATTTCAGGACAACGCAAGAGTTCTTAGAACACTTTCAACTTGACAAAAAACAATACGGACAGCGTCATCAGACCACCCCCATTTTGTCTATTTGCGAACATTTCAGGACACCCTGAGTGTTCTTAGAACACATTCAACTTGCCACAGAACAATACGGACAGCACCCCAGAACACCCCCATTTTGTTCATTTGCAAACATTTCAGGACACCGCGAGTGTTCTTAGAGCGTCTTCAGGACACCCGCTATGAAGATTTCAGGACACCGCAACAATTCTTAGAACACTTCAGGACAAAGCGTGTGTTCTTAGAACACACCCCCATTTTGTTTATGTACGAACATTTCAGGACAACGCGAGAGTTCCAAGAACACTTTCAACTTGACAACGAACAATACGGACAGCATCCTCAGAACACCCCCATTTTGTATATTTTCGAACATTTCAGGATACCCCGAGTGTTCTTAGAACACTTTCCACTTGCCATCGAACAATACGGACAGCGTCTTCAGGGCACCCCCTGCGAACATTTCAGGACACCACGAGAGTTCTTAGAACACTTTCAAATTGCCATCGAACAATGCGGACAGCGTCTTCAGGACACCCCCTACGAACATTTCAGGACAACGCGAGAGTTCTTAGAACACTTTCAACTTGACAACGAACAATACGGACAGCGTCATCAGATAATCCCCATTTTGTTTAATTGCGAACATTTCAGGACACCCCAAGTGTTCTTAGGACACATTCAACTTGCCACAGAACAATACGCACAGCGTCCCCAGAACACTCCCATTTTGTTTATTTGCAAATATTTCAGGACACCCGAGTGTTCTTAGAACACTTTCAACTTGCCATCGAACAATACGGACAGCGTCTTCAGGACACCCCATGCAAACATTTCAGGACACCGAGACAGTTCTTAGAACACTTTCAACTTGACAATGAGCAATGCGGATAGCGTCCTCAGAACACCCCCATTTTGTTTATTTGCAAACATTTCAGGACACCCCGAGTGTTCTTAGAACACTTTCAACTTGCCATCGAACAATACAGACAGCGTCTTCAGGACACCCCCTACGAACATTTCAGGACAACGCAAGAGTTCTTAGATCACTTTCAACTTGACAACAAACAATACGGACAGCACCCCCAGAACACCCCTATTTTGTTTATTTGCAAACATTTCAGGACACCGCGAGTGTTCTTAGAGCGTCTTCAGGACACCCCCTACGAACATTTCAGGACACCGCAACAGTTCTTAGAACACTTCAGGACAAAGCGTGTGTTCTTAGAACACATAGAACACACCCCCATTTTGTTTATGTATGAACATTTCAGGACAACACGAGAGTTTCAAGAACACTTTCAACTTGACAACGAACAATACGGACAGCATTCTCAGAACACACCCATTTTGTATATTTGCGAACATTTCAGGACACCCCGAGTGTTCTTAGAACACTTTCAACTTGCCATCGAACAATACGGACAGTGTCTTTAGGGCACCCCCTGCGAACATTTCAGGACACAGAGACAGTTCTTAGAACACTTTCAACTTGCCATCGAACAATACGGACAGCGTCTTCAGGACACCCCCTGCGAACATTTCAGGACACCACGAGAGTTCTTAGAACACTTTCAACTTGACAACGAACAATACGGACAGCGTCCTCAGGACACCCCCTACAAACATTTCAGGACAACGCGTGTGTTCTTAGAAAACACCCCCATTTTGTTTATTTGCGAACATTTCAGGACACTGAGACAGTTCTTAGAACACTTTCAACTTGCCATCGAACAATACGGACAGCGTCTTCAGGACACCCCCTTCGAACATTTCAGGACACTGCGAGAGTTCTTAGAACACTTCAGGACAACGCGTGTGTTCTTAGAACACACCCCCATTTTGTTTATGTGTGAACATTTCAGGACAACGCGAAAGTTCTTAGAACACTTTCAACTTGACAACGAACAATACAGACAGCGTCCTCAGAACACCCCCATTGTGTTTATTTGCAAACATTTCAGGAAACCCCGAGTGTTCTTATAACACTTTCAACTTGCCATCGAACAATACGGACAGCGTCTTCAGGACACCCCCTACGAACATTTCAGGAGAACGCGAGAGTTCTTAGAACACTTTCAACTTGACAACGAACAATACAGACAGCGTCATCAGATAATCCCCATTTTGTTTATTTGCGAACATTTCAGGACACCCCAAGTGTTCTTAGAACACATTCAACTTGCCACAGAACAATACGCACAGCGTCCCCAGAACACTCCCATTTAGTTTATTTGCAAACATTCAGGACACCGCGAGTGTGCTTAGAGCGTCTTCAGGACACCCCCTATGAACATTTCAGGACACAGCGAGAGTTCTTAGAACACTTCAGGACAACGCGTGTGTTCTTAGAACACACCCCCATTTTGTTTATGTACGAACATTTCAGGACAACGCGAGAGTTCCTAGAACACTTTCAACTTGACAACGAACAATACAGACAGAGTCCTCAGAACACCCCCATTTTGTTTATTTGCAAATATTTCAGGACACCCGAGTGTTCTTAGAACACTTTCAACTTGCCATCGAACAATACGGACAGCGTCTTCAGAACACCCCATGCGAACATTTCAGGACACCGAGACAGTTCTTAGAACACTTTCAACTTGACAATGAGCAATACGGACAGCGTCCTCAGAACACCCCTATTTTGTTTATTTGCAAACATTTCAGGACACCCCGAGTGTTCCTATAACACTTTCAACTTGCCATCGAACAATACAGACAGCGTCTTCAGGACACCACCTACAAACATTTCAGGACAACGCAAGAGTTCTTAGAACACATTCAACTTGCCACAGAACAATACGGACAGTGTCCCCAGAACACCCCCATTTTGTTTATTTGCGAACATTTCAGGACACCCAGATTGTTCTTAGAACACATTCAACTTGCCACAGAACAATACGGACAGCGCCCCCAGAACACCCCCATTTTGTTTATTTGCAAACATTTCAAGACACCGCGAGTGTTCTTAGAGCGTCTTCAGGACACCCCCTACGAACATTTCAGGACACTGCAACAGTTCTTAGAACACTTCAGGACAAAGCGTGTGTTCTTAGAACACACCCCCATTTGGTTTATGTACGAACATTTCAGGACAACGCGAGAGTTCCAAGAACACTTTCAACTTGACAACGAACAATACGGACAGCATCCTCAGAACACCCCCATTTTGTATATTTGCGAACATTTCATTACACCCCGACTGTTCTTAGAACACTTTCAACTTGCCATCGAACAATACGGACAGTGTCTTCAGGGCACCCCCTGTGAACATTTCAGGACACAGAGACAGTTCTTAGAACACTTTCAACTTGGCATCGAACAATACGGACAGCATCTTCAGGACACCCCCTGCGAACATTTCAGGACACCACGAGAGTTCTTAGAACACTTTCAACTTGACAACGAACAATACAGACAGCGTCTTCAGGACACCCCATGCAAACATTTCAGGACACCGAGACAGTTCTTAGAACACTTTCAACTTGCCATCGAGCAATACGGACAGCATCTTCAGGACACCCCCTGCGAACATTTCAGGACACCACGAGAGTTCTTAGAACACTTTCAACTTGACAACGAACAATACGGACAGCGTCCTCAGGACACCCCCTACAAACATTTCAGGACAACGCGTGTGTTCTTAGAACACACCCCCATTTTGTTTATTTGCGAACATTTCAGGACACTGAGACAGTTCTTAGAACACTTTCAACTTGCCATCGAACAATACGGACAGCGTCTTCAGGACACCCCCTTCGAACATTTCAGGACACCGCGAGAGTTCTTAGAACACTTAAGGACAACGCGTGTGTTCTTAGAACACACCCCCATTTTGTTTATGTGCGAACATTTCAGGACAACGCGAAAGTTCTTAGAACACTTTCAACTTGACAACGAACAATACAGACAGCGTCCTCAGAACACCCCCATTGTGTTTATTTGCGAACATTTCAGGACACCCCGAGTGTTCTTAGAACACTTTGAACTTGCCATCGAACAATACGGACAGCGTCTTCAGGACACCCCCTACGAACATTTCAGGAGAACGCGAGAGTTCTTAGAACACTTTCAACTTGACAATGAACAATACAGACAGCGTCATCAGATAATCCCCATTTTGTTTATTTGCGAACATTTCAGGACACCCCAAGTGTTCTTAGAAAACATTCAACTTGCCACAGAACAATACGCACAGCGTCCCCAGAACACTCCCATTTTGTTTATTTGCAAATATTTCAGGACACCCCGAGTGTTCTTAGAACACTTTCAACTTGCCATTGAACAATACGGACAGTGTCTTTAGGGCACCCCCTGCGAACATTTCAGCACACAGAGACAGTTCTTAGAACACTTTCAACTTGCCATCGAACAATACGGACAGCGTCTTCAGGACACCCCCTGCGAACATTTCAGGACACCACGAGAGTTCTTAGAACACTTTCAACTTGACAACGAACAATACCGACAGCGTCCTCAGGACACCCCCTACAAACATTTCAGGACAACGCGTGTGTTCTTAGAACACACCCCCATTTTGTTTATTTGCGAACATTTCAGGACACTGAGACAGTTCTTAGAACACTTTAAACTTGCCATCGAACAATACGGACAGCGTCTTCAGGACACCCCCTTCAAACATTTCAGGACACTGCGAGAGTTCTTAGAACACTTCAGGACAACGCGTGTGTTCTTAGAACACACCCCCATTTTGTTTATGTGCGAACATTTCAGGACAACGCGAAGATTCTTAGAACACTTTCAACTTGACAACGAACAATACAGACAGCTTCCTCAGAACACTCCCATTGTGTTTATTTGCGAACATTTCAGGACACCCCGAGTGTTCTTATAACACTTTCAACTTGCCATCGAACAATACGGACCGCGTCTTCAGGACACCCCCTACGAACATTTCAGGAGAACGCGAGAGTTCTTAGAACACTTTCAACTTGACAACGAACAATACAGACAGCGTCATCAGATAATCCCCATTTTGTTTATTTGCGAACATTTCAGGACACCCCAAGTGTTCTTAGAAAACATTCAACTTGCCACAGAACAATACGCACAGCGTCCCCAGAACACTCCCATTTTGTTTATTTGCAAATATTTCAGGACACCCGAGTGTTCTTAGAACACTTTCAACTTGCCATCGAACAATACGGACAGCGTCTTCAGGACACCCCATGCGAACATTTCAGGACACCGAGAAAGTTCTTAGAACACTTTCAACTTGACAATGAGCAATACGGACAGCATCCTCAGAACACCCCCATTTTGTTTATTTGCAAACATTTTAGGACACCCCGAGTGTTCTTAGAACACTTTCAACTTGCCATCGAACAATATAGACAGCGTCTTCAGGACACCCCCTACGAACATTTCAGGACAACACAAGAGTTCTTAGAACACTTTCAACTTGACAACAAACAATACGGACAGCGTCATCAGACCACCCCCATTTTGTCTATTTGCGAACATTTCAGGACACCCCGAGTGTGCTTAGAACACATTCAACTTGCCACAGAACAATACGGACAGCGTCCCCAGAACACCCCCATTTTGTTTATTTGCGAACATTTCAGGACACCCTGAGTGTTCATAGAACACTTTCAACTTGCCATCGAACAATACAGACAGCGTCTTCAAGACACCCCCTACGAACATTTGAGGACAACGCAAGAGTTCTTAGAACACTTTCAACTTGACAACAAACAATACGGACAGCGTCATCAGACCACGCCCATTTTGTCTATTTGCGAACATTTCAGGACACCCTGAGTGTTCTTAGAACACATTCAACTTGCCACAGAACAATACGGACAGCAGCCCCAGAACACCCCCATTTTGTTTATTTGCAAACATTTCAGGACACCGCGAGTGTTCTTAGAGCGTCTTCAGGACACCCCCTATGAACATTTCAGGACACCGCAACAGTTCTTAGAACACTTCAGGACAAAGCGTGTGTTCTTAGAACACACCCCCATTTTGTTTATGTACGAACATTTCAGGACAACACGAGAGTTTCAAGAACACTTTCAACTTGACAACGAACAATACGGACAGCATCCTCAGAACACCCCCATTTTGTATGTTTGCGAACATTTCAGGACACCCCGAGTGTTCTTAGAACACTTTCAACTTGCCATTGAACAATACGGACAGTGTCTTTAGGGCACCCCCTGCGAACATTTCAGCACACAGAGACAGTTCTTAGAACACTTTCAACTTGCCATCGAACAATACGGACAGCGTCTTCAGGACACCCCCTGCGAACATTTCGAGACACCACGAGAGTTCTTAGAACACTTTCAACTTGACAACGAACAATTCCGACAGCGTCCTCAGGACACCCCCTACAAACATTTCAGGACAACGCGTGTGTTCTTAGAACACACCCCCATTTTGTTTATTTGCGAACATTTCAGGACACTGAGACAGTTCTTAGAACACTTTCAACTTGCCATCGAACAATACGGACAGCGTCTTCAGGACACCCCCTTCAAACATTTCAGGACACTGCGAGAGTTCTTAGAACACTTCAGGACAACTCGTGTGTTCTTAGAACACACCCCCATTTTGTTTATGTGCGAACATTTCAGGACAACGCGAAGATTCTTAGAACACTTTCAACTTGACAACGAACAATACAGACAGCTTCCTCAGAACACTCCCATTGTGTTTATTTGCGAACATTTCAGGACACCCCGAGTGTTCTTATAACACTTTCAACTTGCCATCGAACAATACGGACCGCGTCTTCAGGACACCCCCTACGAACATTTCAGGAGAACGCGAGAGTTCTTAGAACACTTTCAACTTGACAACGAACAATACAGACAGCGTCATCAGATAATCCCCATTTTGTTTATTTGCGAACATTTCAGGACACCCCAAGTGTTCTTAGAACACATTCAACTTGCCACAGAACAATACGCACACCGTCCCCAGAACACTCCCATTTTGTTTATTTGCGAACATTTCAGGACACCGCGAGTGTTCTTAGAGCGTCTTCAGGACACCCCCTATGAACATTTCAGGACACTGCGAGAGTTCTTAGAACACTTCAGGACAACGCGTGTGTTCTTAGAACACACCCCATTTTGTTTATGTACGAACATTTCAGGACAACGCGAGTGTTCCTAGAACACTTTCAACTTGACAACGAACAATACAGACAGAGTCCTCAGAACAGCCCCATTTTGTTTATTTGCAAATATTTCAGGACACCCGAGTGTTCTTAGAACACTTTCAACTTGCCATCGAAATATACGGACAGCGTCTTCAGAACACCCCATGCGAACATTTCAGGACACCGAGACAGTTCTTAGAACACTTTCAACTTGACAATGAGCAATACGGACAGCGTCCTCAGAACACCCCCATTTTGTTTATTTGCAAACATTTCAGGACACCCCGAGTGTTCCTATAACACTTTCAACTTGCCATCGAACAATACAGACAGCGTCTTCAGGACACCCCCTACAAACATTTCAGGACAACGCAAGAGTTCTTAGAACACATTCAACTTGCCACAGAACAATACGGACAGCGTCCCCAGAACACCCCCATTTTGTTTTTTTGCGAACATTTCAGGACACCCTGAGTGTTCTTAGAACACATTCAACTTGCCACAGAACAATACGGACAGCGCCCCCAGAACACCCCCATTTTGTTTATTTGCAAACATTTCAGGACACCGCAAGTGTTCTTAGAGCGTCTTCAGGACACCCCCTATGAACATTTCAGGACACCGCAACAGTTCTTAGAACACTTCAGGACAAAGCGTGTGTTCTTAGAACACACCCCCATTTTGTTTATGTACGAACATTTCAGGACAACACGAGAGTTTCAAGAACACTTTCAACTTGACAACGAACAATACGGACAGCATCCTCAGAACACCCCCATTTTGTATATTTGCGAACATTTCAGGACACCCCGAGTGTTCTTAGAACACTTTCAACTTGCCATTGAACAATACGGACAGTGTCTTTAGGGCACCCCCTGCGAACATTTCAGGACACAGAGACAGTTCTTAGAACACTTTCAACTTGACAACGAACAATACCGACAGCGTCCTCAGGACACCCCCTACAAACATTTCAGGACAACGCGTGTGTTCTTAGAACACACCCCCATTTTGTTTATTTGCGAACATTTCAGGACACTGAGACAGTTCTTAGAACACTTTCAACTTGCCATCGAACAATACGGACAGTGTCTTCAGGACACCCCCTTCAAACATTTCAGGACACTGCGAGAGTTCTTAGAACACTTCAGGACAACGCGTGTGTTCTTAGAACACACCCCCATTTTGTTTATGTACGAACATTTCAGGACAACGCGAGAGTTCCTAGAACACTTTCAACTTGACAACGAACAATACAGACAGAGTCCTCAGAACACCCCCATTTTGTTTATTTGCAAATATTTCAGGACACCCGAGTGTTCTTAGAAAACTTTCAACTTGCCATCGAACAATACGGACAGCGTCTTTAGGACACCCCATGCGAACATTTCAGGACACCGAGACAGTTCTTAGAACACTTTCAACTTGACAATGAGCAATACGGACAGCGTCCTCAGAACACCCCCATTTTGTTTATTTGCAAACATTTCAGGACACCCCGAGTGTTCCTATAACACTTTCAACTTGCCATCGAACAATACAGACAGCGTCTTCAGGAAACCCCCTACGAACATTTCAGGACAACGCAAGAGTTCTTAGAACACATTCAACTTGCCACAGAACAATACGGGCAGCGTCCCCAGAACACCCCCATTTTGTTTATTTGCGAACATTTCAGGACACCCTGAGTGTTCTTAGAACACATTCAACTTGCCACAGAACTATACGGACAGCGGCCCCAGAACACCCCCATTTTGTTTATTTGCAAACATTTCAGGACACCGCGAGTGTTCTTAGAGCGTCTTCAGGACACCCCCTACGAACATTTCAGGACACCGCAGCAGTTCTTAGAACACTTCAGGACAAAGCGTGTGTTCTTAGAACACACCCCCATTTTGTTTATGTACGAACATTTCAGGACAACGCGAGAGTTCCAAGAACACTTTCAACTTGACAACGAACAATACGGACAGCATCCTCAGAACACCCCCATTTTGTATATTTGCGAACATTTCAGGACACCCCGAGTGTTCTTAGAACACTTTCAACTTGCCATCGAACAATACGGACATTGTCTTCAGGGCACCCCCTGAGAACATTTCAGGACACAGAGACAGTTCTTAGAACACTTTCAACTTGCCATCGAACAATACGGACAGCATCTTCAGGACACACCCTGCGAACATTTCGGGACACCACGAGAGTTCTTAGAACACTTTCAACTTGACAACGAACAATACGGACAGCGTCCTCAGGACACCCCCTACAAACATTTCAGGACAACGCGTGTGTTCTTAGAACACACCCCCATTTTGTTTATTTGCGAACATTTCAGGACACTGAGACAGTTCTTAGAACACTTTCAACTTGCCATCGAACAATATGGACAGCGTCTTCAGGACACCCCCTTCGAACATTTTAGGAGACCGCGAGAGTTCTTAGAACACTTAAGGACAACGCGTGTTTTCTTAGAACACAGCCCCATTTTGTTTATGTGCGAACATTTCAGGACAACGCGAAAGTTCTTAGAACACTTTCAACTTGACAACGAACAATACAGACAGCGTCCTCAGAACACCCCCATTGTGTTTATTTGCGAACATTTCAGGACACCCCGAGTGTTCTTAGAACACTTTGAACTTGCCATCGAACAATACGGACAGCGTCTTCAGGAAACCCCTACAAACATTTCAGGACAACGCGAGAGTTCTTAGAACACTTTCAACTTGACAACGAACAATACGGACAGCGTCATCAGATAATCCCCATTTTGTTTATTTGCGAACATTTCAGGACACCCCAAGTGTTCTTAGAACACATTCAACTTGCCACAGAACAATACGCACCGCGTCCCCAGAACACTCCCATTTTGTTTATTTGCAAATATTTCAGGACACCCGAGTGTTCTTAGAACACTTTCAACTTGCCATCGAACAATACGGACAGCGTCTTCAGGACACCCCATGCGAACATTTCAGGACACCGAGACAGTTCTTAGAACACTTTCAACTTGACAATGAGCAATACGGACAGCATCCTCAGAACACCCCCATTTTGTTTATTTGCAAACATTTCAGGAAACCCCGAGTGTTCTTAGAACACTTTCAACTTGCCATCGAACAATACAGACAGCGTCTTCAGGACACCCCCTACGAACATTTCAGGACAACACAAGAGTTCTTAGAACACTTTCAACTTGACAACAAACAATACGGACAGCGTCATCAGACGACCGCCATTTTGTCTATTTGCGAACATTTCAGGACGCCCTGAGTGTTCTTAGAACATATTCAACTTGCCACAGAACAATACGGACAGCACCCCCAGAACACCCCCATTTTGTTTATTTGCAAACATTTCAGGACACCGCGAGTGTTCTTAGAGCGTCTTCAGGACACCCCCTATGAACATTTCAGGACACCGCAACAGTTCTTAGAACACTTCAGGACAAAGCGTGTGTTCTTAGAACACACCCCCATTTTGTTTATGTACGAACATTTCAGGACAACGCGAGAGTTCCTAGAACACTTTCAACTTGACAACGAACAATACAGACAGATTCCTCAGAACACCCCCATTTTGTTTATTTGCAAATATTTCAGGACACCCGAGTGTTCTTAGAACACTTTCAACTTGCCATCGAACAATACGGACAGCGTCTTCAGAACACCCCATGCGAACATTTCAGGACACCGAGACAGTTCTTAGAACACTTTCAACTTGACAATGAGCAATACGGACAGCGTCCTCAGAACACCCCCATTTTGTTTATTTGCAAACATTTCAGGACACCCCGAGTGTTCCTATAACACTTTCAACTTGCCATCGAACAATACAGACAGCGTCTTCAGGACACCCCCTACAAACATTTCAGGACAACGCAAGAGTTCTTAGAACACATTCAACTTGCCACAGAACAATACGGACAGTGTCCCCAGAACACCCCCATTTTGTTTATTTGCGAACATTTCAGGACACCCAGAGTGTTCTTAGAACACATTCAACTTGCCACAGAACAATACGGACAGCGCCCCCAGAACACCCCCATTTTGTTTATTTGCAAACATTTCAGGACACCGCGAGTGTTCTTAGAGCGTCTTCAGGACACCCCCTACGAACATTTCAGGACACTGCAACAGTTCTTAGAACACTTCAGGACAAAGCGTGTGTTCTTAGAACACACCCCCATTTTGTTTATGTACAAACATTTCAGGACAACGCGAGAGTTCCAAGAACACTTTCAACTTGACAACGAACAATACGGACAGCATCCTCAGAACACCCCCATTTTGTATATTTGCGAACATTTCAGGACACCCCGAGTGTTCTTAGAACACTTTCAACTTGCCATCGAACAATACGGACAGTGTCTTCAGGGCAACCCCTGTGAACATTTCAGGACACCGAGACAGTTCTTAGAACACTTTCAACTTGCCATCGAACAATACGGACAGCATCTTCAGGACACCCCCTGCGAACATTTCAGGACACCACGAGAGTTCTTAGAACACTTTCAACTTGACAACGAACAATACGGACAGCGTCCTCAGGACACCCCCTACAAACATTTCAGGACAACGCGTGTGTTCTTAGAACACACCCCCATTTTGTTTATTTGCGAACATTTCAGGACACTGAGACAGTTCTTAGAACACTTTCAACTTGCCATCGAACAATACGGACAGCGTCTTCAGGACACCCCCTTCGAACATTTCAGGACACCGCAAGAGTTCTTAGAACACTTAAGGACAACGCGTGTGTTCTTAGAACACACCCCCATTTTGTTTATGTGCGAACATTTCAGGACAACGCGAAAGTTCTTAGAACACTTTCAACTTGACAACGAACAATACAGACAGCGTCCTCAGAACACCCCCATTGTGTTTATTTGCGAACATTTCAGTACACCCCGAGTGTTCTTAGAACACTTTGAACTTGCCATCGAACAATACGGACAGCGTCTTATGGACACCCCCTATGAACATTTCAGGACAACGCGAGAGTTCTTAGAACACTTTCAACTTGACAACGAACAATACGGACAGCGTCATCAGATAATCCCCATTTTGTTTATTTGCGAACATTTCAGGACACCCCAAGTGTTCTTAGAACACATTCAACTTGAAACAGAACAATACGCACAGCGTCCCCAGAACACTCCCATTTTGTTTATTTGCAAATATTTCAGGACACCCGAGTGTTCTTAGAACACTTTCAACTTTCCATCGAATAATACGGACAGCGTCTTCAGGACACCCCATGCGAACATTTCAGGACACCGAGACAGTTCTTAGAACACTTTCAACTTGACAATGAGTAATACGGACAGCATCCTCAGAACACCCCCATTTTGTTCATTTGCAAACATTTCAGGACACCTCGAGTGTTCTTAGAACACTTTCAACTTGCCATCGAACAATACAGACAGCGTCTTCAGGACACCCCCTACGAACATTTCAGGACAACGCAAGAGTTCTTAGAACACTTTCAACTTGACAACAAACAATACGGACAGCGTCATCAGACCACCCCCATTTTGTCTATTTACGAACATTTCAGGACGCCCTGAGTGTTCTTAGAACACATTCAACTTGCCACAGAACAATACGGACAGCACCCCCAGAACACCCCCATTTTGTTTATTTGCAAACATTTCAGGACACCGCGAGTGTTCTTAGAGCGTCTTCAGGACACCCCCTATGAACATTTCAGGACACCGCAACAGTTCTTAGAACACTTCAGGACAAAGCGTGTGTTCTTAGAACACACCCCCATTTTGTTTATGTACGAACATTTCAGGACAATGCGAGAGTTCCAAGAACACTTTCAACTTGACAACGAACAATACGGACAGCATCCTCAGAACACCCCCATTTTGTATATTTGCGAACATTTCAGGATACCCCGAGTGTTCTTAGAACACTTTCCACTTGCCATCGAACAATACGGACAGCGTCTTCAGGGCACCCCCTGCGAACATTTCAGGACACCACGAGAGTTCTTAGAACACTTTCAACTTGCCATCGAACAATGCGGACAGCGTCTTCAGGACACCCCCTACGAACATTTCAGGACAACGCGAGAGTTCTTAGAACACTTTCAACTTGACAATGAACAATACAGACAGCGTCATCAGATAATCCCCATTTTGTTTATTTGCGAACATTTCAGGACACCCCAAGTGTTCTTAGAAAACATTCAACTTGCCACAGAACAATATGCACAGCGTCCCCAGAACACTCCCATTTTGTTTATTTGCAAATATTTCAGGACACCCGAGTGTTCTTAGAACACTTTCAACTTGCCATCGAACAATACGGACAGCGTCTTCAGGACACCCCATGCGAACATTTCAGGACACCGAGAAAGTTCTTAGAACACTTTCAACTTGACAATGAGCAATACGGACAGCATCCTCAGAACACCCTCATTTTGCTTATTTGCAAACATTTCAGGACACCCCGAGTGTTCTTAGAACACTTTCAACTTGCCATCGAACAATACAGACAGCGTCTTCAGGACACCCCCTACGAACATTTCAGGACAACACAAGAGTTCTTAGAACACTTTCAACTTGACAACAAACAATACGGACAGCGTCATCAGACCACCCCCATTTTGTCTATTTGCGAACATTTCAGGACACCCCGAGTGTCCTTAGAACACATTCAACTTGCCACAGAACAATACGGACAGCGTCCCCAGAACACCCCCATTTTGTTTATTTGCGAACATTTCAGGACACCTTGAGTGTTCTTAGAACACATTCAACTTGCCACAGAACAATACGGACAGCGCCCCCAGAACACCCACATTTTGTTTATTTGCAAACATTTCAGGGCACCGCAAGTGTTCTTAGAGCGTCTTCAGGACACCCCCTACGAACATTTCAGGACACGCAACAGTTCTTAGAACACTTCAGGACAAAGCGTGTGTTCTTAGAACACACCCCCATTTTGTTTATGTACGAACATTTCAGGACAACGCAAGAGTTCCTAGAACACTTTCAACTTGACAACGAACAATACAGACAGAGTCCTCAGAACACCCCCATTTTGTTTATTTGCAAATATTTCAGGACACCCGAGTGTTCATGAAACACTTTCAACTTGCCATCGAACAATACGGACAGCGTCTTCAGGACACCCTATGCGAACATTTCAGGACACCGAGACAGTTCTTAGAACACTTTCAACTTGACAATGAGCAATACGGACAGCATCCTCAGAACACCCCCATTTTGTTCATTTGCAAACATTTCAGGACACCCCGAGTGTTCTTAGAACACTTTCAACTTGCCATCGAACAATACAGACAGCGTCTTCAGGACACCCCCTATGAACATTTCAGGACAACGCAAGAGTTCTTAGAACACTTTCAACTTGACAACAAACAATACGGACAGCGTCATCAGACCACCCCCATTTTGTCTATTTGCGAACATTTCAGGACACCCTGAGTGTTCTTAGAACACATTCAACTTGCCACAGAACAATACGGACAGCACCCCAGAACACCCCCATTTTGTTTATTTGCAAACATTTCAGGACACCGCGAGTGTTCTTAGAGCGTCTTCAGGACACCCGCTATGAACATTTCAGGACACCGCAACAATTCTTAGAACACTTCAGGACAAAGCGTGTGTTCTTAGAACACACCCCCATTTTGTTTATGTACGAACATTTCAGGACAACGCGAGTGTTCTTAGAACACTTTCCACTTGCCATCGAACAATACGGACAGCGTCTTCAGGGCACCCCCTGCGAACATTTCAGGACAACGCGAGAGTTCTTAGAACACTTTCAACTTGACAACGAACATTACGGACAGCGTCATCAGATAATCCCCATTTTGTTTAATTGCGAACATTTCAGGACACCCCAAGTGTTCTTAGGACACATTCAACTTGCCACAGAACAATACGCACAGCGTCCCCAGAACACTCCCATTTTGTTTATTTGCAAATATTTCAGGACACCCGAGTGTTCTTAGAACACTTTCAACTTGCCATCGAACAATACGGACAGCGTCTTCAGGACACCCCATGCGAACATTTCAGGACACCGAGACAGTTCTTAGAACACTTTCAACTTGACAATGAGCAATGCGGATAGCATCCTCAGAACACCCCAATTTTGTTTATTTGCAAACATTTCAGGACACCCCGAGTGTTCTTAGAACACTTTCAACTTGCCATCAAACAATACAGACAGCGTCTTCAGGACACCCCCTACGAACATTTCAGGACAACGCAAGAGTTCTTAGAACACTTTCAACTTGACAACAAACAATACGGACAGCGTCATCAGACCACCCCCATTTTGTCTATTTGCGAACATTTCAGGACACCCTGAGTGTTCTTAGAACACATTCAACTTGCCACAGAACAATACGGACAGCACCCCCAGAACACCCCCATTTTGTTTATTTGCAAACATTTCAGGACACCGCGAGTGTTCTTAGAGCGTCTTCAGGACACCCCCTACGAACATTTCAGGACACCGCAACTGTTCTTAGAACACTTCAGGACAAAGCGTGTTTTCTTAGAACACATAGAACACACCCCCATTTTGTTTATGTATGAACATTTCAGGACAACACGAGAGTTTCTAGAACACTTTCAACTTGACAACGAACAATACGGACAGCATTCTCAGAACACCCCCATTTTGTATATTTGCGAACATTTCAGGACACCCCGAGTGTTCTTAGAACACTTTCAACTTGCCATCGAACAATACGGACAGTGTCTTTAGGGCACCCCCTGCGAACATTTCAGGACACAGAGACAGTTCTTAGAACACTTTCAACTTGCCATCGAACAATACGGACAGCGTCTTCAGGACACCCCCTGCGAACATTTCAGGACACCACGAGAGTTCTTAGAACACTTTCAACTTGACAACGAACAATACGGACAGCGTCCTCAGGACACCCCCTACAAACATTTCAGGACAACGCGTGTGTTCTTAGAAAACACCCCCATTTTGTTTATTTGCGAACATTTCAGGACACTGAGACAGTTCTTAGAACACTTTCAACTTGCCATCGAACAATACGGACAGCGTCTTCAGGACACCCCCTTCGAACATTTCAGGACACTGCGAGAGTTCTTAGAACACTTCAGGACAACGCGTGTGTTCTTAGAACACACCCCCATTTTGTTTATGTGCGAACATTTCAGGACAACGCGAAAGTTCTTAGAACACTTTCAACTTGACAACGAACAATACAGACAGCGTCCTCAGAACACCCCCATTGTGTTTATTTGCAAACATTTCAGGAAACCCCGAGTGTTCTTATAACACTTTCAACTTGCCATCGAACAATACGGACAGCGTCTTCAGGACACCCCCTACGAACATTTCAGGAGAACGCGAGAGTTCTTAGAACACTTTCAACTTGACAACGAACAATACAGACAGCGTCATCAGATAATCCCCATTTTGTTTATTTGCGAACATTTCAGGACACCCCAAGTGTTCTTAGAACACATTCAACTTGCCACAGAACAATACGCACAGCGTCCCCAGAACACTCCCATTTTGTTTATTTGCAAACATTTCAGGACACCGCGAGTGTTCTTAGAGCGTCTTCAGGACACCCCCTATGAACATTTCAGGACACAGCGAGAGTTCTTAGAACACTTCAGGACAACGCGTGTGTTCTTAGAACACACCCCCATTTTGTTTATGTACGAACATTTCAGGACAACGCGAGAGTTCCTAGAACACTTTCAACTTGACAACGAACAATACAGACAGATTCCTCAGAACACCCCCATTTTGTTTATTTGCAAATATTTCAGGACACCCGAGTGTTCTTAGAACACTTTCAACTTGCCATCGAACAATACGGACAGCGTCTTCAGAACACCCCATGCGAACATTTCAGGACACCGAGACAGTTCTTAGAACACTTTCAACTTGACAATGAGCAATACGGACAGCGTCCTCAGAACACCCCCATTTTGTTTATTTGCAAACATTTCAGGACACCCCGAGTGTTCCTATAACACTTTCAACTTGCCATCGAACAATACAGACAGCGTCTTCAGGACACCCCCTACAAACATTTCAGGACAACGCAAGAGTTCTTAGAACACATTCAACTTGCCACAGAACAATACGGACAGTGTCCCCAGAACACCCCCATTTTGTTTATTTGCGAACATTTCAGGACACCCAGAGTGTTCTTAGAACACATTCAACTTGCCACAGAACAATACGGACAGCGCCCCCAGAACACCCCCATTTTGTTTATTTGCAAACATTTCAGGACACCGCGAGTGTTCTTAGAGCGTCTTCAGGACACCCCCTACGAACATTTCAGGACACTGCAACAGTTCTTAGAACACTTCAGGACAAAGCGTGTGTTCTTAGAACACACCCCCATTTTGTTTATGTACAAACATTTCAGGACAACGCGAGAGTTCCAAGAACACTTTCAACTTGACAACGAACAATACGGACAGCATCCTCAGAACACCCCCATTTTGTATATTTGCGAACATTTCAGGACACCCCGAGTGTTCTTAGAACACTTTCAACTTGCCATCGAACAATACGGACAGTGTCTTCAGGGCAACCCCTGTGAACATTTCAGGACACAGAGACAGTTCTTAGAACACTTTCAACTTGCCATCGAACAATACGGACAGCATCTTCAGGACACCCCCTGCGAACATTTCAGGACACCACGAGAGTTCTTAGAACACTTTCAACTTGACAACGAACAATACGGACAGCGTCCTCAGGACACCCCCTACAAACATTTCAGGACAACGCGTGTGTTCTTAGAACACACCCCCATTTTGTTTATTTGCGAACATTTCAGGACACTGAGACAGTTCTTAGAACACTTTCAACTTGCCATCGAACAATACGGACAGCGTCTTCAGGACACCCCCTTCGAACATTTCAGGACACCGCAAGAGTTCTTAGAACACTTAAGGACAACGCGTGTGTTCTTAGAACACACCCCCATTTTGTTTATGTGCGAACATTTCAGGACAACGCGAAAGTTCTTAGAACACTTTCAACTTGACAACGAACAATACAGACAGCGTCCTCAGAACACCCCCATTGTGTTTATTTGCGAACATTTCAGTACACCCCGAGTGTTCTTAGAACACTTTGAACTTGCCATCGAACAATACGGACAGCGTCTTATGGACACCCCCTATGAACATTTCAGGACAACGCGAGAGTTCTTAGAACACTTTCAACTTGACAACGAACAATACGGACAGCGTCATCAGATAATCCCCATTTTGTTTATTTGCGAACATTTCAGGACACCCCAAGTGTTCTTAGAACACATTCAACTTGCCACAGAACAATACGCACAGCGTCCCCAGAACACTCCCATTTTGTTTATTTGCAAATATTTCAGGACACCCGAGTGTTCTTAGAACACTTTCAACTTTCCATCGAATAATACGGACAGCGTCTTCAGGACACCCCATGCGAACATTTCAGGACACCGAGACAGTTCTTAGAACACTTTCAACTTGACAATGAGTAATACGGACAGCATCCTCAGAACACCCCCATTTTGTTCATTTGCAAACATTTCAGGACACCTCGAGTGTTCTTAGAACACTTTCAACTTGCCATCGAACAATACAGACAGCGTCTTCAGGACACCCCCTACGAACATTTCAGGACAACGCAAGAGTTCTTAGAACACTTTCAACTTGACAACAAACAATACGGACAGCGTCATCAGACCACCCCCATTTTGTCTATTTACGAACATTTCAGGACGCCCTGAGTGTTCTTAGAACACATTCAACTTGCCACAGAACAATACGGACAGCACCCCCAGAACACCCCCATTTTGTTTATTTGCAAACATTTCAGGACACCGCGAGTGTTCTTAGAGCGTCTTCAGGACACCCCCTATGAACATTTCAGGACACCGCAACAGTTCTTAGAACACTTCAGGACAAAGCGTGTGTTCTTAGAACACACCCCCATTTTGTTTATGTACGAACATTTCAGGACAACGCGAGAGTTCCAAGAACACTTTCAACTTGACAACGAACAATACGGACAGCATCCTCAGAACACCCCCATTTTGTATATTTGCGAACATTTCAGGACACCCCGAGTGTTCTTAGAACACTTTCAACTTGCCATCGAACAATACGGACAGCGTCTTCAGGGCACCCCCGGCGAACATTTCAGGACACCACGAGAGTTCTTAGAACACTTTCAACTTGACAACGAACAATACGGACAGCGTCCTCAGGACACCCCCTACAAACATTTCAGGACAACGCGTGTGTTCTTAGAACACACCCCCATTTTGTTTATTTGCGAACATTTCAGGACACTGAGACAGTTCTTAGAACACTTTCAACTTGCCATCGAACAATACGGACAGCGTCTTCAGGACACCCCCTTTGAACATTTCAGGACACCGCGAGAGTTCTTAGAACACTTCAGGACAACGCGTGTGTTCTTAGAACACACCCCCATTTTGTTTATGTGCGAACATTTCAGGACAACGCGAAAGTTCTTAGAACACTTTCAACTTGACAACGAACAATACAGACAGCGTCCTCAGAACACCCCCATTGTGTTTATTTGCGAACATTTCAGGACACCCCGAGTGTTCTTAGAACACTTTCAACTTGCCATCGAACAATACGGACAGCGTCTTCAGGACACCCCCTACGAACATTTCAGGAGAACGCGAGAGTTCTTAGAACACTTTCAACTTGACAATGAACAATACAGACAGCGTCATCAGATAATCCCCATTTTGTTTATTTGCGAACATTTCAGGACACCCCAAGTGTTCTTAGAAAACATTCAACTTGCCACAGAACAATATGCACAGCGTCCCCAGAACACTCCCATTTTGTTTATTTGCAAATATTTCAGGACACCCGAGTGTTCTTAGAACACTTTCAACTTGCCATCGAACAATACGGACAGCGTCTTCAGGACACCCCATGCGAACATTTCAGGACACCGAGAAAGTTCTTAGAACACTTTCAACTTGACAATGAGCAATACGGACAGCATCCTCAGAACACCCCCATTTTGTTTATTTGCAAACATTTCAGGACACCCCGAGTGTTCTTAGAACACTTTCAACTTGCCATCGAACAATACAGACAGCGTCTTCAGGACACCCCCTACGAACATTTCAGGACAACACAAGAGTTCTTAGAACACTTTCAACTTGACAACAAACAATACGGACAGCGTCATCAGACCACCCCCATTTTGTCTATTTGCAAACATTTCAGGACACCCTGAGTGTTCTTAGAACACATTCAACTTGCCACAGAACAATACGGACAGCACCCCCAGAACACCCCCATTTTGTTTATTTGCAAACATTTCAGGACACCGCGAGTGTTCTTAGAGCGTCTTCAGGACACCCCCTATGAACATTTCAGGACACCACAACAGTTCTTAGAACACTTCAGGACAAAGCGTGTGTTCTTAGAACACACCCCCATTTTGTTTATGTACGAACATTTCAGGACAACGCGAGAGTTCCAAGAACACTTTCAACTTGACAACGAACAATACGGACAGCGTCTTCAGGACACCCCCTTCGAACATTTCAGGACACCGCGAGAGTTCTTAGAACACTTCAGGACAACGCGTGTGTTCTTAGAACACACCCCCATTTTGTTTATGTGCGAACATTTCAGGACAACGCAAAAGTTCTTAGAACACTTTCAACTTGACAACGAACAATACAGACAGCGTCCTCAGAACACCCCCATTGTGTTTATTTGCGAACATTTCAGGACAGCCCGAGTGTTCTTAGAACACTTTCAACTTGCCATCGAACAATACGGACAGCGTCTTCAGGACACCCCCTACGAACATTTCAGGAGAACGCGAGAGTTCTTAGAACACTTTCAACTTGACAACGAACAATACGGACAGCGTCATCAGATAATCCCCATTTTGTTTATTTGCGAACATTTCAGGACACCCCAAGTGTTCTTAGAACACATTCAACATGCCACAGAACAATACACACAGCGTCCCCAGAAGACTCCCATTTTGTTTATTTGCAAACATTTCAGGACACCGCAAGTGTTCTTAGAGCGTCTTCAGGACACCCCCTACGAACATTTCAGGACACCGCGAGAGTTCTTAGAACACTTCAGGACAACGCGTGTGTTCTTAGAACACACCCCCATTTTGTTTATGTACGAACATTTAAGGACACCGAGACAGTTCTTAGAACACTTTCAACTTGACAATGAGCAATACGGACAGCGTCCTCAGAACACCCCCATTTTGTTTATTTGCAAACATTTCAGGACACCCCGAGTGTTCTTAGAACACCAACTTGCCATCGAACAATACAGACAGCGTCTTCAGGACACCCGTTACGAACATTTCAGGACAACGCAAGAGTTCTTAGAACACTTTCAACTTGACAACAAACAATACGGACAGCATCATCAGACCACCCCCATTTTGTCTATTTGCGAACATTTCAGGACACCCCGAGTGTCCTTAGAACACTTTCAACTTGACAACGAACAATACGGACAGCGTCATCAGATAATCCCCATTTTTTTTATTTGCAAACATTTCAGGACACCCCAAGTGTTCTTAGAACACATTCAACTTGCCACAGAACAATACGCACAGCGTCCCCAGAAGACTCCCATTTTGTTTATTTGCAAACATTTCAGGACACCGCAAGTGTTCTTAGAGCGTCTTCAGGACACCCCCTACGAACATTTCAGGACACCGCGAGAGTTCTTAGAACACTTCAGGACAACGCGTGTGTTCTTAGAACACACCCCCATTTTGTTTATGTACGAACATTTAAGGACACCGAGACAGTTCTTAGAAAACTTTCAACTTGACAATGAGCAATACGGACAGCGTCCTCAGAATACCCCCATTTTGTTTATTTGCAAACATTTCAGGACACCCCGAGTGTTCTTAGAACACCAACTTGCCATCGAACAATACAGACAGCGTCTTCAGGACACCCGTTACGAACATTTCAGGACAACGCAAGAGTTCTTAGAACACTTTCAACTTGACAACAAACAATACGGACAGCATCATCAGACCACCCCCATTTTGTCTATTTGCGAACATTTCAGGACACTCCGAGTGTCCTTAGAACACATTCAACTTGCCACAGAGCAATACGGACAGCGTCTTCAGGACACCCCCTACGAACATTTCAGGACAACGCAAGAGTTCTTAGAACACTTTCAACTTGACAACAAACAATATGGACAGCGTCATCAGAACACCCCCATTTTGTTTATTTGCGAACATTTCAGGACACCGCGAGTGTTCTTAGAGTATCTTCAGGACACCCCCTACGAACATTTCAGGACACCGCAACAGTTCTTAGAACACTTCAGGACAACGTGTGTGTTCTTAGAACACACCCCCATTTTGTTTATGTACAAACATTTCAGGACAACGCGAGAGTTCCAAGAACACTTTCAACTTGACAACGAACAATACGGACAGCGTCCTCAGAACACCCCCATTTTGTATTTTTGCCAACATTTCAGGACACCCCAAGTGTTCTTAGAACACTTTCAACTTGGCATCGAACAATACGGACAGCGTCTTCAGGACACAACCTGCGAACATTTCAGGACACCGAGACAGTTCCTAGAACACTTTCAACTTGCCATCGAACAATACGTACAGCGTCTTCAGGACATCCCCTACGAACATTTCAGGAGAACGCGAGAGTTCTTAGAACACTTTCAACTTGACAACGAACAATACGGACAGTGTCATCAGATAATCCTCATTTTGTTTATTTGCGAACATTTCAGGACACCCCAAGTGTTCTTAGAACACATTCAACTTGCCACAGAACAATACGCACAGCGTCCCCAGAAGACTCCCATTTTGTTTATTTGCGAACATTTCAGGACACCGCAAGTGTTCTTAGAGCGTCTTCAGGACACCCCCTACGAACATTTCAGGACACCGCGAGAGTTCTTAGAACACTTCAGGACAACGCGTGTGTTCTTAGAACACACCCCCATTTTGTTTATGTACGAACATTTAAGGACAACGCGAGAGTTCCTAGAACACTTTCAACTTGACAATGAACAATACAGACAGAGTCCTCAGAACACCCCCATTTTGTTTATTTGCAAATATTTCAGGACACCCGAGTGTTCTTAGAACACTTTCAACTTGCCATCGAACAATACGGAAAGCGTCTTCAGGACACCCCATGCGAACATTTCAGGACACCGAGACAGTTCTTAGAACACTTTCAACTTGACAATGAGCAATACGGACAGCGTCCTCAGAACACCCCCATTTTGTTTATTTGCAAACATTTCAGGACACCACGAGTGTTCTTAGAACACCAACTTGCCATCAAACAATACAGACAGCGTCTTCAGGACACCCGTTACGAACATTTCAGGACAACGCAAGAGTTCTTAGAACACTTTCAACTTGACAACAAACAATACGGACAGCATCATCAGACCACCCCCATTTTGTCTATTTGCGAACATTTCAGGACACCCCGAGTGTCCTTAGAACACATTCAACTTGCCACAGAACAATACGGACAGCGTCCCCAGAACACCCCCATTTTGTTTATTTGCGAACATTTCAGGACACCTTGAGTGTTCTTAGAACACATTCAACTTGCCACAGAACAATACGGACAGCGCCCCCAGAACACCCACATTTTGTTTATTTGCAAACATTTCAGGGCACCGCAAGTGTTCTTAGAGCGTCTTCAGGACACCCCCTACGAACATTTCAGGACACGCAACAGTTCTTAGAACACTTCAGGACAAAGCGTGTGTTCTTAGAACACACCCCCATTTTGTTTATGTACGAACATTTCAGGACAACGCAAGAGTTCCTAGAACACTTTCAACTTGACAACGAACAATACAGACAGAGTCCTCAGAACACCCCCATTTTGTTTATTTGCAAATATTTCAGGACACCCGAGTGTTCATGAAACACTTTCAACTTGCCATCGAACAATACGGACAGCGTCTTCAGGACACCCTATGCGAACATTTCAGGACACCGAGACAGTTCTTAGAACACTTTCAACTTGACAATGAGCAATACGGACAGCATCCTCAGAACACCCCCATTTTGTTCATTTGCAAACATTTCAGGACACCCCGAGTGTTCTTAGAACACTTTCAACTTGCCATCGAACAATACAGACAGCGTCTTCAGGACACCCCCTATGAACATTTCAGGACAACGCAAGAGTTCTTAGAACACTTTCAACTTGACAACAAACAATACGGACAGCGTCATCAGACCACCCCCATTTTGTCTATTTGCGAACATTTCAGGACACCCTGAGTGTTCTTAGAACACATTCAACTTGCCACAGAACAATACGGACAGCACCCCAGAACACCCCCATTTTGTTTATTTGCAAACATTTCAGGACACCGCGAGTGTTCTTAGAGCGTCTTCAGGACACCCGCTATGAACATTTCAGGACACCGCAACAATTCTTAGAACACTTCAGGACAAAGCGTGTGTTCTTAGAACACACCCCCATTTTGTTTATGTACGAACATTTCAGGACAACGCGAGTGTTCTTAGAACACTTTCCACTTGCCATCGAACAATACGGACAGCGTCTTCAGGGCACCCCCTGCGAACATTTCAGGACAACGCGAGAGTTCTTAGAACACTTTCAACTTGACAACGAACATTACGGACAGCGTCATCAGATAATCCCCATTTTGTTTAATTGCGAACATTTCAGGACACCCCAAGTGTTCTTAGGACACATTCAACTTGCCACAGAACAATACGCACAGCGTCCCCAGAACACTCCCATTTTGTTTATTTGCAAATATTTCAGGACACCCGAGTGTTCTTAGAACACTTTCAACTTGCCATCGAACAATACGGACAGCGTCTTCAGGACACCCCATGCGAACATTTCAGGACACCGAGACAGTTCTTAGAACACTTTCAACTTGACAATGAGCAATGCGGATAGCATCCTCAGAACACCCCTATTTTGTTTATTTGCAAACATTTCAGGACACCCCGAGTGTTCTTAGAACACTTTCAACTTGCCATCAAACAATACAGACAGCGTCTTCAGGACACCCCCTACGAACATTTCAGGACAACGCAAGAGTTCTTAGAACACTTTCAACTTGACAACAAACAATACGGACAGCGTCATCAGACCACCCCCATTTTGTCTATTTGCGAACATTTCAGGACACCCTGAGTGTTCTTAGAACACATTCAACTTGCCACAGAACAATACGGACAGCACCCCCAGAACACCCCCATTTTGTTTATTTGCAAACATTTCAGGACACCGCGAGTGTTCTTAGAGCGTCTTCAGGACACCCCCTACGAACATTTCAGGACACCGCAACTGTTCTTAGAACACTTCAGGACAAAGCGTGTTTTCTTAGAACACATAGAACACACCCCCATTTTGTTTATGTATGAACATTTCAGGACAACACGAGAGTTTCTAGAACACTTTCAACTTGACAACGAACAATACGGACAGCATTCTCAGAACACCCCCATTTTGTATATTTGCGAACATTTCAGGACACCCCGAGTGTTCTTAGAACACTTTCAACTTGCCATCGAACAATACGGACAGTGTCTTTAGGGCACCCCCTGCGAACATTTCAGGACACAGAGACAGTTCTTAGAACACTTTCAACTTGCCATCGAACAATACGGACAGCGTCTTCAGGACACCCCCTGCGAACATTTCAGGACACCACGAGAGTTCTTAGAACACTTTCAACTTGACAACGAACAATACGGACAGCGTCCTCAGGACACCCCCTACAAACATTTCAGGACAACGCGTGTGTTCTTAGAAAACACCCCCATTTTGTTTATTTGCGAACATTTCAGGACACTGAGACAGTTCTTAGAACACTTTCAACTTGCCATCGAACAATACGGACAGCGTCTTCAGGACACCCCCTTCGAACATTTCAGGACACTGCGAGAGTTCTTAGAACACTTCAGGACAACGCGTGTGTTCTTAGAACACACCCCCATTTTGTTTATGTGCGAACATTTCAGGACAACGCGAAAGTTCTTAGAACACTTTCAACTTGACAACGAACAATACAGACAGCGTCCTCAGAACACCCCCATTGTGTTTATTTGCAAACATTTCAGGAAACCCCGAGTGTTCTTATAACACTTTCAACTTGCCATCGAACAATACGGACAGCGTCTTCAGGACACCCCCTACGAACATTTCAGGAGAACGCGAGAGTTCTTAGAACACTTTCAACTTGACAACGAACAATACAGACAGCGTCATCAGATAATCCCCATTTTGTTTATTTGCGAACATTTCAGGACACCCCAAGTGTTCTTAGAACACATTCAACTTGCCACAGAACAATACGCACAGCGTCCCCAGAACACTCCCATTTTGTTTATTTGCAAACATTTCAGGACACCGCGAGTGTTCTTAGAGCGTCTTCAGGACACCCCCTATGAACATTTCAGGACACAGCGAGAGTTCTTAGAACACTTCAGGACAACGCGTGTGTTCTTAGAACACACCCCCATTTTGTTTATGTACGAACTTTTCAGGACAACGCGAGAGTTCCTAGAACACTTTCAACTTGACAACGAACAATACAGACAGATTCCTCAGAACACCCCCATTTTGTTTATTTGCAAATATTTCAGGACACCCGAGTGTTCTTAGAACACTTTCAACTTGCCATCGAACAATACGGACAGCGTCTTCAGAACACCCCATGCGAACATTTCAGGACACCGAGACAGTTCTTAGAACACTTTCAACTTGACAATGAGCAATACGGACAGCGTCCTCAGAACACCCCCATTTTGTTTATTTGCAAACATTTCAGGACACCCCGAGTGTTCCTATAACACTTTCAACTTGCCATCGAACAATACAGACAGCGTCTTCAGGACACCCCCTACAAACATTTCAGGACAACGCAAGAGTTCTTAGAACACATTCAACTTGCCACAGAACAATACGGACAGTGTCCCCAGAACACCCCCATTTTGTTTATTTGCGAACATTTCAGGACACCCAGAGTGTTCTTAGAACACATTCAACTTGCCACAGAACAATACGGACAGCGCCCCCAGAACACCCCCATTTTGTTTATTTGCAAACATTTCAGGACACCGCGAGTGTTCTTAGAGCGTCTTCAGGACACCCCCTACGAACATTTCAGGACACTGCAACAGTTCTTAGAACACTTCAGGACAAAGCGTGTGTTCTTAGAACACACCCCCATTTTGTTTATGTACAAACATTTCAGGACAACGCGAGAGTTCCAAGAACACTTTCAACTTGACAACGAACAATACGGACAGCATCCTCAGAACACCCCCATTTTGTATATTTGCGAACATTTCAGGACACCCCGAGTGTTCTTAGAACACTTTCAACTTGCCATCGAACAATACGGACAGTGTCTTCAGGGCAACCCCTGTGAACATTTCAGGACACAGAGACAGTTCTTAGAACACTTTCAACTTGCCATCGAACAATACGGACAGCATCTTCAGGACACCCCCTGCGAACATTTCAGGACACCACGAGAGTTCTTAGAACACTTTCAACTTGACAACGAACAATACGGACAGCGTCCTCAGGACACCCCCTACAAACATTTCAGGACAACGCGTGTGTTCTTAGAACACACCCCCATTTTGTTTATTTGCGAACATTTCAGGACACTGAGACAGTTCTTAGAACACTTTCAACTTGCCATCGAACAATACGGACAGCGTCTTCAGGACACCCCCTTCGAACATTTCAGGACACCGCAAGAGTTCTTAGAACACTTAAGGACAACGCGTGTGTTCTTAGAACACACCCCCATTTTGTTTATGTGCGAACATTTCAGGACAACGCGAAAGTTCTTAGAACACTTTCAACTTGACAACGAACAATACAGACAGCGTCCTCAGAACACCCCCATTGTGTTTATTTGCGAACATTTCAGTACACCCCGAGTGTTCTTAGAACACTTTGAACTTGCCATCGAACAATACGGACAGCGTCTTATGGACACCCCCTATGAACATTTCAGGACAACGCGAGAGTTCTTAGAACACTTTCAACTTGACAACGAACAATACGGACAGCGTCATCAGATAATCCCCATTTTGTTTATTTGCGAACATTTCAGGACACCCCAAGTGTTCTTAGAACACATTCAACTTGCCACAGAACAATACGCACAGCGTCCCCAGAACACTCCCATTTTGTTTATTTGCAAATATTTCAGGACACCCGAGTGTTCTTAGAACACTTTCAACTTTCCATCGAATAATACGGACAGCGTCTTCAGGACACCCCATGCGAACATTTCAGGACACCGAGACAGTTCTTAGAACACTTTCAACTTGACAATGAGTAATACGGACAGCATCCTCAGAACACCCCCATTTTGTTCATTTGCAAACATTTCAGGACACCTCGAGTGTTCTTAGAACACTTTCAACTTGCCATCGAACAATACAGACAGCGTCTTCAGGACACCCCCTACGAACATTTCAGGACAACGCAAGAGTTCTTAGAACACTTTCAACTTGACAACAAACAATACGGACAGCGTCATCAGACCACCCCCATTTTGTCTATTTACGAACATTTCAGGACGCCCTGAGTGTTCTTAGAACACATTCAACTTGCCACAGAACAATACGGACAGCACCCCCAGAACACCCCCATTTTGTTTATTTGCAAACATTTCAGGACACCGCGAGTGTTCTTAGAGCGTCTTCAGGACACCCCCTATGAACATTTCAGGACACCGCAACAGTTCTTAGAACACTTCAGGACAAAGCGTGTGTTCTTAGAACACACCCCCATTTTGTTTATGTACGAACATTTCAGGACAACGCGAGAGTTCCAAGAACACTTTCAACTTGACAACGAACAATACGGACAGCATCCTCAGAACACCCCCATTTTGTATATTTGCGAACATTTCAGGACACCCCGAGTGTTCTTAGAACACTTTCAACTTGCCATCGAACAATACGGACAGCGTCTTCAGGGCACCCCCGGCGAACATTTCAGGACACCACGAGAGTTCTTAGAACACTTTCAACTTGACAACGAACAATACGGACAGCGTCCTCAGGACACCCCCTACAAACATTTCAGGACAACGCGTGTGTTCTTAGAACACACCCCCATTTTGTTTATTTGCGAACATTTCAGGACACTGAGACAGTTCTTAGAACACTTTCAACTTGCCATCGAACAATACGGACAGCGTCTTCAGGACACCCCCTTTGAACATTTCAGGACACCGCGAGAGTTCTTAGAACACTTCAGGACAACGCGTGTGTTCTTAGAACACACCCCCATTTTGTTTATGTGCGAACATTTCAGGACAACGCGAAAGTTCTTAGAACACTTTCAACTTGACAACGAACAATACAGACAGCGTCCTCAGAACACCCCCATTGTGTTTATTTGCGAACATTTCAGGACACCCCGAGTGTTCTTAGAACACTTTCAACTTGCCATCGAACAATACGGACAGCGTCTTCAGGACACCCCCTACGAACATTTCAGGAGAACGCGAGAGTTCTTAGAACACTTTCAACTTGACAATGAACAATACAGACAGCGTCATCAGATAATCCCCATTTTGTTTATTTGCGAACATTTCAGGACACCCCAAGTGTTCTTAGAAAACATTCAACTTGCCACAGAACAATATGCACAGCGTCCCCAGAACACTCCCATTTTGTTTATTTGCAAATATTTCAGGACACCCGAGTGTTCTTAGAACACTTTCAACTTGCCATCGAACAATACGGACAGCGTCTTCAGGACACCCCATGCGAACATTTCAGGACACCGAGAAAGTTCTTAGAACACTTTCAACTTGACAATGAGCAATACGGACAGCATCCTCAGAACACCCCCATTTTGTTTATTTGCAAACATTTCAGGACACCCCGAGTGTTCTTAGAACACTTTCAACTTGCCATCGAACAATACAGACAGCGTCTTCAGGACACCCCCTACGAACATTTCAGGACAACACAAGAGTTCTTAGAACACTTTCAACTTGACAACAAACAATACGGACAGCGTCATCAGACCACCCCCATTTTGTCTATTTGCAAACATTTCAGGACACCCTGAGTGTTCTTAGAACACATTCAACTTGCCACAGAACAATACGGACAGCACCCCCAGAACACCCCCATTTTGTTTATTTGCAAACATTTCAGGACACCGCGAGTGTTCTTAGAGCGTCTTCAGGACACCCCCTATGAACATTTCAGGACACCACAACAGTTCTTAGAACACTTCAGGACAAAGCGTGTGTTCTTAGAACACACCCCCATTTTGTTTATGTACGAACATTTCAGGACAACGCGAGAGTTCCAAGAACACTTTCAACTTGACAACGAACAATACGGACAGCGTCTTCAGGACACCCCCTTCGAACATTTCAGGACACCGCGAGAGTTCTTAGAACACTTCAGGACAACGCGTGTGTTCTTAGAACACACCCCCATTTTGTTTATGTGCGAACATTTCAGGACAACGCAAAAGTTCTTAGAACACTTTCAACTTGACAACGAACAATACAGACAGCGTCCTCAGAACACCCCCATTGTGTTTATTTGCGAACATTTCAGGACAGCCCGAGTGTTCTTAGAACACTTTCAACTTGCCATCGAACAATACGGACAGCGTCTTCAGGACACCCCCTACGAACATTTCAGGAGAACGCGAGAGTTCTTAGAACACTTTCAACTTGACAACGAACAATACGGACAGCGTCATCAGATAATCCCCATTTTGTTTATTTGCGAACATTTCAGGACACCCCAAGTGTTCTTAGAACACATTCAACATGCCACAGAACAATACACACAGCGTCCCCAGAAGACTCCCATTTTGTTTATTTGCAAACATTTCAGGACACCGCAAGTGTTCTTAGAGCGTCTTCAGGACACCCCCTACGAACATTTCAGGACACCGCGAGAGTTCTTAGAACACTTCAGGACAACGCGTGTGTTCTTAGAACACACCCCCATTTTGTTTATGTACGAACATTTAAGGACACCGAGACAGTTCTTAGAACACTTTCAACTTGACAATGAGCAATACGGACAGCGTCCTCAGAACACCCCCATTTTGTTTATTTGCAAACATTTCAGGACACCCCGAGTGTTCTTAGAACACCAACTTGCCATCGAACAATACAGACAGCGTCTTCAGGACACCCGTTACGAACATTTCAGGACAACGCAAGAGTTCTTAGAACACTTTCAACTTGACAACAAACAATACGGACAGCATCATCAGACCACCCCCATTTTGTCTATTTGCGAACATTTCAGGACACCCCGAGTGTCCTTAGAACACTTTCAACTTGACAACGAACAATACGGACAGCGTCATCAGATAATCCCCATTTTTTTTATTTGCAAACATTTCAGGACACCCCAAGTGTTCTTAGAACACATTCAACTTGCCACAGAACAATACGCACAGCGTCCCCAGAAGACTCCCATTTTGTTTATTTGCAAACATTTCAGGACACCGCAAGTGTTCTTAGAGCGTCTTCAGGACACCCCCTACGAACATTTCAGGGCACCGCGAGAGTTCTTAGAACACTTCAGGACAACGCGTGTGTTCTTAGAACACACCCCCATTTTGTTTATGTACGAACATTTAAGGACACCGAGACAGTTCTTAGAAAACTTTCAACTTGACAATGAGCAATACGGACAGCGTCCTCAGAATACCCCCATTTTGTTTATTTGCAAACATTTCAGGACACCCCGAGTGTTCTTAGAACACCAACTTGCCATCGAACAATACAGACAGCGTCTTCAGGACACCCGTTACGAACATTTCAGGACAACGCAAGAGTTCTTAGAACACTTTCAACTTGACAACAAACAATACGGACAGCATCATCAGACCACCCCCATTTTGTCTATTTGCGAACATTTCAGGACACTCCGAGTGTCCTTAGAACACATTCAACTTGCCACAGAGCAATACGGACAGCGTCTTCAGGACACCCCCTACGAACATTTCAGGACAACGCAAGAGTTCTTAGAACACTTTCAACTTGACAACAAACAATATGGACAGCGTCATCAGAACACCCCCATTTTGTTTATTTGCGAACATTTCAGGACACCGCGAGTGTTCTTAGAGTATCTTCAGGACACCCCCTACGAACATTTCAGGACACCGCAACAGTTCTTAGAACACTTCAGGACAACGTGTGTGTTCTTAGAACACACCCCCATTTTGTTTATGTACAAACATTTCAGGACAACGCGAGAGTTCCAAGAACACTTTCAACTTGACAACGAACAATACGGACAGCGTCCTCAGAACACCCCCATTTTGTATTTTTGCCAACATTTCAGGACACCCCAAGTGTTCTTAGAACACTTTCAACTTGGCATCGAACAATACGGACAGCGTCTTCAGGACACAACCTGCGAACATTTCAGGACACCGAGACAGTTCCTAGAACACTTTCAACTTGCCATCGAACAATACGTACAGCGTCTTCAGGACATCCCCTACGAACATTTCAGGAGAACGCGAGAGTTCTTAGAACACTTTCAACTTGACAACGAACAATACGGACAGTGTCATCAGATAATCCTCATTTTGTTTATTTGCGAACATTTCAGGACACCCCAAGTGTTCTTAGAACACATTCAACTTGCCACAGAACAATACGCACAGCGTCCCCAGAAGACTCCCATTTTGTTTATTTGCGAACATTTCAGGACACCGCAAGTGTTCTTAGAGCGTCTTCAGGACACCCCCTACGAACATTTCAGGACACCGCGAGAGTTCTTAGAACACTTCAGGACAACGCGTGTGTTCTTAGAACACACCCCCATTTTGTTTATGTACGAACATTTAAGGACAACGCGAGAGTTCCTAGAACACTTTCAACTTGACAATGAACAATACAGACAGAGTCCTCAGAACACCCCCATTTTGTTTATTTGCAAATATTTCAGGACACCCGAGTGTTCTTAGAACACTTTCAACTTGCCATCGAACAATACGGAAAGCGTCTTCAGGACACCCCATGCGAACATTTCAGGACACCGAGACAGTTCTTAGAACACTTTCAACTTGACAATGAGCAATACGGACAGCGTCCTCAGAACACCCCCATTTTGTTTATTTGCAAACATTTCAGGACACCACGAGTGTTCTTAGAACACCAACTTGCCATCAAACAATACAGACAGCGTCTTCAGGACACCCGTTACGAACATTTCAGGACAACGCAAGAGTTCTTAGAACACTTTCAACTTGACAACAAACAATACGGACAGCATCATCAGACCACCCCCATTTTGTCTATTTGCGAACATTTCAGGACACCCCGAGTGTCCTTAGAACACATTCAACTTGCCACAGAGCAATACGGACAGCGTCTTCAGGACACCCCCTACGAACATTTCAGGACAACGCAAGAGTTCTTAGAACACTTTCAACTTGACAACAAACAATACGGACAGCGTCATCAGAACACCCCCATTTTGTTTATTTGCGAACATTTCAGGACACCGCGAGTGTTCTTAGAGTATCTTCAGGACACCCCCTACGAACATTTCAGGACACCGCAACAGTTCTTAGAACACTTCAGGACAACATGTGTGTTCTTAGAACACACCCCCATTTTGTTTATGTACAAACATTTCAGGACAACTCGAGAGTTCCAAGAACACTTTCAACTTGACAACGAACAATACGGACAGCGTCCTCAGAACACCCCCATTTTGTATTTTTGCGAACATTTCAGGACACCCCGAGTGTTCTTAGAACACTTTCAACTTGGCATCGAACAATACGGACAGCGTCTTCAGGACACACCCTGTGAACATTTCAGGACACCGAGACAGTTCCTAGAACACTTTCAACTTGCCATCGAACAATACGTACAGCATCTTCAGGACACCCCCTACGAACATTTCAGGACAACGCGAGAGTTCTTAGAAAACTTTCAGCTTGACGACAAACAATACGGACAGCGTCATCAGAACACCCCCATTTTGTTTATTTGCGAACATTTCAGGACACCCCGAGTGTTCTTAGAACACATTCAACTTGCCACAGAGCAATACGGACAGCGTCTTCAGGACACCCCCTACGAACATTTCAGGACAACGCAAGAGTTCTTAGAACACTTTCAACTTGACAACAAACAATACGGACAGCGTCATCAGAACACCCCCATTTTGTTTATTTGCGAACATTTCAGGACACCGCGAGTGTTCTTAGAGTATCTTCAGGACACCCCCTACGAACATTTCAGGACACCGCAACAGTTCTTAGAACACTTCAGGACAACGTGTGTGTTCTTAGAACACACCCCCATTTTGTTTATGTACAAACATTTCAGGACAACTCGAGAGTTCCAAGAACACTTTCAACTTGACAACGAACAATACGGACAGCGTCCTCAGAACACCCCCATTTTGTATTTTTGCGAACATTTCAGGACACCCTGAGTGTTCTTAGAACACTTTCAACTTGGCATCGAACAATACGGACAGCGTCTTCAGGACACACCCTGTGAACATTTCAGGACACCGAGACAGTTCCTAGAACACTTTCAACTTGCCATCGAACAATACGTACAGCATCTTCAGGACACCCCCTACGAACATTTCAGGACAACGCGAGAGTTCTTAGAAAACTTTCAGCTTGACGACAAACAATACGGACAGCGTCATCAGAACACCCCCATTTTGTTTATTTGCGAACATTTCAGGACACCCCGAGTGTTCTTAGAACACATTCAACTTGCCACAGAACAATACGGACAGCGTCCCCAGAACACCCCCATTTTGTTTATTTGCTAACATTTCAGGACACCCCGAGTGTTCTTAGAACACATTCAACTTGCCACAGAACAATACGGACGGCGTCCCCAGAACACCCCCATTTTGTTTATTTGCGCACATTTCAGGACACCGCAAGTGTTCTTAGAACAGTTTCAGCTTGCTTGCGAACAAAACAGACACATATTGAGTCCTCAGAACACCCCCTATTCAGTTTATTTAGAACATTTCAGAACACCTGTGATGTCCACAGACAAATCGAACACAAAAGAATGTCTAACACATAAAAAAGCACAACATTTAACCTATCTCATACCCTTCCATCCTCCCCAAACACTCCTACACACCAACACATTCTACTAAATACATATTTTGAACAAACTTTCACTGCGCTGTCTGCGGACGTCCGCAAATCCAAGATGGCGGGTGCTACTGAAAGTCTGACGCGCTTCACGCTTAACACCATCCAATCAGCGAACACGTCGCATGTCCGCGGACATCACGCAAGCTGATTGGCCAATCAGGACACTGTCTGTGGAGCGAACAGGGAAGTGTGTCCGTGGACCGAAGACAGATATCACTAATTTTTTTTTACCTACATTTTGGTCCTTTAAAAAAAACCTACTGGATGGATTTTCACCAAATTTGCAAAAGCACGGTTTCGGGACCAAGCCGCTGCTCCTGGTCCAAATTTGGTGGAAATCCGTCCAGCGGTTTGGGCTGTAGGCGCGAGCAAATGTTTTTTCCCATTCAGTCTATGGGAAAAAAACAAAGTTTTGGCACCCCCCTATAACTTTGCCCCCCCTGGACGAATCCTCACCAACCTTTGCAAAGAAATTCAGAGTGGGCCATATACTTTTTTTGCAAAGTTTGGTGAGGATTCGTCCAGGGGGGGCAAAAGTGCTCTTCCTATGGAAACAGCAACTTAACCATAACTACATGGCCACTACCATGGCCATGTAATATATATATATATATATCGTGTTTGTTTTTCCTGTCCTGGACAATGGATTCATTAAAGTTTTATTTTTTGGCTGACATACTATGGTTTCCTGACTCAGTGTTTTGCTGTGACTACTGCATGCAAGACTGCTTCCCGAAGTGCCTTCCGCCTTCCCTGGACTTCTGGACAGGGTTTATTACATATAAGCACGCCGAGGGAAAAACGGCGTTGGAAGAGACACCTGCTCCATTTACCAGCAGCAAAACGCAGCATCCGCTTTTTTTATTTCAAAGGAGCCGCAGATTTTTTGCTCCAGTTTGCCCAAGACTTAAGCAAGTACTGTGAAGCATCAGTTCCAGCGTGCAGTGACGGACTTGCCACGTTTGTCTGTATTTTTAATCGAAATAAGCCTCACTTAAGCCTCACTTAAATTGGGCTGCCGTTTTAAGGATTGTTCTCATAGCACTTTTGCTTATTGAACATTTTTGCAAAGGAAGTGAGAATCTTTTCTCTGGTGAGACAGCAAGCTATTGTCAGTCATCGTACACTACAGTATGT
The DNA here is from genome assembly GCF_040938575.1 of Ambystoma mexicanum. NCBI lineage: Eukaryota > Metazoa > Chordata > Amphibia > Caudata > Ambystomatidae > Ambystoma > Ambystoma mexicanum. The sequence goes on from NC_090935.1 coordinate 849,738,790, forward strand.
CTACGCAAAAGGACAGGGAGAACGCACGTAAAGAGAAAGCAGTGTTTTTATTCTCTGAGACACAAGCCTGTTTTGCTGCAAGCAAGCCGAATAACAAACCGCCAGACACCCAGTGTAATGAAAAAGTGAGACACCTCAGAGAATTGGAAAAACTCCAGAAAAGGGAGATCAGCAAATGTTGGGAAGAATATTCGTTGCAAAATTACATCGATGTGGGACGGATCCCAAGAGGCTTAAGAATATTAACCACACCGACTTTCGAGGAGCAGGACCCGGCCATGCTGGAAGAATGGGGTGAATCAAGCAACAGGTGTTCTGTGACATTCCTTAACATTCTTGTCAAATATGCAAAGATTGATCGCCTAAAAGCATTGACAAAAATTAATGAGATCGAAGAACAACTCAAGAAGACCAATCCAAGTGAAGAAGGTAAAACTATTCGAATAAATATAGAAAAGGGACTGAAAACATTTGAGGAAGAGATAGAACTCCGTAAACAACGAACATTTCTCCGAGACAAAGAGGATTATGAAAAGGGTAGAGTCCTCACATTTGCCAAAGATTTGATACCCTGCGGAGAACATTTCAAACAACAGCATCCAACGTTGAAAATGCAGCATCAAGTATACCATCTTCCTCTGACGTAGATTCTACGGAAAGTGAAAATGAACAGCCCCAAAGAAAATTGAATTTTTTAGAGGAAATGAGACTTCTAGGGATGGACGGCAGGAGCGCAACCAACAAAAAAACAAGAGGACAAGGACGGGGAAAGTCAACAAAGTCGCGAGGCACAAGAAAACCAGGAGGAGTAACCACCTCAGATACCGGAGCAGTGGACAAAACAGACAGATTGACACGCTCTGGAACAAAGAATTGATGGTAACACAAAATCAATTAACAGACATGTCTATTGTAAACTTAACATCACGTGTCTTTTCTATGGAAGAACAAAATGTGCTCAGACTGGGATTGAACTTTTGCCCTTCAACGTCATATAACTATGCTGAAACAAGAATACATTTTGACAAATATATGCGTAAGATCCGCCTGAAAAAATTCTTTGAAGTCAATCCACATAAGACCAAAGATGAGGAACTCTGTTCGGGATACACTCCTTTGATCATTGAAGATATTCATGTATTAAGAGATCTCGTTCATCTAGAGACCGAGTAGCAAGACAACGAAGACATAAGCGATCCCCAATGGGAACTTATGAATATTAGCACCGATTGGCCTTGCAAGAGTAATCTGAGACTCAAATCACGATTTAATCCCATGTTCAACCCTGGTGGTAACATAGAGGCTTTTCAAGATCTGGCGATAACTGACCCCAAAAAGATTCGGAAAACAAAATCAACATTTCCAAAAATAATTGAACTCGACGAGAGCAGGAGATCCTCTCCAGCATGCAAACATTGGATGATTATATCATCAAACCCTTCGACAACGGCACTAACATTGTGATTATGAATAGGTCTGATTATATCATTGAAGCCAACAGACAATTAAGGGATGAGAAATGTTATAAATTGCTGGATATGGAGCCTACATCAGAAATGAATGATCAACTTTTTGAGCTGTTGATGAAATGGAAGGTGAATGGCCTTTTGGAAGAAGACATGTGTAAATATCTGCATCCAAGATTTCCAATGATGCCCACAACTTACCTCTTGCCAAAATTTCATAAAAATAAAACGAGACCTCCAGGGAGACCCATAGTCACTTTGTGTGGGGCACTACTTGAAAATGTGTCTAAACTAGTAGACGAAACACTGATTAAATTTGTCACGAGTCTGCCATCATATTTACAAGACACAAAGGATTTCCTGAACAAAATAGATGGCATACCTTGGGAAAAGTCATACCTACTAGCCACACTAGATTTGGTCTCCCTATACACTTTGATCAGACACACAGATGGACTAAAGTCTTGTGAGTACTTTTTAAACACCAGATCTTTGAATTATCTCGAGCATGGAAAAATGATTTTGGAGATGATCAATCTCTGCTTAACAAATAACAGCTTTCTATTTGACAATAAGTTTTACACCCAGTTACAAGGTACAGCCATGGGTACAATGTTTGCTCCCGCATACGCAAGCCTAATGATGGGATGGTGGGAGAAATCTGCAGTATGGGTCCCCTCTAACAGTCACCAAACGGACAAGGTGGTCTTGTGGCTGAGTTATATAGATGACCTATTTGTAATATGGGACGGACCCGAAGACGAATGGCTGGAGTTCGTGAAGTCACTCCACATAAATGAATACAATCTCCAGTTCACTGAGTGCCACAGTAAGACCATTATAATCTATTTAGACATACTTGTAAATGTGGCCCATAACAGTTTGGTGACTGAATTGTACAGAAAACCAACGAGCTCCAACACACCCCTGCATACCAAGAGGAACCACCCTACGTCATTAAAATGGAGCATTCCATATGGAGAATTCATCCGCATTAGATGGAATTGCTCGCAACTGGAAACTTATGACAAGGAACGCAGATCTATGGCACTAAGGTTCCAACAAAGAGGTTACCCAAAAAAAGTGTTGGAGAGAGCTTTTCATAAAGCACGACAAAAGGATTGTTCTATTTTGTAAATGCCCAAGGTCCATACTGAAAATGAAACAGAAGACCAAGACACACATCTCATCTTGACATTTAGTGAAGCCTCTAAGAACATTTGCCAAATAATACATAAACATTGGCATGCACTGAAGTAGGATGAACATTTGGGACGCACCTTGGGGTCTAACATCAATATTACCTATAGACGTTCCACCTCTTTGAAAGATAACCTGGTGTCGAGCTATATGAGCCCTAGAACAGCATCTGTGGCTCCAGGCTGGTTAAATATCAACCCTGAGTGTTTTCAAAAATGTACAAAGTGTAAGGCTTGCAAATTTGCAAAAAGCATTAAACAATACCAACATCCAGTTCTAAAAAATAATGTGATCATAAAATCTAGAATCACATGTGAAACAGAGTATGTTGTGTATGTCCTTACCTGCTCGTGCAACAAGTGGTATGTAGGGAGTACGATCGGCAAGCTAAAACTCAGAATTTTGCAACATATCAGAGCAATTAAAAATGTCGATCCAACATACCCTATGGCCGTACATTTCCAAGAGAAGCACGGAGGAAAACTCGATGGTTTTGGATATTTTGGAATACATACTATCCAAAAAACTGCAAGGGGTGGAAATAGAGAACTCCTCTTGCGGCAAATGGAAACCAGATACATCTAGGACTATGAGACCAAGAAACCACAAGGCCACAACCTAGATGAAGAATTATATACATTCCTAGGTACTAGATAAGGCTCAACAGCACTTTAAATAACTCCAGGGCCTGCTGAAGATGATCCCAAACCAAGGCATGTCCTGTTAAGTTCCTGTCCCCTCAAGCATTATGTGTATTTAAGACTCTTTTTTTATAACAAATTGTATTTATATGATCGTGTCAATTCATATGTAAAATGCATTCTGTTGTTATTGGTTGCTTGCTTGTAGCTCTTTTGGGTGATATGTTTTCTCACAACTATTAAGATTAGAGGGTCCATTTAATCCACATTTCTCTCTCCATTTGGAAGATTATACGAATTTTAGACCTCTCTTCTTTCTCAGTGTTTATTGTTTATCACTTCTTTTTCTTGTATGGGCGACCAATGGAGATTTTTTGTTGAAATATCAATGTAACACAATGGATAAACAGTTGGATGCACATTTCTTCCTTTTCTATTTGTCTCTTATTCTCACTGGTTAAAATAATCCTTGGGTTAATAATATTATCTGTGGTGTTCTGCAAGTGAGGTTTTATCATGTGTAGGCAATTGTTTTAATAATGATTTGGCTAAATTCTTTTAATCCATGCACTAACAAATGATTTGAGCATAAAACATTTTTTAAGTATGGTACATCTTAAATGCACTAAGCACTTTATCCTGTTCCGACAACAAATCATATCGTGAGGCTGCTAAATGCACGAGGCGCTTTATAAACTGTGAATTGTATTTTTATGGTTACCAAATGCACATATCACTTTAACAACATTTGTTGTATATTTCAAGTTTTGCACAGTTCGTGAATACAGTTATTAGTATCCGAACAGGTAAACCCTAATACGCTTGAACCTTAGAGCTCAAAAGAATATGTGCACTATGCACTTTATTTGAAATACTGCATGAATTTATTTATATCACAATTAACCTCACAAAAAGCATTTTTTATTGTAATAACCGCCTGCTCCACGTTAGCAATGCCCGATTTAAAAAGCATGTTCTGTTTTGCTTTGCCAATTAGCCCAATGTTGTTTGACCCATTCCAAGATGGCAGATTAGAACCTGAGACAAAAAGGAAACGTTCATGACTCTCTATACTGTAACCATAGAATCAATTGGTTGAATAAATAGTCCTTCTATTGTGTTTGTCGCCCTAAACGTGAACAAGCGGTTTGTTACTGCGAAACGCGTCGTTTTTCGTGTTTGTTTCTCCTGTCCTGGACAATGGATTCATTAAAGTATTAATTTTTGGCTGACATACTATGGTTTCCTGACTCAGTGTTTTGCTGAGACTACTGCATGCAAGACTGCTTCCCAGAGTGCCTTCCGCCTTCCCTGGACTTCTGGACAGGGTTTATTATATATATATATATATATATATATATATATATATATTTTTATATATATATATATATATATATATATATATATATATATATATATATATATATATATATATATATATATATATATATATGTTACAGGGCCTGTGGTAGCAGCCCTGTAGTTAGGGTTAAGTTGCTCAACTCACTGAAAGAGCACTTTTTTGGGTGACTTAAGTTGCTCAACTCATAGGAAGAGCACTTTTTGGGTGACTTATACCTTTGCCGCTGTTCAACGAACCCTCAACAGACTTTGCAAAAAATGTATATGGCCCTTAGAACACAATTTTGCGTCCAGGAAGCAAAGTTTGTTTTGTTTGTTTTTTGTTTTTCGTAATTTATATAGCGCTATGAACCCTCAGGCATCAGAGCACTGCTTATTATTTCCCATGGTGTGTGGTGCTCATTTATCGACCTCGGAAGGATGAAAGGCTGAGTTTGGCCCTGCCGGGATTGGAACCTGCATCTGACCGGCACCTTGTGCAGTTATAGGGGGGCCCCAAAATGTGTGGAGAACCTCATCGATGCAATGGAAAACAAATGTGCTTGCTCCTGGAGCCCAAACCACTGGGTAGATTTTCACCAAATTTTCGCTAGGAGCGGCGGCTTGGTCCTGATTTTGGTGTAAATATGTCCATTAGTTTTTTTTTAAAATGGGCTAAAAGTAGGTTAAAAAAATTAGTCATATCTGGGTCCAGTCCATTGACACAATTCCTGATTCGGGGTCCGGGGACAAATCTGGGCCAATCAGGGGTTGGTGTGCTGTTCACAGACATCTTACGCATCCGCTAATGGGATGGTGAAAAACATGAGGAGCGTCATATTTATTTAAACAGTAAACATGTTGGATCTGTGGACAGTCGCCATTGTCCACTGACAGAGTGGTGAGAAACAAGTCTGGAAAACACATTTGGGGTTACTTGGTGGCTTAAAGAGGGCCTAGAAAGAGAGGGGGAGTGGAATAAAGTTGATGAGTAGCTTTTTTTATAAGTGGAAAAAAGTTGTGTAGGTGCTGCCAAACCTGCGGTCAATATGAGTGTCCGCGGACATCATTTGGTTGGCAGGTGGGTCTGGATGAGTCTTGTTATTTGTAGGTGTATTGTACGTGCTTGTTATATGGTTTAATTATATTGTGGTGGTTGTGTATAGTAAGTATAGGTACTGTAGGGGGAGTATAAAGTATTTGTAATATGGTGGAATGATATCCTTGAAGTGTATATGGTATTTATGATAGTAGGACAATTGAGGATAGTGCTCCTTGATGTCTCCTCTGGCTTTCACACGGTCAACCATTCTATCCTCATTAAATGGTTACATGATACCTTTAGTATAATCGCCCGGGCACTTGATTACAGCCTCCAAAGCACTTCAAAACGCCCCCCAAGCCCCGCAGGGTGCTGTGTTGCAGTATATACAGAGTTCTGTTGTCTTGGAAAGATATGGAGCAACAGGCTCTTGTATAGCTTGCAAGACTTACAGGGTAGCAGGTGGGATTTTGCACCCACAGGAGTAGAAGTATTGGTTGAAGAAGATGAAGTGGAGGAAGACAGCCTTCCACTTTCTGAGAAATGAACAGCCTTTCTTCAAGCATCCCAGTGATTGGATGTGTTGTGGTGGTGCATGTAAGTGGTCCAGTTGGAGTATTGCCCAGGTTGTCCGTGACTGAGTACAATGTCTCACTCAGTGCATTTCACCTTGGTAGCCTTAGTCTTCCGTACACCTGCAATGGTGGTAAAGAACCACCACACCCATGATTCTCTCTGGGTGCTGGAGGTAGGCATTTCCCCCATCTCATCCTCCGGTGCCTCTTGATTCCTGACTGCATCATTGTGCTTTTTCCGTTATCTAGTGTAAAGAAATGAACTGGTGGGGGTGTCTGTACTCCAGCTCTCTATATGGCAGAGGAGAGGCACAGAGGACCCCAGCTATGTAGCTATGGTCGAGCAATCAAGGCCTATCTTCTCAGGAGGTGATGCCGGCTGGTTCTTAAGTACAGTGTAATCCCCAAGCACACACAAAGGAATGTCCACACACTGTATTAGTTAAAACACAGTCTTTATATAAATAAGGTTCAATGTTCTATACACTATCACGATAATACACTGTGTGATCCAAAAATTCTAAAATGGTAAATATATACAATTCAAGGTGGTACCACTATTACTCTGATTCCATTAAGATGCATAAACTGTACTCAGTTCAAATATCATACGAATCAACACAGCAAAACAATATCAACCATAGATTTAGGAGGAAGACAAGTTGGTTAGAATACTGGCCCCTACCAATAGGCACAGTTCGGTATGAGGATCCCTCTACCTGGGCAAGCTGTAAATGAAGATGCACTACAAGACCAGTCCATATATTGTCTACTAGAGTCTGATATTCTTCTATTGTTCTGCAACCCAAATTTACCATGTGTTGTAGAGCTCTTCGTCGGGGAAGCAACGTGCCCTTCTTGAGTGCACTCTCTTTCAAGCAGGAGCCACGGGTCGTCGAACTTCCGAGATGAGGAAAGGGTGAATGTTGTCATTGAGGCAGCAGCTTCGGTCCTTGCAGTGCTCGCAGACGAGTGTTCGAAAATTTCCTGCAACAGGGGAGGTGTGCGGTGCACCTCGACGATGATGATTTGTTTCCACAAAGAGTTTGTGAAGAACTTTGGACCAGCAAGGGCGTCAGGTCATCAGCGTCTGCAATCGACGAGCAGGACTTGACCATGACTGGCTTCAGTAGCTTTGTCGGTGTCTCTGAGGTCTTCTGGTGGTGGGAACCCCACCCTCGGATTCTCCTCGGTCGTCAGCAGCCTTGACTTTCTCCAGTAGGACGAAAGCAGTCGACGATGATGAACAAAGGAATCCTTCGTCAAATGTTCTTAGGCAACGGGAGCACAGCGGTTCCGGTTGGCAACAGCATTTGTCGACAGAGGACAGCTGTCGAGTGCTTTTCTTCATTCTCCTCGATGGTCCCCTTTTCCGGTCGGCAGCCTTTCGTAGGTATGTCTACGAGGGAGCTTTGGCAAAGATCAGCTGGTGCACAATGGTCCCTTGTAGCTCTGGGAGGCGTCCTCTTACCAGGTCCTCTCTTGGATCAGTTCTTGAAGACACAGCAACTTTCAGATTACACAGAAGGGACCAGCGGTTCACCTTCTTCTCCCAGCTCGGCTTTGAGAGTAAGCATCAAGTATCAAATTCAGCTTCTGAATGATTTCTAGCAGTGAAAGGCCCCCAGATATATTAGTTGATCTCCCATTCTCATTCACTCTGCTGGGTCACACTCAGGCAACCAATCACTCAGGAGGGCATTCAGGCAGTTAGTCAGCCAATCGGGTGCACAGTGCATTCAGGACATTCTTCTCCATTCAGACACTCACAACACAGAATTTGGATTCGGACAAGTACTCTGCCATTCAGCACTACACACTGCATTCATACCAGTTTCGGGCAGGGCTGTCTCAGTCATTGTGTCAAACACAAGATAATAGACACACATAACACAGAATGCGTATTCGTCACACACTCCATTCACCCAGGACCCGCCCCACGGGCGTACCCACAAAATACTGTCATTGGGAATGCTCCACCCAACAGTCAGTCAGGGGGAAGGGACAGAGTCAGGGCTTCCTGGGACTTCGGGAAAACAAGATAACAGGTGATGGAAAGCAAGAGGCAACGGGGACCATCTTGTCTCCATCGGGAATTCACTGATTCCTATGACAGGATCTGGCGATCTCGAAATAGAGGATACAAAGGGCACCTGTCAATTCAGCACGGGGCTGCCACCAGCCCGTACCCTGCTCTGTGGGCCACATAAAGGTGCCCAAAAACATACACTAGGAGTACAGGGTTGTACTCCCACCCATGGGTGCCATAAGGGTATCCCAATGATCTGTTCACCAAACCAAATACAGGAAGAGCCGCACCGCCATGAGTCCCACGTGAACTCCTGCATGGTAAACAAGTCAGAACACATGATAAAAAGCAATAAAGGAAATGATTCAGACACCCTGTCCCTCTGATGCATTTCCAGCATCACAGTAACACCCCCCAGACTGAGGTTAGGGTGCCTAATCTCACACGAGATAGACACCCTCACCAGACGGTCAACATACCTTCTGGAAAGGCCATCTGCATTATCATGACTCTTCCCTGGTCTATGCTCTATGGTGAAGTCTAGCCCTTGCAGGCTAATAGACCACGTGAGCAGTTTCGGGGTTCTCACCCTTCATCTGCATAAGCCATTTAAGGGCTGATGATCTGTTTGGACCTTGAAGGTAGACCCCGTAAGGTAGGGCCTACAACGCCTAAGGCTCCAAACTATACTAAAACATTCCTTTTCAAAAGAAGCCCACCTAAGTTCTCTACCCTTGAGTTGTCCACTGATGAATATGATTGGATGTTCTCTTTCTTTGTCATCTAACTGGGACAAGACAGCTCCAATTCCAGTGTCGCAGGCATCAGTTTGAACGATAAAGGGCTTGCTGTAATCAGGTGCGCACAACCCGGGTGCCCTACACAGACTTTCTTTCAAGCCATCGAAGGCCCTCTGACAGTCTTCAGTCGAATGAACCTTCCTAGGCTGTTTGAGTGAAGTAAGAGCTGTCAGTGGTGCAGCTATGGTTGCATAGTCTGCCATGAAATTGCGATAATACCCAGTGAGGCCCAAAAAGGCTCTCACCTGGGTTTGAGTAGTGGGAGTCTCCCAGTCATGTACATACTGTACTTTACTGGGGAGAGGTTGGATTTGAACCCATCCTGCCTCATAACCAAGATACATGACTTTCCCCTGAGCTATCTGGCAATTGGTGGCCTTGATAGTGAGGTTAGCCTTTTTCAAGGCCTGCAACACCTTATCCAGATGTGTCAAATGATCTTCCCAGGTGGAACTGTAGATGGCAATGTCGTCTAAGTAGGCCACACAAAAGGCCTCCAGCCCAGTGAGTGCATGATTGACCAATCTCTGGAAGGTGGCAGGGGCATTCTTCAACACAAAAGGAATAACCCTAGACTGGTAGAGTCCCTCTGGTGTTGAGAATGCAGTCTTTTCCTTGGCATGGTCCGTTAAAGCTATTTGCCAATAGCCTGAGGTAAAGTCAAAGGTGCTCACAAATTTGGCAGCACCTATGGTGTCCATGAGCTCATCAGCCCTGGGCAATGGGTGCGCGTCAGTTTTGGTGACGGCATTGACTCCTCGGTAGTCCACACAGAACCTGGTACCTGTCTGGGGACTTGCCTTGGGTACAAGGACCACAGGAGTGGACCAAGGACTGGTGAAGGGTTCAATAACACCCAGATCCAACATCTTGGCGAACTCAGCCTGGAAGTGGTTCTTAACTGTATCTGACACACGATAGCACCTGCTTTTGACAGGTACACTGTCACCAGTGTCAATTTTATGCGTACACCACAGTGTTAGGTCAGATGTCAGTGAAAACAGAGAGGCATACTGCCGGATCAAAGCACTGGAGGCCCTCTGCTGCTCTGTCATCAGATCGGAAGAGAGAAGTAGTTCCTCAACTGAGCCATCCTGAGGGTTGCTATGCAGCAAATCAGGAAGAGGCTCACTCTATCCTCTTCTTGCTCTGAAGCTAGCAAGAGACATGAGACTTCTGCTCGCCTGTGGAAAGGCTTGAGCCTGTTAACATGGAATACCTGAGGGGCCACCCCAGGGGCTCCCATGTCAACCAGATAATTGACTTTGCCCATCTTGGAGATGATCCTGAAGGGTCCAGTCCACTTGTTTGCCAAAGCTCTAGGCTTGGTAGGCTCCATCAGAAGGATTTCCTGTCCCAGAGTCCAATCCACTTGCAAGGCTTTAAGGTCATGCCAGTACTTATTCAGTTCTTGGCTGGCCTTGAGATTTGCTGTCACCTGACCCATCATCTGTGTCATCCTTTGTCTGAGGCCTAACACATAGTCCCCCACTTGCTTGGCAGGAACTGGAGGGATGGCTTCCCAACCTTCTCCGATCAAGGCAAGTGTCCCCTCACGGGATGTCCAAAGAGTAACTCAAAGGGGCTGAAACCAACACCCTCTTGAGGTACCTCTCTGTAAGCGTACAGCAGGCATGGCAGTAGGAGATCCCATTTCCTACTTAAGGGCTCTTCCAAAGCGCCTAGCATGCCCTTGAGAGTTTTATTAAACCTCTCAACCAGACCATTGGTCTGGGGATGCTAAGAGGTGGAGAACGTGTAGGTCACCCTGCACTCTTTCCACATATTTTTCATGTAACTAAACATGAAGTTGAATCCTCTGTCAGAAACAACCTCCTTAGGGAATCCAACACGGCTGAAAATCCCCAGGAGAGCCCTGGCAACCACTTTGGCAGTAATAGTCAGAAGGGGTCTAGCCTCAGGGTACCTGGTGGCATGATCAACCAAGACCAGGATGAAACAATGTCCACCTGAAGTGGGAGGGTCAAGGGGACTGACAATGTCGATGCACACCCTCTCAAATGGTGTGCCAACCACTGGCAATGGCTGCAGTGGGGCAATGACACTGCCTCCAGTCTTGCCAGATAACTGACAAGTTGGGCAGGTCCTGCAGTGGGACGCCACTTCTACTCCCATCTGAAGCCAGTAAAAATGGGCAGAGAGCCTCTGCTTAGTCTTCTTGGTACCAAGATGACCAGCTAAGGGTACCTCATGTGCCAACTTCAGCAGGAAGGGCCTGTAAACCTGGGGTACCACCAACCTCTTGAGGGCACCAGGTTCAGGCTCACCCTCTCAATAGATCTGGAATGTCCTAAGCACGTCGCCTTGTGCCTGGGACGGGGCCAGTTTCCTCAGACCTTTGAGAGAGTGGCACTCTCTCTGTCCCTTACAGAAGTCTACCCGGGACGGTCCCCCTTCAGCTAACCAGCATTGAAGGTCAGGGTGGTCTTCCGGGTTGAGTACCTCTCCCACAGGTAAGTCTTCTGGCTCTTCTCCCACAGGAGTTGAGATGGGGTTCACCACTGGACCCAGCCTGTCCGGATCATGGATCCCAATGGGTGCTGTCGGAACAGCAGGAAGAGCAGGAGTCCCCTACACAGAGATGGCCTTCTTACTCTTCCGTTTCCTTCGTGTCTTAGGTTTCCCCGTCGGCGAGGGTACCGGGCTCGCAGCCAGACCCTGTGTGACCTGGGATCGGGTGACCGCCACAGCAGCCATGGGTAGACCATCCGTGATCATCCCCAACTTGACCAAATCGTTGCCTAACAAAATGTTTGCAGGCACATTGTCATGTTCCAGGACTGGAAGCTTCGCTGTCTTGTCTCCAATCGTGATGTGGACTAAGGCTACAGGTGATCATTTGGGAGGCCCACCAGCTAACCTGGTGGTTCTCAGAGAAGCAACCACATAGTCCTTCACTTGAGCAGGGTCATGTCCACCACTGTCATGCTTGCCTCAGTGCCTCTCAAACCAGTAGAAGGCTGGCTGTTCAAGAGGACACTTCTCAAAAACCTACGGGTGTTCTGTGGGATAGTTGCAAGTACTTCTGTGTACTGGTCCCAGGTCCCAAGGGACACTAAGGAAATCTCTATGGGAGCACCGAATGTGATCCCGGTAGAGGAGGGGAGGACTGTGGCCTCCGCCTCATGTACAGAATAGGAGTAGGTCAGGCTGACAGCCTGGGCTCCATGTGCCTTACCCTTACACTTGGGGTCACCCCTTCTGTGATGCAGAGCCCCAAAATCCCAACAAGTGCCAGGAGTGCAGGGCATGGTACTGGGACCACTGGGACCCTGCTTTGCAGCAGGCGGACCACTACTCTTACTCCCACCCACAACATACTTATCCCCACTAGGTTTTTGGGTCTTAGGAGAGGAAGGTTTTTGGTTTACCCGACTGTGATTGCTTCTGGGACTCCTCAGCTTTCTGAGAGGTCCACCTTTCTTTGTCCTTCTCCTTCCCACTGGAGTCCTTAGGGGAAACTCAGTGCGAGATCCACTTGTCAGCCAACCTAGCCAGCTTAAAGGGATCCAAAATGTTCTGGTCAGCAACATACTGACACAGATCTGGTGAACAGGCTTCCGAAAAATGCTCAAAAAACAAAAGGTGGGACAATTCAACAAACATTTTCACTTTGTAACCATCAATCTAACCCATCATATTCATGTGTACAGCACTCACCCAGTCAACTCAAGACACATTCTCTCTTTTCTTAAAATCCCTGAACCTTTTAAGGTATTGGGTAGGTGTCTTGCCAAAATTGGCAATTAAAGCAGACTTCATGCACTCGTACTGATCCCTTTCTTCCACACTCAGTTTTTAAATACAGTCATACCCAGTCTGAGGCACTCTGCTTAACAAACACTTAGCCCAGTCTCTTTTATCTACATCATGAATTGCACAAGCCATTTCAAACGCTACAATCCACTGGAGGATATCAGAACCCTCCACAAACACACCAACCAAATCTTTCATAAACTTGGTGGCTGGGGATCTGCCACTCTCAACTGGTTTCGCTGAAGTCTCCACTCTAGCTCTCTCCAGCTGAATCTTCTGGTACTCTGTGTCCCTTTCTTTGAATATCACTTGCTGTGCCAACTCCTGTTTCTTTAACTCAGCTTCGGTTTGCAACTTTTTGTATTGAAAGGCTAACTGTTCCCATTGTAGCTCCAATTCTAAAAGTTAAATTTTCAGGGCTTCCCCCTGAAGAGCAGTGCTGGGGTTAGGAACTGAGGCAGCAGGAATGGTGGCATTCACAGAATCAGATTCAGTGACAACCCCAGGGGCAGAGTCCTCATTGATTTCACCCCCTTCAAGAGTTTCACCATCAGTCTGGTAGTCCACCAGGGCAGCTATCAGCTCAGCCCTAGACTTATCTGCAAAAGTCTAACTCCCTGGCTTTACAAGCACTCTGGAGAGCCTCTAAGCTCACACGAGTCCATTTACCATTTGCAATAGATTCCATCGCTTGTAATGCAGTTAACTTGTTCACAACTAAACCTCAATTTAAGAAAGTGCAGATATTTTGTAAGTGGCATGGTTATACACTGATTCTTAAAACCATAAGCATCCCACCGCTGCCACCAGCTGTAAAGACCGGAGGGGGGGTGACTGAACTCCTGATCTCTATTTGGTGAGGAGAGGCACCGAGGACCCCAGCCAAGATTCTCTATTGTTGGTAGCAATGGACGAGTAATCAGGAACTAGCTTCTCAGGAGGTGATGCGGGCTGGTTCTTAAGTACAATGTAAACCCCACACATCCACAAAGGAATGTCCACACACTGTATTACTTAAAACACAGTCTTTATATAATTAATATTCAAGGTTATGTACCACAATAACTCACTTTGTACTCGGTTATCTATAATGGCAAATCTATACAGTTCTACGTGGTACCACAATTACTATTCAATCTCTTTAACGTGCATCAACTGTACAGTTAAATGTCACACAAATCAGTTCATAAAGGAAATGTTATGCTCCCCTGGTATCCACGGAGACGCCACCCAGCCGTAGGGACTCTGGTATCCTTCTCTGCGGTTCCCAGGTGTGACCAGCGGGGAAGTTCTGCCTAGAATACAGGTGGGCAATGTTCAAGACTGGGCAACTGGCTAAGCAACCCCCCACTACCCTGTATGCCAGCAGCCCTTCTGGACCTCTCCTCACCTTGTTGTTAATTCAGGTGTGCTCTCCGTTCTGCCTTCTTGACAGGGGCGCGTTGTCCTTTGTGGGCAAATGCGATCTAGTTACTTCACTGATGCCGGCCCATTTTGACTCTTTCAGGTAGGTCTTATTGCTATTGTATATTGTTGTTATTCTTGGTTTAAATGATGTCTTTTTCTCTTCCTTAGGTGCGCGGAAGTCCAATGTGATGCATTGGTTGAATTGGGTCTCGCCGGTAAATGATGGCGTATTAAGAGAGCCTTGATGCGGTAGGTAGGCGCTATGCGCAGCACTATGATGCCTTGCCTTTGCTAACCTGTTGTCTTTTCTTTCCCATAGATCGCGGTGCTCACCCGGTGTATGAAATCCCGAGGCGATGCTGGTCGAGGGGCGACTTGCGAGGTAAGCTTTTCGGCACAATACGTTATGTTGTAAATCTCTCTAATGTCTTGTTTTTTCCTTTTTTGTAGATCCGCCGGTGCGGGAGTTGCGCTGATCCTAGGATGCTGTTCGCAGGAGCTGTGGGCAGCTAACAATGAAATTACAGGTAAGCTGCTGCTGTTACCAAAAGTCCTTTTGTCTCTTTACAGATGCTGTTCTTCCATGTTAACGATGTCCTTTTGTGTCTTTACAGATGCTGTTCTTCACAGGTTCGTGGGTACAGCTGAACACGATGAGCGTCACGTTGCAGGATTGCAAAGTAATGCGAAGCATGTTATCCAAGTCGGGTGTGGTTTAAATAGCTTCAAGAAAGTAGTTCCTAGGCTACCACACCCAAAACACTATACCGCATAGCATGGTTCCAAGGAGCCAAGCTATGTGGATGCCTCCATGTTGGCTGGCACTTGAAATAAAGTAGTTCCTTAAGCACAAGTCTTTATTAAGTATGAGCCTGGTGCCCAAGGCGCCAGGACTGGCCCCAAGGGGACGTAGGCAAAGGATGCCTAAGTTTGTTGGAGACCCGAGCCAAGACCCCTCCTGCCCCATGGCCTTGCCAGGGGCGTTTCTGGATGTGGGTTGTGACAGGAAACCAACAATAGATATAAGAGGAAAGCAGTTGGTTAGAACAACTGGCAGAATACTGACCCCGATACCTATACACAGTTCTGTGTGGAGATTCCCCCACCTGGGCAACCTGTAGAATTAAGATATATCACAAGTCCAGTCCATATATTGTTCACAAGAGACTTTCCAATAGTTCAGCAACCCTAAAGTACCTGGCATTGTAGCGTTCCTCATCGGGCAATCGATGGCCCTTCTTGAGTGCCCTCCCTTTAAGGCAGATGTCACCGGTCGTCGAACGTCCGGCGAAGAACAGGGTAAACTACGGCAGTGAAATGGCAGCTTCTTTCCTAGCGTGCTTGTCGACAGGGAAGGGTAGACGTCCTGCAAGGAAGAGGCGTGTGGGGCACCTCGATAGTTCTGGACCACAAAGACTTTGAAGAACTCTGTCCAACAAGAGCGTCGAGTCGTCAGCGTCTCTGTGGCCTTTGGGTGGTGAGAAACCCACCAGCGGATGCTCCTCGGTGCGTCGACGGCCTGGCCTTCTCCAGCAGGATAAGGCGTGCAGCAGTGTGGACAGCAGCATCCGTGGATGGAAAGTTTCTTAGGCAACGGGAGCGTGTCGGCTCCCGTCGGCGACGGCAGTCGTCGACAGTGGTGGACAACAGTCCGGGAGATTCTCTTTGGGATTCCGGGGCTGTCCCCGTCCCCGGTCGGCAGCCTTTCATAGGTCTGTCTACCAGGGAGCTTTGGCAAAGATAAGCTGGTGCACGATGATCCCTCGTAGCTCGGGAAGAAGGCGCCTTACCAGGTCCTCTCTGGGTCAGTCCATGGAGATGGAGCAGCTTTCAGATTGGTGAAGAAGAACAATGGCAATTCTTCTCTTCCAGCAGAACTTCAAGGTCAAGCTTCAGTTTCACTCCAGTTACTTGTCGTAGTTTGGACTTCAGCTTCTGAACACGATTCCTAGCAGTGAGAGCTCCCCAAATATACTGTTGATCTCCCATTAATTCTGCTGGGTCACACTCAAGCATCCAATCACTTCGAAGGGCATTCAGCAGTCAGCCAGCCAATCAGCCACATAGTGCATTCAGGCCAAATCTTCTCCATCCAGACGCTCACAACATAGAATGTGGATTCGGACAAGTGCCACGCCATTCAACACTATACACTGCATTCATACCAGTTTCAGGCAGGGCTGTCTCAGTCATTGTGTTAAACACCAGATATCAGACATCCACAACAAGAAGTGTCGATTTGTCACACACTCCATTCACCCAGGTCCCACCCACAGGTGTACCCACAACATATGGTCGTTGGGAAGGCTCCAGCCAGTCTGGTTGGCACTTCCCCACACTACCATATATGAAACTTTCACCCAACAGCTAGTCAGGGGGAAGGGACAGAGTCAGGGCTTCCTGGGACTTCGGGGGGATCAAGGTAACAGGCAGTGGAAGGCAAGAGGCCACGGAGGCCATCTTGTCCCCATCAGGAATCTACCGATTAAAATGACAGTGCCTGGGCATCCCAAAATGGAGGACGCTCAGGGTACCAGTCAACTCAGCAGGTTGCTGCCACCAGCCCATACCATGCTCTGTGTGCCACCCACACGTGCCCAAAAACATACACTAGGGGCACAGGGTTGTACCCCCACGCATGGGTGCCATAAGGGTATCCCATGGATCTGTACACCAAACCAAAAGAGAGAGCTGCACCACCAGGAGTCCCACATGATTTCCTGCATGGATAACATGACAGAACACACGATAACAAGCAGGAAAGGACAAGGATACCGAGGCCATGTCTCCCTGATGCATTTACAGCATCACAGCCAGACAAGAAGGATGCAGGCATGATATATGCACAATAGTCTAAACAAACTATCCTCGTGGGATAAATCAGTGTAACACATTTGAATTAAATCAACATTGGAATAAATAAATAATTATTTATAGCTTTATAGCTTAAACTTAAAGGGGAAGATACATTAGTAAACAGAATTGTATTGAATAACAGTTAAACAGACACATAGGCCCTCATTACAACTCAGGCGGTAAGGGGTTTACGGCGCCGTAAACAGCGCCGACCCTTACCGCCTGAGTACGAGGTCCCTAAGCGCCATGGCGGATTTAACACCTGCTTTTAGCAGGTGTTAAAATCCATGGCGCTAAGGGACCATGGAGTTAATTACGCCACCGTAATTTACGGTGGCGTAATTAACGCCTTCCCCACTCCCATTATGCCCTATGGGGCAAAAATGGGAATGGGGAAGGGTAAATGGGGATTGGGGACTTACCGCCCCGCCAAGGTCGGAATGGGGCGGTAAGTCCGCCAACCACCATGGCGTAAACATAGTTTACGCCATGGTGGTAAAGTCACGGCCCAGGCGGTAACTTACCGCCTGGGTCGTAATGAGGCGCATAGACATATATACTGCACTCTCTACAGAAAATATCCACATTATATGTACAACTCATATTCTATAGATGTGAATCAATAAACACATTCAATTCGACCAATGTGTGGTGAGCAGAACATGATCTAATGTACTAACAACTGTAATACATGTATATCAGACATCGAGATATCTGTAGCAGCAAAAAATAAATGTTTTAGGCCAATTCCACCTAATGTTCTCGGTACAGAGCAGGTAATATTCATCATCATTATGATACTCTTGTATTCAGAATTAATCTGCAAGTGTTATTACATATTTGGTCTATTATTATTAAAGCACAGCATTCTTAAGAAAAGGCGCTCATCTATTGTATACCAATAGATGTGCATAGAACTTCTTTTAGACATTTTCTATTTTGTGAGTTTGTATTTTAGATTCTCTTGCCCTGAAGAAGACGAGCTCTATAACATTGTGGGTATTCTCTGAAACTAGTGGACATAACATGTTGGCTATAAACCAAATAACTCTTTAGGCACCGCCTGTTGGGAGTTAAATCAACAAACTTCGTATAACAAATAAACAAAGACATTTACGTATTTAGCTGTTTTACATGTGTCCTGATTCTGAAAACAAAAGTATCAAGATGATGATCATTATGTCCCACTTTTATCGTCAACATGATGGTGATTTTGTTCTAATGGGTTTACTGTTTGCTGCTACAGCTACGTGACTGATATGCACGGGTTACATTATGTAATTCCTTTGGATGTACATTCGATCATATTCTGCACACCACAAATTGGTAGAATGAATCATGTGTATAGAGTAAGATTTGTTTGTATGATGTTGATATTTTTTGTACAGAGCAAAGTATATATGTGTATATGTCTTTTTAAATGTTCTTCAAACAAATTATTTTTGCACAGTGTTGCTCGCCCTTTAAGCTTTGTCTGTATATAATTACTGATTCATTCCAATGTTGGTTTACTTCAATTGTGTTATAATAATTTATACCATGCGGAGAGTTTGTTTAGACTATTGTTTTGTTCCCCTTCTCTGCATGAGTTATAGTGACCACTCTAGACTTTGTTCAGCACATAATGTGTGCATTAGACATGGCAAATGGCACATTTCAATTGTAACTTGTAAACCATTTTTTATAATACGGTTTTAATAATATATCCACTTATGTAACCATAATATGGTAGACTGCTCTGTACATTCAGTACCATAGCTCTCTTAGGTTTAGTGGCCATTAAATACAGGCTCAGCACAGTCAGTAGATTGTGTGTTTGTACGTCTAGACTCAATTTCAAGTATGTCATTGTAGTAAAAAGTAGAAAATGCATTTCAAAGGAAAGATAACGACACATTCCATTTCTGATTGCAACACAGAGGGACATAAAGCAGCCATTTCATTGCACTGGATACAAAGCAACTATTTTTGACTACTGCAAATTCCATCTGGGAACATTTATCCCATGAACTCTTTGAGGTGGGCAGAGATCTGCATTGTGATAAATCGTCACAGGTGCTTCACAGAAGGTAGCCCCACTGAGATGTCTGGAAACTGCATCAGAACATTCTGAACCTAACAGTGAAAGAGCGACTCTGGAAATGGGGCGCACGTCTACATTTGTGCATTGGAAAGCTTACAGGAAGAATTGCTTGAGCTATTCGAAAGGAGGCCATATGGCCTGTCAGTAAATGAATGAGAGAAAAGACAGGTCCTGGTCAGGAGGCTCGGGTTTCGTTTCTCGCAGATGGGTTAGATGTTGCATAGGATGACATATTAAAAGTGTATGGTATGCAATCCACTCCCTTTCTTAAAATATTATGATAATGAGGCTGCCTTTATTGCCTCTTTAGCATATCCAATTGGGCACCTCTATCTTACCACTGCCTCCCAAAGCCACGTAATTCAGTGACCATCACACTGAGTGGAGAAATCAGCCGCCTGAATAACGTATCAAATTACATTTCAGAAATGGTGCATGATGTTATATAAAAGAACCAACTATAAATTAGTAGGCACCCCAAAGGTTATAAGCCACATACAAATTAACATGATTTACTGAAAACATGAACAAGTAACTCCATGTACCTATAAAGCTAATGGCCTTAATAAAGATATGTAATAATGTGCTAATAATTAAATCATCTGGGGCCACATGTGAATTAGCACAATGTTATAATAGCTGTGGCCTAGATGCAGTGGGCACAGTGTTAGAACATGATGGAGGAAGAAGATGAAATGTCCTTTTTGGTTCACGATGTTGACAAGTTTTGCAGCCTCATCACGAGTTGGGCAGTATCCCTTAAATGCGGCGGTAACGCTATTACCAATGCATTTAAGAGTCCATCCAAGCATGAGTCTGGCGTGTTTACCCCCAGCTCATATCTGGGGGTAAACGTGCTGGAAAAATGTCAATTTACGGGTGCTATTAGCATGCCCTAATTGCGCTGAAAATTCCCTATTGGGTGCAATGGACCCAATGGGGAATGGGGAATACCCATTACCGCCCAACCCTTGATCCAACACTAATAGCGCCAAACCGGGTGGCGGTAACGCTATTAGCACAGGCAGTATCCTGCTGTAATACTGCCAGCATACCGTCCAACTCGTGATTAGGAGAATTAAAACCGTTTCTATCGCTCTCTATCATGGACCAAACTGTCAGAGACGACTGAAATCAGGTTTTTCAATTTTCTTGACACAAATGAACATTTATACAGTGGCAGCTCACCCGTTAGGGCGCTCCAAAGCCATTCCAGTCAAATCTGATTGCTCCATTAACTGCAGCAAGCAGATTAGGAAGCACTTTGATGCTAACCTTGTTGTGAAGGAAATAAGGGAAATAAGATTTCTCTGTGGTTTGGAGTACCCTAGGCGAGCATGCCAAATGGGCCATGCAAGGTTGGACTTGTTTGGCTTGCCCAGCCCATGGCACACTGGGCATGCCGGCTTGAGTATTGCAGTCACAAAAGAGTGTATTGCTGCTGTACATCCCTGTGCTATGCACCTGTTGGGGGGTGATATGGTGTTGGTGCCACACTTGCCAGGAACCAGGATTTAAGGAGATGTGGTTGATAGACATCTCTCCCAAAGTATGACTGCAGAGTGCACTTAGCAGGCCATTCGCGCCTTGAAACACTTGTGTAAAGGCGCGTTACAAATGCCATATCATATCCAGATCAATGTTTGGCAATGATATATATGGCTGCGTTGGTGTAAAGTAGATACATTGAAAAAAATATATGTGTTAGCATCTGTGTGTATATGTGTGTGTGTTTGTGTATTTATGAGGTGCTGTGCTGGACAGTGTTCATGTGTGACTGTGCTGTACAGGTGAGCGTGCATTTGCACATGTCTGTGTGTGTGTGTGTGTGTTTGTGTTGTGTGTGATTTTAATGTAAATGTGTAATGTGCACTGTTTAATTGCAGACAAAGCCAATATGACTTTGTTCTCATGTGACCAATATTGCCATACATTAATACGGCCAGTTTGGCCATGATGTCTTACAGTGAGAGTACTGCATTATGGGCAAACTACCATAAATGTGTCTTCATGTGTCAAATATGGCAGTTGTTGGCACACCCATGTTGGACATTTCTTTTTTTTACAGCGGAATTATACTGATGGATTTTCTCGGGGAGAAATCAGTAACGTGCATGACGACAATGACTATGACTTGTCTAATCTGCAGTGCTCGCTGACTTATTCAGCGCTAAGTAATCAATCCTGGGATAACGAATCAAACGTGCAGAGACTGCAAATCTCGATGGAAGCAGCAATGCAGATTCACAACAACGTTAAGGCAGCACTCACAATCTCGCTTGCCCCTTTCTTAAAGCTATATGAGGATATTCATAGCAGTCTAAAAGACCACGACACCCTGTTGGCCATGATTCATTCAAAACCTCTACATGTAGAGACCTTCACAACAGCCATCAGAGATAGACTCAACACTGAAGCAGAGGCCTCAGCGAGGTGGCAAGCCTGCTTAAGTGACATGGCACAGGGCAAACACACTGAGAAAACAAACATGATGGACGCATTGTTAGAATCCATAAAATGGATGAGGGAAAATGCAAAACCACCAGTAAGTGGCACATGAGCCACTAAAAGAAGTCAGTACACCAGACCCTCAAGATCCAAGGCAATACAAAGGACAAACAAAAATAAAGGAAACCAACAGAAGAAAACTAAAACAAAAACGAGTGCTTTTGCAGTCTATTCAAGATCATTTGCATGATCTGGTAAACAACACAAGTACGATTACATCCTTTCCAATGCACGTAATTCAACCCCTCAAAGATGGTGAGCGAGGGGGTGCTCTTTCAAAAACTACAACTTGTAAGGTGAATCCACAAACCAAACCAAAAGTCAAAACCCAATGTGTCAGCTCCCCGAAGAAGGTGTTCAACAAATAAAACAACAAAGGTAATGGAACATTTACTCAATGCCACATTTAGCATGAGTAATCTCAGAGATATGCGACCTGACAAGGAGGAAGTATTTGACATTTTCAAAAAACAAACAAAATCAAAAGAAAGACAGAGCCTAAATCAATGCAAATACAAAGGACGGCAAGACAATAAGCAAAATCCAAAAACCTCAAAGGTATAACTAAACATAGAACAAATGGGTCTTAAGCATTTTTAAGACATCTTCAATTGCCCCTATTGAGTAACGCTAATGAGACAGAACCTAGTACATTGTAAGTGTGCAAACGCTGCTGTGGTGCCGACTGAGACTATAGCCGATGAAGAGCCAATGTTGACGTCCATTAGCACAAACAGAATGACAGAAGAAACCGGGCCTGAGTCAGGATCTCAGCAACTTAGAGGAACATGACCTTTTGGAAGATCTGTCGCAATATTTGGAAGACAACGAAGAGGTAACAATAAGTTGACAAGACATTTCTTCAAACTCTGCGGTGCAGCATCCAACACATACTACACCACCCACACCACTAGAGAATGGATCAAGAAATAAGCAAAGGTGGAGATACTGAAGTCTGAATAGAGATCAAATTGGGGATACTTCTTCACATTTCTTGACACTTTCACAGAAACAAAAAAATCTGCTTGAAACGATGAAACCAAGCCCCGGTCCCAGACGTGTTTCAATGAGATATTCAAATGGTAGAACACAAAACCCTGTAAAGCATCATGCCAGAAGCAAAAAAAATCAACAATGAAGGCCCACCATCACGAGAAACGTGCATGCCAGAGAACAAGAGAATGCAGCAAAGTGGTTCTAGAAAACTTACTCACAGCAGAAAACAAAGTGAATATGAACAGGAGAAACGTAATGCAATTACTTCACTGTGTACAAGCTTTAACAACTGTCTCCTCGGACGACATTCTAATTGTAGAAGACATGTTGCTAACTGCCAGGACATTGATTCTATCCTTTGAAGTAAGGGACTATACTCGGCCTAACATGCGTAACTACTTCTGACTCAAGCAAACAAAAAAGTTTGGCCGGGAAAGAACAAGTCCAAAAAGATGGGCCTAGCTTTGAAACAAGAAACAAACTCTTGACGGTCACCTTTGAGAATAGACCATTGCAAAATAATTAGAGGATCCACACAAATCAAAAAGTCAAGATGAGGATCCTGCGGCCTGGAATTGGCTTTCAAGAGTCCTGGCAAATAAGTCCTTTGATTAGCCAAAAGAAACAGGGACAACAAAACTAGTAACCCTGTGCTCTTGGAATACCTGAGGGTTTAAACACATCTTTGGGCAGCCTTCAGCCATTCTGGAAGAACATGACTTAATCTGCCTACAGGAGAGATGGATATGTGAAATACCTTCTCGAGACGGATATGTTATACTACTTAATATTGCGGTAAAAGGCCAACATGGAAGGCCCTATGCAGGGCTTCTGACAATGATCAAAAACAATTTTGGTTGTGCAATCAAAAAAATTTAAAACATCACTCCATTTATCCAAATAACGATTCTCCAACATTTACATACAGATTTATACTGGAACCCAACCTTAATTTCGACAACCAAATTTATCGAAATAATAAACACAATAATCGAAAAATGCCATCTGAGTTTATCTATTTCCACCTTCTACTGTGTGGCGATATAAACATAAAATGTCTAGATCAAAAGGGAAGTCTGACATATTTTAAGCATACCACAGTGATGAACCGCGAACAAAGAAACTTTATGTGGCATCAAGAGATAACCCTCAGGAACATGCTTAATAGTCAAACGACAGGTGACATTTGCAGAAAACCAACATGCAAAGTGAAAAATAGGGCCAACACCATTGATTATATATGGAGCTTGTGTAATTTCAGGCATATCATCGAAAGACTACACATAATATCAATGGATCGAAGTGACCACGATGCAATCTGCCTGACTTGGACAATCCAGAAAAAGACTGTAACAAGAATTAATTTCCCATAAGCAATTGTAAATCAAGGAAGAAATAGTTTAAAGTTCACAGTGAACGATATCAAAAAGCTAACAGAAAAATATATAGAGTGCACCAAAGAAACCAACACTGGAGTGTCCTATACCCAATATTAGCATACTACCAGGCAACACAAACTGAGATAAAATATCTGTATGATAAACCAAAACATCAACATAGTATTGTAGTGGCACAACAGGAAAAAACACTAAGGAACCATCTCAAAAAAGCAAAGAAGGTCCAACAACCACTGAGAGTATGTATGATTAGGCAAACAAAGCAGTGTTATCTCAATTGGACATCTGCATTCCGAATACATCGAGAACAAGAACATGGGCATGAGATGCTTGAGGCAATATGTAAGTCAAATGGTAGAGAGACTTGGGCCTTGATAAACAAAACAACCTTAAACCAACAGGTGATTCTGAGCAGTGGCGTAACTGAAGACCAATGGATAGAATTAGACCAGCTTGTTCACATCGAAACTCCAGCCGCCATGGCAGATCAAAATTGATCAAACTGAGATAAGTGAAGCTATTAGAAGACTGAAAGCCTCAAACACACCCGGACCAGATGGGCTCACAAATAACATTTTTTTTAAAAGCACAACAAGAGTGGGCAAAACTCATATTTGAAATATTTATGAAGATAACAACTACTGGCAAAATACCCAAATCCTGGGAAATGGGCATTGTAGTGCCGATCTACAAACAAAGGGACCAAATGGAACCAGAAACTATAGATCCATTGCCCTGTTAAATGTCATCGGAAAACTGCTTGTAGCACACATTCAAAAACTCCTCAAATGCTGGGCAAAAATAACATCATGGACAAAAGGCAAACTGACTTCACCAAAGGAACAGGCACTGATCTCAATCTTTTCATTCTAAATGTTCTAAAAATACAAACAATCAGAAATAAAACTAAGCTACACCTGTCATTTATCGATCTCCAACAGGCCTTCAATAATGTGAATAGGTCAAAACTATGGACCAAACTATGTGGATGGAATTGTCCTGATGTGCTGGTAGAAATCATAAAGGCTTTCCACACTAACACCTCAATCCATATACGGTTGAACAAACAATGCGATTTATCTTCTGAAATAAAAACAGACAAAGGTGTGAAACAAGGTTGCCCTCTCACGTCTACACTATTTATTCTCTACCTAGCAGATTTGCCGCTAAACCTTAAAGATGTGGCTGACTTTCCTCCGAAAATTAACAGTCAACATATGCCAGGATCCTATATGCAGACTATCTAGTGTTGATTGATCACACCCAGATAGGACTCCAAAGCAAATTAAGCTAGCTAGAAGGCTACATGTTAAAGAACAATTTAATGATGAACAGCAAGAAATTTAAAAATCATAAGCTTTGTACATTGGTGTAAGGAAAGTAGATCATTCAATTGGAAAGCAGGGAACAAAGTGTTGGACCAACTTGACTCAAACAAATAACTAGGCATTAAATTTAATAAGGCATTTGGTGAAGGAATTTTGATAAACATCCTCAAATCGAAAATCAAATTGCTCACCTCACAAGGAGAGATAATTCACGCACAATACAGAACATGTAAAATGCTGCCACTACTAATGTTTTACAAACAAATCGTGGTTCCTGCGCTGACATATAGCGGAGAAGCAACCCTAAGTTTAATTTGGACAATGTGGAATATGCTCGAAGGTGCCTTTGGAAACAGTATTACATATATCCAAATCCACTCTAATGAGTGTAATTAGGAATGAACTAGGTTTACAATCCCTATATTCAGTAATACTATGGAAAAGTTAATAATTTTTCAGGAAACGTATAATGAAAGACATTCTATTCAGGCCAACAAACGGCACCTATATGTGGCTGATGGATAAATGGCACAATATGGGCACAAATCACCTGAAAGACTTGGATGTGGATCTAGAAACCTTGATGACGAACACTGAAAAAAGGTTTAACAGAGACGCTGGATTGAAACATTAACGCAAAGAGCAAAATACCAACTTCTGTTGCAGTTTCCAAATGAACCACGCAGAATGAACACAGTGCTAAAATATCTGCAAAAATTCCCTAGTCGATACCACAGGAACCAATTTCTAGGATTAAGGCTTAACCTCTACCACACAAAAGAGGTCATGTTCAGAAGAAAACAAAAGAATTACCTTGACAATATATGCCAGTTTTGTAAGCTCTCCTCGAACATAGAATCAGTGAAACAGTTATTAATTCTTGGTCCGGGCTTAACTTCACAGAGGACATTATATCTAGGAAAATAAATCAGAAAGATGACTTCACTATCTGTTGATGAATGGTGGAGCCTATTTTTCATAGACGAAAAAACATCATTTGTTGTGCCGGAATAAACTTTCTTGATAAAACATTAGAAACCCCTGAATGGACCGCATTCTCACATGTGCTAAAAATCAAAGGGTGAACTACGAAACAATGCAATTTACGATCAGAACCATGATAACAAAGACTCTGTTTACAAACTATCTAAGTGGAATGACAAGTGACTTGTTTTTATGTGTTAAAAAAGTTTGTCACAAACTGTAACACATTAAATAAATAAAAAAATAAAATAAAAGTGACATTACTTGCATTATGGACAAAGGCAACTTGGGTGAGTTCTTACTTGCCAATAATGGCATATATGGGTAGAGTCAGCTTGGAGTTGTCTGCTTAAATTGACATCGATGATTATGTGGGCAAGGCCAATATCAATATGTTCATATATGGTAAAACTGGCAAATATTGGAACTAGCAAGGAGATTTTTACATTTTACACAGGAATACTAGCATACATTAGCGGAACTGGAATGGGCATATTTCCTTACAGTGGCATTACTGGCTTTATGGACAAAACCAACATGATTGTGTTCTTGTGTGCAAATACTTGCATATTTTAGCACAGCATGTGCATGTCTTATTTCAGTGTCAATATGGGAAAAGCCAACATGTGTGTGTGTTCTGGCATGTGAAAAGTGGCATGTATTGTAGAGCCAACATGTTCATGTTTTCTTATATTGGCATTACCAGCTAACATGAATGTTTTTGTAAAAGGCAATACTGGGAGTTTTTGTCAAAACCTTTTGGACGTATTTTCTTACAGGGAATTACTGATATTACAGGCAAAGCTATTTTCAGTGTGTTCTTAAGTGGCATATGCTGGCACAGCCAGCATGGACTCATCTGCTTACACTGGCAGAATGTTGGCATGTATTGTAGGCATGGGCCTCATGAAAATATTTTGGAAAATGCTCCTGTACTGTTTTAGGCTCGGTATCTGATTGATTGTTTCAGCTGTTAGGAGTTTTTACCAGCTTTTACAAACAATGTGTGCTGTAAAATGCATCAAATTAACCAATTATTGAAAAGAAATGTCTCATGGAAGAACCCTTATTAACTCATTTGATAGATTATGGATCCCTCAATAGGCTCGGTCGTTAATGCATATTCTTGGAAAATATTTACACCCCTCCAAATTAAACGTTCAACAGCCACCACTGCAGTTATTCCTTGTTAGCATCCGCTCAAGATACCGTAATTGAAATTAAAAAATGTCCTAATGAAGATGACTGAAATTGGTTCCAGTGGGGGGAGTAATCCTATCAATAGTTTCTAGCACTGTGAGGCAAAACAGGATGCCCTACGTACTACCCACATGGTCAGACAGACTTGTCCGTACATAGGGATTTTACGCATCATTGCTTCATCCAAATGTTGATACTAATGCATGTTAATTTGTACTGCATTTATTTGTGTAGGTCATGCCAGTTGATGAAATTGAATTCAGTGGTCCTCATTATAAGCTTGCCGGTCTGGTAACACAGTACCGGTAAGCTTGCTGGTAACGTTTTTACCGGACCGGCAAACTACGAGTTCTGCTTACGGGTGCCTTACCGCCCACCAGGTCTGACCTGGCGGGCGGACCGGCACCAGTGAGCAGACCATGTCTACCCGGCACTCCCCATTCCCATTGAGTCCAATCGGACTCAAATGGGAATGGGAAGTAATTATCACCGCCACCTGGCAATGGGGATTTACCGGGTGCACCAGGGCTGGAAAGCCCTGTAAATCCCCATTGACGGGTGCTGGCAAATACATGACTCCGGTGGCAGCCGTGCCAGTATTTACTGGCATGGCTACTGCCGGAGTCATAATGATCTTCACTATGTGCAAACAAGTTAATTGAAAAAACAGAAAGTGACACACGTCTGCCTTTGTAATAGAAAGTCAATAACCTGGAAAGAAGACATATTATTTATTTATTTATTTATTTATTTATTTATTTATTCACATTTGTTGAGCACACAGCAGACCAAAGACATCGTGGCGCTAGTTACAATGTTGCTTATACTTAGTTACAACGTTGCTTATACTTAGTTACATACAGTTCATGTCCGTACGGTTACATTGGACGAGATATATATTTTTTTTACAGATATGCGAAGAGCAGCAGGAGCACATGAGAAATGGGGTTAGTTGAATAGGGCAGTTTTGAGGTTTTTCGGAAGGAGTAGAAAGATGCATCAGCTCTGAGGTCAGTAGGTAGGGAATTCCAGAGTTTAGGTGCGAGGAAGGGGAAGCCTATGCCTCCTGCTTTGGTTCTGTTAATGCGAGGTATTGCTAGTTGATTCGTGTATTGTGCTCTTCTCGGTCTCGTGGATTGATATCTACCTATCGTGTCAGCTAAATAAGAGGGAGCTGTGAGGTTGATGCATTTATGGGTGGTTGTGAGAATTTTGAAGGAGATACGGTCTTTGACTGGGAGCCAGTGAGCTGCCTTTCTGGCTTGTGTGATGCGTTCTCTTTTTGGTGTGCTGAGGGCTGCTCTGAGAGCGTTGTTTTGGGTTGTTTGGAGCCTAGATATGTTTTTTTTGGAGGTGCCGGCTAGGAGCGCATTCCAATAGTCTAGTTTGGCTCCTATTGTTGCTCGGACGATGGAGAGGCAGTTATCCTTGGTTAGGAATGGGTTTATTGCATTAATGAGTTTAGTACTCAGTGCTGAGGCCGAGACAATGGCGCTGACTTGTTTGTCCATAGATAGCGTGGCGTCTATGTGAACCCCAGTGTTTTGACTGAGGATAGGACTGGGATGATACAATTGTCTATGTTGAAATTGATGTACAGTGGGTTGAGGTTGGAGAGAGTGGATTTCTGTCCTAGAATGAGGATTTCAGTCTTGTCCCCGTTCAAGCAGAGGCCGTTAGTAGCCATCCATGCTTGTATGGTAGAGTAGATTTGCTCTAGGGTAGAGGCGTCTTTGTGATAGTTCCCTGTCAGGGGAAGGAGAACCTGCGTGTCGTCGGCGTAATTTGTGTAGGTGATCCCCAGCACGTCTAGTTTATCAAATAGTGGCTTGGTAAAAAGATTATAGAGCGTGGGAGCAGTAAAGAAACCTTGTGGAACACCACAGTGGATGATGGAGGGTGCTGCATGTGCTGTGTTAGAGAACACTTTCATAGCTCTATCCTCTTAGAATGATGTTACCCAGGATGCGGCCTCATTTGAGAAGTGTGCAGCGTGTGTCAGATGACTGGTAAGTGTAGTGTGGTCTACCAGATCAAACGCAGCTGAAAGGTCAAGGAGAAGAAGGAGAGCAGGCTTGCCTTTGTCTAGGACGTTGTTAATTTTGTTTTTTAAGTCTAGAAGGGCGGTTTCAGTTCTGTGTCCCTTGCGGAACCCAGATTGTTTTTTTCCTAGGATTGCGTTTGATTCAAGGTATAGTTGAATCTGTTTGTGGGCGGCTTTGTCAAGTATTTTCAGGAGGAATGGGACTGTGGTTATAGGTCGGTAGATGTTAGGGTTAGCAGGGTCTAGTGTCGTTTTTTTTTAGGAGAGGGCATACCCAGGCCTCTTTAAGGCTGTCTGGGACTATGCCCATTTTGAAGGATGCATTGATGAAGGCTGTGAGAAGAGGGGCGAGTTATTCTGCGCAATCTTTGATGATTTTAGGGGGCTATACATCACCCTTGCATTGTGAGGGTTTGAGGTGTCTGAGGATGTCAGTGACCTCGGCTTCGGAGATTTCGGTAAATGCTAATTTGTGCATGTTTCTTACTTTTACATTAGGTTTTATCTGTGCATGTGCACTTTGCTTTGATAAGGTATTGAAGTGGTGGGATATTTTGTTTTGGGGAGGTTTATTTTTGTAAGCATGGCTGATTGAATGCCTGTACACCATGCCTCGTCTTTTACGATCTCATCAGGGCATGTAGGTGGTATGGTTAATTCTTTGAATATATTGAATAGTTCTTTAGAGTGGGAGTTGGCATTGGAGATGCAGTGGTTGTAGGCTTCAGACTTGGCAAGGAAGATTGCGTGTTTGTATTTTTTTGCTATGGATTTGAAGTTAGCTTTTGTGGTATCGCAGGGGTTAAATTGCCAATTTTTGAGCGCTAAGCGTTTGTCTTTGTGCAAGGTCTGGAGTTCCTCTGTGAACCAGGAATTAGAGTGGAAGGATTTTTTTTCTTTTTTTTTTTCCAATGGGGCAACAGTGTTGACACCCATTGTGATGGTGTCTTTGAATATTTCTGCGAGGATGTTGGGGTCAATGGAGAACGAGGGCGCTAGGCATGGCAGATTGAGGAGTGCACTGATATTGTCAGCGGTGAGTTTTTGGCACTTCTGGCTAAGGTCGCCGGTGCTTTGGTAGGCACTTTAGCGCATAGTGAGACAGGGATATCAAATAGGAGAAGGTTGTGGTCTGTCCATGGGAGGCTAGTATTGGAGGTGATGGCTGTGTTACAGTTGTGGTCTATAATCCAATCTAGGATCCGTCCTTTAGCTTGAGTAGACGAAGTGATCTTTTGAGAGAAGCCTAGGTCTTGGAGGTCTTTGTCTAGCGAGATAGCAGTTTTGTCCTTAGAGACATTGAATCCTAGGTCAAGGTCACCTGTAAGTAGTGATTTTGTGGATTTTTTAAGGTTGTTTCCTAGGAGGTGTTTGACTTGACCTATGAAATTGGTGGTTGGGCTGGGTGGACGGTATACGGTATGAATATTTATTATGCTATTTGGAGAGAGAGCTAATTTGACTGATAGGATGTCAATATTTTCTTCCTCTTGGTGGGGTAAGGTTCTGATAGAGAGTGTTTCTTTTTGAATAATGGCTACCCCCCTCCTGTTCTGGCTATCCTATCTTGTCTAAGGAAATACTGTTGATTTTATAATTCCTTTTTAGTTTTACAGTAAGATTAGTTTGAAGATTGCCAGTCTGTTTTCTGCATATTGTGATGATGCAGTACTGAGCTTGCTGTATGTTTTGCATTCTGTGCTTGATGGCTGAACGCAAACATACATATAACAGTCTTAGAAATAAGTATATGCTACACATAACCCAATGAACAGCCAAATTGTCAAGTAACATTATCAAAATATCTATAATATAAAAAGATAAAAACAGTCTCTTTTCTTTTTGACTTGAGAATCACACAAACAAAAAATCTGTAAACGGAATGGCCTAAGGGCACGTGCATAGTATGAAATTCGAGATCTGATTGGTTCATAGAACCACAGATCAGGAATCACAGATTGATACTTCAGAAAACCGTCCACTTTCTCATTGCTTTGGAAACAAATTCAGAAGTCACAGTGCTAACGTTGACTGTCCTATTTGTCATAAAAGCACTATTTCCTACCAGAACCTATTCCCTTAGGGCCCGATTCATGGAATTGTTTGCACTGCTGAAAAGTGACTTTGCACTGCTGAAAAGTGACTTTGCACAGCCAACAAAATCCTTAATTCATGGAAATGTGCAAAATGTTTTTTGCAGTACAGTCATTTTTTACTGCAAAAATGACTATGCAAAGACTTTGCACAGACTTTGTATGGCAAAAGCACACTTTGCACAGTGTGTGTCGGCAGTGCAAAGTCACTTTTCAGCAGTGCAAAGTCACTTTGAACCGTGCAAAAAATTCCATGAATCGGGCCCATCGTGTTTCCCCTTTGCTGCACTTTGTTTTCAGTTGCTTTGTTTGCTTTATATTAATGTTGCTGTTTGTATTCCCGTTTTTCAGGACTGTTTGATCATTTTTGTTTTTAATTTTGTTTGTTTTTTTTAATTTAGATTTTTGATTTTTTCGGGAGATGGAGACACATCATCCCGAGGCACCATCCAGTGATGAAGAGATTGTCCTCATCACTGTCCTTGAAGACCCAGAAGATGTGCAGGAAGACGCTGTTGAATGGGTAGAGCAACCAGCTCCACCCAAGTAGTAGCGCCACAAGAGTTTTACACCTTCTCTGTACTAGCCGTATTTCAAAGGTCCCTACAGACTCTCAATTTTCAAATGTCAAAAAGGGACAGTGCACATTTTGTGATGAGGTACACAGGAGAGGATTCTCTATGGATCCCACGTGGAGCTTAGGTACCACAGTGTTCTTCAACCACCTGATTCATTACCACTGGCAGCAAGTTGATGAACGTTTCAGGATCAGGTACTAGCAACAGGCAATCCTCCTTGGTTCAAATGCTCTGCAACCCCTGCTGGACCTGTGATGCCATAGACTGCATAGGAAGAAGAACCACCTCCAGCAAGTGCGTTATTCTCAGGACCTCTCCCACCAACTTCATCTGGTGACAATGGTGGGAGCGTCTCCTCATCTGCCCGGCGTTTGACCCTCCATACAACGCAGGTCCTCAGAAGGTGGCATTTTCACCTGTTGGAAGTGCTATCTTCCGAAAGCATGGAATGCAACCAGTCTTGAGGCAAATGAAGTTCCATGGGTGGAGCATTGGTGAAACTGACAGTAGTTTTTTGAGAGTTTTCTGACTCCCTTTTTCAGGCTTGTTTTTACGTGACTGTTAATTAAAACAAATAAAAATCATACACAAGTCTATTTTCCATCATTCTTTCGTGCATCCACTGCCTCCCACTCACATCCTCTTGTTAACCCTACAATGGCTCTTTTCAGAACCACCATAAAAGTTTTTAAAAAATATCTAAACTCGGGAGAGGTGGGTTTAACATTGAGCCTTTCAGCAACAGGCTAATCCTACCGGTAAACAACCCAAAGGCCCAAATGAGAAAAGGGTCCTGAACACAGGCAGTAGTACCATTACTGGCAGTCTCAGACCACCGTTGCAGATTATATAACCATTAGCACCCATGGAGTTTCCAAGGCAGGTACTAAGGGTATTTAATTTAAAAAAAAACATTACCTTTTGGTACACCTTGGCACCACGACCTAGTTCCTAAAATCTATTTTCTCTGTTAATGACCATGACATAATCAGCAGGGATAAAGACTTCAGAAACTACAGCAGGGAACAGCGGTACAACAAAAGGAAACAAAAAACAGCACTATCGCCAAGCCCCAAACCTTCACCAATTCTCAATCTTTGCTGTGTGCCAAATACAAAT
The DNA here is from genome assembly GCF_040938575.1 of Ambystoma mexicanum. Lineage (NCBI taxonomy): Eukaryota > Metazoa > Chordata > Amphibia > Caudata > Ambystomatidae > Ambystoma > Ambystoma mexicanum. Next base: position 849,772,254 of record NC_090935.1, read on the forward strand.
ATACTACTGAAATAGTGAGGCTTTTCCAGTGTGGGCAGGATCTGGGCACCGTTCAAATAACTGGGAAAGGGGCCATTCTCAAAAGAGGCACTCATAAGCATTAATCACAAGGAAATATAGCATTTTATTGAATTTATGATAGAAGATGGAATTTGATCATCAAAATGATAAGTAGTTTTCCTTGAATTTAATATCATAGTAGAGCTTTCAGATAGAGACTCAAGAGCAAACTCGTTGCAAGGGGGAAAACCACATGTTCTCTGCAAAGAGGGTATCCCAGCAATATACTTGGGGATTTTACTTCCAAAATTAAAATGGTCCTATAACGTTTATGTGAGAAATATTGATTACATTCACACACCTTTTCCTGTGAAAGCACAATAGCATGCACGGGGAATAAAATGTTCCCTAGCTTGTTTTAGTGATTTTATTCTCCAAATAGAGACATTTAGTGGTTAGAGAATCTTTTGTAAGTAGACATCAGAGTCATATTTTGAGTAATGAAATGTTCTCCCACATTTCCCATAGCTACATATCAGATAGATTTTCTGTGTTGGTTGGTCTTAGAGAGACTATGAGTAAACAATTGGTCTAGCTGGATTTTCCTCAAGTGAATAGATCCTTAACTGCTATTCAAGATATTTCCTGCATCATCCCTCAGATTTGAAATTCCCTTCCTCTTTATTTGCCCCTATATCCTTATCTTCAAGCTCTTCCTAAGGACCTAAAGAATTGTATCATTCCAAAATAAATGGCTTTTTCGTATTTGTTGGGACAGAACAGTGGGACTGAATGCAGTATTATTCTTAAGGTGTTATTGTTTTCATTGCATTGTACTATTTAATTGTACATCAGTCCATTTGCCTTTAGCCAGGTTTATGATATTAACAAAAGCTGTATTGTTAGGGGACTTTTTTTTAATTTTGTATAAACTTTACAAAAGGGCATTAAGTGGTACAGTCATGTAACTCTCACAGATGTATATGACAGATATCAAGCTCTGGGGGCATGTTATTGTTCCCAAAATGTTCCTTGTTACCCAAAGCACCAAGTGCCTCATCGGTTTTATTTGTGTCACTTCCCATTCTCACTAGAGCTCTTTCCAATCAACACACACAGACACTTTGCTAAGCAAACACATTCATCTTCAAATACACATGATCTTCCTTTTTTTTAAAAGAACACAACAATTAGGCTTTTCCCTCCAGAATAGTAAAAGTTAAATCAGCGCATCCTATTACAAGATTGAGCACACGCTTATGCTTCAGTCAATCAAAGAGTTCCCATAGGTGGGCCCTATAATGATGTTCAGAAACAAGCACTCATTTCCCTACCTGTCCAACTTTGGGGGCCTGTGGTCCCCCAAAAGGAACAAGCCTGAAATATATTGTAAGATAATGAAGGTACACTGTGTGTTTCACAGCTGCAAAGAAGAAAAGTCTGAAGTGTCCACTCAAGACATCAGTTCAGCCATCTTTACAGAAGCTGCCCAGAGAAGGAAAATGGGATTCTTGGGTTTATCATGTGTCTTTGATGACATTCAGCTTCACGCTAAGTACTACCAGGAGAACAACTGCAAAATATGTAACTCATTGTGTGACAGTTATGTTCATAAGTAAACTTTGCATGAATTAGCAAATGTTCTTGATTTTAAACACAAGGTAGGCATTTTACTGTGAAACAGTACCTCAAACAACAGCAGGACACCTATATCTATAATCCACAAGTCTCAAAATGTTCTTAATTGTTGTACAGTCCAACCAACTCTAAGAGGTTGAGAAGAATTGTAAATCACTATATAAGGAAACTGCCAAGCCCCATAGCTTACAACACACCCACAAAGATAACGTTGTGGCAAAAAGCCCGGCCCACTACAAGGATTCCCACTTGGATTGTTAGGTGTTTTGGACACTAGTACAAACCGAAATCATTTGATGTAAAAGCTGCTTGCACTGCACAGGTCTGAGGAATGATTTCTGTAGCTGCTCACCCATGAATGCTCAGGGACGCCCTTATGGATTGCTCAGCCAAGGTTTGCAAGCACCTTATTCAACTGCCTTTACTATACTGAATTGTTTATGCCTAGACACAGTTTTCAAAATGGTTTACAACCCAGTAGATGAGAGGTACATGGGCTGCGCAGGTGGTAACATGCTTTATCCTGTTATGCACCCTGCTAAAACCAGAGCTGTAACGTCTCATTAGAACCATGGGAAGGGTGTTTAATGTTTTGTATTCAACATTTTTTAAAGATGTTCCTGCACAACATGAATATATTTCATATGTAAACTTTACCATTCGACAATACACATGTAATAAATTGTTAGCTATGTTGCCTGAAACATTCATATTGCAGACAAGTCTACTGCTTCTCATGAGGTGACCTCAGGCAACCTACGAGAAACCAGATATAAGCAATGAAACCGATATTCCTTGTTCCAACCCTTCTTCTCTCGCCTACAGTAGACAGACAGCTTATGTACCGATCCCTTGATGGTTTTCTGACCTATCCGAAAGTAACCCATTGGTCTCAACAAGTAGCTCTAAAACACTGAACTGTAGAACATCCTGCCTTCTGCACTCCTAGGCAGCAGAGATATGAAAACTCTCTTTCAACTAACATAACATAGAAAATTACACGCTTGAATGAATAGAGAGGAATTAGAATGGAAGCAATAACTTTTTTATTCTAAAACAAGATCCTTTCATTGGATGAGATGGTGGTGAAGGGGCATAGTTTGACGAGGGGGGGCACATTCTTTTGTAAAGTTCGTTTGAAGGTGCAGATTCTGGCGAAGAGGTGGAGTAAAGTTGGGGGAGTACACACCTAGTTGCTCCTGGGGCAGCAGAAAGCCTAAATATGCCACTGCTGCTTGACGGGGATATCTCTGTGGCAGGTGGTAGTATGCAATGCGGGCAGGGACCTGGCAAGATTTAAGACATCTGTCACTGTGCTGTAATGCTTGTGGATGCATAGGTGAACAATCAGAGGCTACAACAGCAGGAAGAGTGAGGCAGTAAGCGAGGAGTGTCATGATGAATCATATGCACAAGGTGCTAAAGAATCAGCAGGTGATCTGTGGGAATGTGTGGCTGTTCACAGGAGACACAGCATACAATTACCTGGCAAGCTGAAGGACGCCAGTGAGAGAGTGGAACTGCACTCGTGAGCAGTTAGAGACTGATCAATATAAAATACATGTGCTTTCACAGGCAGCTTTATCACCATTTGGAAAATTGTAAGCTAATAACTGTGCCAACGCATGAGGAAAAACAGCAGCCAGTCGGATTATCCACCTGACCCTTGACTCCACAATAGATGAAAGTGGAAGCTGATTTAAGATTAAAGTAGGGGTATCAACATGTTACCGCCTTATAGTAATACTATAAATATTGTGTAACAAAGATGACAGAAGGACACATGCACTCCTGACACATGCACTCACACATGCACTCATGATAAAAAACACACTGGCTAAACAACTCAACCCATGACCGCACACAGCAACCACAACGCCACTCATACAAGGCACAAACATTCCAATGCTGTAATAACACGTCACTACAGGAGCGCCAAACTACAGCATGCACCCGTACACTTATTCACACCCCAACACTGACGACATCAAGCATGCAAAAATGTCATTTGGTAACATTGCATAACAAGGATGGAATTTGAATGCAACATCATGAAAGCACATCACATGTTCAAAGGTGAAACAATACATCACATGTGAAAACATTGGATGATGATGACCCCCAGCCCATCCCTCAATGCCACCAGCTTGAGCTCCTGGCCACAACACAATGACAACTTGCATGAAAGTCAGTGTTTGGTGAAAAGTCACATTAACGAATATTCGTATTCCCCTCCATAATACTCCAGACCTCAACCCACAAATGTGGGGTTAACTTGACCCAGAAAATACGTTCCGCCACAGCTAAAACACAGCCATGGCCTCGGTCATCCGATCGCAGTATTAATTACATTGCAACCCCCCTCACTCACACCTGGGAGTACCCAAAGGGAAAAAAACTAAACCCCTATAGATGGTTCACTATCCCACGGAAGGCCACGACAGAAGACACCACGGGGATCAACAACGGCCTTTAGTAACACCCCTATCCTACTCCGGAACTAAAATGTGACACCTGCCCCCCTAACATGGGCCACAACATATACTCAATCACACCCCCTCATTCGGCCCAAAACCACTAACCTGATGGAATGTCCTCAAACAGGGTTAATGTGGACAACGCATTGGTTGACAAGACTCCAAGTTTGTGCCAGATCTTGGAAGGGCGACCATGCATAGCCCTTTACATCCTCATGTTCCCAGTAGAACCTGGAAAACACTGTAGACACATTAACGGCCACCATTGAGGAGACAAACCTGGGACTGGATCATTTAGAAACCCCTGTGCATAGTCTGACCTGCCACACTGTAGGAAATTCCCCCGATTACTTTGTCGGCAAGGAATCACAATGTGACCAGATGACAGTCTACGAACAGAAGAGGCTCCCAGTGAAGGAAACTTCCGAACAGTGAAACGAGGCAGTGAACTCCGGAACGCCTTTCCTACCTGACTGGCGACCCGCTGGAAATGCCTCACTACGCTGTGAAGTAACCAGTAGGCAGGAGCTGCCATCGCGCAAACATGAGACGGAGCCTCCCACGACTGGCTGAAAGCTTCCCCGAAAGGCAGAGCTCCGGCGAGCAACGGAACTCCCGCCGTCCTCCAGGCCACAACGCCATCCTCCACTGCACCGTCCTCCACTGCACCGTTCTCAGAACAAAACTGTTGGCACCCCTTAAACGCCTCCGATTCCGCGGACGCCACAGAATTGGACTCGATATTTGACCAGAGGGGCACGGAAGAAGACACGGGTCTCCCGTGACCACAGCAGCAAACCAGGAAGCAGCACGGTGGCGCAGGTCTGCTTCCTTCTGCGAACACCATCTGGAACAGCAGAAAAAGTGCTCATACCACCCTGCAGACCAGAGGAACACCAGCCTGGAAGACGGCTCGCTACCCAGCGCCGCCACCCATGCAGGAGAACTGTCCTTCTTGGCTCAAAGCTGGCAGCAACAGCAACGCTGCCCCTTGCACCCCACGAGGCGCTCCATGCTCGGGCACACCAGAAGAACCAAAACAGGGACCACGAACTGCGCAAGGCGGACCATCTGGACACGGACTCTCCTGGGTGTGGTGGGACCTCACGGGGGTGGTGTTCCAGGAGAGCTGCACCCCCCCCAGCAACCCGGTTGGCAAGCAGTCCACCTACCATCCCATCCTCTTTGCCAGTGTAACAAAGATGACCACTGGTACATCAGGTATGTTCTCGGGTTCTTTATTGTCCATGTCCTGAACTCCTCCACAAGACACAGGGATGGTAGGGGACACAAGATGACATGGGAAACACCGGGCTCACCCCCACACCCATCTTCTCAGCTCACAGCTTCACTCTCCTCTCTAACCGTCACCAGCAGAACACATGCCACACAAACATTCCACTACAGATGACCTCACACTCAGAGACTAATCTGTAGGCCAGATTACTACATATTGTTAACACCATTTAAACACATGCAGGTCATAGAAGACTGTGACAATCTTGGCATTGGGCGACCAAGTTAAAGTCAAGTAAGAGCGTAATTTCCCTTGGCTCCTAAAGGACTGGATTATGCATGTGTAAATAAACCCAGTATTTATGCTGTGGGGGATGACCTCAGTTACCAATCACTGAGGTGATCAGTCAACGTGCATGCTAAACACACCGACACGCCTGGCGGTGAATGCCCTCTCGGGGAAGTACAGCAGTCACGCTGTAGAAATATCCCGCTCCTCCCAATTAGACTTTTCCCTTACTACTTTGCTGCCGCCACCCAGCAGTAGAAGGAAAACCGCTAGACTCTCTCGGACCATGAGATGCCAGCACGGAACCAGGAAGCAAACTGGGTTCTGTCCCTCAGAGCGGTGCAGGTACTGAGGCAGCACCAGCCTGCTTATCTCCCTCAGATCTACGACCAACATGCCCCCTTGACCATGGGTAGGGGAGAGGACAAGGCCGGCCTAGAGCCTGGAAGGCCTCAGGTGGAATACCTCCGATGCAGAGCTTTGCGCTCTCACTCTCCCTGTTTTCTTCTCACAGGGAATCTTCCAACACCTACCTCTGCAGGGGAGCTAGTCTGTGCTGAGGTGGATTCACCTCACAGACAACACTGCTCCATAGCAATGAGAGGTTTTGCCCTCCAAATCTTAAACCTGGAACACACACTGCCCCTGGTCACAGAGAAAGCCCAATACATGTGGATTTACATTAAAACACACACGGCTCCTGGTCACTCAGAAAGCCCAATAAATGTGGATTTACATTAAAACACACATGGCTCCTTGTCACTCAGAAAACCCAATAAATGTGGGTTTACACAATGTCTGCTCTTTTGGGTCATTTAATAAGCATTTACATTTAATGATGAATTTTCTTTAGATATGTTGCACGTTTCGACAGGGCTGTTTAGCAAGTGTATTTTCATTGGTGACATCTTCTATATCACTGTCATTGTTTGTTTTTGCATTAGCAGATGCATTTCTCATTTTTTTACATGGAAAGGCATTACCCTCCATATGTGCGGATAGAAATTGAGTGAGTGGGTGGAATTGACGGATTGTGTGGAGGGATCGAATGGACCGAATAGATGGAATGTATGGTTTGGGTGGAGTGGATGGAATGGGTGGAATAGATGGAATGGGTGGAGTGGATGAAATGGATGGCATAAATTAAGTGGGTGGCAAGGATGGAATGGAAGAAAAAAGATTGAGTGGATGAAATGGATGGAAAAGGATGGAATTAATGGAGTATTCAGTTGGAACTGTGAACATTATCCTGCGCCAGACCCTGACAGGATTGTGAGCGTTGGCCTGAGTCGCTTCTGGATGGAGAGGCGAACGTTGACATGTCCCACACTTGGATGGAACTGTAAACATTAACCTGAGTCACATCTGGATATAAATATTAATGTAAATGTTAACTTGTGCATCACTGTGTACCCTGCCTTCCTGTTCCCATGCTGTTGCTATAAATCTGTATCCCCCCCTGTCGCTGTAACCCCAGCCCCCTGTCTATATGTGTCCGCGTGTCACTATGTTCCCTGCCATCCTATCCACGTGCCTGGTTTCGGGCGCTTTAAAGATAATCATCATATCACATCACCACGCCCACACTCTACTATACACCATCATTCAACTAGAACACAGCTATACCCCTGATTCATTTGGCCTGGCTGTTCACATACGAATACGGCCCCATGAACACCTCATCACCCTCATAAAACACAGCTAGCCAAGCACATTCCGGCCTAGTCGCTCACATATGCGTCCTTCAGGCCTAACGAAGCCAGAGCCCAGTCTGGATGTCCACCCACCAGACTGCACACATCCAACTGATAACTCCAGCACCACACCTAATGCTAGGATGCAGTTACCAGCAGGCAATTACATCAGCTGCACACATATCTATTTTTATACAGTGGAGGGAAAACATGCTCATCTTTTTAGCAGTCTGACTTCTTAAAGGCCTAAAGCAATGTAACGATCCTTGCCTTCCTGTAGAAGGATAGATGTATGCATATGAGTTGTCATGCCGTCGCAATGGTATTTCTGCTAAGGCCGGCATATGTAGTGCTGCTCTCATACAGCGATTGCATGCAGAGTGCGTACTATTCAAATGTAAGTGCTGCGGGAATTAGCAATACAGCTTTTGGGTTATTAGGGAACATGTCAGAAAGGTTAATCCAATTCTACACTGCAGCATCCCCTCAGGGCTCGAAAGTAAAACTTAAAATGTATAATCAGGTCTCCTGTGTCTGTTAATGCTTTACACCAATGATTAGTTCCTGTTTGGGTTAGCAAATAATAGAAGAAAAAAAAAAGATTTCATGCAGGTCAAAGATTCTCCAGGCAGAGTTCCTTCATCTCTACAGGGGGAAACGTAAGTCGGCTTCTTCAGGCTCGCGACATCTCTCTTCAGGAATGAAAAAACATAATTTTTCCAAAGTTCTGTAAAAATGTATTAAGTCGAGCCAGAAATAAAATCAAAGCTATTGGGTTGCAAAGGTCAAGCCCATTACCTCGCAGATAGATATGCATGGACATCTGAGCCCGGTAACTGCCTTCCTAATTGAATACGGCGAAAAACTCCTGCTCAACCCCGGCCACGATGTACCCTTTACAAGGGTGGACTGGGGACCAAAAGAGACCATGGCAATCATGTGTTTTCAAAGTAGCCCAATATTACACATTTTCAGCAAGCCCAACTCTTTCCCTAAGACAAAATGTGGACATGAAATAGGTTACCACACAAGTAAGCCCCATGGTTCAGAGGCCAAACTCTAGAGTTCCCTGTAGGCCAATGCACCCCTGCCCTTTAAGGAACGGCTTCGTATTGGGACTGTTTTCTCGCGCGCGCGTGTGTTTGTGCGTGCGTGCGCGCGCGTGTTATTTCAAATGGCGCTTTGCGAGGCTTAACCCTGCTGACGTCTTAATTTGCAGTGGAAGCTGTCTTCATTGAACTGCGTGATTTCTGAAGTGGCATGATGTGTTAAATATCAGTATGGCAGTGATTGAGGCCTGTAACATTGAAGACAAGATGCACGTACAAACTGGCCTGGGCTCTGCAACCATAGGCAGGCCCGCATTCTAAGGATACACGGCTCACTTTATCTCCGCAAATAACCGTCGTATTCAGTTATAGGACCTTATGTGCGCGTGCAGGTAAACATTGTAAACCGACGCATTAACTGAATACAGACTAGTCCAAATCAACTCTATACCTGCTACAGCAGACTCAGATCTTGCTTCAGGGGTAGCCGTATTTGGAAAACGTGTGCCACTTGAAAAAAGAGCCAGGCATTAACCATACACGTCTATAATTTGTTTCCAAAAATTAATTTACCAATATTTTTCAGCTGCCATAAAAGTTACGCAAGTGGCCTGGTTAACTTCGCATAGCTGGGAGATCACACGTGGGGCGGTTTGCCCTCATCATACGAAATGGCCTGGCCCAAATCTAATCATTCTTGATTAAATGGGGCCTTTGGGCACAGCTGCGGGAAAGGATATAATTAACTACTTCTTCTTCTCTCTCTCTCTCTATCTCTCTCTCTCTCGCTCAAACACACACACACACACCATCATTTTAAACAAGCATTGGCAAAGCTACATTGCCAAAACTAAACATTGGCCAAAACACGTTTTACTAATAGCACAGCGTGAGTCCATAATTCGATAGAAAGTTTGAAAGATATTGGCAGTCCATTAAAACAAGACGCATACTCTCAACTAGAAAAATGAGGGAGTACAAACACTGGCAACAAGGACAAACCTGCAAATGTATCAAACATATCAAGTGTTTTTTTCTTGACTAAGGAACAGGTGAGATGAGACAAATATTGCGAGTCTTTCAAATTTCACAATGCAACCCTCACTTCTCTAAAAACCACGTGCTGTTGTAATGATAGGTAGGTTAAGCACGTAATGGTGTCATTAAGCCAAATACCACAAGCAAGTATAATCTCAACCTATTGTTGGGTCTAATACGATAAAGCTTGCTGGCATCCAGAATAACCACTCCAAACTCGTTTGACGTTTCCTTCTAAGCAACTTCGTTAGTGGGTATATTAAAGGACTGCACCATGACGTCAACAGGGTTTCTATAGTCTGTAGAGCTCACCGGTGCTCAGGCAATTCCATCCTTTCTCTGAACCACTGCATGCTAAGACCGCCATGTTTACATTTTGCCTACCTAATTCCAGCCCAGTTACAGGAAGCCATTTTGTATTTGTTATCTGTGTACTTATTGGGTAACTTGATAGACATTTGAAATACTGTGCATATGACACTTTATAGATAGAAGATGCGGTACCTAGGCAGGGTGCCAGGATTCCAGGGTGCCTGTACAAATGTACAGTATTTGGATGAATGACAGTGAACCCGTTATGGAACATGGGGATTGCAGTACTATACATAAATGGGGACAATACTTCACATTATAGATATGCAGGTATTGCACCAGTGTTGAGATGAGTGCAACATACAAATGCACAGTTGAAACATGGGCAGGTGGAGTGTTCACATATGGAATGAGGGGGAGGGTAGGGATGACCTTCGGTGCCTAGCAAATGGAACTTGAGCTTCTCCCCAAATAGGTCTGTAGAGTCGATTGTTTTATGCCCAGGGGGAGAGCATTGAAGTGATGGGGGAGGCAGTGGCATGAAGGAGGAGATGCACGAGGTGGTGTAGCAGTGGCATATGATAGATAGAATGCTAAGAGTTGAGGAACGCAGAGGTAGAAGGTAGAAGGGACCAACAACATTATTTGATTTCAAAACGAAGATTATAAACTTGAAGACAGAGTGAGGTTGCATTGAAAGACATCAACCATGGTTTCAGAATGCTGTGGTGCGAGGGGACCTGGGTCGATGGTGCAAGTATTGAAGTTCAGTACTCCTGTTGAGGAGTGCGAAGGAATAGAGGGGACGGGCCATGGTTAGGCTAGAGCAGCAGCTGACCTTGCTCAGGGTCAGAATATGGATTCGTTTTGAGCTGAGTTGTGATTGAAGTGTGGAAGGTGTTTAAACCTGGTCCCATTAGCAGTGGCTGTGGTGACGAGGGTGAGTTTGAGATTGTTGCCAAAGAGAAAGCTGATCTGGGAAGAGAAAATGATAAGACAAATATGACTTCAGTGTTGGAGGAGTTAAGCATCGGGAAGCATAGGGCAATGGAATGATGAGTCGCAGAGAGGCAGTTATTGATAGGCTCCACAATGTTCAGATTGAGAGAAGGAATGGAGAAGAGGTGTGTTACATCGGCTAAAATGTGATAATAGAAGCTAAAGGATTAAATTAATTTCCCTTGGGCGATGTAGAGGATGAAGAGTGCGCCAAGACTGCGCCTTGGGGAGGGGGTTTTGGAGAGATTGAGAGTGATCAGAGAAATAGGACAACTCGTTCTGCATGGTGTCCCTACAACCAAATGAGCAAAACATTTGAAGAACCAAGGGATGTTTCACAATGTGAAAGGTAACATAAATATATTGATAGGAATACGGATGGAAGAAACGTGGCAGTGGCAGGCAGTGATTAGAAATTCAGTGACATGGGTGACAGCAGTGTGAGTGGACAGTTTACTATGAAAAACAGATTGGAGTGGGTCAGAAGGTGAATGTTGTTCAATGTGTTTAATTAATGCAAATGCTGTTTCAAATATGTTGATTGGCTGTGTATCATCATGATTTAAAGTACATGATTTATAACGTGATTTATGGCCCAGAAAATAGTTATTTATTTATTTAAATGTGAATAATTATTACTTACATTATATGTGGTGATGCTGCGTCCGCAACCTAGACATGGTATTTCCTTTACGCAAGACTTTCAATGAAAGTTAGGAGATAAGCAAACCAGCGGATAATGATTAATTGTGCATGGGAAAACTAAGTAAATATAATTGTCTGGTTTGATAATCTTGTCAGTAAGAAACTCTATCCGTTTTGGACGTGTAGAAAACTGAATAGCACCAAGAGCATGGTAAATATTCAGACTTGAACAATCAAATACACAAGATACTTGAAGGCAACCAACATCATGTACAAGTTGCTAATGATAAAAGGGACATTATAAAATAATGATTTGCTATTTTGTGTTACAAATCCCAATACTAACGTCACAAGTTATATGCTTTGAAGATGAGTGAAGTGCTTGAAACAGATGTTGGCAAATCTCTTCATTTGAATTATGAGTTCATTGTGGATTGTGTTCATTGATGTCACCCTTCATTTGATGATGTACTATAAATCAAGATATTTGAAACAAAACGAGCATCAGTTAATCACATAATTCAAACTACAGGGCACAGTCGCTCCCATGTATCCATAGAGGGTTTGGCTATTTTACATTGGCATTCAGGGAGGAATCCCTACTGTGAATGGGAACTGTGCCACAGTCTTTTCATTAATACATTTGTGTACCCAGCCCAGCAGTGAGCCACAAACCTTCTCAGTTTTTTCAGTGATAATGTTGCAGAATTTGGTTGAAAATGCATATTGTATACATTTTGGAGAGGTAAGGCAGGAGAGAGAGGGATCATTAGAAGGTGGAATTGTTAGGGTTAGAATTAGTTTACATATGGGTGGATCATACTGTGGTACACTGGAAATGGTTCAGCTTTGAGAGCTAGTCACATAAAATGGTGGTTTCCTTTTTGACCTTCAATTAATAATTAGGGTGCTGATTGCACAAGGCGTGAAAGCATTCTCATCTGATGGCCTACGTTATTGGCTTTTTTGATAATATTTTATTTTATTTTGGTGGTATTGAGAGAGACAGCACTGAATATTGTGTACAACACGGTAATGTTATTATCACTTAATGTAAAATACCATGGCTCGGCTTGTGGGAGGACCTCTGTATATTCTGTAATATGTTACATGTTTTGATTAGATTTTTGATTCGGGCTGTGTGGGCATCCCACAGATATGACTATATTAACCTGCTGTAGATTTAGGGATTCAAAAGAAAAAATACATCAAACAATCAATGTAAATGTGTGTTTCTGCACTGTGGAGTAGTGAAGCATATTGTATAGAATAATCATGCAAACTACTTTTTATATATCTGGGTGTTTGTGCAAATTGAAATGGAATCATTAGTGAGCCAACTGCAGGCATGTTCCATGTGCCTGTTTGTAAACTAGCTGCCGACATCCATTTGTATTATTGTGCGTGACTTGCCCAGCAATGTAAGTTAGCGGAACACCTCTAATTCTTTTATTTTATTTTAAATAAAACAAAATATTCAGATTAAAACAGCCTGCTTCTTGCCGGATTGTGGGATGGGATTGATGTGGGTGTGGTAGTAGTTGGAGGGTCCTGATGCAACAGTATGAGAGGAATGAACATAGACCCTACAGTATCAAATATTGTGGACATAGATTTTCCGGAATGATACAGCAGAAGTATCCATTCCTCTGCCCATCACCCATTGCTCCAAACTGAAATTGACCAAATGTTAGATGACAGATGTATTTAATATTCAAATGGTGATTTGTGTGAATACTATTTGGCAGTCCAGCCTGAATTCCATCATTCTCTTTGGTACCATTGTTCATGCTTCCAGTACCCCCTTTAAATGTGGCCATCAAATATTGGAGCAAGTATTGATAGACATAAGGTGTGTCTTGGATCCATACATTTTGTTGTCTTCTGCAAGTGCTGCTACTCGCTATTAACAACATTACGAAGGTAGCCCATGGTTGGTTCCATGTCTCATCAAAGTTCACATGGTTGTGCCAAAACTGACCATGGGCAATATTAAATAATGCTGCTCGGTGCAGCCCTTGCCACCCATGTATTCAGGGGCATTCTTTTTAGTTAACAACTTATTAAACGGAGCACCACTCATTGAAGAGCACCCACCCAGACAGCTGTTTGGGACCTTCAAACCTGCATCAATCTACCTTTTCCTGGGGCTTCTGGGGTATCACAGGGTCGAGATGCTGAGTACCCATTTCCTCTGTGATGTCATGCAGCGGTTAAATTGCTACAGCTGGTGGAACACACCTCAAAGGGTATGGGTAAGGCTCGGTGGTAGTGGCCTTGATCACAGGGTCTCTTTGACAGGAAATTGGTGTTTTATTCCTGAAATGAAAACAGGGAGAGTTTGAGGTTTTTTTTGATTGATTGATATTTTATTTCTATCGCGCTCGTACACAAGTGTTTCAGAGCGTGACAAGGCAAGGGAGGGGAACAGGGGAGAACAAAACAGCGATCTTACTAGTGATATTGAGAATGCGCAAGTGCATGGGAGAGGGGGAGGGGAAAAGTGCATGAAGGAGGGAGAGGTGGAAAGTGCAAAGCAGAGGAGAAACAGATAAATAACAATACATAAATAATAAAGGCAACAAACAGTGGTAGTGCAGCCAGCAATTTGCAAGTGCTAGGTTTAAGGCAGCAGACAGGGTAGGTCTGATAAGTGCAGGAAGAAAAAGGGGGTCTGTATGGGTACAGATACAGACCCCAGTGCAAGGGTGGCCCGGAGGCAGTCCGGGAGGGTGGCAGGATGAGCAGGTACCTGGGCCCTAAAGACAGAGGGTGGCCAGGTGCATGGTGCCAAGAGAGAACAGATCAGCAGGGAAGAGGGGGAGCGAAGGCAGAAGAAAAGAGGCAGGTCTTGAGGTGCTTCCGGAACCGGAGGTGGTTCTCCTCAAGTTTTAGAGTGGCAGGGAGGCTGTTCCAGAGGGAGGCCCCAGCCGAAGACAGAGATCTACACCCAGCTCAATTCTTAGAAAAACGACTGACCCTGAGTGAGTTGGAGGTAGAGGAGCGAAGAGCTCGAGAGGGGAGGTATTTGCGGAGGAATAGCTGAAGTTATTTTGGACCCAGGCCCCAGTTCCTGTTCTAGGGTGTTTCCCCTACAAACAATTCCTCTGAATAAATGAATGGTGCTGACTTTCAATGGTGTAGCTCCTAAAGCTTTGAGATTTCTGCTGTCTTTCCAAGATGACCTTCATCACCTGGGATGTTCCTGGGAGTGCAAAAGCACTGGCCTTGGTTTGAGGAGCAGGCTTCTTTTCTGCTAACTAATAAGTTAGCGTCACTCCTTGAATCAGTAGCTGTTGAGCAGACCACTCAGATTAAGGGGTGTATGTTGTCAGGAACCTTATGCTGGTGGGTATGTTTCCTATCAGAACATCCTAAATAGTTCGCAGTTGTAAACTCCTTGCATTTTTCATGCACCTCTTTGCAAGGGAAAACACGCTTTAAAAAGGTCTAAGACGGTTCCATAGAACTAAACTGACACAGATCTCATCTTATCTCAAAGGGTTACAGCTTATATAGTGGAAATCTCCGCAAAAGTATCTGTTGAGCAGACCACTCAGATTAAGGGGTGTATGTTTTCAGAAACCTTATGTTGGTGGGTATGTTTCCTATCAGAACATCCTAAATAGTCAAAAGGTGTTGCAAAATCCTTGCATTTTTCATGCACCTCTTTGCAAGGGAAAACAAGGTTTAAAAAGGTCTGAGACGGTTCCGTAGAACTAAATTGACACAGATATAATCTTATCTCAAAGGGTCACAGTTTATATGGTGGAAATTTCCACAAAAGAATTAACAATAATATGCATAATGATAAGTACAGCACAATCCCACCACCGTCATTGACTACCACCTATAGAACATGCCAATCCCCCCTATAGTCCCTTGACCAATTGGCCACATCTACTCTACCCCCATTCCACTAGACACATAGACACATGAATCCAAAAATCATCACTGTAAAATTCAGGTATATGATTGTTAGGGTCTTATCAGTAGGTTTGTAAATGTGGGACCATCACGTGATGTGCACCCTCCAGTTCTAGATGTGATCAACGTAACTTGGTGAGGCCTTCTCTGCTTTGATAAGACAATAGACTTCCTCATTAGCCCAGATGCTGTGGTGCACACAAGCTGCACCCCGAACTTCTACTAAATGTATTGACCTCACCTCCGCTCCTTCTGTCCCAAATTACAAGGCATTCCAGATATGGCTCTCCCCCTGCCCTCCTCCTAACCCCAGGTCCCCATGGATGACATGACCAAGGCACCACTTTCGAGTCTGAATTTTCAAGATTTGTTTGCTTAAGTTGTGTGTCTAGGTATCTAGATGTACTTCATATGAGGTGTCCAACCAGAGGCCAGGGCAGTTGTGTACTAAATCTTTGCCTGGTTTATTTGCATCACCAAACCTCCTGCTCTTCGACCAAATAACATTCCATACCCATCATGTTCAGGCCATGCAACCGGATATAATTAGAGCTTAGTTGTGCACTATGGGTGCCCCTGACCTCAGCTTCTCCACTGGGAAATGGGAAAGGACCGCAGCTCCAAACCAAGGCCCGTGTTCTCTTCTGTTTTTCGTGTGCTTGGCTTTCACATCAGAAATGTTGACACTTGTGCCAAGTTACAACACCAACCTCACCTCTATCACACTGCCCTGCTGACTCCATCTTCTGCTCCTTTCAAATGTTTCCACCTTTCACGGTACCGTAAATTACCTTAATACATCAACTAAACATTGGGCCTATAATGCTGCCCTACCTATAACCTTTACAACCACAACATTCATACATTTGGTGCTCTTTCTGTGTTGCTATATGTAAGTATCTAATATGTATCAGGCCTAACTGAGACAATATACGCGCTGTCCATGGGACAAGCTTTACTCCGCTCCGACGCTGTTGCACTCTATTAGGTTTTCCTCAACCTGAACCTTTTTCCTTGGCTGGGATGCTGTATATTCATCCCATCGCCTTGGAAGGTGTGCCTTCACTTACGGAAGATTATAGAAAAAGACAAACACATTTTTGTATTTGATTTTTAATACAACTTGAGTTGGAGCTAACAGTACAAACAAGAGAGAGTGCCATTTGTATCATGGGTTCCCTGTTGATATAAATGGTGTTTTGTTCCATTGTCCTTGTGTTTTTAGGTTTCACATTTGGAATGCTCACATTAGGCATGTTCTACCCCTGAAGGAGGTCTTACACGGAGTCTGAACTGAAACAAGTGTGTGCTACTCCTTTTCTGAAGGCAATAAAAAGAGAAGCTTTCAAGAACTCAGTTACATGATTGCTTAAATGACTGCATACTACACACCGCCAGCCATATGTTACATGGGAAAGGCCCATACTTATTCATAGATTAGTTGGTGAAGTAAAGATTGAATATCTGTTGATGAGCTTTAGAAATAAAGCATATTCATTCTTAATTGACACTGAGTGTTACTTGAAAGTTGCTTAATAACAAATAAGTAGATGGACAAGTTTGCTGTTTTTGTGGATGGCAGGGGAAGGATAGGAGGAAGGAGGGAGTGGAATATTGAAGGTGAAATGGGTAGATAGTGCAGTAGTATATTAGTGAATGTGGATAGAATGAGGGTGCTGGAGGGTGAGAACATTGGTATAGGCTGTGACATAGTCAAGATCAGGGCCCATACATTGAGGTTTATATTCACATTTAGTGATAGAGGTAGGGCAAGATATGAAGTTAGGGAAGAGCTAGTGAACTGGATGAGTTGGTACTCAGATAATAAAACGTCAACAAAGAGAGCAGAAGAGTAAATAGAGGAGGAAAGATAAGGACACGTGAGTTACCCTGGGTGTGATTACAGAGGTTGTGAAGGCTTACAAAGGAGTCATCAGTAATAGTGTAGTGTAGCTGCACTGGGTGAGCCTTCGAACCATTAGGCCAGCTTGACTATGCCAACAAAAATGACAGTGGCATGAGCAGGGAGAGTGTCATCATTTTTGGCCAAACGTCTCCTCTAATCTTTCAAGTGTAGCAATGTCATTTTCAGCCCATTAATATCATTGTGAAAGTCATGTGACTACTAAAAATCAAGAATTTCGTAGCAATTATGATGAACGCAGACAAAGTAATGGAGACAATCCATAAATTATGGACAAACAAGAGTTATTTTTTCAATGATGTTGGTAATTGGTTAAAATCAACGTCATCACTTCTTCACTAAGAAATCGTGTAGTAATAAAGAATATGAAAAATGTCAAGGTATTTAGTAGATTTGAGATGTGCTATGGTTTGGATGAAATTCTTGTGCTCGCAAGCAAGTCAAGATATATTATTTGCTATTACTGGCAAAAGGTATGGCAATGGAGATACAGTGGCACCTTTATTTGCCACGGCCCTACCAGCCCCACCTGTTCTCTAGCACGACCATGAATGGAAATATAAGCTAAACAGGGGCAGTAGACCTTTAACAAAACATTAAAAGCCATGTACTTGCCGTTAATAGTAGGATAGATAGTGTGGCATGAGCAGGTTGGCGGGTAGTGCACTTAATATACACAGAGGTAGGGAGTTATTAAATGGCAGGACACACGCACACACAAAGTAAACGTAACAGGCGTGCAGAAACACATGGGCATGAAGAGCACATAGACATGAAAAATATTAGCAGGCAGACATGAAGAACACTTGCACGTAGACACAAAGAACACATATATCAAGACACAAAGACCATTAACGGGTAAGAGATGAAAGGCGCAACATGCAGAAAGTGAACCAGAGTACTGCCATTTTAGACTAAATCCTAAGAGGCTTTAATTGTGGAATACTGCAGCCAGAGACAACATTAGGTAACACACAATTTTCAGGCGTTACAGAGATCAGACAGTAGCCCCCAGCAATAAGGTCACTGCGTTGAAGGGTGTTCAGCATAACAAGTTAAATCCTCACTGAATAGAGTTTCCAAGGGCATACATCCCAATTATTAAAGTCAATTAGTTTCAATTGGTAGCAGTGAGAAACACAAATATCCTTGAATACCAGGTGCAAGTAGCTGCCATGCCAATTGCTCAGATAAAGTATTAATATACAGCGCTCCGAGTGGCTGCCGAAGGAAGCACAGCTACAATTGAATAGTAGAAAAATCCAATAAATAGACAAAATTGAGCATCAAATAGTGGCCCCTTATCACGTGACCGAAGCAATGGTTATTCATGCCAGAGCCATTTAGATAGGGCAACCGCCAATCCTTTGGCACATCCAGACACGGAGGCAGCATGCCAAAACCATGAACAAGACTGACAGTGAAAACTCAGCCCTGAGATGGAGTTCGAAGTATAATCTTAAACTACATCATAGCAGTACACCCATCTCTCCTTCCTCACCACAAAATGTGGCATTGCTTGAAGGTGGTCAAAGCCGATGAGCAAAGACAATGTTCAATCACCTTGTGTTTTTCTTATCCACAAATGAAGTATAGTGCCAACCAGTTAAATGCTAAGTAGAAATGTGTCATTGTAGGAGGTCGAACTTAGGATGACCCAATAGTTATAGAAGAAACAATTATAACGAGGTTTGCCTATAGATAATCCCATATCCTTAATTCTAACATATGATCCAGGATTAGAATATAATTTTTAAGATAATAGCTAATTGTGACATCATTTAAGACAAGTTTTGTATATGAAAATTGTATTTCATGTGCTCCAGCAGGCGTTTGTTTTTCCTTTATTGTCATATTTGGGCCTATCTAACAAAGGGAAGGCATACATCATATTGCATTCTTATATATATTACGTCAAACTGGTGGTCATAAATGAGAGTCAGACACAAGTTTGCCATGTTTTTGGTTAAAGACTGTAGGGCACATTACCAGCCTAGGAGAACTCCCCTACATCACCAAACCACATCTCAGCAGTCACCAGCAGAATGGCTGCGCTGGCTCTGTTCAGCACTCTTCCCAGGCATCAAAACTGTGCCACACATGGGGCAAGATGAAACACAGAACACCCCGAGAATTAATGCCAGTATATTCTTCGTTTGCACCAGAGAAAAGAAGTCAAAGGAAGCGTTGTTATGCTACCAGCTCAAAACTTTTCACTGAAAAAGGAAATATTCTGCCTTTTAAAATGACTGCGCCCTGATGCTCTTTTTCATCTGTTCAACAGTCAACAGTTCTGATCCAGTGAGATCCAGCTATGTCCATCAATATTCAGGTTGTGCTCCAGCAAAAAGGGGGCATTTCTCATGGAATGACAGGCAAGATCTGTGAAATAACAAAGACCTTCACTTCCTCTCTATGCAAAAATGCTTTACTTTTGCAACAACATATGACAGCTAAACTCTTCACAAAAAGCACTGTCTCTCTCCTAGCTCATGTCAGTTTCAAGGGACCTTTTCTATTTGAATAGATGCCTATGCATTAGAAACATGACTGGGGCTTTGTAAAGGTTCAGAAATTGGATGAGAGGAAGGCAGCATTGTAAAGTGACAGAAAATTAACCACGTGTAAAATGGTGTTTTTTACAAACAAGAAAATATCTGTTTAAAAGTGAAAGGTTGAATTAAGGCCCTGTCACAGAAATGTGATGGGGTGGATTTTAAAACACATATAGGATATTTAATTCCAACAGTCTTTCTTTCTGGTTCAGAAAAATAAATAAATAAATAAATACATTTGCTGTGAAGCCAGCAAGAAAGGTCCTGGTTTCAGAAGGCCCTGTCTTTCCTGGATACAGGATCTACCTCCCGCCAAGTGGCCCAGCATATGGGGCATATGAATAGGCAAGGGTGAAGCATCTCACACCCTCATCAGACATTGTGGCAGTGCCCCAGTCTGCGATAAAGGATTTCCAGGACACATAGGTGTGACTTTCTTGTAGCACCTCACCGCCACTCAAACTGGAGAGCTTCAAAGGCAACTCCATGGCAACACTGGACTCAGGCTGGCTAGAGCCTGACATTTGGCTGTGGGTTGGGAAAAATGCCCTTATTTGGAAGACAAAGCCGCCCATTTGGGGCAAAAGACTGTTTTTATTGGATAAACTTTAAAACATGTATTTCTGCAACTGGGCAATGCAGTAATGTGAACGTTTAATTGTTTAAATGTAATTTGTGTGCCTTCAAAACAATACATTGTGGCTTTCCCTAGCAGTTAGAGGACGCACATGGCAGGAAAATGTAATTCATGGGAAAAGTATACTTGGAACAACTTTGAAATGTAATGCAAACATTCTCTATGATAATATGTACACATACACAAAATTGTAGAATTTTAGGTCAAATATTTCCCACCAAAAATTGTGAACGATTATTAGAACGACTAAAGAACATAGTTCAATCCTGGGAATTGGAATGACAGGTTCAGTGTAAAATATGGAATCTGCCTATGTGATTTTCAAAAGTACCAGAATTGTAAACGTTTGCAATTTATGTCATGAACTGATTTTGGCAAAAATAACTGTGGGAGAGCCATGGGCATTTTAAGCATTTACCATCAAACTGATGCCATGTCCCTGAAGTCCAACCGGCTGACAGGAAGGCGGTGACTGCCACCACTGACCAATCCAGTTGTTAGTGACATGCCAAGCGAAAGGTCTGCTCCACAGTAAATCCTGTGATGTCATCCCCCTTATATAAGGTAGAGTCTCAGAGAGACAAAGGACTGGTTTACTGACTGACCACCCTGATGGACTCTCCTGACTTCCCGTTTCAACATCTCCAGAGATCCAGACATTTCATACTCACCCTGCAGTTTCCAGATTCCACTGCCAGGCAAGGGATAGCTGATCCAGACCCTACTATCCAGGCAGAACCACCCTTCAAAACTAAACCCACAGAAAAATCCCACTAATTCAGGGAGATAGGGGAAAAGTAGCTGAATCCTTGTTGGGATTATCCAGCAATATCTGCTTGCCCTGCTACCTGCTTTATCCAGCTGATTCACCTCGCTATTTATTGATTCCAGACCCCGGTTACCAGTTGTCCCCTTCTAGGAGAGCCCGCTGCTGTGCCGTGACTAGATACTTATCCCGCTGTGCAGACACCCGGTTACCCCATTTTGATACCTTGCCTTTGTTCCACCCTATAGGTAATCCCATCAATACCCTGATAACCTGTTAAAATAGTAAGAATTCTCTGTGCATCCTGTTTGGCCTCCATGTGTTAGCACCATTCTTTCCTATTCTTTGAGTCCATTGCATAAATCCTTAATCCTATTTTGAATAACTTAATTAATTCCCATATAGAGCTGAACGTGGCATGAACAGGTTAACTTTGCAAATTAACCTTTGAACGTACTGTGTCTTTCTTTAACAATCTAGTCACTAAAATCTAGTTTAAGTGAAAGTTATCATTTTGTTTCCAAACCGATTTTCCTTGTCCACTGCTTTCACTTTTAAAACCGAATTTCCTTTGCTGTTAAGAATCACATCCAGTCATTCATTCAGAGTCACCCTTCATATTATCCCTTCGATGGGTCTTTGTCCCTCATCATAAAATCTGCATTTCAATTTTATCTTTTTCACCTGTTTTCAAAGCTGTTTTGACATTTAAACACGTGAAAATTAGCGAATGTAATTTCACCACTTGTGATTTGTTGCACTGTGTGTTCCTTCCAAAGTAGATTTGTTTAACCATATGCCCGTTGCTAGTACATTGGTTTGTAGTTTATAAGTGTTCTCACTTCTGTGAGACAGCCATACTCATTTCATCCTTATTGATTCAACCGCACACGTAAAACACATATTTACTAATTCTGAGTGCTATTTTGTGCAATTGCAAAGGTTTTTAAATCCGTGGGGGGAGCTCGGGTTTTAATTCTGTTTGCTGCCGAGTATACCTGACACCTTGCTAATCCTTTCTATCCACCCAAAATTCAGTTAATTGGGGTTTGAGGGAGCGTTGCAGTGGCAAATCATAAAAGGGTGCTATCTACCCAAAAAGTAATATTGCTCTCATTCATTTGTGCTTTGTGTATGTTTTATTAGATGTTCAAACTAAGTGTAGTCTATCATTTTACAGTGTAAATTATCACCCCACTGGTGATTGCTGCCCAATATTAAATTTGTGTGATTTTGATGGATATTTAAAAATAAATAAATATTGTATTACCACCCACCGGCCTGGTTCATGGTCCATTGTGGCCCGGTGTATTTGTAAAAGAGGGTGTGAGACGGGTTGGGTTTCATCTGAATCTGAATTCTTAGAAAATAAATTAAAACATTTTTTAATTGTGCGCTGCAGCTTATACCAGTATCAAGAGTCCTGGTCTGGTGTGTGACGCCCCATTAGAATCCTTAACAAGACTTTTATTGAACATAAATGGGGTTGTGAAAAGGCTGCTCTGACCATGCTCTGGTTGAATTTCTCTACCTACACAAAAACTAAAGTTCTGTCTGTATCAGGATTTTAAAACAAGACTGTACTGTGTCCAGTGTTCTATTCTGACCCTCACACTACAAACGTAACTCTAAGTAGCGAAAACGGAAGTGTCTTTAATTTTGAGTGGTTTGGGGAAAAAAAATCCACAAAGGAAGGATACATTAAACAAACATTTCTTCAAGGATAACATTCATGATTCCAGAGGGTAGCTCCCTTCCTCTGGATTCTTCTTTACTCCTTGAGGTGTTCATACACCATAGCTCTTTGGAGCTCTCTTGGCCAAGTACAGTACTTGCACAACAACTGTTTATCTTCACACTTGTGGTTTCTTTCAAGAACATTTCTTTGGGTTTATCTTGGACAAGTACAACACTTGCACACCAAACATGTTGACTTCACAATTTCTTTCAAGAATGATTCTTTGGGCCTTTCTTGGCCACGTTTCTCACTTGCACATACAACCTGTTTAACACAATCCTTCTCAATGTTCCGGTATACTCGCTTGCCAGGATGTCTGATTTACAAACTTGAGATTGCCTGGTGTACTCTCCTGCCAGGATTTCTGATTCTCGCCACACACTTGTTACTACCTGGTATACTTAATTGCCAGGACTTATGTTCGTTTAGGCTTCTCACCTGCTCCACCATTTGTCTGTATACGGTATTCGATAATATCTTCCTGATTTATTATCTTCATTTAGCTTTCATCATATTGGCATTGTGTACATTTACACATTACAGAGGGATTTAATTGTGACTTAAATTCCCTTCTTTCAATATGTCTATTTCTTTTCCCTATCCCATGTAAGTAACGTTCAATTGATCACCCTTAGTGTCTTTGCAGCATGCCCCGGTGTCCCTATTGCTTTTGGGAGGACTCACCAGTTTCTCTAGGCATTTTTATCTTCTCCCCTGGTCAGTCGGAGAAGGATTCCCGTCTGTTTTCCTCTCGCAGTCTTCTTTCCTTGGTTCCCTGGTCCTCCACAGCTTCCTCTCGACATGCCTGCTGTCCTTTCAGCTCCAGTAAGTGAGATGCTGTTCCCCTGCAAATGCCTAGGAGTTCTTCCCTGGCTCCTGGCGTTCCAGCAGCATCCTTCGTTTCTGCAGTTCCTTCTTTGTTCAGTTGGTGACCTGCCTGACTTAAATACGCTGGTCCTGGCTTCTCAGCATCCTGTTTCTTGTGGAGAGGTGCAGCTTCTTCTCACTAGTAGCCACAGCATCTGTCTTCCATTCTCTGTTTGGGCTGCTTAAATTTCCCAGGCCCAGGTGAGCGCCAGAATACACCAGAGTGCTCACTAGGTTTGCAGTCTCTTTTGCTTCATATTGCTTGATCCTTCTTCTTCTTCCTCCCAGTATGTTTTAACCTCTGGGAACAGAAGTCCATTATGAATGATTGATTTATGGAATTTGGATTAGCATTTTTATGGCAAGTCAGTTCTGATTGATTGACAAGTGGTTTTCCCTGCTCTTCATTTGAAAAGGAGGGGACCCATGGCAATACGCCATAAGGGATTCAGGCATGGGGATGTTATTTTCAAGGGGAAATTGGGAATGTCATGTCTCATCCGATGGAGCCATGGCATCTTACCAGAGCAGTCTCCTCCCATGTTATCCTTCCTCATATAACTGCCCCCAAGGTCAGGATCAGATAGTGGCTGCCATCCCCTGGCCACATGAGAGAAGGTGACCACCGGGAAATCAGTGATGCCTCCACCAGATTCATCACAATGGATTCTTCATGCATTTAAGCCTTGTAACAGTAGGTGATACGATTTCCCCCATTTAATTGTTACATAATGAATCGACCATGGAGGGATCATGCAAAGGTTGAGTTGCCCCTGAGTATCCCTGCAGGGATTTGAAGATAAAGTCTGCAGGCTGGCTCTGGAGAAGCATTATTACAAACGTTCATCTGTTTAGGTAACGCTTCCATACATTGTCATTTCACATACACTTCATAAGACTTAACAGAAGTTGTGTTTACTTCAGTGCAATCAATGGCTAATTCGTTTCCCAAAGGGGCTGGGTGGCTTTAGTTGGTGGAGGGGTAGCGTCCCTTTCTTTGTTTCTCTGTTAACACTTACTCATAAAGTACTCACCACCTCCATAAAATGTTTTGTGATAATGAGGAATGACACAATTTAGTAGCGCAGACATCTAGGGGCCATAACTGCCATACAATCAGTGGTCACAGAATTGGCCTACGCTAATAATGTTTTCACTGAGACTTGGATGACTGCTAACAGTAGCATGTGATAGTTCAGCAAAATCACGTGAATTGAATGATCAACTATCCAGCATTATCAAGTATTACTTGCATTGATGTTATGCCCCTGATATTTGTTATAGAGAACTCTAGAGATGCAGAGATGATTTGGAGGAATTACCTCTGTAAAATAGTATTTCTATTTTATTTTTTCTACATAATAATAATAATACTACTACTACTAATAATAATAGAAATGCAAATACTACTAATATTGCTACTAATAGCAATCATAATGAAACGCTTAACTGGACATGTGTTGTTAGTTTAAGGAGATTGCAAGCTTAGAGCATTTGTGGCTGTACACAATGTGCAAACTGCACTTCCTGTATCCCTTTGAATGTCACTTCCTGCTCTGCAGATTGAAGTCTGGACCCAAAATTTAGGGCATCCTAAGGAAGATCCATGCTTACAGAAATGATGACACTGTGATGTACGGATTGTTGCATGAGAAAACCTGTAGAAGTTTGATCATCCATGAGAAGGAATGTATTTCAGTTTGGCAGTCCACATGAATAAATAATGTTGGAGAGATATATTAATGCTGGGTAATCCTTTGTATACACATTCCTTGCATGTGAAGCCAGATTGTACTACTCTTGCAATATAGATTGTTGGGGTTTCATGTCTGGTGATAGATAGCCTGCAAGTGATCTGGATGCTGCTGATTTAAAAAAAAATGAACAACTTACAGATTCTTTGAAACATGTTGTATACTTATATCCCTTTAAGAGAAAGAGAAACAAGTGTTTTTCCATTTATTTATGTGGCTAATAACGTATTTTCTGTAAATGAAGATCACCGCCCAGTGTGCCCATCGGGTACCACCGACTCACAAATTCATCCAACTGAGAATCAATGGCATCTCGGTGTGAGCAGGAATGAATCAGAAACTCAAAGCAAATGCATCAGATGCATCAGCATTCCAAGAAAGTGATTCGTAACTGCACCACGGTGGGGGTGACATAATCCCCAAATTGTTCAATATCCTATGGATAACGATGAGGAGCTCTCAGGTAAAACTTTATCAAGCTGTAGTCTTTAAATAACAGTGTCCATCATTCTTTATTTCAGTAGTCTACCAACAGTAGTAGACATAAGGTGTTACTCACAGTGGACATGGCGATTGCACACAACCCCTCACAATCATTTCTTCACATTAGTTTTAGAGCCTGGGGTTGAAGAGTTGTTTGGGCACTGCAAGCTACACCGACAGCTAATCCACTCCAAGGATGCATCCATTTTGAGGCAGATAATGTTGGTTCTCTATCTCTGCTTTATTTTACTCCTACTGAACACGGGCCCGACTCATTGAGGAGGGCAGTGACAGTGCTGTGATTTT
Source organism: Ambystoma mexicanum (assembly GCF_040938575.1). Taxonomy (NCBI): domain Eukaryota; kingdom Metazoa; phylum Chordata; class Amphibia; order Caudata; family Ambystomatidae; genus Ambystoma; species Ambystoma mexicanum. The sequence continues at coordinate 849,798,588 of NC_090935.1, forward strand.
TTTTAAATTTTGTTTTACACGTGTTCTTCATACTGCTGCTATGGTAGGTACTTCATAGAAATTATACGATCATAACATATTTTTGGATACAAAAAATATAATCAAATGAAATTGGAAAGAGTGCAATAAGGGGCGAGGTAAAAACCTCTCTGTATCGTTTGTCTGTGGGATGTTTATATTAAGTAATATGCATGAATGTGTCAGGCCAGCAGTGTGCATCTGCTAATGGTTTTCCCTGCTCTTCCTATTGATTATATTTCGAAACACGTATTTTGACAGCTCCCACATATGCATAGACATGTTTAATGTAATTGCCTTCTACGTCGTAAAACTGAATAATTGTAATGCATTAGTAAAATTAGAGGAATTTAGAGGATATGAAAGATGAAGAGTGGTGAATCAATAATTCAATCACGTGTACATGAATAAATACATACAATTTTATTAAATGGAGCACTATTGTAATACTATCATTTACTGGTCAGCCAGTCAAAATATTTATTTCCATAATATAACATAAAATCACGTCGGTTAAAGTTCATCACGAAACATTTAACATTATATCATGCAAAAAAAATACTAACATCATTTCAACAATAATTAATAACAATTAATTTCATCATTCCATAGCTGTCTGGATTCCTTTTCACTTCCCACTTTGAATTTTTTTGCAAAGTTTGGTGAGGTTTGGTCAAGGGGGGGGCAAAGCTATAAGGGGGGTCCGAAAATGTATTTTTTTCCGAAAGACATAATGGGAAAAAACGTTGCTCATGCATACAGCCCAAACCGCTGGATGGATTTTCACCACATTTGTGGCAGGAGCAGCGGCTTGGCTTTTGTTAATTTGGTGTAAATCCATCCAGTAGTTTTTTTTTTTTTATAGACAAAAATGTAAGTCAAAGAAATTAGTGATATCTATGTCCGATCCAAGGACTCACTTGCCTGTTCGGTCCGCAGACTGACCTCTGATTGGCTGTGCTGTCCACGGACTGGCCTCTGATTGGCAGAAAAATGTGTGGGCTTTTGCGTGGTCCATGGACATCAGGACGCGGCCGCTGATTGGCTGATGGGAAAATATGAAATGCATTGGTTTTCCTGAAACGCCCGCCATCTTGGATTCGTTGACTTTTGGGGGGTCCGCGGACAGCACCGTGACATTTTAAAAAAAAGCAGCATTTCACTTGTCAAACTCAACAAACAATCTCTGGGGTGGTGGGGGGATATGGCCATAAGAAGCCAAAAAATTGATTTTTTCACCCCCCGAAAGTCCACAAACACTCCAGGTGTCCTGGGGCAGTTCTCTGGTGTTCGCGGACACTTCAGATGTCCTAGGACATCTGTACCTATTTCTGCATTACAGGGATGGGGAAAATAAGTTTTTGGATGGCTTATAACGTTTGTGCCACTCAGTGAAACTGCATGTAATGTTGCAATCTTATTCTAGGACTAATCCTGAATGGTTCTGCAAAGTTTTGTGGGATTCTGTCAAGAGGGGCAAAATTAGAGGAGGGGTGCCAAAATATTGTAAAGGCATATAGATGTGGTGTCATTTGACGAATCTGCACAACATTTGGCAAAATGATTTTGGATCTAGATATAAATGGTGTTCTAAAGTTTCTTGGGATTTTGTCAAGAGGGGGGGAAATTAGAGGTGGGTCTCTACATTTTTAGATGGCTTATAACTTTGTTGCTATTTGACGAATGTGGACAAAAGTTTTGAGAAAGATTATAGACCTAACCTTCAATGTTTGTGTAAAGACTGAATGGATTTTATCAAGTGGGGGCTAAGTTATATGACTATTGTATGTACATATATTTTGACACTTTTAAAAAAATAAAACAAGGGTGGCTTTCTAGCAAACTCGTGAGGAGCATTGGCAAGGACATTAAAGCATGGTTCTGCAAATGTGCCTGTGTTTTATTTTTTGACAAGTGTAATAATGTAGGTACAAAAAATGGTCATATGCCTTTGGTGACTAGGGTATAGCCTGTGGTCGTGAGCAGTTGCCAGATTGTCTGGGTCATGGCATAAGGTCATGACACGAACAATCTGGCTACTGGCCATGACCGCTAGGGATGAAAAATGGTGTTAAAGTGGCTATGTCTACTTGGGACCGGCTATGTTGTAAAGTTATTCGAAGGTAGGATAGGTTTGAAAGAGGAAAAAAGTGCTTGTGGTAATATGCTCATATGGTTTTGCAGGCTGCCATGGCAAGGGAAGAGGGGCTTTGTATGGAGCCCTGCCTTCTCTTTTCATGTTGGCGGTCTTGGAAAAGGATTTTCCTTCCTAGAGCGGGACACATAGACAAATCTATGTTTTAGCACCCTGGGTTCCCGCTTTGGGAACCAGGGGTGCTAATGGTCCTTATCCCCCATTTCAGGTGCTTCAATGGATGATAATGATCTGTAGCCCTCCTTATTTATTTATTTATAACGCACCAATGCCCGCAGACATCAGGCTGTGTGGTTACAGTATTTGTTCAAGAAGATGAGGTGGAGGAAGACAGCTTACTACTTGCTGAGAAACGAACAACCTTTCTGAGAGCATGGCAGTCATTGGATTTGATGTGGTGGCGCATGGAGGTGGTCCCGTAGGAGTACTGTCCAGGTAGTCTGCGACTGAGTACAAAATTGCTCTCAGTGCATTTCACTTTGGTAGCTTTAGCCTTTGGTACACTCCCAACAGTAGCAAAGAACTGGCACACCCATGATTCGATCTTGGTGCTAGAAGTAGGCACTTGATCTACCTCATCTTGTTTGTCTTCTTCATTGTCTTTTTTTGTTGTGAAGGTCCTCCAGCTGGTGGTGGTGGTGGCTCTTGGGGAGGAGGGATGGCAATAACTGATGCCATTTTTTAAGATAAACAGCAGTTTTTATTACATTCTTCCAAGTATGTACTGTGTACTAGATTGGTAATGGATAATGAGTACGAAAAGGTGTAGGAGGTGTGCAAGGGAACTTTTGAAGTTGAAAGTTACTAGATCAGTAGAAAATGCAGTTCCGAACTGTCCGCGAAGGACGGATCTTATTGTGAAGTGCGGATGGGTTCTTGGACACTTCATCATGCCGCGCGCTAGTGTATGATCATGTGGCACTGTCCGGAAGGTCCGCAATGAAGTCAGATGTTCGTAGACATCTACAGATGCAAAACTAGTTAAAATAGTTGCAGGAAGTGTATATAAGTGTTAAAAATGATTCTCGAAGGTGGGAAATGGCAGAGTTTTAAGGTGACACTTTGTAAATTGGACACAAATATTGTTATATTTGGTAAGTATGATATTAGTAAGTTGTAGGAAAATAGTATGCACTGGTAAAAACCCATCGATTTCACTGAAAAAACATTGTTAAAGAGATGGTATGGTTAAGTTGGACTAATAAAAAGCTGTGAAATTAAAACACGGGCACATTTGCAAAACCATGTTTTAATGTCCTTGCCAATGCTCCTCACGAGTTTGCTCGAAACCCGCTCATGTTTTATTTTTTTTAAAGTGTCAAAATATATGTACATACAATAGTCATATAACTTAGGCCCCACTTGACAAAATCCATTCAGTCTTTAAACAAACATTGAAGGTTGGGTCTATATTTTTTCTCAAAACTTTTGTCCACATTCATCAAATAGCAACAACGTTAAAAGCCATCTAAAAATGTTGAGACCGCCATCCAATTTCGCCCCTCTTGAGAAAATCCCACCAAACTTTAGAAAACCATTTCTATCTAGATCCAAAATCGTTATGCCAAATGTTGTGCAGATTCGTCAAATGCACCACATTTATATGCCTTTACAATATTTTGGGACCCCCCTCTAATTTTGCCCTCTCTTGACAGAATCCCACACAACTTTGCAAAACCATTCAGAATTAGTCCTAGAATAAAATCGCAAAATTACATGATGTTTCACTGAGTGGCACAAAAGTTATAAGCCATCCAAAAACAGCTTTTCCCAACCCTGTAATTCAGAAATAGGTACAGATGTCATAGTTTTTTGGCTTCTTATGGACATATCCCATCCCATCCTCATCCCCCCACCTCCCCAGAGATTGTTTTTGAGTTTGAAAAGTGAAATGCAGCTTTTTTTAAAAATATTTTCACTGCGCTGTCCGTGGACGCCCCAAAAGTCAGTAAATCCAAGATGGCGGGCGTTTCAGGAAAACCGACGCATTTCACGTTTTCCCATCAGCCAATCAGTGGATGCGTCCCGATGTCCGCGGACCACGCAAAAGTCTGCAAATATTTTCGGCTAATCAGCGGACCGAACAGGGAAGTGAGTCCGCAGAGCCGACATAGATATCACTAATGTATTTGACTTACATTTTTGTTGTTTTAAAAAAAAACTACAGGACGGATTTACACCAAATTAACAAAAGCACACTTTCGAGACCACGCCGCCGCTCCTGCCACAAATTTGGGGAAAATCTGTCCAGCGGTTTGTTCTGTGGGTGTGAGCAAAGTTTTTTCTCATTATGTCTATGGGAAAAAAAAAAATTGGGACCCCCCTATACCTTTGTGCCCCCTTGACCAAACCTCACCAAACTTTGCACAAGAATTCAGATTGGGCCATATGCTTGTTTTGCAAAGTTTGATGAGGATTCCTCCAGGGGGAGCGAAGTTATAAGCCGCCCAACAAGTGCTCTTCCTATGGGATTAGCAACTTAACCATAACTACACTGCCACTACCTTGGATGTGTAATATATATATCTTTATTCTTTTTCAATTTTGTAGGACATTTTCTTTCTTTTCTTGTGAAAAATCATTGGTGTTTTACTAACTACTAACGGAGTTGATACATTTTTTCTTGTATAACTTTCACTTAAAATATACTGGGTTGCATTAATTTCGTCACTTGGCACATCTCCTATGTGAAATTGGGCATTTTCAAAAATATTATAAATAACAGCTACAGATGTATTATCATCAAAATGTATATGAACAGACCACTTTTTAAAATACATTATTTCAAAGCGTTACTTCCCTGCAAATAATCCTTTATTCTAGCACATTCTTCATGCTTCTTTGTAGGCATAGTTAATGAATGCTGTAAGGAAAACATATAATAACCATATACACACCTAGTCTTGTAAAAAATAAAAACATTAAACCAAGATTAACTGTATATGATAAATGCTTCAGTTTCTAAAACGTACACTGAAAAAACATTATAAATACAATGTGTTCTTTCACCACTGTACCTCAAAAACCTGTTTACTATTTTAAGGAACATCTTAAATGAGAGTTCCTACTCTACATAAGGAAATCACACAAAATCAACCTAACTCAGCACCTAATTTATTTGAGTAACTATTGCTCTAATAAAACATATGGTAACATACACTATTAAAAAGAAGCTAACATTAAAAAAGTCTATATTATCATAAGGTTTCTTTCACCACTGTACCTCACACAGCTCTTTTAAATGTCACAGTACCTATACCATATAACTCGACCATGCAAAATTAGCCTATACTACAACTGTTAAATGTGGGCTACATTGCATTGCTGAGAACCATAGTGTACCTATTTTGCGGGGAAATTCACAATCAGAGATTTACTACTGAGTGCATTCTAATGGTGTTAATGTGTGTAGATTGAGAAGTGTTTATGTGTGCTGATTTAATTGCTAGGCCCTTTGCAACATACATTATATGTGAGGAAACTGTGCACAGCTGAGGTGCTTATAGCAACCATTGAAATGATGAATGCTTCCACCACTGTGGCTCATGCTTCTACAAACTGAATGGATGGACAGTTACATTACTCAAATACAGGCAATAAGTCTCTTTTCCACTAACAGGGTCAGATTAGCCCATCGGCCACTGAGCCTGTGGCCGGGCCGAAATCATGTGTGGTCCCTGGGGACCAGTTTCTGCCGATGCCTGGGCTGGTTAAAAAAAAAGAACATTTGAAAAAAAAGCACCCCCAATGGCATCATTCATCAAATCAAGGTAACAAATGTTACCTTGCTTTGATGATTGATATGCATGCATGATGTGTGCATTACATCTCAGTGTCCTCGGTTCTTGACAAAATCCTTGTGCCTAAAAGCTTCTGTACAGTGTAGAAATATTTGACCATAGCATATCAAGTGGCCATTGTCTTCATTGTGGCATAACAAATAATTTGTTGTAATGTGTCTATCTTTCCCATCTCCCAGGCATGCTGTTCAGGATGTTTGTTTGCATACTCTGAGCCCTTGTTACCTCAAACAGTGTGAGGTAATGAGTGATATACAATAACAGGTTATGATTTGGCCTTGGACGTCTGCTTGCATTAACAGTAATGTGACAATATGGATCTATACACATAGATATTAATGAAACAGATGGTGATCCATTCTTGTATGAAATGTATATCACATTATTGAAATCATAACCATATTCTTTATAGTGTACTTAGGAAAGATTCTTTTTGATGCCACTTCCTGTTTTGTCAAGGTGTGAAAGGTAGTGTTGCATTGCTTTCCGGGATGTCACTTTTGGGTGGAGTCCAATTACATCACTTCCGGTGATGTCATCAGAGGTCAAGGGTCGTGAGGCGAGGGGTGGGACAGTTTTTGAGGTGAGCGGTGGGCCAATTTTTCTTGGGTGTTCAGGCCTTTTTCTTGTCCCAGTCCGACCCTGTCCACTAAACAGAATATTTTAATATAAAGGGCAACAATGACATCTTTAATGAGAGTGGGCCTTACAATACTATACTCCTTAATATATTGGAGATGTAAACATTCCTTTCTACAACCCATGTTAATATGCACTATTCACAGAAACTTGCTCTGCTGAGTCCAATTCAGAACCCAATATATTTGGGTACAGATTTCTCAAATAAAATCTATGGCAACCTACTGTATTTAAGAAGCCAATCTTCTTTTTAAAAAAGTCTATATTATCAGAAGGTTTCCTTCATGACTGTACTTCACAAAGCTCTTTTCAATTTAAGGGAACATCTTAAAACACAGTGCACATCCTACTTGACTAGAGCAGGCACCAACGACCGATACTGAAAGTGTTAAATGTGGGCTACATTGCACTGCTGAGACCTATAGGGTACCTGTTTTTGGGGAATATTCACACAGAAAAATGATTTGGTGACTCTTTTGCATAACCAGATATGTTATTACTGAGAACATTCTAATGGTGTTAATGATTTAACTGCTAGGCCCATCCCTACATATATTATTTCTGAAAGAAGTATGCAGGGCTGAGGTGTTTGCAGCAAGCATTCAACATGATGAGTGATTCCACTTCTCTAGCTCATGCTTCTACAAACTGAATAGATGGGCAGTTATATTATACCAATACAGGCAACAAGGCCTGCATCCACTTGACAGAATATTTTAGTATTAAGAGCAACAGTGACTTGTTCAATGAGAGCGCATCTTACAATACTATACTTCTTAATGTCATATTAGTGATGTAAATACTAATTTCTACTACATATGTTATTATGCATTATTCTTAGAAACCTGCTGAGTCCAATTCAAAATTTAATATAGTTGGGTGCATATTGCTCTAATAAAACCTATTGTAACCTACTGTATTAAAGAAGATCATCTTCAATAAAAAGTCTATATTGTAGGAAGGTTTCCTTCACCACTGTACCTCACAAAGCTCTTTTCAATTCCAGAGAACATTTTAAAGCACAGTGCACATTCTACATGACAAGACAAAGCAACATCGACCCATACTGCAATTGTTAAAGGCAAGCAGACATTTCACAGCTGAGGCTCATAGAATGCCTTTTTTTATTTTTGGACTATTGACACTCACAAAATATTAAGTAACTTGTTCATATAATCACAAATGTAACTATTGAGAGCATTCTAATGGTGTCCATGTGTACATGTTTAACTGCTAGACTCAAGTTTACATACATTCTTTGTGAGGAAACTGTGCATAACTGAGGGACCTAATTCAACCTTTCTAAATTAAGAATGCTGCCACTTCTATGGCTTCCACCTTCTACAAACTGAAAAAAGGAAGGGTTACATTATATTAATCTAGACCACAATGCTCTTTTCCAATTGACAGCATATTTAATGCTTACAACAATAGTGACTTCTTCCTTGACAGGGCATCATACATTACTACCCTTCATAATGACATATTACTGATGTAAAGATTAATTTCTCTTCCCATCTTCTTGTGCAACATGCATACAAACCTACTGTATTGAATCCAATTTAGTGGCTAATATATGTGGGTAAATATTGCTCTAATAAAACCTATTGTAAACTACACTATTAAAGAAGCTCATCTAAAACTCCTATGTCATTGCGCACGAAAAACTGAGAAGCATAGTTCTTCTACATGTTTAAAGCTTACATTACTCTGACACATGCTTTGTAGGATTCATGAAGTTTATAGTACTGCTAATCACAATGTCTCAATTTAATGATTTATAGAGACTCTTGCTCTGCTTTCTACCAAAATCAGACAAAACAACCTGCTTCTTAAAACTAAAATCCATGTTCTTCCCTAACAACTCCTAAGAGTTGTGAACACATATTTCTTAAATACAGAGATGCAGCACATTAATTTGAACTGATACAGAAATATAAAAACTTCACATCACATTATCAGCACATCTTCAAATAAATCCTTCAACAAAACAGTGAGAAAGAACCATTAATTCCAAACAATATTTTGCTCACACATAACGATAGCTTAACATGTAATGCTGCTTGATCACTACTTGTTCACTGTCCTGAAAACACTGAAGCAAAATATGGAAATCCCTACTTTCAAAATAAAGGTTTTGAAGTTTACTACATGAAATATATCAAAATACGCAATCACTCACCTACAGCTGCTCCAAAACATGAATAGATCTTCAGAATTGCCAAACAGTCAGCATATGCACAGTGTGGGTTCTGCAATCAGAATAACAAAGGTTTGGAAAATTATGGATGTTATACTTTTCAGAAATTAATAACACAGAAACAGGACTGCAGAAAGCAAACTAAAATGGCCAAAACAGTTTTACTACATCCTAACACAGGCAGGTAATCACTTGGATAATTAACACTACCAATGTGACTCAGAGGCAAAAATGAAAGTGGACCACCAGATTTCATTCTTTTTATAAACCATTGTTCATAGCCATAGCTACGTAACCCTGATTATGGGGGCAGAGGTTTCATTATAGCTGCGGGTACACGGAAATGTATTAAAAAACACATATTGCAAACGTTTCAAACTTAAATCACACTTGAAGTATTAATACATATTAATATGTTTAGGCTCTTTTTTAAAAGGAGACTTTCTGGTTTTCAGAACAATTGTACTATTGAATCTAAACCACTGCATTGCACACTTATGTAGCGCTACACACCCATAGCACTAAGAGTGCTGAAATAAAAGAAGACTATTATTATCCTACAGAGTGGCACACTGTTTATTAACCTCAGAAGGATGAGTTGAACCTGGCGGGACTTGAACCTGCCACAGTAAACTGCACACAGGTGTCAGGGGCGAGCACTTAGCTCACTGTGCTACCTCACAGACATAAAATGATCTGCTTTATTCCTGTTGAATTGGGCAAGCCACGACTTGTGTCAGGGTAATGAATTATGTGAGTAGCACTCAGAGGCCCTTTATGAAGCCAGTGATTAATCAGAGGGTCTGGCAAGTACCTTTTTGTGAGTTTCCATCAACTCTAGTAGGTGGGATTTATCGGGACTCAGAGTTCAGGATTGCATGTTGCAATTGTGGTTCTGGATAGCAGGTCTGTCTGTAATTCCAGAACTTCAAATATTTATCAGCCAGAGGACTGTGTATTTGAATTTACTGGAATCCATGTCACTGTACATTTAAAACAAATCCTCTTACAATTAGCCCATATGTGCGGTTGCAGGCCATTAAGCAAAAGCCTTGGACTTCTACTGAATTCACTGTGTTCCTTTAATGAAAGATACACTTGTTTTTATCAACCAGGATGAGAACATCCGTGGGAGCTTTAGGCCCTCCCCCATAAGGAATGTGTTTTCATGTAGGTTTTACAGAAATATAATTTATCAGATTCCCTAGAGACCCAGCAACAACAAGCATTGGTTAGGTAGGCAAAAATAAGAACTAAAATATGGCCATGCAGAGTACAAAGTAATGTATTCCCCGGATAACTTCTTACAGTCTAACATGTAATTATGGACATTTGATATATTTAACATAAGTTTCTCTATATTTATAGTTGCAAGGCCGGATATTTCTGGATGTCTGTGAGGCTAACTGACCAGTTAAGAGTGTTGCACGGATAAGCAGCCAGCCACAACTTTACAAACTGAAATCTCACCACTGCTTACTCAGCACTTCATCTTTCCTGGATTGATACATTGAGCATTATTAAACATGGGTAATTATAACTGCAGTTATTAAAGTGCTTCAAAGTGATAGGTATTCATTCAATATGAAGTACAATATAAGAAATGTGATATAGTTATCATGTGAGGTGTACATATATTTGGTTCCCTGGACAATTCTCAGAGGTTATTGGAATATCCTGACCATAGAGCTTCAAAGAAATGTTCTTTTCTTCTGCAACTTCTCATTTAAATACCAATCTTGATATGTTTGTTACGGGACTATTGCCACAAAGTACAACTGCATAGTAACGTGCGCGTTCAATTTGATCTGAGGCCTATGGGCATGTGGCACTTGAAGAATTACAAATAAATAAAGAAAATAAATAAATAAAGGTATTTTACATTACAAAGTCATGTTTTTCCTTTTTTGAAAATCAACTGATCTTAATGTTTTTTCAGTGAAGCAAACAGTGTATTACATATCCTGGTCCTGCTGGAGAATGTTTATATAGAACAGGCAATTATTAATTACAATTTCAAGATACATTTTTAAGAAGAGTGTCTATGTGATTGCAATATACTTTTGTAGTGTGGGCTTTCAAATTCATGAAAGGATGGACTATAGTTTGGTGTTTAATTTCTATAGAAATTCATTCAATCAGGTTGTGCCTGACTCTTACATGACAGCATCTGAAACACACGGATTAGATGAATACTCCTGTTACTTCATGCATATTACCACCTCTGGTCCCTGCCCCTCCTACCAACCGCCCAATCAGGTTTTCGCACCACCCGTTCTTCCTCCAGGCTGTACTGGGTACTTCGAAATGCCCTATTAATTACTTTTGATAGTTTAAACACAGGTACACAGTAGGAATGGATCACTATTATTTAAAGAAAACACCAGTTACTATGTCTATTCTCAATTTAACTGTCTTCACAGGCTACCGTCCACATATGTGTAAGCTTCCAAATGCATATACAAAGCATATTTTAAGATGGTGATGTCATCATCTCAGTACATGCTATAAATGAACCAACATTATCTAAAAATGGATAGCACGCCTAATAATTACTTTTGAATGCTTAAAAATGTCAGGCTTTCTAACACTATTACATTAAGAATAATCATAGTAAAAAAAAACTCTCTCCACCATAGTGGATAAAATACTTTTTACTATGTCTATTCTTCATGTAATAGTCTGCATTGTCTATATCGTGCACATTTTGTTAGATTTCTAATGTATCCATGAGGTATATGAACCATATTTTCGGAATTACCAGCGCACATTGAGATGGTATTTTAAACGCTCTGAACATTAAGCATTACCTAATATGAGCTGTGTACCTAATAATGACTTGGATTTGTTTAACTTAAGGTTTGCACACTATTACATTAAGAACACACCTAATAAAAAGACTTCCATCCACTATGGTGCAAGGAGATATTTTTACTATGTGTGCAAAGGATAACTTGCACAGATTTTTAAGCTTCCACGTGTATTTATTATGTGTATGGGTCAGATTTAATCACAATGGAGCTCATATTCCTTGTATTCCAACAACAGTAACCTATTACGTGTGCATTTTGGCGTGCACAGGCACCCACCGCTGAATTTTCAAAATGTGCATGGCACAGTGTAAAAGGGGAGTGGACATGCAAATACTGTACATCACAATATATGTGGGGGCCCAGTGATGCACTCCCACCACTCCTGGGTAATTTATAAAAAAGAATACATACTAATGTTGGAGTACCATGTACATATAAATTTGATATTCCTAATCACACAGCAACATTTTCTTACCACCCTGATTGCACCATAGCTGAACACTTCGACCCAAAGAAATGCCTTCTGTCCTGATGTCACCTTCTTGTGGAAGGAAAGCTTTTGCCTGCTTTGTATCCTCTGCACAAACATGCAGCGGTTCAATATCCCTAGCCTCCACCTCCTGCCAGGTGGCCATCACTTACTCCTCTCTCTAGTACTCTTTAGTCTCCTCCCCCACCACTCTCCTCTACACTCTGGCCCTTATCCCCCGCACTTCTGTATCTATCTATCCCTGCTGCTCCTGGAGTACCTCCTCCTCACTGACAAGTCCAAGTGCAAGATACTCAGCTAACCTCTGATGACCACAACCAGCTCCAGATGTATTGCCACATCCTTCTGCACCTCAATCGCCATCGCCCCATCGCCCCATATTATGCTCCATCTGGCTTTCAATCACCATTTTCCCTTCCTCAACCACTGTCTCCTCACATCATGTTTTATCTCAACCATCTGCCCATGGTGTAAAAAGCAGGAGGACACTATAGGAATCAACAGCATTTAAACGGGCATTAAAATCGATGCTGGTGAAAATGCTGTAGTAATTGTATGGCGTGGAGGAACGGTGCATCAGAATAGTAACTTACAATCCAGCCCTCCTCTGCACCACACACATTAATGAAAATGAGTCATGACAGAAAAAAGAAATGCATAACAGCCTTACACAAGGCTTTTACACATTCTTCTTACATTAATCCTCAATGAAAATGAGCCCCTATGTGAATTAACAACACATTTTTAGATGGCATTGTCATCATGTCAGAATGCACTGTAAATTCACCAACCCTACTTATCATTACTTTCGAATGCTTAAACATGTGTGCACATGGAAATCTGCACACTGTTTCTATATATTGCCAGTGTTGTGTCACAGAAGAGGTTTACAATGGGAAAACTGGCATATATTATGGGCACATCATTACATTTTGCATGATAGTATGGGAGCAGCTGCAGAATCATGGACATTTTTCAGTGACAATGACAATGGCTCCTGTGGGACCCAGTTGCATCAAAGTAATTTGAATTTGGCACACTGGAATATATGTTGAGGATAGACATGTGAGTGTTTCACTTAAAATGCTGGAATATATTGTGGGTACAACGTCCTTTCATCGCGAGACGTTTTTTCACGGGGTTTAATACCGCACATTCTTTTACGAAAAAACCCATCATATTTTTTGTGGGGGGGTTAGAAAATTATATATATGGGATTTGGGTGTTTGGGAATAGATAAAAACTGAAACGGAATGAGCGGTCAAAAATTCACAGTAAAATAACCCACGAAAAAACATCCCGCAATGAAATGACATGGAACCATATTGTGAGCACAGCAGCATGAACGTGTTTTACAGTAGCAATGCTTGTATTTATTTTGGGTGCAATATCATAAAGGTATTTTACAGTGGGAATTTTAGCATACATCGTAAAAACAACATCAATACTGTCATCATTAACTCAATAAATCATTCATTAACATCATATCCCATGCTCTCATTCCTTTATCACTCCTCACATTCATATTCACATATTCATATTCATGAATAAACCTCACCTGGACCCTTTCTTGACTTGATCTGCTTTACCCTAGACATATGCCCATCTGCGTAATTGTGTTTGTGCATGAACTCAGAATATTACCTGCATTTATATTTATTTCAGCACAGTGTGTCATTTGAAATATTAGAACAACCTAGTAGTGTTTCTGGGAAGCCGATTGGTCAATCTGCGGGCTATACGCACTGATGTAGCCCGCAGATTGATTACAGCATGCAAATCTGGTGTTTGCAAAGCAAGCAGCTTCAACGTTGTATTCTGCAACGTTGAAGCTGCTTGCTTTCATGAATGTGAAAGTGTTCATATACGCATATACACCAAAGGAAGCAGCTTCCGCGTTGTATTCTGCAACGTTGAAGCTGCTTGCTTTGGTGTATATGAAAGTGTTCATATACACCTGTGGTACATATGAACACTTTCACATTTATCAAAGCAAGCAGCTTCAACGTTGAATTCTGCAACGTTGAAGCTGCTTACTTTGGTTTATATGAAATATACACCCATGTTCTCAGCAGCATTTTTGTAAAATAACAAATATTACTTTATTTTACAAAAATGCGGCTGAGATTTCAGGATTGCGCCCGTTATGACAAAAACAGGCGCAATCAGAAAGGTGCACTGTCGTGCACTACGAGGACACTCAGGCCCCACTTGTAAGTACTACAATCCTGCTTTTTAGCACATTCACTACACCAAGTTCAGAATGGGGCCCTGAGGGTGTTCTAATAGCTTTATAGACCTGCAGCTCAGGCTGTACCGGGTGTTATGGTCCCTTATACCTCGTTAATCAACTTGGTATTCAGGGTCCAAAACGCCCGGTACAACCCTCGCTGCAAGTCTATAAAGCTATAGAATGAAATTACAGAGTAGGCAATAACAAAGGACAGTGACAGCCCTAGGATAAGGAGCCTTTAAATAAGAACATGGTTGGATTGAATGACGTGTAAAAGGTGATGAAGGGGTAAGAAATGGAAGTGCCTCAAGAGTGCCTGTTAGTCTGGAGCAGCTGGTGCTGCTCTCTACACTGGTTGCTGAACGCTGTGCGACTGTCAGTTGGGTCGATCTACAAAGGATCTACAAAGGACTTTAAAAAGTCCCTGTTTTTCTGATGCGGTCCAAAGCCATGCCCACATAGTCCTTCCAATCACTATAAAGGTAAGGGGCCGCTCGCCACCACATGCGCGCCACCCACAGTACATCAAGAGTGCCTGTTAGCTGAATCTCTAAATTATCGAAGCAGGTGGGTTGGACATAGGGGTTGGATTGTTTTGGTACGTGGGAATTTAATATCCAGTGTATATATAGTGTAACTCCTTGAAAAGCATGATGCCCTATCCCTGCACAAGGAAAGGGAAATCTTTGGGGATGTATGATGATATCTTGTCAGCCCCACTCTTTTCTCCTGTTAAGAACCCAATGCGAAGGGCAATGTCCTCATCTCTTTTGGAATTTGGGAGTAATTAAACCTCACTACTTCTTATCGCCTCAGGTAGTTCCCCACCTGAGCAGGGAGGTGGGAGGGACGCCACCAGCAATATCTCGCAGCCATTAGATCAACGAGCCCCAGTGAATGACCTTTCCTTTTTAGATACACCCCCCATTTTTTAGGGGAGGAAGTATCATTGCTAGCTATGCCCAAACATTTACCGGACCCGGGGAGTGGGGTGGAGGAAGTCATTATATCAGCACATGCTCAATCAGGTCAGGGGGTGGTAGATGGGTGTGGGGGGGGGGGGTTTGGTTTGACGGATTCAATCAGAAATGAACTTACCGAACAAACTAAATGCCTAAGAACTATTATTATACTTCTGATGAAACTCCAGAGTCAGGGGCAACGACAGTCATGCGTATGACCGTGTATTAATAAAGTGAATACGGAAATTCTTGTAGTTGATGTATTATCACGAGAAGGCTGTTCGGAAATTCCTAGAGATCCTAAGGTAATTGGTAAATGAGATAAAGAAATGGGCAATCTGGATTTGTTTGATTTAGGGGCAAACCAGGATTTGGGGCAGGAGGGGATTGAGCCCCCTGTTAAAATTGGCCTGTCTCTGCCAGTTCATGTGGCAGTATCCAAAAAGGGCAGGAAAAGGAATAAAATGTTAAAACTGATCTCTGGGAAAGGGTGCAATAGACCTTCACATAAATCATGGAGGAATATGGTGAGGGAGGAAGTGGGTGCCTCTCAGGATTATGAGTCAGGCGCGATGCATGAAGGGGAAGAAGCGGACTGCCACATAGTTGGTGATACCATCTGTGTAGGTGAACGTGCTGACGCCAACCTTCACCATAACTAAACCTATGAAACACAAAGGGAAAATGAATGGTAATAAAAACAATCAAAAAATAAATGATTCTGTCTCTGAAGTTCTAATACCTAAGATGTGTGTGCCCTTGTACAACCTCTTTACTAAAAATCAAGAAAAAGAGGTGTCATTTAGGGACAAGGCAGACTCTCTTAATACAGAATCTAATAAATTAAGAAGTAAAATGTTGGGTAATTTTGGGAGAAAACCCGCCATTATTGTAGCCGAGATTCCCAAAGTGACTGAATTCTCAACTCCCAGTGTGTTGACAGGGCTTGACCCCATTACTCAATGTCAGATATTGATGGCGCAAAAAATGAGTTGATTGCCGGTAACTTTTCTCCCACAGTGGAGTCAATCGACAAATTGAACAACCTGAAGGAGATTATCCGAAGAATAATGTGTTGCTTGAATCCATATTAAGGAAGACACTCACAGACTTATTGGGGTTACAACCTAAGCTCCCCACATTAGGGAGCATACTGGGTATTGGGGGTCCCTCCCTCTATTTCAAATGAGGGAGATTGGCTCCAGAGTATTAGTAACCTCCCCCTTCTACTTTGGGTCCTAAAGAACTGGGGGGGTTGGGCTGTGGGTCCGGCGACTGTGAAATCGGGAAGTAAGCCCCTAAGGGAAAGTACTCATATCGGTGCGACTGGCATACGTCATCATAGAGGACTGGATGGTCTGGGAAAGGTAATAAATCAGGAAGGGAGCAATTCTGTGGAGGGGGGGAGTGAGGCCCCATAAGTCAGTATTTGAGAGCGATCTCAATACTGTGCCCTGGAGACAGCTGTGCTTCCCTGATGATCCTAGCATTATTATACATTACATGTTTAGCTATGGAGGCCCAGATTCCCACAATAGAGGGATGGTATTGGCACTATTTAATGAAATCCCAAGTTTGCGATTAGTCATCTCGGCCGACAATAAATTGTTGGACTTCATTCATTCAGACACATTCGATCAAGTTAATTTAGTTCTGTATTCTTGTACAGTGTACAAACTGTTATTGAGGGATGTCAATCAATTTAATAAACTAGGGGATGATATCTTAAATTTCAGCTCTGGGTTCCAGAGTCCCCAACTAGAGAGACATCCAGAAAAATATGAAAGAGGGTATCAGGAAAGCACCCCAAGTGGGGGTGGAACCTGACATGAACTGGAGGTGGTTGGGTTTGAGCTTTGGGGAGCCAATTACACAGCTGCAAACATTCAAGACCAACCTTTAGCCAGACAAAGTCCATCTCGCTGATATCATGGATCTCTAGAGGTTTTTGGCATCTCAGTAACTCACCGTAACTCTGCTCCATCCTCACCAAACATTCTATTATTGGTATTCAGGAGACGTGGTTAACTTCTCCCCGCTTCCTTGACGGCTTCAATGTTTGCACAAAACCAGCTACAAAGGGATTGAGAGGCAAACCCTGCAGGCGCTTGATGGTCGCTTTAAGGAATGGTGTTAATCTGATAATAAGAGGGGGTTACCGTGCAACTTTATACCAAGCTCATAGTGAGAAAATGTGCAAGGCATTGAAAGATGACATTTTCAGACAATTCTGGATTTTGATTAATGCCATGGAATCCTCTCAACGATCTATACACACCTTGGCGATTTCTGAAGAGATGTAGAAGGGACACTTTAGTTCTCGTTATGAAGCTATTCACCAGGATGTGGGGGAACTTGATTGTATAAAACACTATCCGTGGGACTTCCAATTTTCAATATCATAATTCAAAATTCATATTGATATATCTAGCTTGTCTAGAGCTGCAGGTCCTAACCAACTCTCTAATGCAATTCTGAAAGATAACTCAGAGTTATGGTCAAAAGCCCAGTATATTTGTTCACTGATATTATTCTTACTAGATCTATACCTACTTCCTGGCACATCTCTCATGTCGTTCCCATCTATAAAAAGGGGGATTATGCTTGCCACGCTAACTATAGACCCATAGAGTTATTAGATGCTGATTCGAAAATGTTTGCAGGATTAATATTAAGACATGTAGATGAGTGGACGGAGAACTTTAATATTTTGATGCCACAACAAATTGGGTTCAGGAAAAGTGTGGGTCTTGATGTAGGAGGTATGGTGTTGACAACCATGCAGGAGAAGGCATGGAACAAATATAGTCCCCCATCTAAATTCCAGCCATGGACCATTCCGTGGCATTTGATGATTTAATCAAAACCTTTTTTCATTGAAATTGATTGATCTAGGAATACCCTTAGGTCTTGCTTCATTTTTTTTCCATCTGCATGAGGGTTCTCTAGTTCAAATTCGCCTTAATAGAGAAGGTCTCCTTTCTTGCTCTGTAAGTATTTCAAATGGCCTCCGACAAGGATGTATTTTTGCTCCTATGCTTTTTAATCCATACAGGGCAGATGTGGGGAGATATTTGTAGAATGCCCTTCTGGCGTCCCCCAAAATTGAAGGTATCAAACTGTCCTGGATAGCGTACGCGGATGATTTTGCTGCTTATGGCTCACACCCCCAGAGATCTGCAATGCTTGCTAAGTGCTTTTAGTGAATACATTGTGAAGACTGGTCTAGAAATAAATATCAAGAAGTCGGCGATAATGAGACTAAGTAGGCATAGCACAGCTTTGGGCTATGCATGGTTCTTGAACCACGAGAAATTAGCAATTAGATCTTCTATGAAATACTTGGGGTTTCCTATTTTCCAGAACTCAAAAAAATGGCATTTCCATCAGTTCTTAGAAGGGAAGGTGAGTAAGTACATAACACAAATGAAAAAAGTGGAACGTAATGATGGGAAAGTTACTTTAATACCCTTATTCCCTTTTTATAAAAATAAGATTATTTCTCAATTATTTCATGGCCTAGAACTATTCCCACTCTGGACAAGGTCAGAACTATGTAAGTATGAGGCGAAAATATGGAGATCTATCTTTTACTGTTTGCCCAAGTCAATTCCGTATGCCGCTATCCGATATGAATTGGGCCTACAGTCAGTGGGAAGTCTTATAGGTTGGAGCAGGATTTTGTAGGAAACTTCTTGTAGGCTCTAACGATACTTTGTATGCAATTTTAGGGAAAGGCTTAAGACAAGGCGTCCCAGAGATTGCTTTTTATCCACTCTAAAAGAAGAATGCTGCAATACTCTGGGAAAATTGGGATTAACCCTGGATTCCCTTATTTGTAACCAATTAAAAGTTAAAAGCTACTGCAGTATGATGACTGGGCTAAGACAATGGAGGATATGTTGAATACCCAATTATACTTTCAGCTGGTATCACATTATAAAAGAATGGGCTGTCCCGAACCCTACCTTGTACCGTTTTTCCTTAAGGACATTAGAGGTGGGTTGGGCTCAGGCTCGTGTAACTGTAGATTTTGCCATCTGTCTATAAAGAAATACTGCGTCACTTGTTAATAGATTGCTCAGCTTTAAGACAGGAATGCTTCTGTTATTTCAGTAAATACGTGAGGAATGTACAAAGAGTTGATTCAGATATTCTTTGCGAGGATCATTCCACAATGGTTCAGTTTTGCTACACCTAGCTGTGGTAGGATTCCTGAGAGATATGTGTAAACTATTTGAAAAATAATTTCGATGTGCACTGCCAGACTGTAAAAGGATTGATAAGTAGTTTTAGATCATACAATTGTTGTATGTTGCATCAATTTGAACCAAAGGAATTCATTGTATGATTTACAGTCATGTGTAAAATATTTGCATATGTTTAATGTGAACTGCCAGTCTGTAAAAGGATTGGCTAGTAGTTTTAGATCATACAATTATTGTATGTAGTATTCAATTATACTAATGGAATTAATTGTACGATTGTATTTATTTGTATTTTTATCTTGGATCTGATATCCATGTGTTTATATGTATCTTAATGTTTTACTCCTTTGTACTGTATTCTGTTTGTTCATGTTTTAACTTAATTTTGTAAAGGTTATAATATAACCAAGATAAATAAATAAATAAATAAGAAATGGAAAGTTAACCAGTCCCTGCAGGGCATTAGAACATTTGGAACATCGAGAGACTGAGGCCAGTGTTAGTCTTGGTAGAAGACAGTGAGGGGCTTCTCCATTGCTAGCAGGCTGAGCCTGAGCCACATTTTGAAGAGTTCCATTGAATAGATGACAATGATGGCCAGAGAGAACACATCCCAGTGTAGCGGGGCAGGACACTCTTAGGTTGTGAAGAGGCAAGGAGCAGAGAGTTTAAGAGGGTGAGTACAGTGATGTGCATTTAGTGAGGTAGTGGGGGAAATCCATTATTGGATGTATACACGAGTAAGAGAAATGTACAGGAGAACAATCTTGTATGGAGAGCCATCCAGCATGGTGATGAAAGGTACAGGTTAGGGAGAATCATGGTAGGTTGAAAAGGGTGGATGTCACAAAATTGAGGACATTGTTGAGGGAAGCAAAGCAAACCAAGAAGTAGGCATTCACTCTAGTCCAGGTTTTCTAGTGTGTAGGAGGTTCAGTATGGGTGAGATTGCAGTGGACATGGATAATTGGCATAGTTTTAGGTAGCTGTCAAAGAAAACCCCAAAGTTGCAAGCCCTGGGTGAGGACGGACGTGAGGAGGACAGGTGGGAATAGATGGATACTGATGCTACTTAATATTGGATCCCAACAATGCTCAATGTAAAGCAAATAATTCCATCCCACTGTTTGATCCTGAATTATGGACGGCTGTGGAACATTTTTCTGGCAAGGCTGCTCATAATCTCGGGATACGTCACACATGCTTTTTTAGGATCTGCACACATGGGCTTCTGTGAGACAATTATGGTTTTAGACATTCAGTTTAGTGAAGTGACTAAAGGGTAGCTGGAGCCATACTTGTTAGCCGTTGATGTGGGATTCCAGCACCTTCATTGACTTATGCATACACACTTTTTGTCACAGGGTCAGATTTTAACTTCGCAAAGCTGCAGTGTAAGTTTGAGTTCATTAATATTTGGGTATGTGTGAACATGAAATTGTCTACCTGTCAAGCAGGCCTCATTTTATGGATCATATGCAGCATTTTATTACAGTAATATTAGTGTCAGGTCATGTCTCTAGTGGCAGTTGTTATGTTGTGTGTGCATGAGAGCTCATAGCATGTTGGATCAGTGATTTGATCAAAATGTCCATGTATATGCAAGTTGGGGGTGGACTAGCGCAAGTGAGGTGGCTGGTGGATGTCTCCTGTTTGTATGTTGTCAGGAGGTAAGGATTAAGCAACTGGAATAACGTACCTACTTTTGGACACCACCTGCCTGCCTCTTCCTTACAAAGACACCAGCTTTGTTTGCAAAGCATATCATGTACATGATTCTGAGGTCCTGCCCATGAGTGAAATGTGATGGGGAAGGTCCATAGTAAGGGTTCAGGAAAAGGGTAAAGTGGGTGAAGATTTTAATTTCCAAGAAGATAATCTCAGAAGTGGAAATTTGAAGCAGATGCTGTTGTCAGTCATGATTCAGTGATGGTTGATGAATCAATGATGCAGTATTTTAGGTTGTGGATTTTGGAAGCATAATTGTTAGCTGTTCTGCTATTTTAGATACCCACAGTTAATTTTTATTTTCAGTTCAATCATTTTGATAAGGGAGAGGAATGTTTCCTGGGTGGAGGCTAACTCATCCAGGATGGGGAGGGATGTAAGACTTGGGTGAAATTACCTGAATTTGCTTTCCACCGGAATGTGTAGATGTGAGGGTAGTTAAACCATACAGGAGACTGACTCTTTGGTGGCCAGTTTAGACAGATGGGACGTGGCTTGCTTGAAGAAGTCTGACAGTAGGGAAGGGAGCATAGAGTCAAATGCTAGGAGGATTTTGAAGTTGACCTGTGCCATGATGTTACTGTTATTATAAATGTTCATGAACTGTTTCACATGGGGATAAGTTCTGTATTTAACATTCCATCTGGTTCATCCATCCATGGCCATAGTGCATGATTATTTATTATCTAGCCATTCAGCTTTTTCAGATGCCAACTCCCATTATCTCTTGCCAACATAGTGAGGGGTTGTGGGAATTGTAGTGCAAATATTTGCAGCACCACATAATGAGTAACCATGATGTAGTGTAAGAGATGGGGATTATGTCGGACCAACGAAGTAGGGTGACAATAGATGGAGGAAGAGGATTTCTTGCATGTGTATTTCTCCATATGTTCATCTAAAAATGGGATATTTACTTGTAACACAATTCACAGCAGTAAACCTTTGTAAATCTAGTATGTGTAAGACAATTATATCTCATTAGGCTTGTTTGAATAATGTATCTGTTATATGTCTTGTTCAAACAAAAGAATAGAAAAACCTTCCTTCCTGTGTCAGGTAAGATTATACATCTCTAAGCTCATGTGATATAATGCTGTGCTACTACAACATGTTTTCTGTTGATGCACTCCGAAACAAGTGGAGAGAAATATCACATGTTGCCATCATTGAGCACAAGTATGTTAATTCATTATCCCAGAATTGCATTAGTTTATTCAATCAGAGTTTCATCAATGTAATTCTATGCGATTGAACGTTTCATTGTATGTATTTGCTTCCCTAAGATTTATTTTATGAAGTCCACAATATACCCTAGAACAATGATCTTTTAATATAATAGAGTAATGGTACATACTACCATTTGAAATGTTATCCACTATTCCTGTCCCATTCCAAACTCCCCTTCCATTCCAAACTCTCATACTTCTGAATTGCTACTGTTTCACTCCACTCCCATTCAACCTAAATGAAATCATCCCCATGAACCACTCCAAATATCATCTTATGCACATTGCAA
This sequence comes from Ambystoma mexicanum, assembly GCF_040938575.1. Classification (NCBI taxonomy): domain Eukaryota; kingdom Metazoa; phylum Chordata; class Amphibia; order Caudata; family Ambystomatidae; genus Ambystoma; species Ambystoma mexicanum. The sequence continues at coordinate 849,821,353 of NC_090935.1, forward strand.
TTATTGACTTAATATCTCTCATTGATGAAAACAATGGTGGCATTTAATTTCTGAAAAGGTTTGGTTGATGAAATGCGCTGCGCAAGATATACAAATGATGCTGAAGCATCCACCGAATTTTGAAAAATAAAACGGGGTGGGTGGGTGGGTTCGTCCAAACTAACAACAAGAACATGTACACTGCTTTTTTGTCACTCCTGAAACAAATTTGAAGCAAATCCATCCAGTAGTTTACTTGTGCGAAAAACAATACAAATAGTAAAAACACACCATTTGGCATGCTTTATAACATTGAAGCATTAGACAAATCACCACCAACTTTTTAAGTTTTCTTCCTCATGACCTAGCATTATGTTTGCAAAAATCAATCAAACAGATTCATTAAACAAGTCAAAAATGATCAGCCATAGAGTTTCCCCAAAGTCAATAGATCGTTGGTTTCAACTTAAGCATTGGGCAATGACCATTACCATATAAAATACATATTTAACATGGGTGAGACGATTTGAGTAAAACTCAAACCCATGCAATTTCAAGGGGGTTAATCCAGGTTTAACTTTACAGGGTTTTCCTGAGCTTCACGGTAAGTGGTCCTACAGGTTTCAACCATTCATTTATATAAAGACAGGAGAATTGAAACTCAGGACAGTCTATGGTTGCCATTTGAAGATGCAGGAGTAGCTCAGGCATGTTAGGGAAGGGATATGTAAGGTTAGAATATACTTAATATGATGAGTGGGAGCCTAGGTAAAGTAATAGAATTAGGTTGATTTGTGGGTGGCGTGTGAATAGATGGGCAGTACAACCCATGAGCATATAGTGGGACCATGACAAAGCACAGTGAACCACACATGTGTTTAGTAAGTGTAGGAGGACGCCAAAGCACTGAGAACCCCATGTGCATTTACTAGACATTGGAGAAGGGCAAACCAATGAAAACCTCATGTGCATTTACTCAAATAGTAGAAGGGCAAATCATGGAGAACCTCACATGAGTGTATTGCAAGCAGAGCTGAAGGACATAGAATTGAGAACACTACCTGCATTTACTAGAATTAGGAATACACTTCCATGCTCTGAGAACCTAACATGCATTTGGTAGGCATAGGAGCAGTCCAAAGTCCTGAGAACCCATGTGCAAAACACTGACAAACATATGTGCATTTAGTAGGTGGGGGATAAGACCAAAACACTGAGAATACCCACATTCATTAAATAGGGAGTGAAGGTCAAAGCAATTAAAAACATACATGCACTTACTAGGCAGACGAGAAGGCCATAGCAGTGAGAGTCCCATGTACATTGACAAGACATAGGAGAAGGCCAAAATGCTGAGAAGCCCACACACGTTTTTTTAAGAGAAATGGCCAATTACATTAACATTATTATCAAAATCAACAAGCGAAACAAAGGGAAACCTGCACTTTATTATTTACAGTTGATTTACTTGTGTGTGCATATTCCTAGAATTTCGTTCTGCAGAAAGAAAACTGAAAAACTTCACCTAATGATTATGAAAAAAATGCATTTCGATAAACACAAAGTTCCCCCATGCACTTTATGCAGAATGTAATTCCAAATTTTAATAATTCTATATTAAACTAACCAAAATTCTAAAATGTGAAGAGTAAATTATGATAAAATTAAAGCTTTGTATTACATTGCTTGAAAAAGCAAGCCCTTCTCTCTTTTAAAATCAGATTTTCTGATAATACATTGTCATAAAATTGAATCGTATTTGATTGCACACAACACACAACCAAAATATCAATAGGAAATGTTAGTACACAAATTGGTCTACGCACCACATTTGACGTAGAAAAGATAAACAAAAGATTGCAGAATGCTAGTAGTATGTCTACTATTTAAATGTGCTGATATTTATAAAGAAACCAGTAGAAATGTGTAATTCTGTCCTCTAATTGTACTTCTTACACATACCATATAATATGCTTACAATTGACTACCTAATTACACTGTATTGTAAAAAAAGGTTTTAAAAACTGATTAGAGTCAGAACCATGTTCATTGACTAATAAATGAGTGTGAATTTGAAAATGAAACTACACTGTAAATGTTGGTTTTATTAAAATGAAATAAGCACTCTTAAGAAACCTAGGCAGTGCAGGCCTGAAAGAAACCAAAGAATCATAATCATTACAGACAAGCTACTTTGTACCTCGTTGCAACCAACTGGTATAATGGTCACTGTGGGTGCTTTCTCCGTTATAGAATATAATAATATAATTCCAACAGTTTCAAATGTTTTCTGTGCTATTGAAACCTGACTGTGTACAAACTTGAAAATGTTGCTAATATTATTTGCACCGTCATCTCAATATCCCTGCAACAAAAGTATAACATACTTTTGACACTGCACATTTCTAAATGTAGAATAGTAGTAAGCACCACATTGACAACAGACCATGTCCTGGGAAGCTCTGCTAACCAGGTCACAGAAAGAAAAACTATCCCAGTCTGGTACATAAAAGTACACAAACCACTCAAAGTGTTCATAGTCCACAATTTGATCATGACACCCAGGACAAACATGTAACTACTCATATGACAAACCAACAAAAAACTCAATGGAAATATGTTCATTTTGTAGAAACTTAAAGATTGACATGAGAAAATCATGTGCATCTTGTGGAGAGGTTTCAGAAAAATCCGAATGTTGACTTGCAACTGCAACCACACGATGAATTGAAGATGCACAATGTACATCCTGTGGAGATGCCTTAATCAATGTTTGGAGAGTAGGTAATTCCCAACAGAGTATATTGTCTGAATTAGTTTTTATACTTTCCCTTAATGTTGTCTTATGAAACAGCAAAGTCAAAGTTGAATTGCAAAAGTATGCAACTGCTGTTCAGTTACTGAAAGTCAATTTAGTGCATTCGTCAAAACAAACACTGTTATATTCCTTCACCAATGTTTGATTTTTAAAAGGGATAATGCCATCCCTTTCTATTTCAATAACAGCATCTATCCTCTTTCTTTTAAAACTAGACCTTATGAGAACTGGAAGAGCACCAAGATGAGGAGCAAACTGTAACCACAGACAGTTGTATTCTACAACACATTCCACATCAGCAGAAGTTTTAGAATCATCAAATTCAAATAATTATAATACTAGCAAAATTATTACACAAGACAATGCCACAAAAGACATGCCTTCCTTAATGACAGTCCACCCAACATACACCAATGCTACAACTAAACCTAAATCTTGAGATTAGTGATAGTATAGGAGGAACACATGGCCTTTGGACATACATGTCTTTAAAAGGTTGAAACCATGCAGACGTTCTCCTTACCAACTGTAGTTCTTTAATTTGGTCAAACTGAACAAGAATGGACTGTACTGAAGTACTCTGGGAATAGGGTACACAACAAACTACTCTTACCATTACTCCATTATTAAAGCCAATACCTACATTCAATTTATGTCTCAGCATAACTCGGGATTTGACAAACAATTTTGAAGTTGGTTCTAATTCTGCTGTTTGGGAAATTGACTTTTCCAAGTAAACAGACATGCATTTGCTTTCCTATTGAATTCCGATGCCATTGCTTGGCATTCTAAAACATCTACGGACTTATATCTACAATGTGTTTACGCTCCAATGGGAACATCACAATGTCAACACTTCCACATTTACATCTTTAAAAATGGCAGTTCCAATGCTCAACCACAAAATGTTGACACTTCATTTATAAACAGGAGTGCTGATCAGTCTGTCAGACATTTCATACGCGCCAAACCCATGGTGAGAGAGCATTTTGATTCCAAAACAGAACAACTTCTGACTCAAGGAATTATCTGCGATCAAATTAGCCAAACCCCATTTGCTTTGCTCTTGTCAGCTTTGGTCAGATAAGCTGTAACATACCGTGCAACAACAGTACTGTTGTCTGCTACATACTGAACATCAATGTTTGCACTTCAAAGCAGATCTATGGCACGATTGTAGTAATTGATGGACTGGGACTGTTAATTGCTTTTTAGGTTTTACGAGTTTGTGGGTGATTTTCTAGGCACATGATCTCATTCAGAAGACATGACACTGTTCACCTTTGTAATATTTCCCTTGGCAATATTTACAACACTTGTGCATTTGAAAACTTAAGACCTTCAAGTGCAACTATGCATTTTCAGCCTCTGCTGGATATTGACATATCACATATTTCTAAATGAACTCCAAAACAGTACTGTCTGGATCTTCACCAAACTTTGGGGCATCTCTCACCCATGTAAGCATATGAATGACACTGGTGCTCTCTTCCCCATAATGAAAGTTCAGCATGTTCAAGGGGAATATTCTATTTGCTGTACATGAAGTACAACATAGCCAGAAAACGATGGTGAAAAAGCTAGACACAAGAACAGGGTCCATTTCACAGAGTCCATCTGGTTTTATGTGCACTAGCCCACATTTTGAGTGGTTGGTTTCATGAATAAGGTACACTAGGTCATCCCATCCATACTCAGCCACAGCTCAGCGTTACAAACAAGGTGGGTGGGCCTAGGTTTTGCAACATGCACCTGACCTCTGAATGATGCCTGCATCAGTACTCTTTAGTTACACACATGTTAGCAAGAATATTTGCTATCTTGCTTACTAGTACATCCTCCTTCTCTTTCACCTTCTACACCATTTCACTTGCACTGATGTTTTGAAGAAGTGTGTCAGTCTTAAGTGTGTGAACCACCCAATAGCAAAGAGTGTAAAACTCAATGCGTGCAGCAAGTGTAAAATGTACTCTATGTTTTTCCTGAATAGTGGGCCCTCTGGATACATGCATGTACAATAGTATTCTTAGGAAGAAATGGGTGAAGAGTGTTTATCCAACCAACCACCTCTTCAAGAAGGGAAAAGTATTGGGAAACATCAAGCCTCTAAACTCTTCTCCCACAAACTAGTCAGTGAACCACTATCTTGCTGAAGTTGATATAATTCAATTGCATCACAAATTACCTCATGATAATTCCAAGGATGAAAAGTGCAGTGCTCATTTAAACCACAAGCCCCAGCCTCACTAACATGCTCATATTGTCTACCTGCCATTGAAGGAGTATCAATAAGTGGAATGTTTTCTTCAATCTGAAGTTCAGCTGCTGTCATGTGCTCTACCCCACTTTGTGAGGGATTACTTTAATGAATAAAGTCCACTGGGCCATGGCATCCATACTCGGCATAGCTCATAGTTGCAAACCAGGTGGCTGGACCTAGATTTTGCAACATGCAGCTGGCCTCTGAATGATGCCTGTGCCAGTACTCATTCGTTCCACACATGTTAGCAAAAATATTAGTTATCTTGCTTTCTAATAAACCATCCTTCTCTTTTACCTTCTGCACGATTTCACTTGCTGTGACGTTTTAAATATGTGTGCCAGTCTTCCGAGTATGCCACTAAATAGAAAAAAGTGGAAAACTCAATCTTGCGCAATAAGTAGAAAATGTACTCTATGTTTGTACGGAATTGTGGCACCTCAGAATACATGCATGTAAAATGGTATTCTGATGCAGAAATGGGTGATGGGTGTTCATCCACCCGACCATCTCTTCCAGAAGTAAAAAGTATTGGGAAACATCCATCCTCTAAACTCTTCTCACACAAACTAATCGCTGGACCCGGTGTCCAGTCATTTGGTCGACTACAAACTGGTCGACTGCAATTTGGTCGACGTCATTTGGTCGAAAACCAAATGGTCGAATTTTTTATTTTTTATTTATATATGTGTTTTGTGGGTTTTCGTGTAGAAAAAAAAAAAAAAGAAAAAAAAGGGGGTTAGGGGGACCCCCCCAAAAAAAACCAAAAAAGGGGTAAAAATAATAAAAAAAAAATTCTACCATTTGGTTTTCAACCAAATTGATTCGACCAGTTGTCCAGTCGACCAATTGTTTTCGACCAAATGACTGGCAACCGCTGGACCCCTTATGTGATGCAATTGATATAATTCAATTCTGTCACCAATCACTTCACGCAAATTCAAAAGATGAATAGCGTAGTGCTTATATAAAGTGGAAGCCTCAGCCTCAATAACATGCTGAAATTGTCCACCTGCCACTGAAGGCATATCAAAAAAGTGTAATGTTTTCTTCAATCTCAGGATAAGCATAAGACTAATTATTCCTTGCCAGATATCCAAGTGCACATTTCACCTTTTTTCAAATAAACAATTGTCTACCATTGTTTTGCCTTTTTTTGGTACTCCATTCATTAATATCAACAATGAATCCAATGAATGAACCTGCTGATTGTGAACATCTTAAAAATGGAAACCATATGGTCTGGCAGCAAAATCTACCTTGCGTTCATCGGTTTTGTGCATGCTTTTGACAGCATTGACCACAAGATCATATGGACCAAACTAGCCAACTGGAATTGCCCAATAATCCTTCTACTAGCAATAAGAGAGCTCAACACAAACACAAACATCAGGATCAGATTAGACAGAGCTGGCAAACTATCCGACGCAATATTCACCTATTGTGGAGTGAAACAAGGATGTCCACTGGCCTCCATTACCTTCAATCTGTTCTTATATGACATAGATTCAACCCTCGATGAAGCACATTTGTTTCCTCTGAAAATAAATGGTCATCATGTAAGTCGTTTACTTTATGCGGATGATCTATTCTATTTGATCTAACTCCTGTAGGCTTGCAAAGGAAATTAAAGACATTAGAAGAATATTTTCAGACCAACGTCCTTAGCATTAACACGTCCAAAACAGAATTGTTAGTACTTGAAGATCTCAGAGGGAAAAATAAAGGACGACTGCGTGGATTTCGTTGGTTTCTAGAAAAGACATCTCTTCAAATTACACCGACCATCAGATATTTAGGAATGATCCTCCATTCACACGTCAATGATGCTCCATGTGTTGCCAGTGTGAAAACCAAATGCCAGCAACTGGCATATGAAGCATCAATTATACATAACAAGTATGGCCAATACTCACCTCTTCCAGTCCTAGCTTTTATAAACAAAAAGCAGTCCCAGCACTCATATATGGAGAAGAATGCACTCTAGGTGCCTCTCATCAGCTGTGGAATCCTCTTGAAAACACTTTCTCGTCCAAAGTCTTACATCTACCACGAGGAATGCCTAGAGCATGTATCCGCTATGAACTTGGTTGTATTTCAAAGTGACAAGCGTAAACACTCCCTCGCAGTTCAAGATTCTGCAAAATGCGGAAAACTCCATAGTGCTAACAACATGGGTTGATTGCTGAAAGATGATTATAAAAAATATCGATACCGACATTGGAACTCTTCACACCAACCCAAATTTAGTAAAAAACGCCTGTGGAGAAGTGATTGGATCGTATCAGGAGAGCAAAGAAGAAGCTACAACCTCATGAAAGATGTGCCCAGTGAAAAATGGGCATTTAATGAAATTCCAAATTATTTGAAGTTATTTCCAGACTCACGTCAAGGAGACCTTTATTTCAAATTTCATCTGAACCTATTTAGGACAAAAGGGAGAGAAAGCCTGTGGCAGAAAAGCAAGACAACCTTAAAGGTCTGCAGATTATGTGGACTGCATGACAAGAGCTTGAAACATCTTACCCTGTTCTGTACAAACCTATGCATAGAAGAAACTAACCACCTTGGAGAATTCATTTTGTAAAGACCTTTCTTAAATGCAGATGATTGGTGGCAAGTATTGTTTGATGAAACAGAGAGAAAACTAACAGTTGCCCTAACATTATTTCTAGACGCTCTAGACTTACGGCTTAGTAATTGTGAAAATTAAGTCACAAAGATAAAGGAGACTATAGCCAGCACATAATAATGTGCAACTTTTTTCTGGAGTGAAATGTATTCACGTGATATAACATCTACATGAATTAAATCATATATTAAAGGTTTGTAATAAACCATATAAAATAAATAATAATAAAAAAAGGATCCTCAATCAAACGTCTGACGCCCGGATTATGAACATGTTCTTTTGAATCCAGTGGTTAATATACCATTTTACCTTTGACTGCCTGTACAATTGCTTTTGGAAAGCTTTGAAGACTTAGGGGCTGATTCATGGAATTATTTGTGCTGAAAAAGTGGGATTTGTGCGCCATTCTGCCTGCAAATCCCCATTTGTTAAACAGGGATTTGCGGGTAGAATGGTGCACAAATCCCCGTTTTTGGGCGCAAATAATTCCATGAATCAGCCCCTAAGTGTCAAACCTGACTATAACCTGAAATGGATGAACTATTTGTAATGCCATCACCACAAACATATTTAGGTTCTACAGAGTTGAGAGAACAAACCAAATTTCTATTTGATTAAAAAAACTCTTTGAGGGCATTGCACATTTTTGATACAACTGAAACAATACTTAAACAATATTTGAGAATCAGTAGGATCAAAATCGACCTTCTGCAACCAAATGCAAGAAGTGTGATTTCAACACATCATCTCTGTCAGGGTGCCCCTTCCACTCAATATTAATGTGTGTTACTTGTCCACAAGACACAGATCATGTTTTGCTGTTTGACTGGCAACTGATTCAAACAGAAATAAACCTCTTCTATATTTTTCCAGCATTCATTCCTTGGAAAGCATAACATTAATTTCACCTGCTCAAATAGCAGTCTCCTAAAATAATGAATATGATCCAAAATATGTCTTGTGTGATGATTCTAATACCGGGTTAATTTCTGCCACAGTACCAGAAATCCAAATCCTGAAGGTGAAACATTTTAGTATGAGGTGGTGCTAACATTTGTATATGGTGGAACATGCTAGAACATGGTAGAACATGCTAGAACATGCATCTTCACCTAGACATGCAAAAGAATGGCCCCGTAAAACCAGTACATTCTCTTCATTCACATTGATGCACACATTGTAGCATTTTGATCTTTATTTTATCTCTCTTGTGTGTGTGGAACAGCTAAGAAATGATCTCAACATTGTGCAAGATTTCTGTTGATTGCACATTGAAGTACACTTTAATTGCAGGACCGGATTTGCATTTATAGCATTCAAAGTATGTTTATTATTTATACTTCTAAGGACCTGCTGCTTCTCATTTTCGAGTTCACTAAAGATGCCATCTTGAAACTCATAACCTCGGCCAAGTTCAGATAATTCCAAAGTTACAGCATTTATTTTATGGTAGCTTTCTTCATTAAAATACCACTCACTATGAGAAGTGTGCAACCACTTACCCCCATGCACGTCACACATTTTTTGCAGTTAGCCGCCCCTCAAAGGTACACCTGTTTAAAAGCTCATCTATGACTTTTCTCAATCTTTTGATGTGATCAGGAATCAAAATGAACAACTTTCTTTTAAAGACAAAAGACTTCTCTCTGAGACTTTCTGCTTCCTTTTTTTGGTTACATTGTGCAGGGAAGGAACCTTTCTTTTATACCATTGTCAAAAGGTTTGAAAACACCAAACAGTAAAACATCTAGCGGTACATATCTGTAAACCACCATATATTTCTACTAATATATTTTCTTGAATTTTGTTTCAGTGCATCATACTGTTTCTCAGAATTTTGTTTACCTATGTTTTTGCTTATTTGCTTCTTTTCAGGCTATTTGGCTTCTTACCATGAGAAGATGCCCACCAATGTATGGATGGCTTCAATATGATGTTCTACAGCACCACCAATACCTGCTACATATTCACTATCATTAATGTGTATATTATTGTAATTTCTCCTTATCTACCTTGTATACTTTCTCTGAGAGTACAGAGATTTAAATGAATCTTCTCTACACCTTTCTTCTCTCTCACTGCACACCAAAATATCATCCACGTACTGAATTATTGCACTTTCGAGTTGGACGTTATTCAGGTCCATCTGGAGGAATCTGTTAAAGATTGAACAGGACTCACAGTACCATTGGGACACATGAGTATGTTCCAGAGGGGTATTTCTGTATGAAAAGGAAGTCAAATCGTGTGAGTCTTCATGAATGAGAATTTTTGTATTTTTATTATTTATAACTGAAATATTTGGCCTTAGATGGGATGTTACACAGTATTGTTGCAGGATTTTCAACTGTATTGTTTAGGGATGTGTGTCCTTTATAAATCTCCACGATCCACCCCTTTGATTTTCCCACGTGGTACATAGCCGTGTTACATGATGAATCTAATGGCATTAACATGCCTTGCATCATTAAAGTGGAAATGGTCTCAAACATACCTTCATCTGCCTCTCTAGACATGGGCTATTGCTTTGCTCATGGCAAAAGTGCTCCAGGTTTTAAATACATTTGAACTACACCTATCCCTTGTAATAGACCCACATCATATGGGCTTGTGGTCCATAACATCTTTGGCACTTTCTCTAAGTCTTCCAGAGAGAATGGTGGTAATTGTTTTACCAACGCCATTTGATGCAGTATTTCTATATTCTTTACTTTGAACCAATAAGTGAGAATAATAAAAAACACTAGTTCATTATCAGAGTAGTCATCTGTCAAATATGTCGACCTATATCCTTCACTTAGGGCTATCACTGTCCTCCATCCTCTTCCTTCATCATCTGTCCCATGAAGGATCACCCTTTCTTCTCTGACCACTGCTGCTTCTAATTCTAGGGGGGTAATCTGCCCTTCCTCATTGTCCATGGGAATCTCTGGTCTAAAGAAGAATTCATCAGGTATTCTCAATATTTTTCCTACCAATCTGGGTAACCATGATAGTAAGATAGTCACTCCATAGGAAAATACCTCTGGATCTAAACAAACTCCTGAAAAGGCTAATATAAACTCTCCCACATTCTTATAGTTTATGCCTGGAGTAGAACACACTATTGTTTGTCAGTAAAATATATTGTCATGTTATGCTTTGTCAACAAGTCACATCCTAATATATGAACTGCCATCTGCCTAGAATATAGTAACCACATCGACATGTCGTGTTCTCCTATAGAGATTGGCAATTCATCTGTAAAAGAACCTAAACTCATCACCCCAGAGAATCCCTGATCAGTCATGGCAGTACCTGAAATTTGGTATTTTCTCTCGCGGACACAATAACGAGTTGCTCCAGTGTCTACTAGAAATGAAAATGGCTTCCCTCCTATTGCTATAACGAAAAAGGGCTCCTGGCTAGGCCCTGATTTACCCAGGCGGGTACACAATCATATATTTTTTTTTCCAGCAGCAATATCTGGATCCCAGCATCTGGGCATACCAGATTCCACCAAGCATACTAGTGGTACCAATCTCCTACATTTGGAACAGGAGACCGGCTCACAAGCCTTCTACCGTAGTGCATTACCCCAAACGAGACCACACGGATACTCCTTACCTTCAACTTGCTCTATCATCCTGATGAAGGCCAACCACATGCGAGCTTCACTCTACAGCTTATAATTGGCCGAAACACAGTAGTGTCAACAACCTTCTTTTTTTGACACCAGTGTCCATCATCAACACTGTTACCTGTGGACTATGAATATGTGCAGTATTGACATGTTATCTGTTGATTAAATTCCGCAAAAATGTGTGAAAAGGAAAGAACATGCCTTCGTTCATTAACTCCAGTCAATTTGACTGGACTGTATTTGTATATATGTTTTACTCATTTGTATAAAGTGTATGGTGTCCGTTGTGTTACACTGTGACTCACACAAGTGCATTAAAAAGCTTGAGGTGAAAACTCTAGCGACTGCCACAACTGTCTTTCTTGCACATAGGATTAAAATGTGGAAAGTGTGTGTTTTTCTCTCACCCTGATTACTGTGATATTATATGATTCCCTCCTATTGCTCCCTGACCCTTGGTTCCTCTTGGGTGTCTGGTCTCACTGAAAGTACTGAACACATCAGGTCGCGCTGTGGGCTCTCCTAAAGTGGGCTCCTGGGGTCATGTTCCATTGTGGACCCAAAGACTTCTGTGTCTGTCCTTGCTGCAGTTGTACCTGTTTTGCTTGCACTTGCATGTGTGCCCCATGATGACGAATCGGTTTTGATCGTCAATACTTACCCGTTCTTTTATTCGATTGTTATTTTATCAAATGTACCACACTGATCAATTGGCACAGGCACCATCAATTACTTTTCTATTTAAAAATCTATGCAATGATATTCTATTTGCTGCTTTGTTTACACTTTCTATGATGTTTTATTATCTTGTTCTTTTATTATTAATATGTGTTATTAAATATTCTCTAACAGTCTCTTCTTTATTTATATATTAATTCCCTTTGAATTTTTTCTTCCTGATTGACGTCAATCTCCTGGTCCAAATGTTCACCAATCTTCTTCGTTTTATATTTATATTTATTAGTCTAGACACAACAAAAGATTTAGATTGACATTTTTATAACCCCACACACTTTTTCAATTTTACTGCATACGCCTTCCTCCACTATTTATTAAATGTATCCCTTCTCCGTTTCACTCCATTTTGGAGTTTGATACACACTCTTCTGTGGGCCTTGCCTCAGGAATCCTTAACACCCCTATTTAGAGTCTTTTTTAGTGCGTACCATTCTGTCCACTTGGAACCAGGAATAGAGGTATCTACTTCTTCTCTTTATAATCTCCCCAAACCATCCTGTTACTCTTTTTATGTATCATTTACAACACAATCCCTCCTCCTATTTTGGCCACCTTCGTTGTTGTACTCACATTTGTGACTGAGCTCGAGTCCCTCGGCATTGACTCTCTCACAACCGACCAATTCACCTTCCGTCCACAGGGCACCTGTGGGGACCGGACAGGAGTTTTATTAAAGGGGGACCTGCCAACCACATCTTCTTGCACGTGATTCCGCACGCAGAACTCCATAGGGATCTTCACACTCTTCTGGCTAATGGCGGGAGCAGCCAAGCATCTGGTGGTCTGCATCTGGCCATGGTCGATAAGACTGCAACCATCTGCTACCAAAATGTGTTCTAGCACCTTGAAGCATCCTTTGTGCTAGATGGAATTACAAATAATGATCTCAGACCAAAGAATCGGACAAACTCAAGGAATATCACTAAAGTACTACTTTATTCACATTTAATAAGTTAGGGAGACCTGACAAACACGGGACTGATGCATGCACACTCACAATGAACCTTGATTATGCAAATGTTTTATACCCCAATGTCCATTATATATGATGTAATTCTATGTGGCAAAATGCAAAACCTATCGATGGAAGAGATTGGTTCTGGGAACATATCATCTTATAGAGCATATAGGGATTAGTGCTTCATTGGTTAACCCTTATCTGTAGGGCACGCCTTGCACTACCACTACATACATAGAGAACTGATTATAGTGGACAAACTGTCAGTGGATTGGTCTATGCAACCTTTTATGTGAGGTTGTCCCTCAAACCCACTGATTGGTGGGCATACTATCCCAACCTTGGACTTTTGGCTCTTTAGCAGCATGCACGTGAAAGGAAATGTAGGTGTTTGATTCCCGTCAGACTACTCCCCTTTTTCCTAGTTAGTCCATCATTTCTCATTGATCATCCATAAGCCAAATTCTTCCTTGTGTAGTTGACCTTGTTGACTGCTCACTGTCCTGGAACATTCAAGGGAGTGTGAGCACACCACTATCTCCATCTGAGGCTCTTATGACTAGCCCTTGTGAATGTGTCAATGTCAGCCTTCTATTTACTGCCATGTGATTTAATTATGCAGGGTGATGTTACTCCTCTTGGCCTCTAGAGACTTTCTCACTCTATCTCATGAACTTTGTACACTTTTAATTGACCTACATTTGGCTCCTGCAGATGTTTTCTTCTCATTCAATCTATGAGGAATGTCACACATTCAGAGCTTATCCTTGTAACTCCCTTTGTGCTCTATGCTATTCCTTAAAATAGCACTCTTAATTCTGGGCCAACCTTGAGTCATTGTCGGATCTGCACATGGAGCTGTTCTCCCGTGCCTCCTGATTTTACAGCCTTGGTCTGTCTCTGAGGTAGCTTGGTTGAATTCGACATGATCCAGCGTCCATTTTCCTATTGTGGTCGTCCTAGCCACATTATATATTCCTCTATAGCAAGCCTCTACATGTTTCCTTTCTACCTTGGATTACTGCATATTTACAGTTATTGCCCAGTGAGTTACTTGATCTTCTTTGTAATCATGATTACTTTAGCTTTAGGTACATGTTTCTCTTGGTGCTTCAGTTACATTGTCAGTCTTAAGTATGTTCATATTGTTTCAGCATATGTTCATATATCTTCTTTATGACATCACTCGGCCCTCATCAGATTTCACTTAACGTATGTCCATAGGTGCGTGCTGACATCCTTCCATGTAGCATCCTTCCACACTTTCAGTGAAAGGGTACATTGGATATGGCTGTACATCTCTCATACACTCAATGCCGTATTGGAACAACACAGTCCCATTTATGACTCTTCTCCTGCTGATCTAATATGACAGAGATGAGGGGGCGGGAAATAGTAAGAAAGCATCTATCTGCTCCTCTACAGTTATGATGTACTAGATTTTAATTCTGTGTATTTTACACATTAATGAATTTTTGTGTGTTTGCGATATTTGCTGAACATGTCCATTTTTCAGGACTGTGCTCTATGATTTATACCCGAGATAATCTGCAAGTCTATACATTTGTTACGTGTCTTTCCTTTAATATGATGCCACCGTCTTAAGACTAACATTTTATAATCCATATACTTTTTGCATTTCTTATGGATGGTAGGTTACTCCTTAACTATGGGGTGGCTAGTACAGCTTTATAATATTATGCCTTTGTGCTAGGGCAAAGCATAGTGAAGGTTAAGATGAAGCCGCTATGGCTTTTCAGAAAGTGACTTTAATCAAAACTTTTCAAAATCTTGCATGAACAAATCTGAAAATATTCCAGAGTAATATATACAGGTAGCTGTGCGTGCAAAATTTCATATTTGTACATTAATGGCTTTATAGTATAAGAAATGTTCACTTTGATTGTATTTTGAACAGCTCTTAATAGTGGGTTTCCCAATGGCGGGAAAAATATTTTGTCCCAAGTATCTCAATATCGGCTTGTTTCGATTTTCCTATATGTTTTGCTGTCTCTAGATTCTATCTGAAATTGGAGCAATGACAATTTTTAAAATCGGCGTCGCCAATTTTGAGATATGACACAATCCCAGAATGAATGCTCATTTTTCATATGAACTGTACACAGAGCGTACGATTTTTACAGTTCGTACAATACACAATTAACATCTCCTAAAAATGTTCATCAAAGGCAGGCAACAGCTGACTTTGATGTCAGTTCTAGAGTCATAGATTAAAAGTACACATACGAAAATGTACACTTCAGGAAGCATACAATGCATGACTATAACGAAGGTACATTTTATATTAAAATCCTACTCGTAAATTTGTGATATTAACATTGTGTATATGAACACCTATGTCACCTGCAGCTAATTAACAAGCAATTACAACAAATAAAATGTAGACATATAAAAAGTGTTCTCACATGTGCCTAGGACACATGCACCTATGACACATAACCCTAAGACATATGCTCTTTCGACACATGCTTTTACCACAAACACTCCTAACACACACACTATTAGGACACACACATTCTACACACTCTTATGACATAGACTCTAATGACACACACCCCTCCAACACAGCTCCTACGACACACACTGCTGTAACATGTGGTCCTACAACACACACTCCTATAATGCATGTTCTGATGGCAAGCACACTTACTACACACACACCTTCTACAGGTATCATGATCCTACAACATGCGCTCCTACGATATGCGCTCCTACAACACAGTCTCGGCGGATTGCTCAGGGGCAACGTGCTCATCTTGGAAGCAAGACGACACGGAGCAGAACAGGTCCAACCCCTGGGTCCATGCTTAGAAACCTCTGGATATTAAGCACGTTATAAATAACCTATCATATCATATCATTCTTACAACACATACTCCTACAACACAAAAGCCTTCAATATGCACTGCAATCATGTATGCAGAGAGTATGAAATTCACAGTTGGTACTTTACAGAATTAACATCTCGTGAAAATTCACACCAATGCAAGTCATACGAACTGGAAAACTAGCATATGAGTTTTACAGTTCATAGATTACACAATTAATATTGAAAAACTCACATCAAATGCAAATGACAACTGACTTTGATGTTAGTTTTAAAGTGATGAAATGAATTCACACTTTTCATATGAAAAAAGTACAAATTTCATACATAAAAGTACATATTTCATATTAAAATATACACTTTATGAGGCCTACAATGCATGAACAGTATGGCGATACATTTTAAATTAAAACCCTACATGTAAATTTGTGATATTATCATTGTATAAACAGTGTATTTGCAAACTAATAACATGCTTCTACAACAAATGCACCTTAAACACACATGGCTACTACACATGACCTGTAGACGAACCGCAAGTGCTCTAACATGCACCTATGACACATGCACCAACAGCACATGCCCCACAACACATGCTCCTATGACACATGCTCCTTCCACACACAATCCTACCACACACGATCTTACCTCATATACTCTTATGTCACACACTTACTGCACACTTTTATGACATACACTCTAATGACGCACACTCCCATGACTGATGCTCCAACAACACATGCTGCTGTAACATTCGCTCATACAACACACATCTTATAATACATGTTCCAATGAGAAGCACACGCACTGCACACGCTTCTCCTACACATAATGTGTAGATGTTCAACACATAGGGCCTCATCACGAGTTGGGCGGTAACGCCGGCACTCTTAGCGCCGGCGCTAATAGCCCTACGGCCAAACCTCCGGCACTATTAGTGCCGGATCACAGATTTGGCGGAAGGGTTATTGCCCATTCCCCATTGGGCCCATTCGGGAATACCTCATTCCCCTTTGGGCCCAATGGGGAAAATTTGCGCTATTACCACCGGCTGATTACCCGTAGGTGTTAATCACACCGAAAATCGACAATTTTGCTGCAGATTTCCCCCCTGCTCAGAGCTGGAGGGAAATCTGCCAAAGCCATGATCTGGCGGGTCCTTAAATGCGGCGGTAATAGCGCTACCGCCGAATTTAAGGGTTACCGCCAGACTCGTGATGAGGCCCATACTCTTAAAACACATATTCCAACCACACACACTCTTATGATGCATGATTGCCATACACTCTTATGACACACACTCCTACAACATGCACTCCAACAAATATGACATGTGCAGCTACTGCACATGTTCCTACTACACTCACACGCTCCTATGGCACATACTCTACAACATTAATTTCTACTGCATTCTTACAAAGCATACACCTACCATGCAGGTGCCTACAGGTGCCTGCAGGTGCCTACAACATGCACTGCAATCAAATAGGCAGAGTATGAGTTTTACAGTTGGTACATTACAAAATGAACATCACTCACATCAATGGCAAGTTATATGAACTGTACACATAGTTTATGAGTTTTACTGTCCGTACATTACACAAATAACATCTCCTAAAATGCCTGAATTTGATGTCAGTGTTATAGAAATGGAATAAAGGTACACTTTTCAAATGAACTGTACCCACAGAGTATGGGCCTCATTACACGGTAGGCGGAGAACCATGGCGCAATTAGGGCCATGGTTCATGCCGGTAAAATACCGGCACCGCCTTGGTGGAAAGGGGAATTACCGCCCCATTCCAAGGTTGGAGGGGTGGTAATTCCCCCTTCCACCATTGCCCTTCCCCATTCCCATTTTTGCCCCATAGGGCATAATGGGAATGGGGAAGGCGCTAATTACGGCACCGCAAATTGCGTTACCGTAATTAGCTCCCTGGGTCCCTTTGCGGGTTGGTTTTTAATGCCTGCAAAAAGCAGGCGTTAAAATCCCCAACCCGCAAAAGTACCTCATAGTAAGGCGGTAAGGATTTACCGGTACCAGTAAAATACTGGTACCGGTAAACCCTTACCGCCTACCGTGTAATGAGGCCCTATGAATTTTACAGTGCATACAATAGACAATTAAGATCTAAAATCTCACATCAAAACGCAAATATGAAAATGTACACTTTTGGAGGTATACAATGCATGAGCAGGATGGACAGGACAGAGGTATATTTTATATTAAAACCCCAGATGCACATTTGTGATATTAACATTGTGTAATACTAAGAACACAAGCTCTAACTATGCACTCCCTTACAACAGATGCTACGAAGACAAGCACTTATATAATGCTCACTGCTACAACACATGCTCCTTCCACACACACTTCTATGACATGTGCTCCTACAACACATGGTCCTATGACACATTCTCATAAAATGTACTCGTATGACACATGCACCTTCAGCATGCACTGCACTGCTATTACTCACACTCTTACAACACACACTATGATCACCCATGCTCTTGACACATGCTCCTATAACACATGCTCCCACAACGTATGCACCTTCATCACGTGCACCTACAACACATTAATCTACAACATGCGCACCCAAAACATGTGCACCTTTAACAAGTGCACATGTCACATTTGTACCTACAGCGCATGCACCTACAACATTCAGACATACAACAGGTAGATGTACAACAACTGCTTATATGGCACATACTCCCATAACACGCCATCTGACTACATAAACTCTTATAAAATACACCATTATAAAACATGCTCCTACAACACACGCTCCTTACACACATTCTCCTACAACACATACTCCTTCAACACACAATAAACACAGTCTTATTACACACGCTCTTACAACACAGAAACGTACAACACATGCACTTACATCACATAGACCTATGCCATGATCTGTTATGCAACATGCTCTACTGCCACACGCAAACTTATAGTATATGCTCTTACATCACATGCTAGTATTACAAGAAATACTCAAGATCAATAATCATGCACTGTTAAACAAAGTTGCAACTATTTGAGAAAACAAAATTATAAAGAGTTAAGGTTAAACCAATAAAAACTAAAAGTCTACAAACAGGACAAATAATAATGTTGAGGTAACAACATAATAAACTTGATTAACAAATGAAATAAAATATTATATTAAATTAAAATTAAATCCTTATTATGTTGTTACCTTAAAGTTACATTAATGTTTATTTTTGGGCTTAACCTTAACTCTTTTGGATTTTTTTCAACAAATATATATATTCAAAAACTACAAACACATAAATCACAGTTGGACATCTTCGACTGCATTACAGGCTCAAACAAAAAAAAAAGACCCGGGCACTTGTACTATAAGGTGTTTCAATGATTGTTACATTTATTGAAAGGCAATGTCAGTAAAAATTAGCAGCACATTAGTCAATCCATAGGCATGAACAAAACAATCCAGTGAAACCAAGTTAAAAAAACACCACACAATCCCCCCTCTGTGGAAATTCATCAGGCTGTTGTAGTCACCAAAATGTCACCAAAGTGTCTAGCTCAAAACCACAGTTACAGCGCTCACTGAAGATCACGTGAGTCGCAGTCATATGATCATAAGTCTAATCACATGGTTGCAGCTTTACATGCCAAGCGCCATCTTTAAACACAGTTTAATTACGGCAGCATATATATGCATAATAGAAAGACAAGGCAAATCAACACAGGTTCCTCATATTATATCTTGCCAGGGCATTAGCTGCTCACAGATACATGTGTATAGTTTAGTTTGCTTGTACTGTGTTAGCCAAAGGTGGAATAGAGTGTTGACCTGAAAGAAAACAATGAGTTGATACTTTAATAAGGCTAACAAAATCATTTATTTTGCTTAATTGCGAGCGTTCGTGGAATGTCCCCACTTCCTCAGGCAGGGATGCATTGAAGCTTGTGAAAAACATCACAGCATTACAGCTTAAATAGCCCCTCCTGGAAATATCCTGTTATCAGTGCCTGTCTGTACCTGCATATATAATCCATTTGACAGTTATTGTAAACTACACAGCCATAAATCGTGCCCCCACGATGATGCACTGCTCATTCTTACTCTTATGACATAGATGATATCAAAAATTGCACCATTAAAGACATCACTGATGAAATGACATAAAACATCACCAATCTGTAGATATTCTTACACACAATGCTTACTGTTGGTTTTGCTTAGGGTATTGCAGCCAATATTTGCAGAGTGACAGAATGTACTTATAATAAGACAAACTGTGTACTGAAGTTCTGTTGAGAAAATAGCAACTTCAAAATACATGACTATAGACAATAGCTAAAGCATGGATTCAAAAGGTAGAGCATGCCTTATATGTTGTACTCATCGCTGTAGGCCTATGTGAACTCTGAGAAAAGGCACGCTTGCAGTCAAAGGCTAAATATACATCAAACACTAGGCATGTGTCTGGATATAGAAAGTATGCTTAGAGCATTGATAAATACAGCAGTGATTCACAGTTAGATAACGTCTGGTATGGGGGAAACTAATATGATGACCAGACGATGAACCTTTGATTAGTGTCACTCATTATACATATGTGTTCTACAAATGTTATTATAAATCTGTGTTCTTGTTATATGCTCAGCATATGTGAATGATAAGCACAGGCACATTGTAAGGAAATTGCCTTGAGTCCATTTCACAAAGATAATGCCTTCATATACAGCATACACCTTTGTCAGGTTCTCCATTATCTACTTACAATGCAAGACTGATGTGTACCGTGACCAAACAAAAAGGATTTCCTAGGACATGACATTAGTGTGTGCTGCATGTATTGTGTAACCTCTTTGCATAGTAGTTTTGAAGTTTTGACATGTGCATTTGATGTATTTGATGATGTTATATGTGATGTCACCAATTATGTCATCCGTGTGAGCATTGCTTGAATAGCTTACCATAACTAGTGAATGCCTATGGTTTTGGGATTTTGCACTGGAATCCCTTTAAGAAAGTAAAATTTCATAGCAGTTTATAAGGACAATTTGACAAATACATCTCTTTAATGAGGATTTTTCACTGACCTTACAGGTTTTTATTAGATCAGCTTAATCATAATGTCCCCCAACAAATACTGCATAGTACTACAACACCTTCAACTGCAGAGCCTCCCTTCATACACCTTCAATCAATGAATGCAGGAGTCTCCAATTAGTCAGATGGGGCCTCATTATAAGGCTGGCGCTCCCGTAATGAAGGGGGCCGGTACGGGACCGGCCTCCTTCATTCCGGGAGTGCCGATTACGAGCTTTCCATTGCGGGACCCGGATCGCACGCCTGGTAAAACCAGGCATGCTTTCCGGGTCCCGCGAGGGGAAGAGGGAGGCAATAACGGGCCAGATGTAATCTGCCCGTTATTACGTCCCTCCCCATTCCCATTGTGCCCTATGGGGGCTCAAATGGGAATGGAGATGGGTTCCTGCAAGGAGGAATTACCGGGTCCTCCTATGTCGGAGTAACCCAGTAAGTCCCCATTGCAGGAACCCGGTAATGGAGGCCGGAATGGAGGCAGCCATGGAGCTAATAGCTCCATGACTACCTCCATTCTCGTAATGAGGCCCTATAGTCTTCTTGTTGTGCTCTCTGTCTTCACTATTGGGGAGAATGAAATGTGGCAAGTGGTTTTATTCCAAGATCAACTCTCCCCCAAAAATAGAACACTTCATTAGCTAATGCTGCAAAGGAATCAGCACGCCCTGCTAAAACCACTAGACATCAAATGTGTGCCTGCAAACAGTCCCCATTGTAGCACACATCACAATGCACATCTCCCATTTCAGTGTGTTTAAGTGGCTTTCAGAGTTCCTGGATTACATGCATGATTTTCCCAAACACCTGTAGTTAACTGATATCGCTTGGGGATCAAACCCATTTCCTTGTTCTCGTGAAAGTCAAATATATCCATGTTACTATGATATTCTGAATTTAAGCAGACACAATGTCTACCAGTAATCAAATGAACAAACACTTGATCAGAGCTCATCACTACTCCACATTTCAGATTTGTCTTTCACCTTTGTGCTGTTAATTAGAGTTTGCTCTAGCCACGCACTTTTTCTATCGAAACATTACTGTCCTATAAGCTACAATCATAAACATTTTAAACATCATGAAAAGTATTTATACCGATCAACCATTTTAAAAATGTAATTCAGATGTTTATCAAAATACAGTAGTTACCTCTGAAGAGAATGAAAAAGGCAGCTTTTGCAAAAACACCTGCAAAAACGCAAGTTTTTGCAAAAACTATCTGTTCTTTTAGAAAACGACAGAAAGGGCCAGGTTCTGAAAAAAAAATGTTGATGCAAGAAATTAAATGTGTAAGCACAACTGATCATGTACTAAAAAAAGAACAGCCCAATCCACAAAGAACATTTGATGGGCGCATTTATATGCGCCCATTCAGATGGCCTTTTTCACTGATTTGCGCAAATCAGAGACGTTTCTGCACAGGTAAATTTAAAAGTGCTATTAAATGTACAGAAATTGTAGGCAACCTTATCCGCATGATTTGAATAGGCAGACAAGGGTTTCCACTTTAAGCTTGAGAGCAGCGGTATGAACTGCTGCTCTCTCACTTGCATTTCTGTTCCTGAAACGGGATAGAAATGTGTTTATTTCCGTCACATTTTATGTCCCATCATGGTGAAATGCGCTGGGAGCCTGTAGAACATTGTCAGGAGCGCGCTTCCGACCCTAACGTATTCAAGGCAGCTGGCCAGCGCACCATTTATCCTGTAGCTCAGCACAGTGGAAATGCGCATGGTACCTTTCAGGGTAAGGCTAATTTCCAAAAATGGGTTAACTAAAAATACAATATCCTCTGCTCTATTTTTAGATGCCTCATTTTATGAGGATCTGGGCCAAAATCTACATTGAAAAAAAAGATTACAATATGAGAGAAAGGGGGAGTGATGGGTGAGATGTCGAGTTATAGGCAAGAAAGCAGAGGTAGAGCAATGGGTTAGAGGGGGGAGTGGTGGGCAAGAGAGCAGAGAGGAAGCAGTGGGGTAGAAATTAGAGAGGAAGCGGCAGGCCCAGAATCAGAAAGGGAGCAGAGGTAAAGATAGTAGAGGGACCGTGGGCTCAGGGGTAGCAATGGGCCAGAAAGCAGGGAGGCAGTGGTTGGCTGGAAAGAGGCAGTGTGCTGCAGATTGTGAGAAAGTATGAGGGAAGAGTGTGATAGAATGGGAGAAAGGATGCAAGATGCAGACGTAGCATGAAATAATGAAGGGCGGGATACTGTAAGAGGAATTGGTGAGCATAAATTGTGATTTGGGAGTATGATTTGGAGTGTGGCTGGGACTGGGGAGTGCAAATTGGGATTTGGCAGTGTGACAGAACATGTGAGTATGTGTACGACTGAGAGGTTCGGGAATGCAAGTTGTGATTGGGAATTGGTAAGGCATGTGAGATGTCTTTGTGAGAGAGGTGTGTGGGTGTTTGGGGGATTGGAGAATGTAGAAGTGGAATATTTTCAACATTACAACCAATAATGTTCAATACAGTTAATGTTGAATAGCTATGCACATTAAGCCAAAGGGTAGCCAAAACCAACATTGTTGTGTCAAGTGAAAGTCATCTGGGACTCTTCCTATTAAATTGATACAAAAGGTTTGAATGATGACAACATGGCTCTCTTGCAATCTAGGACACTTCTTTCCTGCAATATGCCAATCTTACAACCTCCTGTCAATAAAAAATATGCTGCAAACATGCTGCAATAAATAAAGTTTTGTACAGCGAAATTTGCCAGTTCATGATGCAACATTTACTATTTCATGCCGCAATATCCTGTGCTGAAATGTTCATGTTTAATGAACGGGTAAAGCGGGAAAAGAGGACAGACAACACATCTCAATCCCCACATACATTATATGAATACTGATCTGGCATTTGTATTTTATTTATATATTTAGAGTGCCAAGTGATGCAATATGCTACTGCATGTAACAATTGTAGTTGTTCACCTTTTGTATATATTGTGATTACTTAAAGTGTGCACTACTAATTCCAAGATATGGACATTTTCAAACAGTACAATCTGTACAGTCACATCTCCTCGTATGCCCCCCCCCAAAAAGCAATGTAAAGATCAATGAGAATGTAAAAATGCACATTATCTTTATCAATTTTCAAACATCCTTCTCACCCCATTCCACATTTAGAAAAATGTGCATTTGTGTACATTTGAAAATTCCCTTTGCATAAAAAAGACAATACACATACAAATGTAAGAACTTCAAATGAACTCCCTGCAATTCTTTCTATCTGATGTACACATCACTTTGCAAGATAATACCTACCTCTCTCAATTTTTTGAAGTGCAACCGCCTTAGTTTAGCTACTCCTAGTGACCCCCAATTTATATATATGAAACACATCTAACTAAAATACTTTTGATTTTTACTTCCCAATTTCAATATCTCCTTTCTTATTTCCACAGAAATCTGAACCTGCATTCGGAATCAGTCACAAACACTACTTTGGCAGTGCAATGTTAGTGTGAACCAGATTGAATAAAGGAAAAGGCAAATATTGGCCAGGAAAAGTGTATGTTATTGTTGAGAAGGCACCAGTTGCCATCTAACAATGTTATGATGGAACATTATTTCCTTTTCATTCTAAATAGCAATTCACTTATGAGCATAACATGGGGCTTTTACAAATCCATCATTGATATTTTCCCTGCCCCATATATGTAAAGACAACACCAGTGTGCTAGGCTTAACCTGTTGTACAAAACATAGTACACATAATGCACTACCCTCTCTGAGGTAAAATAAAAAGTTAATGGGCCTCATTATGAGTGTGCCGGTCGTGGTAATAATGCTGCCGGTAAGCTACCGGCACTGTTGTTACGGGACCGGCACACTCCGAGTTCTGCGTGCAGGTGACCTCCTGCCCGCCAAGTCTGACCTGGCAGGGAGAACGGAACCCGTCCACAGAGTTTGACGGATGCACCGGCACTGTTGCACACAGTGCCGGTGCATCCGTCCTCCCCATTTCCATTGAATCCTATAGGACTGAATGGGAATGGGGAGTTTCTTCTTCTGGCCCCAGTGGTTCTCCATTGCCAAGTGCTGGGAAAAAAACACAACTCCGGTGGCAGCCTGCCGTTTTTAACGGCACAGCTACCGCTAGGGTCGTAATGAGGCCCAATGACCTTCATTCCAGGTTTGGTGGTACTTTGTCAGTAGATCTGCTGATTTACCATCAAAACTTGTTACTGTTACCTCTACTTGATCCTAAGGATTTACAAAGGGATTATGAGTGGTGGTATATTGGTGAAAAGCAGCATTTTTTCAGTCCATGGGACTCCATGGGGTTTTTACAGAATGACCACGAGCAGCAGTTCTTCCATGGCAATTCAGATTATTTATGGTGTTAAAGTAAATGATTTATCTCCAGCAATTTGCCAGACCTAAACACTGCACTTCGAAGGCAACATCATAATGCAGTGGTCTGGTTAAGTGGCAGTAATTCCATTACCACCAAAACAGTGGTGCTAATGGAATTACCACCACTCTTTCACAGCAACAACAAACTTGTGCAATTTTCTTGAAAACATATTCTAGTTCTTATTTTATTTTTTGCAGACATATTCATGTGTAAATACTCAACTCTGGCCCTTAGTATGGCCACACCCACATAACCACGACCACTACTACTACCAATGAGTACATTAGCACATACCCTACAACCCAGTGTTAGAACATCAGGGCCTGCGAAAAACTTAGCCTGGTGTACCAACCAACCGACTAGACACCCAACATTCCACATCCACTTCAGCTACTCTAGATACAGATGGTGTCCAGGATTTTATCACTCGAAATAACATTGAGGGTGAGTCAATATTTTCTTTTAAGTCACTATCCAACACTGTCCCCAAATATTCTAGGACTGGAGTTTGTTTATAATTGCACCAGTCCTAAAACATGTTGGGAGGGCTTAAGTGTCTTTAAAAATAAAATAGAGAAACCCTTGATGTTTTCTCTAGAAACAATATCACATATAACTAATGAAAATGGATCATCAGTGCCAAAAGAAAAGTGTGCATGGGACCTGTCCTACAACCAGCTTCCTAAAATCAACGCATTTTCAGTGCCAAATAAACAACGAAAAAAGGCTGGGTGGCCTGGCGAGTTACAAGGCCCTGTCCCCATTTTTCCATGCCACTGGCGGCAAAAAAAACACAAACCTCTTTACAAGATCACCACCAAACCAACGGCAGGCCCAACATTCTGCTGACAAAGTAACAGCTCTACAAGCAGGACACTCTCAGTGCCAGGGACAGTGCAGGCCTCCAAAATGTGTACATCGTCAGTGTCAGGGAATAGTAAATCTGATATTTACCATCAAAATCTCTTTCCATTACCTCGACTGTATCCCCTGGATGTACCAAGGTATTACGAGTGGTGGTATATTGGTGAAAATCCCAATCTGTGGAGTCCATAGGACTCCAAGTGGTTTTCATGGATGTACCATAAGCAGTAATTCTGTAAGGGTAGTTCAGATTATTTTTGGTGTAAATGTGGAGGATTTGTTCTAGCAATTTGCTGAAAATAAACTCTACACTTTAAGGACAAACTAATAATTCAGCAGCATGGTTAAGTGGCAGTAATTCCATTACCACCAAAAAAGAGTGGTCCCAATGAAATTACCGCCACATTTTTACAGCAACGCCAAACTTAAATGGACATCATGATATCAATGCAAAATCCATGGGGACTGAAACTACTACTCATCCTATCTCAACATTCGACAGAAATTTTTTACAACACTACTAGCAGTATATTATCAGTGCCAGGAAACGGCTCAATGTCAACTTTACAATGGGGAGGATGATAACAAGCCCCACGAACATTCAACATCAATGTTACCACACTACAACCAGTGCCGCAACAGTGATAAGGACAGTTGGGCACAAAGTCGGGGGTCTTTATAAAACATGTCCTTTTTAACCACCCAACCTACAACACTACTGACATTCCACAAACACTATAAGGTCAGAACCATTCTTCATGGCATTCTGCAAGAAGGTCAAAACTTGGTTATTGGACCTGGATCACAACACACCTACTGTTTAACATGTGCTCATACAACAATATACTATGTTCACCATTGTATATATGAATGTTAACTTGTACATTGTATTTTACCAGATTTTCATGCCATTTGTATTACTCACTGCTATATCAACCTGTACGCTAACCTGTAATGTTCACTCCATATAATGGGCCTCATTACGACTTTGGCGGTAGCCATGCACTATTGGCGGCATGGCTGCTGCTGAAATCAAGTCCGGGTTCCCAGAATGGGATATTACCGGGCCATTCGGAGTTTGGAGGGCCCGGTAATTCCTCCCTCCAGGAACCCGGGACCAGACCTTCCCCATTCCCATCTGAGACCCCATAGGGCACAACGGGAATGGGAGAGGGTTCAAACAACGGGCCGATTACGAGCAGCCCGTTGTTTGCTCCCTCTTCCCCTCATGGGACCCGGTAAGGACGCCTGGTTTGACCAGGTGTTATTTATCGGGTGCCGCGAGGGGAGCTTGTAATGAGGCGGAATGGGTTTAACGGGTCCGCCTCCTTTAGCGGAGCCCGTTAACCCGTTCCGCCTCACTCGTAATGAGGCCCAATGACTGCTAAATATAAACTGCATAAATTGTAAGAACAGTGCTCAGTTGCCCCTGGGATCGACACGCTATATAAATAAATACTTAATACTAAATACCCAACCTACAATATAGC
Source organism: Ambystoma mexicanum (assembly GCF_040938575.1). Lineage (NCBI taxonomy): Eukaryota > Metazoa > Chordata > Amphibia > Caudata > Ambystomatidae > Ambystoma > Ambystoma mexicanum. Next base: position 849,849,029 of record NC_090935.1, read on the forward strand.
CAATAATCCACAAACACTACCTCATTAAAACACTAAAATGAGTGCATCGTCAACAGCAGGGCAGAGTGGGCACAGGGCCAGAACCTGGCACTGAGAATGACAAGACCCACAAACGTGTTTACAAAGCTACCACCGAACCTATTACACACTCTACATTCCACAAACACTTTTGTAGCACTACTAGCATTATATCATCAAAGTCAGGAAAATGTGACCATGCCCCTGGTCAACTTTACATTGAGATGATAACAGGACCCAAAAACATTCCAAAGAAATCTTCAAGAGTCTGATTATGTTGAACAGTTACACATTAACTTTTTTCTTTACTGATGTTTTTTCACTGGATTTCACGAGTTGTGTTATGCTACATCTCACACCATCTGTAGTAGAAACGTTTTTTTTTTCTTTTCATATATCATCACAGATGTCATATTCAACACTATCAGTATGTTTCTAAGTTACGAACTGTGACATTTTTCCCAAACATAGTTCTACGGCTCACTGGACAAGGCCTGAGGCCAAAGCCAATATCCACTTTGTGATAAGGAATGTTTTGGGATTCATTTTGAAAAGGGTTTTTGATATCCCCCTTGTTTTCACAAGATGATATTGTGGGATTGTGAGATTTTACCAACAGCTCCACCCAATAGCCAAAACTGTGAGCTGAATTTTAGTTCAGAGCCGCTGCTCAATGCATTCTGGGAATGCACATTAGTTAAAAAATCCATGGATTTAGCTCCAGAAAACTGTAAGAGGGCAGGCAACATGGCAGTGTCATTAACGAAATGCAGGTCCTGTTGATTCCCTTGACTGCAATGTGGTGGTTCGGGGGAACCAGAATATTCTGTGAAAAGATACACAGAAAGATTGGTGGTAAGAGTTGTGGAGGTGAATGAGTGAGTTTAATACAGGGTTAGACAGAGGAAGTGAGAGAGGTACATTAGGTTGGATCCAGAGAAAAAATAAAGTGGTATTTGTGGATAGTGTGTAGAATGGGAATAGGATAAGGGAAGAAGAGGAGGAGGCAGAAGTAGAATGGAAGTCTGTGTAGGTTTGAATGTGGAAAGACTAGAGAGAGAGATTTATCAGGCGGTTCATGAGGGTGAGTAGGTGATCGCTGGGAGGCACAAAAGGACGGATGTGGGAGCACCGTAGCACCTGAAGTGATTGCATCTACAAACAATAGGGTTTGCTAGCTACCAAGTATAGTCATACCAGATAACTAATGACCAAGTACAGTATAATGGTGCAACGAACAACCAAAGTTGAAGGGGTGCCACTAGTGACCAAATACTGCAGCAGTGGGCTTGTCGGGGCCCAGCACAGTAATAGTAATTTACGAGGGGCCGGGTATCATGCAGGGCGACACTAACATAAATACTTGAGTGTGTCTAGCATTCCGAGCATCCTCCCTTCTCCATTCACGGGGTCCATGAGGCAGTACAGTAAAGAGCCCCTGTTAGATTCAATTTGACATTTACTAACTTAGAACCCATGATCAGTGGTCGAAGGTTTTCACACCTGAAAAATGTCTACACTGAAGGTTTATTTCCCCTGAAAACTGTTGCCTAATCCCAGAGCTGAACATAGTGTGTTTAGAGAAGTACTAAGCTTTAACCTTCCTGTCCCTTTTAAATGTTTAGTTCTATAATGGGTAGAATTAACTATTTCTAAGGTTTGTACATTTTTCATTGTAAATTAAAATGTTTCTTATTCGTTTGGAAGAAATACCTGTGCACAGTAATGCTTTATTTACTTCCATGTGTACGGTTGTAATATTCTGTATCAGACTCCACTTCACCACTTCCTGCAAATGTAAGCTAATATTGTTTTATTTTATATATATTTTTTTAAGTCCTTTCTTTGAATTCTGTGTCCATTGCCTGTGCTTCCTGATAAATTGACCTTGAGACAATTTAGGAAGTACATCTAAGAAGGTTTTATTGACGTTAAACATTGCAATCTTCCTGGCTTTACCAGATTAAGAGCCTCATTTTGGATAACAGAATCATAATTACCAGGTGCTTCTGGTTACTCGTGTTTTGCCTATTTCCCTGTTCATTTTCTTTCGAGATATACATGGATTGCTTCTGGAAATTGTAAGTATACATTCCAGGTTACATTTTGAAAAGGCAATTATTAAATAAAATTGACACGGAAAGCCATTTACGTTCTTAGCATTCTTGTAGCTTTAATGAAACTAGAGAGAAAACGGCAGTGGGAATTCGAACTAACCGGCCATGTTACATTTCATTTGTTGCATACTGTAGAAAGTTCCAATTAGGTAAGCATAGAAAATGTTTACTCTAAATATATATTTCCATTCAATTGTGCTTGGCTAGGCAGGAAAGCACGTTACAGATGTTTTCTTTTTTCAATTGACTCACTTTAGTACATGTAATTGCAATCTAATGCAAGATGCTGTTGACATCACTCAAAAACAACTTCCAAGGACTCTGGCTATTTGCCACTTGCATTTTTTGTTGATCGAATAAAGTCTTCCAGCAGCAAATCTCTCCGTGAAGCTACCACTGAATTTATTGTTAACTTTTTTGTTTGTATTCTTGCTGTTTGTTTAATTTTTTTGTATGTTGTAGCTGAGAAGGGTTTCTCATTTGTTCAGCACACGGGTCCAGCCATGTGATGTCACTTGCGTAAATGGAGAAGGCTCCCGCCTGTGCTCTTCAGAAAGTGGTGCATTTATGGAACGGCGTTTGTAATCCCTTACTCGTTTGCTTTGTGTCAGAAAGTAGTCTTTCCTACATTGATGCTTCACTTAAGCAGTACAGTATGATGATTTTTTTTTTATTTTTTTTATTTTGAAGTTGTGTGGCTAGCTTCACTTCACAAAATGGAATCTTAGTAGACGTAGGACCTGGAAGCTCATTAGAAGCAGTCTGTGACACGTACGGTTCCGCAATGCATCATGTGTGCTACACCCTCCCACCTCCCATTCCACGTTTTTGGTAACATCAATGACAGTTACATTTTAACAGGTGCACGGCCCAACAACACCAACACTGCAGACTGTTATGCATATAAGTCAGGACTCGTTAGAAGCATACCAAGCACCCGTCCTTGGATTTCCTAGGCCCTTGCATCAAAAGACACACAGGCCACCTGATTTGCATATGCACTGACATCATCAAAACTGATATCACAGAAAAATACACTTGCATCAATCTTTTAAACTCTAGAAGATAAGGACTAGCCATAACAACAAGTGTTGCCATGAGTAAGTCAATAGCAAAATAGCTTTTTGATGTGCAATACATGAATGGTCACTGATATTCATATGCAGAACAACTTCATGATATGATTAGCCATGATTGGCGCTTTTTAATGACAAAGGCTGTTTTCTGAGTAACTTGCAAGGATCCCAGTTGTATTTATAGTAGGCTGCGTGAGATAAAAGGACTGGTTCACACTTTGGCTGAGTTATAAAACCTGGATTTGGGCATTTTGAACACATGTCTACCCAGCTTTAGTTCAAATAAATATTTGCTTATGCTTGGATTTTAAGAGCATAAATATGAATTCGTTTTTTACAAGATGCATTGAAAAGTAGTTAAATCACCTAATAAACTGACCTGACAAGGTATTGTTACAAAACATGATTCTGGCTGCATGCAACCAATGTAAACAAATGACATTAGATAATGCGTGAGTAAGAGGCAGAGTTGCGTGAGTGACTGTTGCATAAATAAACCCCTTCGTGATTCACAGTGAGGTGCACTCAGGGATTCATCCATCAATGTGGCTGGTTACCCTGTACACGGTTTCCCCTGATACAGGTCACGCGCAAGGCAAAGTGCAATGCAGATAGTGGGCTTTTCAGACCCCTGCCTGTGAGTATCTGCACTGAATAGAACGGTTGATGATTCTTTACCTAGATGTTACTTTTTACATTTGAATTACGTTGATAAAATTGTCGTGGAAATGCAATGCCAATGCACCCTCAGCACTCATTTAGGTGCAGACCTGTCTTCAGGTTTCCATCAATGGTGATGCTGGAGATCAATGCATGTCTAGCAAGGATTGGGTATGTTCCAGACACTTAGATATATATGAAGCAGCTGGCTGGGGTTTCTTGTCCCATTAGCCAGTTCCAGCCACTGCATAAAAGGGCCTCATTAAGAGTCCGGTGGTAACCGTGTCGGAAAAACCGACATGTTACCGCTGGACTCGTATTAACATTCTGCCTCCGTGATTCCCGGAATCCCCAGGGCATTACGACCACGGTGACCTGTGAAATCGGGAGGCGGAATTCTGTAAGTCCCCATTCCCATGGAACAATGGAAACACTGGTTCAGTCTATGATGAAGCCGGTGTTTCCATGTCCGCCTGCAGGCGGGTGGTGTAAATCCCGCCAGGTCAGACCTGGCGGGAGTAACACCTCCTGCCTGCATAACTCTTATTCAGCCGGTCCGGAAAGTGGCAGCGGTTTTACCGTCACCGTTTTTTCCGGACCGGCAGGTTCGTAATGAGGCCCAAAGTCTCCTTTGTGAAGCATTGGACTCGTGTGCTTGGGACTGAATTCATAGAATGAGAGAAATACTATACCACTTGCAGATTATGCTACTTGCCCTTTGTTGTTATGTCCCACATACTGTTGTACTTCAGCTCTGATAGGACTGTTGGAGCTATGTAAATGGACATCTTTGTGTGCATATTTTATATGATTTTATTAAGACTTTCACAACCTTAAAAAAATGTCAGACTTAGAGTATGGGCATCATTACAAGCTTGGCAGTGTGTAAATAAGGCTGCCGGTAGCAACCTACCGGCACCCTTCGTGGACCGCCAGACTACGAGAATGCCTGCATGGGTGGTGCTTCTGGCAGGTCTAACCTGCAGGGAGCACTGGCTCCTGCAGGCATGGTTTTCATGGAAGCACCGGCACCGTTAGCAGCCAGTCCTTCTGTGTCCCCGTTCCCATGGAATGCTACAGGACTGAACTTATTTATTTTTTCTAACTTTCACAAAAAGTGCTTCTAATTGTTCTTTCTGTTTTTCCTTGTCCTTTACTTCAGCTACTAAAGAATTCTTCAACCCATAATCTGATTGCCCACATCACTGAGATGCACTCCATCTTTCCAAAAAATGTTGACAATATCAAATTTTATATTTTCATTAAGGAAAGATGTCCTCCCAACACCCCACAAAAAGGCACATATAACTTTATTCACATTCCACCTTTACATGCTCAACTGGTGTGAAAAATAAATTGAAATGCAAATAAATTCAAATGCAAATATATACACATTTGTCAGACAAGCTGCAGTGCTCATAATACACCTTCAGCCAATGGATCCAAGAGTCTCCCACAATCCAGACACTCTGCTTCATCAAAACCATATGCAGAGCCATCTTCACTGCACACAACAAAAATAACAATTTCTACCCAGTCTTTCTACATGCCACACACCACACACCACCACACCACAAACAGGAAACCTGATTGATCCCATTCAGTCCCCTTTCCTTGCCAGGCACCCTCAAAAGTCCCGGATGTGGCACGTGCCATTCGCAGACTATCACAACGTCCGCTGACATCATGTCCAATTCAAGGGGTGGGGAGGTGTGCACGCAATTTAAACAATTTATCATACAATAGTGGCTCTTAAAAGTACCTTTTTTGGTTATTTTGTTTTCTTCTCATTATTACATTCTACACCTACTAGCAAATGATTTCCTATGCACTGCACATTTTCCCATTTACATTGTTCACATAAACTTTGTCAAAGCATTTTTAACATTCCAAAGAAAAGTTTTATTCCCAACATTATTTACATTCAGTCCATTGCTCAGAAAAGTATTTACACCATCCAACATGATATTTTCAATTGGAAATGATGCCAATTCTAAGCCATTTTAAAAAAGCCCATACACCTTCATTCACATGGTGCCTAGCTTCTTCCATTTGTACACAAAACACATTTGGACATCTCCATATTTCCCTTGGATTTATTTCTGAAAAAATGATCCTTGCCTATGGAAATAGTTCCATTAAGGTTTGCAACATATACTTTAATGCAACCTGCAAAGATACAGGAGTAATATAGCGCAAATTATTTCCTCCACAACGCACAATAATAATATCTGGACATTGGACTTGAGCCATACTCTGACAAAAAAAGATAATAAACTCACCCAGTTTAGCCCAGAAACTGTATACCATCAATCTTCCTCTCCCTGAAATCCAATATTAGCAGAGATTCTACAAGATTCAGTATAACCTTTCAAACAATTCATCCAACAATCTCCCACACATTCATCTTCTTCCTAGCAATAGCCACAGCCATCTTCCCTGCACACAACAAACAAAACCTCTACTACCCTGTCTTCCTATAAACCACAACCAGACCACATCATTGGCTAATCCGAACAGTCCGCTTTCCATGCGAGGCAGCCTTAAAAGACCTGGATGTGGCATGTGCCATCCGTGGACTACTGGGTTGTCTGCGGACGTTGTAGCGCAGGACAGCCCTTCTACCCTTTCCACTTTCATGTTTGTAACACTCCCTCAGTGGCTGCTTTCAAACAGTCACACATCCATCCACCAATCACATTCAGAAACTCCCTATGTATTCATGTCATCTCAGTTCACACCTTCAGATGCACTCCTGAACTCTCAGAGTACATGTCTCCTGTTACTCACATCTATATCTGAAAATGGGTACTTACCTATTAATTTTGTTATTGGGGGACCAGTTTTACATTTAGAATACAACTCAACATCAAAAAACTAGTTGAAAACTGGTTAACCATCCCCTTATGCTTAACACCTCTGTGTGACCACACCAATTACTTATCTTTGACTATACTAAGTCGAAATTCACATAGAGTGACCATCAAGTGTATTGAAAAAAGGTTGTATTCCAAATAATTAGTAAACCAAAAACAACATATAACACAAATGTCATCAAACAGAGTATGCACTACACAATAATACGCAACAATGTGACTCAGGGTTGGTAGTAAGTGAACTTCATCATCATCTATGCAATGTTTGGTTGATCAACTCCTAGAGATTCGGGTATATGATCACTGTGACCAGAATTCAAAATATATACTGATAACGATCAATCAGTCCATCTACTTGGAAAAGTTCTTAGAAATTCAAGTACTAAAGTACCAAAGACTTACAGAGAAGTCGTGTAATAGTCAACACATGTTTTGGCCCTTGAGACACTATGCACTGTCTCCCTTTCACTCATCATACTCATTAATAGGGCCTTATCAGGACATACTTGATTTACAGCAACAAAAAAAAGAACCCATTTTGCGTTGTAGATTAATAAAAACATAGGAAAGATATATCAGTCTTTGTGATGATACACTATCATCATATCAAATGGTGTGATGAAAGGTAATAAAGTTGTGCTAACCTGAATAATTAATACAGGACGTGCAGGGATATGCTTAGTTGAAAAATCCAAATTCTTCATTAACTGTCAGGAAGTGCGTCAAATGAAACCCTCACTATGGGAAACACAAAACACAGTGCATAATTGACTGTTTCTGTCTATTTGATGCTCTTCAGGTGTATTCAAATGCCATATATACAAATATTAGAAAGCAAGGAAGGAATGCACTGACCTGACCACTGCTCTCTCTATGTGAGAAATTAAGAGTAGTAAAGATGCTTTGCTGCTTTATGACTGTGATTAAATCTATGAAAGAGCATGCCGAGCAGAGTAAGTGCTCCATCCCACACAACCACATCAAATATAACATGCATATAAATCACAAAAGAATTACAGTTTATGATTGACTTGTCTGAAAACAACTATTTTCAAAAATACCAGATTACCCAACATATCAGCGCCGTGTTGGACGCATAGGCAGACAAATGTGGCTCTCCATGGAATAGAAATGCATAATACAATTAGTTGCACAAAGGGGAGTGAACACATTTATGGGGTGTAATTGATCCTGCAACAAGTGATCACTTACCACATAAATGCATGAGATTAAAAGTAAAGTGTCAGACGACTCTGTCAAGATGTTCACATCTCTTGCCTGTGCTTAATAGTCACTTTTATAAACCCACAACATGTCTCATACTACTTCCAAGTTACGAGCCTCATTTTCACAATGAGGCTTGGTGAAAATCTTGTACAGAACCAAGCCTTGTTATGATCACAAGAGGGGCAATACTTGTTTCAGTGTGTTGATTGCACCTAAGTGCCTGCCAATAAATGGACAAAATGTAAAAGAGACCGTCAAGTTACAATTATATGACTTACAACCAACATGTCGTATGTATAATTCTCATCAAATGCCTGGCAAAAACAAAGCTGTTCAGCCACCACATTGCTTATCATTGCTTATAATGACATACCCTGGTTGCAATTACAATGTCAATCATAAAGTATCCATATGCAACTCTAGAACTGCTCAGCAGTCTTTCATACTTACACTTTTCAAAAAAGATTCAAAAAATGGTTGGAGACCTAACCATACACCCATCTGGCCCGAGGAGTCGACTGTATTCTTCATTCTCACCAACATAAAAGGGGGAGGTATAAAATTATCCAAACAAGGTGTCTATTTCTAGATGAATGGCACGTGCAAGGGAAGAAAAGTTTTCACACCCTTGAATCCTACACAGAGAAAAATACCACCCAGACATCCTACACAGGGTAACATCCGACAATTCAGGATCAATGTACACCTACGAGCCACTAAAGACGTTAATATTGGTGCATGAACTGGCTCCATTCAATATTGATGTTCAGGCCATTCCTCACGCAATCTAGTTTGAAAAATCCATTTCTGTTTGATCATTCACAGTGTCAGATCTCGGTCACCGACCCTGGAAAAAGGTGCCATGGTTTGGATCACAAACCATCGTATGTCTTTTGGTGTATGCTTGTATTGAATGAAGTGCGCCATCATCGGTTTATCATCAACCTTATTTCTCAGGCTGGACTGTTGTTTGCAGATCCTCTGCCGGATCTCCCGCTTCCTCTTGCCTACATAGGTCAGGACACATGGCCATTTCATGCCATATATCAGCCACTGAGATCTACAGTTTGTGAAAGAATTCACGTTAGCACACACTTGTTTACCTTTCATCACACCATTTGATATGATGATAGTGTATCATCACCAAGAGTGACATATCTTTCCTATGTTTTTATTGTTCAAGAACTCAATTTTTATTTTACTGCAAGGCAAGTTTACATCCTAATGAGGCCCTATTAAGGTGTGATGTGAGTGCAAGGGAGACAGCACACCGCGCCCGTATGTGCCAAAATACGTGTTGGCTATCGCAAGACTTCTCTGGAAGTCTTTGGTGCTCCCATTTCTGAGAACTTTTCCAAGTGGATAGACTAGTTGATCCTGCTCAGTGTATATTTTGAATTCTGGCCTCAGTGATCCTATACCGGAATCTCTAGTTGTTGATTAACGAAATGTTGCGTAGATGATGACAAAGTCACATACTGCTAAACCAGAGTAAAATTGTTCAGCATTATTGTGTAGTGTATACTCTGTTTGATGACATTTGTGTTGTATTTTGTTTTTGTTTTTACATGAATATTTGGAATAAATAGTTTTTTTCTATCTACCTGATGGTCACTCGATGGTCACTCTTGGTCACTCTGTACCGATTTTGACCGATTTGCAATTGGTAAGGTCACACATAGTTGTTAAGTGTAAAGGGAGGGGTAACCAGTTTCCAAATAATTTTTTGATTTTCCTGTTACAGCCACCTGCATCAAAAACTACTATGAAACTCTCCAAGATTTCTATTTGCAGATTCAACAACATATGCATCTAACATATTTTTAAGTATTTTTGTCCACTCTTTTACAAATGTATATATCCAGGGATCCTGGCGCTTACTCTGTAATAAGCTTATCAATAATCAAATTCTCTTTTTTACCCACTCTATCAAATGCTGTGTATTGCAGCATTTAGCACCTGCTTGCATCAAGTGACAGTTACTTATAATACTGTACATTTGAAAATGTTTCCTTTTGGAAGCATTTTCAAAAAAGTTAGAAAATGCATATGTGCATTCATTGCAGCACTGTGTGTAACTTGTTTCTAAAAGGAATGGAAAAGCAGATAAAAAAGATGTCTAGAGCATTTTGAAGTGGCACTTGGTGTGTGCAAGTTTAATATGTTGGCAGTACATGCATACTTGCCAGCATGACCTATTCAAAACTATGCAATCAAAAGCGGAGTAATTATTGGGGGTCACCCTCTTAGGCCGTGCAACCTATTTTAATGTGCCAATTGCAGGTGTCGCGTCGGTGTGAAAGACAAGTTTGAAGAACCACTACCCTACCTCCGAGGTTTTAATGACATTTTCTTCAAAACTGTAGCTGCTTATCATGTCTTGGTGTCTTTCTTTGAATTCTGCGACTAATACCACTTCTCCCATTACACAACTCATACTACAATCCCCAGAATGCAAAAAAACGAAACAGGCCTACACTGCACCATATAAAATTGTCACATTTAAATTAAATGAAAAATGGAAAATACTGAGCATTTAAAAAATTATTTTTAAAAAATTAAGCTAATATTGTTTTATTTTATATATTTTTTTAAGTCCTTTCTTTGAATTCTGTGTCCATTGCCTGTGCTTCCTGATAAATTGACCTTGAGACAATTTAGGAAGTACATCTAAGAAGGTTTTATTGACGTTAAACATTGCAATCTTCCTGGCTTTACCAGATTAAGAGCCTCATTTTGGATAACAGAATCATAATTACCAGGTTCTTCTGGTTACTCGTGTTTTGTCTATTTCCCTGTTCATTTTCTTTCGAGATATACATGGATTGCTTCTGGAATATGTAAGTATACATTCCAGGTTACATTTTGAAAAGGCAATTATTAAATAAAATTGACACGGAAAGCCATTTACGTTCTTAGCATTCTTGTAGCTTTAATGAAACTAGAGAGAAAACGGCAGTGGGAATTCGAACTAACCGGCCATGTTACATTTCATTTGTTGCATACTGTAGAAAGTTCCAATTAGGTAAGCATAGAAAATGTTTACTCTAAATATATATTTCCATTCAATTGTGCTTGGCTAGGCAGGAAAGCACGTTACAGATGTTTTCTTTTTTCAATTGACTCACTTTAGTACATGTAATTGCAATCTAATGCAAGATGCTGTTGACATCACTCAAAAACAACTTCCAAGGACTCTGGCTATTTGCCACTTGCATTTTTTGTTGATCGAATAAAGTCTTCCAGCAGCAAATCTCTCCGTGAAGCTACCACTGAATTTATTGTTAACTTTTTTGTTTGTATTCTTGCTGTTTGTTTAATTTTTTTGTATGTTGTAGCTGAGAAGGGTTTCTCATTTGTTCAGCACACGGGTCCAGCCATGTGATGTCACTTGCGTAAATGGAGAAGGCTCCCGCCTGTGCTCTTCAGAAAGTGGTGCATTTATGGAACGGCGTTTGTAATCCCTTACTCGTTTGCTTTGTGTCAGAAAGTTCTGTTTTTCATACGATGCCAGGCCCGGTATGAAGGATCGTAAGTCTTTCCTACATTGATGCTTCACTTAAGCAGTACAGTATGATGATTTTTTTTTTATTTTTTTTATTTTGAAGTTGTGTGGCTAGCTTCACTTCACAAAATGGAATCTTAGTAGACGTAGGACCTGGAAGCTCATTAGAAGCAGTCTGTGACACGTACGGTTCCGCAATGCATCATGTGTGCTACACCCTCCCACCTCCCATTCCACTTTTTTGGTAACATCAATGACAGTTATATTTTAACAGGTGCACGGCCCAACAACACCAACACTGCAGACTGTTATGCATATAAGTCAGGACTCGTTAGAAGCATACCAAGCACCCGTCCTTGGATTTCCTAGGCCCTTGCATCAAAAGACACACAGGCCACCTGATTTGCATATGCACTGACATCATCAAAACTGATATCACAGAAAAATACACTTGCATCAATCTTTTAAACTCTAGAAGATAAGGACTAGCCATAACAACAAGTGTTGCCATGAGTAAGTCAATAGCAAAATAGCTTTTTGATGTGCAATACATGAATGGTCACTGATATTCATATGCAGAACAACTTCATGATATGATTAGCCATGATTGGCGCTTTTTAATGACAAAGGCTGTTTTCTGAGTAACTTGCAAGGATCCCAGTTGTATTTATAGTAGGCTGCGTGAGATAAAAGGACTGGTTCACACTTTGGCTGAGTTATAAAACCTGGATTTGGGCATTTTGAACACATGTCTACCCAGCTTTAGTTCAAATAAATATTTGCTTATGCTTGGATTTTAAGAGCATAAATATGAATTCGTTTTTTACAAGATGCATTGAAAAGTAGTTAAATCACCTAATAAACTGACCTGACAAGGTATTGTTACAAAACATGATTCTGGCTGCATGCAACCAATGTAAACAAATGACATTAGATAATGCGTGAGTAAGAGGCAGAGTTGCGTGAGTGACTGTTGCATAAATAAACCCCTTCGTGATTCACAGTGAGGTGCACTCAGGGATTCATCCATCAATGTGGCTGGTTACCCTGTACACGGTTTCCCCTGATACAGGTCACGCGCAAGGCAAAGTGCAATGCAGATAGTGGGCTTTTCAGACACCTGCCTGTGAGTATCTGCACTGAATAGAACGGTTGATGATTCTTTACCTAGATGTTACTTTTTACATTTGAATTACGTTGATAAAATTGTCGTGGAAATGCAATGCCAATGCACCCTCAGCACTCATTTAGGTGCAGACCTGTCTTCAGGTTTCCATCAATGGTGATGCTGGAGATCAATGCATGTCTAGCAAGGATTGGGAATGTTCCAGACACTTAGATATATATGAAGCAGCTGGCTGGGGTCTCTTGTCCCATTAGCCAGTTCCAGCCACTGCATAAAAGGGCCTCATTAAGAGTCCGGTGGTAACCGTGTCGGAAAAACCGACATGTTACCGCTGGACTCGTATTAACATTCTGCCTCTGTGATTCCCGGAATCCCCAGGGCATTACGACCACGGTGACCTGTGAAATCGGGAGGCGGAATTCTGTAAGTCCCCATTCCCATGGAACAATGGAAACACTGGTTCAGTCTATGATGAAGCCGGTGTTTCCATGTCCGCCTGCAGGCGGGTGGTGTAAATCCCACCAGGTCAGACCTGGCGGGAGTAACACCTCCTGCCTGCATAACTCTTATTCAGCCGGTCCGGAAAGTGGCAGCGGTTTTACCGTCACCGTTTTTTCCGGACCGGCAGGTTCGTAATGAGGCCCAAAGTCTCCTTTGTGAAGCATTGGACTCGTGTGCTTGGGACTGAATTCATAGAATGAGAGAAATACTATACCACTTGCAGATTATGCTACTTGCCCTTTGTTGTTATGTCCCACATACTGTTGTACTTCAGCTCTGATAGGACTGTTGGAGCTATGTAAATGGACATCTTTGTGTGCATATTTTATATGATTTTATTAAGACTTTCACAACCTTAAAAAAATGTCAGACTTAGAGTATGGGCATCATTACAAGCTTGGCAGTGCGTAAATAAGGCTGCCGGTAGCAACCTACCGGCACCCTTCGTGGACCGCCAGACTACGAGAATGCCTGCATGGGTGGTGCTTCTGGCAGGTCTAACCTGCAGGGAGCACTGGCTCCTGCAGGCATGGTTTTCATGGAAGCACCGGCACCGTTAGCAGCCAGTCCTTCTGTGTCCCCGTTCCCATGGAGTCCTACAGGACTGAACTTATTTATTTTTTCTAACTTTCACAAAAAGTGCTTCTAATTGTTCTTTCTGTTTTTCCTTGTCCTTTACTTCAGCTACTAAAGAATTCTTCAACCCATAATCTGATTGCCCACATCACTGAGATGCACTCCATCTTTCCGAAAAATGTTGACAATATCAAATTTTATATTTTCATTAAGGAAAGATGTCCTCCCAACACCCCACAAAAAGGCACATATAACTTTATTCACATTCCACCTTTACATGCTCAACTGGTGTGAAAAATAAATTTAAATGCAAATAAATTCAAATGCAAATATATACACATTTGTCAGACAAGCTGCAGTGCTCATAATACACCTTAACCAATGGATCCAAGAGTCTCCCACAATCCAGACACTCTGCTTCATCAAAACCATATGCAGAGCCATCTTCACTGCAAACAACAAAAATAACAATTTCTACCCAGTCTTTCTACATGCCACACACCACACACCACCACACCACAAACAGGAAACCTGATTGATCCCATTCAGTCCCCTTTCCTTGCCAGGCACCCTCAAAAGACCCGGATGTGGCACGTGCCATTCGCAGACTATCACAATGTCCGCTGACATCATGTCCAATTGAAGGGGTGGGGAGGTGTGCACGCAATTTAAACAATTTATCATACAATAGTGGCTCTTAAAAGTACCTTTTTTGGTTATTTTGTTTTCTTCTCATTATTACATTCTACACCTACTAGCAAATTATTTCCTATGCACTGCACATTTTCCCATTTACATTGTTCACATAAACTTTGTCAAAGCATTTTTAACATTCCAAAGAAAAGTTTTATTCCCAACATTATTTACATTCAGTCCATTGCTCAGAAAAGTATTTACACCATCCAACATGATATTTTCAATTGGAAATGATGCCAATTCTAAGCCATTTTAAAAAAGCCCATACACCTTCATTCACATGGTGCCTAGCTTCTTCCATTTGTACACAAATCACATTTGGACATCTCCATATTTCCCTTGGATTTATTTCTGAAAAAATTATCCTTGCCTATGGAAATAGTTCCATTAAGGTTTGCAACATATACTTTAATGCAACCTGCAAAGATACAGGAGTAATATAGCGCAAATTATTTCCTCCACAACGCCCAATAATAATATCTGGACATTGGACTTGAGCCATACTCTGACAAAAAAAGATAATAAACTCACCCAGTTTAGCCCAGAAACTGTATACCATCAATCTTCCTCTCCCTGAAATCCAATATTAGCAGAGATTCTACAAGATTCAGTATAACCTTTCAAACAATTCATCCAACAATCTCCCACACATTCATCTTCTTCCTAGCAATAGCCACAGCCATCTTCCCTGCACACAACAAACAAAACCTCTACTACCCTGTCTTCCTATAAACCACAACCAGACCACATCATTGGCTAATCCGAACAGTCCGCTTTCCATGCGAGGCAGCCTTAAAAGACCTGGATGTGGCATGTGCCATCCGTGGAATACTGGGTTGTCTGCGGACGTTGTAGCGCAGGACAGCCCTTCTACCCTTTCCACTTTCATGTTTGTAACACTCCCTCAGTGGCTGCTTTCAAACAGTCACACATCCATCCACCAATCACATTCAGAAACTCCCTATGTATTCATGTCATCTCAGTTCACACCTTCAGATGCACTCCTGAACTCTCAGAGTACATGTCTCCTGTTACTCACATCTATATCTGAAAATGGGTACTTACCTATTAATTCTGTTATTGGGGGACCAGTTTTACATTTAGAATACAACTCAACATCAAAAAACTAGTTGAAAACTGGTTAACCATCCCCTTATGCTTAACACCTCTGTGTGACCACACCAATTACTTCTCTTTGACTATATTACTAAGTCAAAATTCACATAGAGTGACCATCAAGTGTATTGAAAAAATGTTGTATTCCAAATAATTAGTAAACCAAAAACAACATATAACACAAATGTCATCAAACAGAGTATGCACTACACAATAATACGCAACAATGTGACTCAGGGTTGGTAGTAAGTGAACTTCATCATCATCTATGCAATGTTTGGTTGATCAACTCCTAGAGATTCGGGTATATGATCACTGTGACCAGAATTCAAAATATATACTGATAACGATCAATCAGTCCATCTACTTGGAAAAGTTCTTAGAAATTCAAGTACTAAAGTACCAAAGACTTACAGAGAAGTCGTGTAATAGTCAACACATGTTTTGGCCCTTGAGACACTATGCACTGTCTCCCTTTCACTCATCATACTCATTAATAGGGCCTTATCAGGACATACTTGATTTACAGCAACAAAAAAAAGAACCCATTTTGCGTTGTAGATTAATAAAAACATAGGAAAGATATATCAGTCTTTGTGATGATACACTATCATCATATCAAATGGTGTGATGAAAGGTAATAAAGTTGTGCTAACCTGAATAATTAATACAGGACGTGCAGGGATATGCTTAGTTGAAAAATCCAAATTCTTCATTAACTGTCAGGGAGTGCGTCAAATGAAACCCTCACTATGGGAAACACAAAACACAGTGCATAATTGACTGTTTCTGTCTATTTGATGCTCTTCAGGTGTATTCAAATGCCATATATACAAATATTAGAAAGCAAGGAAGGAATGCACTGATCTGACCACTGCTCTCTCTATGTGAGAAATTAAGAGTAGTAAAGATGCTTTGCTGCTTTATGACTGTGATTAAATCTATGAAAGAGCATGCCGAACAGAGTAAGTGCTCCATCCCACACAACCACATCAAATATAACATGCATATAAATCACAAAAGAATTACAGTTTATGATTGACTTGTCTGAAAACAACTATTTTCAAAAATACCAGATTACCCAACATATCAGCGCCGTGTTGGACGCATAGGCAGACAAATGTGGCTCTCCATGGAATAGAAATGCATAATACAATTAGTTGCACAAAGGGGAGTGAACACATTTATGGGGTGTAATTGATCCTGCAACAAGTGATCACTTACCACATAAATGCATGAGATTAAAAGTAAAGTGTCAGACGACTCTGTCAAGATGTTCACATCTCTTGCCTGTGCTTAATAGTCACTTTTATAAACCCACAACATGTCTCATACTACTTCCAAGTTACGAGCCTCATTTTCACAATGAGGCTTGGTGAAAATCTTGTACAGAACCAAGCCTTGTTATGATCACAAGAGGGGCAATACTTGTTTCAGTGTGTTGATTGCACCTAAGTGCCTGCCAATAAATGGACAAAATGTAAAAGAGACCGTCAAGTTACAATTATATGACTTACAACCAACATGTCGTATGTATAATTCTCAACAAATGCCTGGCAAAAACAAAGCTGTTCAGCCACCACATTGCTTATCATTGCTTATAATGACATACCCTGGTTGCAATTACAATGTCAACCATAAAGTATCCATATGCAACTCTAGAACTGCTCAGCAGTCTTTCATACTTACACTTTTCAAAAAAGATTCAAAAAATGGTTGGAGACCTAACCATACACCCATCTGGCCCGAGGAGTCGACTGTATTCTTCATTCTCACCAACATAAAAGGGGGAGGTATAAAATTATCCAAACAAGGTGTCTATTTCTAGATGAATGGCACGTGCAAGGGAAGAAAAGTTTTCACACCCTTGAATCCTACACAGAGAAAAATACCACCCAGACATCCTACACAGGGTAACATCCGACAATTCAGGATCAATGTACACCTACGAGCCACTAAAGACGTTAATATTGGTGCATGAACTGGCTCCATTCAATATTGATGTTCAGGCCATTCCTCACGCAATCTAGTTTGAAAAATCCATTTCTGTTTGATCATTCACAGTGTCAGATCTCGGTCACCGACCCTGGAAAAAGGTGCCATGGTTTGGATCACAAACCATCGTATGTCTTTTGGTGTATGCTTGTATTGAATGAAGTGCGCCATCATCGGTTTATCATCAACCTTATTTCTCAGGCTGGACTGTTGTTTGCAGATCCTCTGCCGGATCTCTCGCTTCCTCTTGCCTACATAGATCAGGACACATGGCCATTTCATGCCATATATCAGCCACTGAGATCTACAGTTTGTGAAAGAATTCACGTTAGCACACACTTGTTTACCTTTCATCACACCATTTGATATGATGATAGTGTATCATCACCAAGAGTGACATATCTTTCCTATGTTTTTATTGTTCAAGAACTCAATTTTTATTTTACTGCAAGGCAAGTTTACATCCTAATGAGGCCCTATTAACGTGTGATGTGAGTGCAAGGGAGACAGCACACCGCGCCCGTATGTGCCAAAATACGTGTTGGCTATCGCAAGACTTCTCTGGAAGTCTTTGGTGCTCCCATTTCTGAGAACTTTTCCAAGTGGATAGACTATTTGATCCTGCTCAGTGTATATTTTGAATTCTGGCCTCAGTGATCCTATACCGGAATCTCTAGTTGTTGATTAACGAAATGTTGCATAGATGATGACAAAGTCACATACTGCTAAACCAGAGTAAAATTGTTCAGCATTATTGTGTAGTGTATACTCTGTTTGATGACATTTGTGTTGTATTTTGTTTTTGTTTTTACATGAATATTTGGAATAAATAGTTTTTTTCTATCTACCTGATGGTCACTCGATGGTCACTCTTGGTCACTCTGTACCGATTTTGACCGATTTGCAATTGGTAAGGTCACACAGAGTTGTTAAGTGTAAAGGGAGGGGTAACCAGTTTCCAAATAATTTTTTGATTTTCCTGTTACAGCCACCTGCATCAAAAACTACTATGAAACTCTCCAAGATTTCTATTTGCAGATTCAACAACATATGCATCTAACATATTTTTAAGTATTTTTGTCCACTCTTTTACAAATGTATATATCCAGGGATCCTGGCGCTTACTCTGTAATAAGCTTATCAATAATCAAATTCTCTTTTTTACCCACTCTATCAAATGCTGTGTATTGCAGCATTTAGCACCTGCTTGCATCAAGTGACAGTTACTTATAATACTGTACATTTGAACATTTTTCCTTTGGAAGCATTTTCAAAAAAGTTAGAAAATGCATATGTGCATTCATTGCAGCACTGTGTGTAACTTGTTTCTAAAAGGAATGGAAAAGCAGATAAAAAAGATGTCTAGAGCATTTTGAAGTGGCACTTGGTGTGTGCAAGTTTAATATGTTGGCAGTACATGCATACTTGCCAGCATGACCTATTCAAAACTATGCAATCAAAAGCGGAGTAATTATTGGGGGTCACCCTCTTAGGCCGTGCAACCTATTTTAATGTGCCAATTGCAGGTGTCGCGTCGATGTGAAAGACAAGTTTGAAGAACCACTACCCTACCTCCGAGGTTTTAATGACATTTTCTTCAAAACTGTAGCTGCTTATCCTGTCTTGGTGTCTTTCTTTGAATTCTGCGACTAATACCACTTCTCCCATTACACAACTCATACTACAATCCCCAGAATGCAAAAAAACGAAACAGGCCTACACTGCACCATATAAAATTGTCACATTTAAATTAAATGAAAAATGGAAAATACTGAGCATTTAAAAAATTATTTTTAAAAAATTAAGCTAATATTGTTTTATTTTATATATTTTTTTAAGTCCTTTCTTTGAATTCTGTGTCCATTGCCTGTGCTTCCTGATAAATTGACCTTGAGACAATTTAGGAAGTACATCTAAGAAGGTTTTATTGACGTTAAACATTGCAATCTTCCTGGCTTTACCAGATTAAGAGCCTCATTTTGGATAACAGAATCATAATTACCAGGTTCTTCTGGTTACTCGTGTTTTGTCTATTTCCCTGTTCATTTTCTTTCGAGATATACATGGATTGCTTCTGGAAATTGTAAGTATACATTCCAGGTTACATTTTGAAAAGGCAATTATTAAATAAAATTGACACGGAAAGCCATTTACGTTCTTAGCATTCTTGTAGCTTTAATGAAACTAGAGAGAAAACGGCAGTGGGAATTCGAACTAACCGGCCATGTTACATTTCATTTGTTGCATACTGTAGAAAGTTCCAATTAGGTAAGCATAGAAAATGTTTACTCTAAATATATATTTCCATTCAATTGTGCTTGGCTAGGCAGGAAAGCACGTTACAGATGTTTTCTTTTTTCAATTGACTCACTTTAGTACATGTAATTGCAATCTAATGCAAGATGCTGTTGACATCACTCAAAAACAACTTCCAAGGACTCTGGCTATTTGCCACTTGCATTTTTTGTTGATCGAATAAAGTCTTCCAGCAGCAAATCTCTCCGTGAAGCTACCACTGAATTTATTGTTAACTTTTTTGTTTGTATTCTTGCTGTTTGTTTAATTTTTTTGTATGTTGTAGCTGAGAAGGGTTTCTCATTTGTTCAGCACACGGGTCCAGCCATGTGATGTCACTTGCGTAAATGGAGAAGGCTCCCGCCTGTGCTCTTCAGAAAGTGGTGCATTTATGGAACGGCGTTTGTAATCCCTTACTCGTTTGCTTTGTGTCAGAAAGTTCTGTTTTTCATACGATGCAAGGCCCGGTATGAAGGATCGTAAGTCTTTCCTACATTGATGCTTCACTTAAGCAGTACAGTATGATGATTTTTTTTTTATTTTTTTTATTTTGAAGTTGTGTGGCTAGCTTCACTTCACAAAATGGAATCTTAGTAGACGTAGGACCTGGAAGCTCATTAGAAGCAGTCTGTGACACGTACGGTTCCGCAATGCATCATGTGTGCTACACCCTCCCACCTCCCATTCCACTTTTTTGGTAACATCAATGACAGTTACATTTTAACAGGTGCACGGCCCAACAACACCAACACTGCAGACTGTTATGCATATAAGTCAGGACTCGTTAGAAGCATACCAAGCACCCGTCCTTGGATTTCCTAGGCCCTTGCATCAAAAGACACACAGGCCACCTGATTTGCATATGCACTGACATCATCAAAACTGATATCACAGAAAAATACACTTGCATCAATCTTTTAAACTCTAGAAGATAAGGACTAGCCATAACAACAAGTGTTGCCATGAGTAAGTCAATAGCAAAATAGCTTTTTGATGTGCAATACATGAATGGTCACTGATATTCATATGCAGAACAACTTCGTGATATGATTAGCCATGATTGGCGCTTTTTAATGACAAAGGCTGTTTTCTGAGTAACTTGCAAGGATCCCAGTTGTATTTATAGTAGGCTGCGTGAGATAAAAGGACTGGTTCACACTTTGGCTGAGTTATAAAACCTGGATTTGGGCATTTTGAACACATGTCTACCCAGCTTTAGTTCAAATAAATATTTGCTTATGCTTGGATTTTAGGAGCATAAATATGAATTCGTTTTTTACAAGATGCATTGAAAAGTAGTTAAATCACCTAATAAACTGACCTGACAAGGTATTGTTACAAAACATGATTCTGGCTGCATGCAACCAATGTAAACAAATGACATTAGATAATGCGTGAGTAAGAGGCAGAGTTGTGTGAGTGACTGTTGCATAAATAAACCCCTTCGTGATTCACAGTGAGGTGCACTCAGGGATTCATCCATCAATGTGGCTGGTTACCCTGTACACGGTTTCCCCTGATACAGGTCACGCGCAAGGCAAAGTGCAATGCAGATAGTGGGCTTTTCAGACCCCTGCCTGTGAGTATCTGCACTGAATAGAACGGTTGATGATTCTTTACCTAGATGTTACTTTTTACATTTGAATTACGTTGATAAAATTGTCATGGAAATGCAATGCCAATGCACCCTCAGCACTCATTTAGGTGCAGACCTGTCTTCAGGTTTCCATCAATGGTGATGCTGGAGATCAATGCATGTCTAGCAAGGATTGGGTATGTTCCAGACACTTAGATATATATGAAGCAGCTGGCTGGGGTCTCTTGTCCCATTAGCCAGTTCCAGCCACTGCATAAAAGGGCCTCATTAAGAGTCCGGTGGTAACCGTGTCGGAAAAACCGACATGTTACCGCTGGACTCGTATTAACATTCTGCCTCCGTGATTCCCGGAATCACCAGGGCATTACGACCACGGTGACCTGTGAAATCGGGAGGCGGAATTCTGTAAGTCCCCATTCCCATGGAACAATGGAAACACTGGTTCAGTCTATGATGAAGCCGGTGTTTCCATGTCCGCCTGCAGGCGGGTGGTGTAAATCCCGCCAGGTCAGACCTGGCGGGAGTAACACCTCCTGCCTACATAACTCTTATTCAGCCGGTCCGGAAAGTGGCAGCGGTTTTACCGTCACCGTTTTTTCCGGACCGGCAGGTTCGTAATGAGGCCCAAAGTCTCCTTTGTGAAGCATTGGACTCGTGTGCTTGGGACTGAATTCATAGAATGAGAGAAATACTATACCACTTGCAGATTATGCTACTTGCCCTTTGTTGTTATGTCCCACATACTGTTGTACTTCAGCTCTGATAGGACTGTTGGAGCTATGTAAATGGACATCTTTGTGTGCATATTTTATATGATTTTATTAAGACTTTCACAACCTTAAAAAAATGTCAGACTTAGAGTATGGGCATCATTACAAGCTTGGCAGTGCGTAAATAAGGCTGCCGGTAGCAACCTACCGGCACCCTTCGTGGACCGCCAGACTACGAGAATGCCTGCATGGGTGGTGCTTCTGGCAGGTCTAACCTGCAGGGAGCACTGGCTCCTGCAGGCATGGTTTTCATGGAAGCACCAGCACCGTTAGCAGCCAGTCCTTCTGTGTCCCCGTTCCCATGGAATCCTACAGGACTGAACTTATTTATTTTTTCTAACTTTCACAAAAAGTGCTTCTAATTGTTCTTTCTGTTTTTCCTTGTCCTTTACTTCAGCTACTAAAGAATTCTTCAACCCATAATCTGATTGCCCACATCACTGAGATGCACTCCACCTTTCCGAAAAATGTTGACAATATCAAATTTTATATTTTCATTAAGGAAAGATGTCCTCCCAACACCCCACAAAAAGGCACATATAACTTTATTCACATTCCACCTTTACATGCTCAACTGGTGTGAAAAATAAATTTAAATGCAAATAAATTCAAATGCAAATATATACACATTTGTCAGACAAGCTGCAGTGCTCATAATACACCTTCAGCCAATGGATCCAAGAGTCTCCCACAATCCAGACAATCTGCTTCATCAAAACCATATGCAGAGCCATCTTCACTGCACACAACAAAAATAACAATTTCTACCCAGTCTTTCTACATGCCACACACCACACACCACCACACCACAAACAGGAAACATGATTGATCCCATTCAGTCCCCTTTCCTTGCCAGGCACCCTCAAAAGTCCCGGATGTGGCACGTGCCATTCGCAGACTATCACAATGTCCACTGACATCATGTCCAATTCAAGGGGTGGGGAGGTGTGCACGCAATTTAAACAATTTATCATACAATAGTGGCTCTTAAAAGTACCTTTTTTGGTTATTTTGTTTTCTTCTCATTATTACATTCTACACCTACTAGCAAATTATTTCCTATGCACTGCACATTTTCCCATTTACATTGTTCACATAAACTTTGTCAAAGCATTTTTAACATTCCAAAGAAAAGTTTTATTCCCAACATTATTTACATTCAGTCCATTGCTCAGAAAAGTATTTACACCATCCAACATGATATTTTCAATTGGAAATGATGCCAATTCTAAGCCATTTTAAAAAAGCCCATACACCTTCATTCACATGGTGCCTAGCTTCTTCCATTTGTACACAAAACACATTTGGACATCTCCATATTTCCCTTGGATTTATTTCTGAAAAAATGATCCTTGCCTATGGAAATAGTTCCATTAAGGTTTGCAACATATACTTTAATGCAACCTGCAAAGATACAGGAGTAATATAGCGCAAATTATTTCCTCCACAACGCACAATAATAATATCTGGACATTGGACTTGAGCCATACTCTGACAAAAAAAGATAATAAACTCACCCAGTTTAGCCCAGAAACTGTATACCATCAATCTTCCTCTCCCTGAAATCCAATATTAGCAGAGATTCTACAAGATTCAGTATAACCTTTCAAACAATTCATCCAACAATCTCCCACACATTCATCTTCTTCCTAGCAATAGCCACAGCCATCTTCCCTGCACACAATAAACAAAACCTCTACTACCCTGTCTTCCTATAAACCACAACCAGACCACATCATTGGCTAATCCGAACAGTCCGCTTTCCATGCGAGGCAGCCTTAAAAGACCTGGATGTGGCATGTGCCATCCGTGGACTACTGGGTTGTCTGCGGACGTTGTAGCGCAGGACAGCCCTTCTACCCTTTCCACTTTCATGTTTGTAACACTCCCTCAGTGGCTGCTTTCAAACAGTCACACATCCATCCACCAATCACATTCAGAAACTCCCTATGTATTCATGTCATCTCAGTTCACACCTTCAGATGCACTCCTGAACTCTCAGAGTACATGTCTCCTGTTACTCACATTTATATCTGAAAATGGGTACTTACCTATTAATTCTGTTATTGGGGGACCAGTTTTACATTTAGAATACAACTCAACATCAATAAACTAGTTGAAAACTGGTTAACCATCCCCTTATGCTTAACACCTCTGTGTGACCACACCAATTACTTCTCTTTGACTATATTACTAAGTCAAAATTCACATAGAGTGACCATCAAGTGTATTGAAAAAATGTTGTATTCCAAATAATTAGTAAACCAAAAACAACATATAACACAAATGTCATCAAACAGAGTATGCACTACACAATAATACGCAACAATGTGACTCAGGGTTGGTAGTAAGTGAACTTCATCATCATCTATGCAATGTTTGGTTGATCAACTCCTAGAGATTCGGGTATATGATCACTGTGACCAGAATTCAAAATATATACTGATAACGATCAATCAGTCCATCTACTTGGAAAAGTTCTTAGAAATTCAAGTACTAAAGTACCAAAGACTTACAGAGAAGTCGTGTAATAGTCAACACATGTTTTGGCCCTTGAGACACTATGCACTGTCTCCCTTTCACTCATCATACTCATTAATAGGGCCTTATCAGGACATACTTGATTTACAGCAACAAAAAAAAGAACCCATTTTGCGTTGTAGATTAATAAAAACATAGGAAAGATATATCAGTCTTTGTGATGATACACTATCATCATATCAAATGGTGTGATGAAAGGTAATAAAGTTGTGCTAACCTGAATAATTAATACAGGACGTGCAGGGATATGCTTAGTTGAAAAATCCAAATTCTTCATTAACTGTCAGGAAGTGCGTCAAATGAAACCCTCACTATGGGAAACACAAAACACAGTGCATAATTGACTGTTTCTGTCTATTTGATGCTCTTCAGGTGTATTCAAATGCCATATGTACAAATATTAGAAAGCAAGGAAGGAATGCACTGACCTGACCACTGCTCTCTCTATGTGAGAAATTAAGAGTAGTAAAGATGCTTTGCTGCTTTATGACTGTGATTAAATCTATGAAAGAGCATGCCGAACAGAGTAAGTGCTCCATCCCACACAACCACATCAAATATAACATGCATATAAATCACAAAAGAATTACAGTTTATGATTGACTTGTCTGAAAACAACTATTTTCAAAAATACCAGATTACCCAACATATCAGCGCCGTGTTGGACGCATAGGCAGACAAATGTGGCTCTCCATGGAATAGAAATGCATAATACAATTAGTTGCACAAAGGGGAGTGAACACATTTATGGGGTGTAATTGATCCTGCAACAAGTGATCACTTACCACATAAATGCATGAGATTAAAAGTAAAGTGTCAGACGACTCTGTCAAGATGTTCACATCTCTTGCCTGTGCTTAATAGTCACTTTTATAAACCCACAACATGTCTCATACTACTTCCAAGTTACGAGCCTCATTTTCACAATGAGGCTTGGTGAAAATCTTGTACAGAACCAAGCCTTGTTATGATCACAAGAGGGGCAATACTTGTTTCAGTGTGTTGATTGCACCTAAGTGCCTGCCAATAAATGGACAAAATGTAAAAGAGACCGTCAAGTTACAATTATATGACTTACAACCAACATGTCGTATGTATAATTCTCAACAAATGCCTGGCAAAAACAAAGCTGTTCAGCCACCACATTGCTTATCATTGCTTATAATGACATACCCTGGTTGCAATTACAATGTCAACCATAAAGTATCCATATGCAACTCTAGAACTGCTCAGCAGTCTTTCATACTTACACTTTTCAAAAAAGATTCAAAAAATGGTTGGAGACCTAACCATACACCCATCTGGCCCTAGGAGTCGACTGTATTCTTCATTCTCACCAACATAAAAGGGGGAGGTATAAAATTATCCAAACAAGGTGTCTATTTCTAGATGAATGGCACGTGCAAGGGAAGAAAAGTTTTCACACCCTTGAATCCTACACAGAGAAAAATACCACCCAGACATCCTACACAGGGTAACATCCGACAATTCAGGATCAATGTACACCTACGAGCCACTAAAGACGTTAATATTGGTGCATGAACTGGCTCCATTCAATATTGATGTTCAGGCCATTCCTCACGCAATCTAGTTTGAAAAATCCATTTCTGTTTGATCATTCACAGTGTCAGATCTCGGTCACCGACCCTGGAAAAAGGTGCCATGGTTTGGATCACAAACCATCGTATGTCTTTTGGTGTATGCTTGTATTGAATGAAGTGCGCCATCATCGGTTTATCATCAACCTTATTTCTCAGGCTGGACTGTTGTTTGCAGATCCTCTGCCGGATCTCTCGCTTCCTCTTGCCTACATAGATCAGGACACATGGCCATTTCATGCCATATATCAGCCACTGAGATCTACAGTTTGTGAAAGAATTCACGTTAGCACACACTTGTTTACCTTTCATCACACCATTTGATATGATGATAGTGTATCATCTCCAAGAGTGACATATCTTTCCTATGTTTTTATTGTTCAAGAACTCAATTTTTATTTTACTGCAAGGCAAGTTTACATCCTAATGAGGCCCTATTAACGTGTGATGTGAGTGCAAGGGAGACAGCACACCGCGCCCGTATGTGCCAAAATACGTGTTGGCTATCGCAAGACTTCTCTGGAAGTCTTTGGTGCTCCCATTTCTGAGAACTTTTCCAAGTGGATAGACTATTTGATCCTGCTCAGTGTATATTTTGAATTCTGGCCTCAGTGATCCTATACCGGAATCTCTAGTTGTTGATTAACGAAATGTTGCGTAGATGATGACAAAGTCACATACTGCTAAACCAGAGTAAAATTGTTCAGCATTATTGTGTAGTGTATACTCTGTTTGATGACATTTGTGTTGTATTTTGTTTTTGTTTTTACATGAATATTTGGAATAAATAGTTTTTTTCTATCTACCTGATGGTCACTCGATGGTCACTCTTGGTCACTCTGTACCGATTTTGACCGATTTGCAATTGGTAAGGTCACACAGAGTTGTTAAGTGTAAAGGGAGGGGTAACCAGTTTCCAAATAATTTTTTGATTTTCCTGTTACAGCCACCTGCATCAAAAACTACTATGAAACTCTCCAAGATTTCTATTTGCAGATTCAACAACATATGCATCTAACATATTTTTAAGTATTTTTGTCCACTCTTTTACAAATGTATATATCCAGGGATCCTGGCGCTTACTCTGTAATAAGCTTATCAATAATCAAATTCTCTTTTTTACCCACTCTATCAAATGCTGTGTATTGCAGCATTTAGCACCTGCTTGCATCAAGTGACAGTTACTTATAATACTGTACATTTGAACATTTTTCCTTTGGAAGCATTTTCAAAAAAGTTAGAAAATGCATATGTGCATTCATTGCAGCACTGTGTGTAACTTGTTTCTAAAAGGAATGGAAAAGCAGATAAAAAAGATGTCTAGAGCATTTTGAAGTGGCACTTGGTGTGTGCAAGTTTAATATGTTGGCAGTACATGCATACTTGCCAGCATGACCTATTCAAAACTATGCAATCAAAAGCGGAGTAATTATTGGGGGTCACCCTCTTAGGCCGTGCAACCTATTTTAATGTGCCAATTGCAGGTGTCGCGTCGGTGTGAAAGACAAGTTTGAAGAACCACTACCCTACCTCCGAGGTTTTAATGACATTTTCTTCAAAACTGTAGCTGCTTATCCTGTCTTGGTGTCTTTCTTTGAATTCTGCGACTAATACCACTTCTCCCATTACACAACTCATACTACAATCCCCAGAATGCAAAAAAACGAAACAGGCCTACACTGCACCATATAAAATTGTCACATTTAAATTAAATGAAAAATGGAAAATACTGAGCATTTAAAAAATTATTTTTAAAAAATTAAGCTAATATTGTTTTATTTTATATATTTTTTTAAGTCCTTTCTTTGAATTCTGTGTCCATTGCCTGTGCTTCCTGATAAATTGACCTTGAGACAATTTAGGAAGTACATCTAAGAAGGTTTTATTGACGTTAAACATTGCAATCTTCCTGGCTTTACCAGATTAAGAGCCTCATTTTGGATAACAGAATCATAATTACCAGGTTCTTCTGGTTACTCGTGTTTTGTCTATTTCCCTGTTCATTTTCTTTCGAGATATACATGGATTGCTTCTGGAAATTGTAAGTATACATTCCAGGTTACATTTTGAAAAGGCAATTATTAAATAAAATTGACACGGAAAGCCATTTACGTTCTTAGCATTCTTGTAGCTTTAATGAAACTAGAGAGAAAACGGCAGTGGGAATTCGAACTAACCGGCCATGTTACATTTCATTTGTTGCATACTGTAGAAAGTTCCAATTAGGTAAGCATAGAAAATGTTTACTCTAAATATATATTTCCATTCAATTGTGCTTGGCTAGGCAGGAAAGCACGTTACAGATGTTTTCTTTTTTCAATTGACTCACTTTAGTACATGTAATTGCAATCTAATGCAAGATGCTGTTGACATCACTCAAAAACAACTTCCAAGGACTCTGGCTATTTGCCACTTGCATTTTTTGTTGATCGAATAAAGTCTTCCAGCAGCAAATCTCTCCGTGAAGCTACCACTGAATTTATTGTTAACTTTTTTGTTTGTATTCTTGCTGTTTGTTTAATTTTTTTGTATGTTGTAGCTGAGAAGGGTTTCTCATTTGTTCAGCACACGGGTCCAGCCATGTGATGTCACTTGCGTAAATGGAGAAGGCTCCCGCCTGTGCTCTTCAGAAAGTGGTGCATTTATGGAACGGCGTTTGTAATCCCTTACTCGTTTGCTTTGTGTCAGAAAGTTCTGTTTTTCATACGATGCAAGGCCCGGTATGAAGGATCGTAAGTCTTTCCTACATTGATGCTTCACTTAAGCAGTACAGTATGATGATTTTTTTTTGATTTTTTTTATTTTGAAGTTGTGTGGCTAGCTTCACTTCACAAAATGGAATCTTAGTAGACGTAGGACCTGGAAGCTCATTAGAAGCAGTCTGTGACACGTACGGTTCCGCAATGCATCATGTGTGCTACACCCTCCCACCTCCCATTCCACTTTTTTGGTAACATCAATGACAGTTACATTTTAACAGGTGCACGGCCCAACAACACCAACACTGCAGACTGTTATGCATATAAGTCAGGACTCGTTAGAAGCATACCAAGCACCCGTCCTTGGATTTCCTAGGCCCTTGCATCAAAAGACACACAGGCCACCTGATTTGCATATGCACTGACATCATCAAAACTGATATCACAGAAAAATACACTTGCATCAATCTTTTAAACTCTAGAAGATAAGGACTAGCCATAACAACAAGTGTTGCCATGAGTAAGTCAATAGCAAAATAGCTTTTTGATGTGCAATACATGAATGGTCACTGATATTCATATGCAGAACAACTTCATGATATGATTAGCCATGATTGGCGCTTTTTAATGACAAAGGCTGTTTTCTGAGTAACTTGCAAGGATCCCAGTTGTATTTATAGTAGGCTGCGTGAGATAAAAGGACTGGTTCACACTTTGGCTGAGTTATAAAACCTGGATTTGGGCATTTTGAACACATGTCTACCCAGCTTTAGTTCAAATAAATATTTGCTTATGCTTGGATTTTAGGAGCATAAATATGAATTCGTTTTTTACAAGATGCATTGAAAAGTAGTTAAATCACATAATAAACTGACCTGACAAGGTATTGTTACAAAACATGATTCTGGCTGCATGCAACCAATGTAAACAAATGACATTAGATAATGCGTGAGTAAGAGGCAGAGTTGTGTGAGTGACTGTTGCATAAATAAACCCCTTCGTGATTCACAGTGAGGTGCACTCAGGGATTCATCCATCAATGTGGCTGGTTACCCTGTACACGGTTTCCCCTGATACAGGTCACGCGCAAGGAAAAGTGCAATGCAGATAGTGGGCTTTTCAGACCCCTGCCTGTGAGTATCTGCACTGAATAGAACGGTTGATGATTCTTTACCTAGATGTTACTTTTTACATTTGAATTACGTTGATAAAATTGTCGTGGAAATGCAATGCCAATGCACCCTCAGCACTCATTTAGGTGCAGACCTGTCTTCAGGTTTCCATCAATGGTGATGCTGGAGATCAATGCATGTCTAGCAAGGATTGGGTATGTTCCAGACACTTAGATATATATGAAGCAGCTGGCTGGGGTCTCTTGTCCCATTAGCCAGTTCCAGCCACTGCATAAAAGGGCCTCATTAAGAGTCCGGTGGTAACCGTGTCAGAAAAACCGACATGTTACCGCTGGACTCGTATTAACATTCTGCCTCCGTGATTCCCGGAATCACCAGGGCATTACGACCACGGTGACCTGTGAAATCGGGAGGCGGAATTCTGTAAGTCCCCATTCCCATGGAACAATGGAAACACTGGTTCAGTCTATGATGAAGCCGGTGTTTCCATGTCCGCCTGCAGGCGGGTGGTGTAAATCCCGCCAGGTCAGACCTGGCGGGAGTAACACCTCCTGCCTACATAACTCTTATTCAGCCGGTCCGGAAAGTGGCAGCGGTTTTACCGTCACCGTTTTTTCCGGACCGGCAGGTTCGTAATGAGGCCCAAAGTCTCCTTTGTGAAGCATTGGACTCGTGTGCTTGGGACTGAATTCATAGAATGAGAGAAATACTATACCACTTGCAGATTATGCTACTTGCCCTTTGTTGTTATGTCCCACATACTGTTGTACTTCAGCTCTGATAGGACTGTTGGAGCTATGTAAATGGACATCTTTGTGTGCATATTTTATATGATTTTATTAAGACTTTCACAACCTTAAAAAAATGTCAGTCTTAGAGTATGGGCATCATTACAAGCTTGGCAGTGCGTAAATAAGGCTGCCGGTAGCAACCTACCGGCACCCTTCGTGGACCGCCAGACTACGAGAATGCCTGCATGGGTGGTGCTTCTGGCAGGTCTAACCTGCAGGGAGCACTGGCTCCTGCAGGCATGGTTTTCATGGAAGCACCGGCACCGTTAGCAGCCAGTCCTTCTGTGTCCCCGTTCCCATGGAATCCTACAGGACTGAACTTATTTATTTTTTCTAACTTTCACAAAAAGTGCTTCTAATTGTTCTTTCTGTTTTTCCTTGTCCTTTACTTCAGCTACTAAAGAATTCTTCAACCCATAATCTGATTACCCACATCACTGAGATGCACTCCATCTTTCCGAAAAATGTTGACAATATCAAATTTTATATTTTCATTAAGGAAAGATGTCCTCCCAACACCCCACAAAAAGGCACATATAACTTTATTCACATTCCACCTTTACATGCTCAACTGGTGTGAAAAATAAATTTAAATGCAAATAAATTCAAATGCAAATATATACACATTTGTCAGACAAGCTGCAGTGCTCATAATACACCTTCAGCCAATGGATCCAAGAGTCTCCCACAATCCAGACACTCTGCTTCATCAAAACCATATGCAGAGCCATCTTCACTGCACACAACAAAAATAACAATTTCTACCCAGTTTTCTACATGCCACACACCACACACCACCACACCACAAACAGGAAACATGATTGATCCCATTCAGTCCCCTTTCCTTGCCAGGCACCCTCAAAAGTCCCGGATGTGGCACGTGCCATTCGCAGACTATCACAATGTCCACTGACATCATGTCCAATTCAAGGGGTGGGGAGGTGTGCACGCAATTTAAACAATTTATCATACAATAGTGGCTCTTAAAAGTACCTTTTTTGGTTATTTTGTTTTCTTCTCATTATTACATTCTACACCTACTAGCAAATTATTTCCTATGCACTGCACATTTTCCCATTTACATTGTTCACATAAACTTTGTCAAAGCATTTTTAACATTCCAAAGAAAAGTTTTATTCCCAACATTATTTACATTCAGTCCATTGCTCAGAAAAGTATTTACACCATCCAACATGATATTTTCAATTGGAAATGATGCCAATTCTAAGCCATTTTAAAAAAGCCCATACACCTTCATTCACATGGTGCCTAGCTTCTTCCATTTGTACACAAAACACATTTGGACATCTCCATATTTCCCTTGGATTTATTTCTGAAAAAATGATCCTTGCCTATGGAAATAGTTCCATTAAGGTTTGCAACATATACTTTAATGCAACCTGCAAAGATACAGGAGTAATATAGCGCAAATTATTTCCTCCACAACGCACAATAATAATATCTGGACATTGGACTTGAGCCATACTCTGACAAAAAAAGATAATAAACTCACCCAGTTTAGCCCAGAAACTGTATACCATCAATCTTCCTCTCCCTGAAATCCAATATTAGCAGAGATTCTACAAGATTCAGTATAACCTTTCAAACAATTCATCCAACAATCTCCCACACATTCATCTTCTTCCTAGCAATAGCCACAGCCATCTTCCCTGCACACAATAAACAAAACCTCTACTACCCTGTCTTCCTATAAACCACAACCAGACCACATCATTGGCTAATCCGAACAGTCCGCTTTCCATGCGAGGCAGCCTTAAAAGACCTGGATGTGGCATGTGCCATCCGTGGACTACTGGGTTGTCTGCGGACGTTGTAGCGCAGGACAGCCCTTCTACCCTTTCCACTTTCATGTTTGTAACACTCCCTCAGTGGCTGCTTTCAAACAGTCACACATCCATCCACCAATCACATTCAGAAACTCCCTATGTATTCATGTCATCTCAGTTCACACCTTCAGATGCACTCCTGAACTCTCAGAGTACATGTCTCCTGTTACTCACATTTATATCTGAAAATGGGTACTTACCTATTAATTCTGTTATTGGGGGACCAGTTTTACATTTAGAATACAACTCAACATCAATAAACTAGTTGAAAACTGGTTAACCATCCCCTTATGCTTAACACCTCTGTGTGACCACACCAATTACTTCTCTTTGACTATATTACTAAGTCAAAATTCACATAGAGTGACCATCAAGTGTATTGAAAAAATGTTGTATTCCAAATAATTAGTAAACCAAAAACAACATATAACACAAATGTCATCAAACAGAGTATGCACTACACAATAATACGCAACAATGTGACTCAGGGTTGGTAGTAAGTGAACTTCATCATCATCTATGCAATGTTTGGTTGATCAACTCCTAGAGATTCGGGTATATGATCACTGTGACCAGAATTCAAAATATATACTGATAACGATCAATCAGTCCATCTACTTGGAAAAGTTCTTAGAAATTCAAGTACTAAAGTACCAAAGACTTACAGAGAAGTCGTGTAATAGTCAACACATGTTTTGGCCCTTGAGACACTATGCACTGTCTCCCTTTCACTCATCATACTCATTAATAGGGCCTTATCAGGACATACTTGATTTACAGCAACAAAAAAAAGAACCCATTTTGCGTTGTAGATTAATAAAAACATAGGAAAGATATATCAGTCTTTGTGATGATACACTATCATCATATCAAATGGTGTGATGAAAGGTAATAAAGTTGTGCTAACCTGAATAATTAATACAGGACGTGCAGGGATATGCTTAGTTGAAAAATCCAAATTCTTCATGAACTGTCAGGAAGTGCGTCAAATGAAACCCTCACTATGGGAAACACAAAACACAGTGCATAATTGACTGTTTCTGTCTATTTGATGCTCTTCAGGTGTATTCAAATGCCATATGTACAAATATTAGAAAGCAAGGAAGGAATGCACTGACCTGACCACTGCTCTCTCTATGTGAGAAATTAAGAGTAGTAAAGATGCTTTGCTGCTTTATGACTGTGATTAAATCTATGAAAGAGCATGCCGAACAGAGTAAGTGCTCCATCCCACACAACCACATCAAATATAACATGCATATAAATCACAAAAGAATTACAGTTTATGATTGACTTGTCTGAAAACAACTATTTTCAAAAATACCAGATTACCCAACATATCAGCGCCGTGTTGGACGCATAGGCAGACAAATGTGGCTCTCAATGGAATAGAAATGCATAATACAATTAGTTGCACAAAGGGGAGTGAACACATTTATGGGGTGTAATTGATCCTGCAACAAGTGATCACTTACCACATAAATGCATGAGATTAAAAGTAAAGTGTCAGACGACTCTGTCAAGATGTTCACATCTCTTGCCTGTGCTTAATAGTCACTTTTATAAACCCACAACATGTCTCATACTACTTCCAAGTTACGAGCCTCATTTTCACAATGAGGCTTGGTGAAAATCTTGTACAGAACCAAGCCTTGTTATGATCACAAGAGGGGCAATACTTGTTTCAGTGTGTTGATTGCACCTAAGTGCCTGCCAATAAATGGACAAAATGTAAAAGAGACCGTCAAGTTACAATTATATGACTTACAACCAACATGTCGTATGTATAATTCTCAACAAATGCCTGGCAAAAACAAAGCTGTTCAGCCACCACATTGCTTATCATTGCTTATAATGACATACCCTGGTTGCAATTACAATGTCAACCATAAAGTATCCATATGCAACTCTAGAACTGCTCAGCAGTCTTTCATACTTACACTTTTCAAAAAAGATTCAAAAAATGGTTGGAGACCTAACCATACACCCATCTGGCCCGAGGAGTCGACTGTATTCTTCATTCTCACCAACATAAAAGGGGGAGGTATAAAATTATCCAAACAAGGTGTCTATTTCTAGATGAATGGCACGTGCAAGGGAAGAAAAGTTTTCACACCCTTGAATCCTACACAGAGAAAAATACCACCCAGACATCCTACACAGGGTAACATCCGACAATTCAGGATCAATGTACACCTACGAGCCACTAAAGACGTTAATATTGGTGCATGAACTGGCTCCATTCAATATTGATGTTCAGGCCATTCCTCACGCAATCTAGTTTGAAAAATCCATTTCTGTTTGATCATTCACAGTGTCAGATCTCGGTCATCGACCCTGGAAAAAGGTGCCATGGTTTGGATCACAAACCATCGTATGTCTTTTGGTGTATGCTTGTATTGAATGAAGTGCGCCATCATCGGTTTATCATCAACCTTATTTCTCAGGCTGGACTGTTGTTTGCAGATCCTCTGCCGGATCTCCCGCTTCCTCTTGCCTACATAGATCAGGACACATGGCCATTTCATGCCATATATCAGCCACTGAGATCTACAGTTTGTGAAAGAATTCACGTTAGCACACACTTGTTTACCTTTCATCACACCATTTGATATGATGATAGTGTATCATCACCAAGAGTGACATATCTTTCCTATGTTTTTATTGTTCAAGAACTCAATTTTTATTTTACTGCAAGGCAAGTTTACATCCTAATGAGGCCCTATTAATGTGTGATGTGAGTGCAAGGGAGACAGCACACCGCGCCCGTATGTGCCAAAATACGTGTTGGCTATCGCAAGACTTCTCTGGAAGTCTTTGGTGCTCCCATTTCTGAGAACTTTTCCAAGTGGATAGACTAGTTGATCCTGCTCAGTGTATATTTTGAATTCTGGCCTCAGTGATCCTATACCGGAATCTCTAGTTGTTGATTAACGAAATGTTGCGTAGATGATGACAAAGTCACATACTGCTAAACCAGAGTAAAATTGTTCAGCATTATTGTGTAGTGTATACTCTGTTTGATGACATTTGTGTTGTATTTTGTTTTTGTTTTTACATGAATATTTGGAATAAATAGTTTTTTTCTATCTACCTGATGGTCACTCAATGGTCACTCTTGGTCACTCTGTACCGATTTTGACCGATTTGCAATTGGTAAGGTCACACAGAGTTGTTAAGTGTAAAGGGAGGGGTAACCAGTTTCCAAATAATTTTTTGATTTTCCTGTTACAGCCACCTGCATCAAAAACTACTATGAAACTCTCCAAGATTTCTATTTGCAGATTCAACAACATATGCATCTAACATATTTTTAAGTATTTTTGTCCACTCTTTTACAAATGTATATATCCAGGGATCCTGGCGCTTACTCTGTAATAAGCTTATCAATAATCAAATTCTCTTTTTTACCCACTCTATCAAATGCTGTGTATTGCAGCATTTAGCACCTGCTTGCATCAAGTGACAGTTACTTATAATACTGTACATTTGAACATTTTTCCTTTTGGAAGCATTTTCAAAAAAGTTAGAAAATGCATATGTGCATTCATTGCAGCACTGTGTGTAACTTGTTTCTAAAAGGAATGGAAAAGCAGATAAAAAAGATGTCTAGAGCATTTTGAAGTGGCACTTGGTGTGTGCAAGTTTAATATGTTGGCAGTACATGCATACTTGCCAGCATGACCTATTCAAAACTATGCAATCAAAAGCGGAGTAATTATTGGGGGTCACCCTCTTAGGCCGTGCAACCTATTTTAATGTGCCAATTGCAGGTGTCGCGTCGGTGTGAAAGACAAGTTTGAAGAACCACTACCCTACCTCCGAGGTTTTAATGACATTTTCTTCAAAACTGTAGCTGCTTATCCTGTCTTGGTGTCTTTCTTTGAATTCTGCGACTAATACCACTTCTCCCATTACACAACTCATACTACAATCCCCAGAATGCAAAAAAACGAAACAGGCCTACACTGCACCATATAAAATTGTCACATTTAAATTAAATGAAAAATGGAAAATACTGAGCATTTAAAAAATTATTTTTAAAAAATTAAGCTAATATTGTTTTATTTTATATATTTTTTTAAGTCCTTTCTTTGAATTCTGTGTCCATTGCCTGTGCTTCCTGATAAATTGACCTTGAGACAATTTAGGAAGTACATCTAAGAAGGTTTTATTGACGTTAAACATTGCAATCTTCCTGGCTTTACCAGATTAAGAGCCTCATTTTGGATAACAGAATCATAATTACCAGGTTCTTCTGGTTACTCGTGTTTTGTCTATTTCCCTGTTCATTTTCTTTCGAGATATACATGGATTGC
Source organism: Ambystoma mexicanum (assembly GCF_040938575.1). Taxonomy (NCBI): domain Eukaryota; kingdom Metazoa; phylum Chordata; class Amphibia; order Caudata; family Ambystomatidae; genus Ambystoma; species Ambystoma mexicanum. The sequence continues at coordinate 849,886,108 of NC_090935.1, forward strand.
TTCTGGAAATTGTAAGTATACATTCCAGGTTACATTTTGAAAAGGCAATTATTAAATAAAATTGACACGGAAAGCCATTTACGTTCTTAGCATTCTTGTAGCTTTAATGAAACTAGAGAGAAAACGGCAGTGGGAATTCGAACTAACCGGCCATGTTACATTTCATTTGTTGCATACTGTAGAAAGTTCCAATTAGGTAAGCATAGAAAATGTTTACTCTAAATATATATTTCCATTCAATTGTGCTTGGCTAGGCAGGAAAGCACGTTACAGATGTTTTCTTTTTTCATTTGACTCACTTTAGTACATGTAATTGCAATCTAATGCAAGATGCTGTTGACATCACTCAAAAACAACTTCCAAGGACTCTGGCTATTTGCCACTTGCATTTTTTGTTGATCGAATAAAGTCTTCCAGCAGCAAATCTCTCCGTGAAGCTACCACTGAATTTATTGTTAACTTTTTTGTTTGTATTCTTGCTGTTTGTTTAATTTTTTTGTATGTTGTAGCTGAGAAGGGTTTCTCATTTGTTCAGCACACGGGTCCAGCCATGTGATGTCACTTGCGTAAATGGAGAAGGCTCCCGCCTGTGCTCTTCAGAAAGTGGTGCATTTATGGAACGGCGTTTGTAATCCCTTACTCGTTTGCTTTGTGTCAGAAAGTTCTGTTTTTCATACGATGCAAGGCCCGGTATGAAGGATCGTAAGTCTTTCCTACATTGATGCTTCACTTAAGCAGTACAGTATGATGATTTTTTTTTGATTTTTTTTATTTTGAAGTTGTGTGGCTAGCTTCACTTCACAAAATGGAATCTTAGTAGACGTAGGACCTGGAAGCTCATTAGAAGCAGTCTGTGACACGTACGGTTCCGCAATGCATCATGTGTGCTACACCCTCCCACCTCCCATTCCACTTTTTTGGTAACATCAATGACAGTTACATTTTAACAGGTGCACGGCCCAACAACACCAACACTGCAGACTGTTATGCATATAAGTCAGAACTCGTTAGAAGCATACCAAGCACCCGTCCTTGGATTTCCTAGGCCCTTGCATCAAAAGACACACAGGCCACCTGATTTGCATATGCACTGACATCATCAAAACTGATATCACAGAAAAATACACTTGCATCAATCTTTTAAACTCTAGAAGATAAGGACTAGCCATAACAACAAGTGTTGCCATGAGTAAGTCAATAGCAAAATAGCTTTTTGATGTGCAATACATGAATGGTCACTGATATTCATATGCAGAACAACTTCATGATATGATTAGCCATGATTGGCGCTTTTTAATGACAAAGGCTGTTTTCTGAGTAACTTGCAAGGATCCCAGTTGTATTTATAGTAGGCTGCGTGAGATAAAAGGACTGGTTCACACTTTGGCTGAGTTATAAAACCTGGATTTGGGCATTTTGAACACATGTCTACCCAGCTTTAGTTCAAATAAATATTTGCTTATGCTTGGATTTTAGGAGCATAAATATGAATTCGTTTTTTACAAGATGCATTGAAAAGTAGTTAAATCACCTAATAAACTGACCTGACAAGGTATTGTTACAAAACATGATTCTGGCTGCATGCAACCAATGTAAACAAATGACATTAGATAATGCGTGAGTAAGAGGCAGAGTTGTGTGAGTGACTGTTGCATAAATAAACCCCTTCGTGATTCACAGTGAGGTGCACTCAGGGATTCATCCATCAATGTGGCTGGTTACCCTGTACACGGTTTCCCCTGATACAGGTCACGCGCAAGGCAAAGTGCAATGCAGATAGTGGGCTTTTCAGACCCCTGCCTGTGAGTATCTGCACTGAATAGAACGGTTGATGATTCTTTACCTAGATGTTACTTTTTACATTTGAATTACGTTGATAAAATTGTCGTGGAAATGCAATGCCAATGCACCCTCAGCACTCATTTAGGTGCAGACCTGTCTTCAGGTTTCCATCAATGGTGATGCTGGAGATCAATGCATGTCTAGCAAGGATTGGGTATGTTCCAGACACTTAGATATATATGAAGCAGCTGGCTGGGGTCTCTTGTCCCATTAGCCAGTTCCAGCCACTGCATAAAAGGGCCTCATTAAGAGTCCGGTGGTAACCGTGTCGGAAAAACCGACATGTTACCGCTGGACTCGTATTAACATTCTGCCTCCGTGATTCCCGGAATCACCAGGGCATTACGACCACGGTGACCTGTGAAATCGGGAGGCGGAATTCTGTAAGTCCCCATTCCCATGGAACAATGGAAACACTGGTTCAGTCTATGATGAAGCCGGTGTTTCCATGTCCGCCTGCAGGCGGGTGGTGTAAATCCCGCCAGGTCAGACCTGGCGGGAGTAACACCTCCTGCCTACATAACTCTTATTCAGCCGGTCCCGAAAGTGGCAGCGGTTTTACCGTCACCGTTTTTTCCGGACCGGCAGGTTCGTAATGAGGCCCAAAGTCTCCTTTGTGAAGCATTGGACTCGTGTGCTTGGGACTGAATTCATAGAATGAGAGAAATACTATACCACTTGCAGATTATGCTACTTGCCCTTTGTTGTTATGTCCCACATACTGTTGTACTTCAGCTCTGATAGGACTGTTGGAGCTATGTAAATGGACATCTTTGTGTGCATATTTTATATGATTTTATTAAGACTTTCACAACCTTAAAAAAATGTCAGACTTAGAGTATGGGCATCATTACAAGCTTGGCAGTGCGTAAATAAGGCTGCCGGTAGCAACCTACCGGCACCCTTCGTGGACCGCCAGACTACGAGAATGCCTGCATGGGTGGTGCTTCTGGCAGGTCTAACCTGCAGGGAGCACTGGCTCCTGCAGGCATGGTTTTCATGGAAGCACCGGCACCGTTAGCAGCCAGTCCTTCTGTGTCCCCGTTCCCATGGAATCCTACAGGACTGAACTTATTTATTTTTTCTAACTTTCACAAAAAGTGCTTCTAATTGTTCTTTCTGTTTTTCCTTGTCCTTTACTTCAGCTACTAAAGAATTCTTCAACCCATAATCTGATTGCCCACATCACTGAGATGCACTCCATCTTTCCGAAAAATGTTGACAATATCAAATTTTATATTTTCATTAAGGAAAGATGTCCTCCCAACACCCCACAAAAAGGCACATATAACTTTATTCACATTCCACCTTTACATGCTCAACTGGTGTGAAAAATAAATTTAAATGCAAATAAATTCAAATGCAAATATATACACATTTGTCAGACAAGCTGCAGTGCTCATAATACACCTTCAGCCAATGGATCCAAGAGTCTCCCACAATCCAGACACTCTGCTTCATCAAAACCATATGCAGAGCCATCTTCACTGCACACAACAAAAATAACAATTTCTACCCAGTCTTTCTACATGCCACACACCACACACCACCACACCACAAACAGGAAACATGATTGATCCCATTCAGTCCCCTTTCCTTGCCAGGCACCCTCAAAAGTCCCGGATGTGGCACGTGCCATTCGCAGACTATCACAATGTCCACTGACATCATGTCCAATTCAAGGGGTGGGGAGGTGTGCACGCAATTTAAACAATTTATCATACAATAGTGGCTCTTAAAAGTACCTTTTTTGGTTATTTTGTTTTCTTCTCATTATTACATTCTACACCTACTAGCAAATTATTTCCTATGCACTGCACATTTTCCCATTTACATTGTTCACATAAACTTTGTCAAAGCATTTTTAACATTCCAAAGAAAAGTTTTATTCCCAACATTATTTACATTCAGTCCATTGCTCAGAAAAGTATTTACACCATCCAACATGATATTTTCAATTGGAAATGATGCCAATTCTAAGCCATTTTAAAAAAGCGCATACACCTTCATTCACATGGTGCCTAGCTTCTTCCATTTGTACACAAAACACATTTGGACATCTCCATATTTCCCTTGGATTTATTTCTGAAAAAATGATCCTTGCCTATGGAAATAGTTCCATTAAGGTTTGCAACATATACTTTAATGCAACCTGCAAAGATAAAGGAGTAATATAGCGCAAATTATTTCCTCCACAACGCACAATAATAATATCTGGACATTGGACTTGAGCCATACTCTGACAAAAAAAGATAATAAACTCACCCAGTTTAGCCCAGAAACTGTATACCATCAATCTTCCTCTCCCTGAAATCCAATATTAGCAGAGATTCTACAAGATTCAGTATAACCTTTCAAACAATTCATCCAACAATCTCCCACACATTCATCTTCTTCCTAGCAATAGCCACAGCCATCTTCCCTGCACACAATAAACAAAACCTCTACTACCCTGTCTTCCTATAAACCACAACCAGACCACATCATTGGCTAATCCGAACAGTCCGCTTTCCATGCGAGGCAGCCTTAAAAGACCTGGATGTGGCATGTGCCATCCGTGGACTACTGGGTTGTCTGCGGACGTTGTAGCGCAGGACAGCCCTTCTACCCTTTCCACTTTCATGTTTGTAACACTCCCTCAGTGGCTGCTTTCAAACAGTCACACATCCATCCACCAATCACATTCAGAAACTCCCTATGTATTCATGTCATCTCAGTTCACACCTTCAGATGCACTCCTGAACTCTCAGAGTACATGTCTCCTGTTACTCACATTTATATCTGAAAATGGGTACTTACCTATTAATTCTGTTATTGGGGGACCAGTTTTACATTTAGAATACAACTCAACATCAATAAACTAGTTGAAAACTGGTTAACCATCCCCTTATGCTTAACACCTCTGTGTGACCACACCAATTACTTCTCTTTGACTATATTACTAAGTCAAAATTCACATAGAGTGACCATCAAGTGTATTGAAAAAATGTTGTATTCCAAATAATTAGTAAACCAAAAACAACATATAACACAAATGTCATCAAACAGAGTATGCACTACACAATAATACGCAACAATGTGACTCAGGGTTGGTAGTAAGTGAACTTCATCATCATCTATGCAATGTTTGGTTGATCAACTCCTAGAGATTCGGGTATATGATCACTGTGACCAGAATTCAAAATATATACTGATAACGATCAATCAGTCCATCTACTTGGAAAAGTTCTTAGAAATTCAAGTACTAAAGTACCAAAGACTTACAGAGAAGTCGTGTAATAGTCAACACATGTTTTGGCCCTTGAGACACTATGCACTGTCTCCCTTTCACTCATCATACTCATTAATAGGGCCTTATCAGGACATACTTGATTTACAGCAACAAAAAAAAGAACCCATTTTGCGTTGTAGATTAATAAAAACATAGGAAAGATATATCAGTCTTTGTGATGATACACTATCATCATATCAAATGGTGTGATGAAAGGTAATAAAGTTGTGCTAACCTGAATAATTAATACAGGACGTGCAGGGATATGCTTAGTTGAAAAATCCAAATTCTTCATTAACTGTCAGGAAGTGCGTCAAATGAAACCCTCACTATGGGAAACACAAAACACAGTGCATAATTGACTGTTTCTGTCTATTTGATGCTCTTCAGGTGTATTCAAATGCCATATGTACAAATATTAGAAAGCAAGGAAGGAATGCACTGACCTGACCACTGCTCTCTCTATGTGAGAAATTAAGAGTAGTAAAGATGCTTTGCTGCTTTATGACTGTGATTAAATCTATGAAAGAGCATGCCGAACAGAGTAAGTGCTCCATCCCACACAACCACATCAAATATAACATGCATATAAATCACAAAAGAATTACAGTTTATGATTGACTTGTCTGAAAACAACTATTTTCAAAAATACCAGATTACCCAACATATCAGCGCCGTGTTGGACGCATAGGCAGACAAATGTGGCTCTCCATGGAATAGAAATGCATAATACAATTAGTTGCACAAAGGGGAGTGAACACATTTATGGGGTGTAATTGATCCTGCAACAAGTGATCACTTACCACATAAATGCATGAGATTAAAAGTAAAGTGTCAGACGACTCTGTCAAGATGTTCACATCTCTTGCCTGTGCTTAATAGTCACTTTTATAAACCCACAACATGTCTCATACTACTTCCAAGTTACGAGCCTCATTTTCACAATGAGGCTGGGTGAAAATCTTGTACAGAACCAAGCCTTGTTATGATCACAAGAGGGGCAATACTTGTTTCAGTGTGTTGATTGCACCTAAGTGCCTGCCAATAAATGGACAAAATGTAAAAGAGACCGTCAAGTTACAATTATATGACTTACAACCAACATGTCGTATGTATAATTCTCAACAAATGCCTGGCAAAAACAAAGCTGTTCAGCCACCACATTGCTTATCATTGCTTATAATGACATACCCTGGTTGCAATTACAATGTCAACCATAAAGTATCCATATGCAACTCTAGAACTGCTCAGCAGTCTTTCATACTTACACTTTTCAAAAAAGATTCAAAAAATGGTTGGAGACCTAACCATACACCCATCTGGCCCGAGGAGTCGACTGTATTCTTCATTCTCACCAACATAAAAGGGGGAGGTATAAAATTATCCAAACAAGGTGTCTATTTCTAGATGAATGGCACGTGCAAGGGAAGAAAAGTTTTCACACCCTTGAATCCTACACAGAGAAAAATACCACCCAGACATCCTACACAGGGTAACATCCGACAATTCAGGATCAATGTACACCTACGAGCCACTAAAGACGTTAATATTGGTGCATGAACTGGCTCCATTCAATATTGATGTTCAGGCCATTCCTCACGCAATCTAGTTTGAAAAATCCATTTCTGTTTGATCATTCACAGTGTCAGATCTCGGTCACCGACCCTGGAAAAAGGTGCCATGGTTTGGATCACAAACCATCGTATGTCTTTTGGTGTATGCTTGTATTGAATGAAGTGCGCCATCATCGGTTTATCATCAACCTTATTTCTCAGGCTGGACTGTTGTTTGCAGATCCTCTGCCGGATCTCTCGCTTCCTCTTGCCTACATAGATCAGGACACATGGCCATTTCATGCCATATATCAGCCACTGAGATCTACAGTTTGTGAAAGAATTCACGTTAGCACACACTTGTTTACCTTTCATCACACCATTTGATATGATGATAGTGTATCATCACCAAGAGTGACATATCTTTCCTATGTTTTTATTGTTCAAGAACTCAATTTTTATTTTACTGCAAGGCAAGTTTACATCCTAATGAGGCCCTATTAACGTGTGATGTGAGTGCAAGGGAGACAGCACACCGCGCCCGTATGTGCCAAAATACGTGTTGGCTATCGCAAGACTTCTCTGGAAGTCTTTGGTGCTCCCATTTCTGAGAACTTTTCCAAGTGGATAGACTATTTGATCCTGCTCAGTGTATATTTTGAATTCTGGCCTCAGTGATCCTATACCGGAATCTCTAGTTGTTGATTAACGAAATGTTGCGTAGATGATGACAAAGTCACATACTGCTAAACCAGAGTAAAATTGTTCAGCATTATTGTGTAGTGTATACTCTGTTTGATGACATTTGTGTTGTATTTTGTTTTTGTTTTTACATGAATATTTGGAATAAATAGTTTTTTTCTATCTACCTGATGGTCACTCGATGGTCACTCTTGGTCACTCTGTACCGATTTTGACCGATTTGCAATTGGTAAGGTCACACAGAGTTGTTAAGTGTAAAGGGAGGGGTAACCAGTTTCCAAATAATTTTTTGATTTTCCTGTTACAGCCACCTGCATCAAAAACTACTATGAAACTCTCCAAGATTTCTATTTGCAGATTCAACAACATATGCATCTAACATATTTTTAAGTATTTTTGTCCACTCTTTTACAAATGTATATATCCAGGGATCCTGGCGCTTACTCTGTAATAAGCTTATCAATAATCAAATTCTCTTTTTTACCCACTCTATCAAATGATGTGTATTGCAGCATTTAGCACCTGCTTGCATCAAGTGACAGTTACTTATAATACTGTACATTTGAACATTTTTCCTTTGGAAGCATTTTCAAAAAAGTTAGAAAATGCATATGTGCATTCATTGCAGCACTGTGTGTAACTTGTTTCTAAAAGGAATGGAAAAGCAGATAAAAAAGATGTCTAGAGCATTTTGAAGTGGCACTTGGTGTGTGCAAGTTTAATATGTTGGCAGTACATGCATACTTGCCAGCATGACCTATTCAAAACTATGCAATCAAAAGCGGAGTAATTATTGGGGGTCACCCTCTTAGGCCGTGCAACCTATTTTAATGTGCCAATTGCAGGTGTCGCGTCGGTGTGAAAGACAAGTTTGAAGAACCACTACCCTACCTCCGAGGTTTTAATGACATTTTCTTCAAAACTGTAGCTGCTTATCCTGTCTTGGTGTCTTTCTTTGAATTCTGCGACTAATACCACTTCTCCCATTACACAACTCATACTACAATCCCCAGAATGCAAAAAAACGAAACAGGCCTACACTGCACCATATAAAATTGTCACATTTAAATTAAATGAAAAATGGAAAATACTGAGCATTTAAAAAATTATTTTTAAAAAATTAAGCTAATATTGTTTTATTTTATATATTTTTTTAAGTCCTTTCTTTGAATTCTGTGTCCATTGCCTGTGCTTCCTGATAAATTGACCTTGAGACAATTTAGGAAGTACATCTAAGAAGGTTTTATTGACGTTAAACATTGCAATCTTCCTGGCTTTACCAGATTAAGAGCCTCATTTTGGATAACAGAATCATAATTACCAGGTTCTTCTGGTTACTCGTGTTTTGTCTATTTCCCTGTTCATTTTCTTTCGAGATATACATGGATTGCTTCTGGAAATTGTAAGTATACATTCCAGGTTACATTTTGAAAAGGCAATTATTAAATAAAATTGACACGGAAAGCCATTTACGTTCTTAGCATTCTTGTAGCTTTAATGAAACTAGAGAGAAAACGGCAGTGGGAATTCGAACTAACCGGCCATGTTACATTTCATTTGTTGCATACTGTAGAAAGTTCCAATTAGGTAAGCATAGAAAATGTTTACTCTAAATATATATTTCCATTCAATTGTGCTTGGCTAGGCAGGAAAGCACGTTACAGATGTTTTCTTTTTTCAATTGACTCACTTTAGTACATGTAATTGCAATCTAATGCAAGATGCTGTTGACATCACTCAAAAACAACTTCCAAGGACTCTGGCTATTTGCCACTTGCATTTTTTGTTGATCGAATAAAGTCTTCCAGCAGCAAATCTCTCCGTGAAGCTACCACTGAATTTATTGTTAACTTTTTTGTTTGTATTCTTGCTGTTTGTTTAATTTTTTTGTATGTTGTAGCTGAGAAGGGTTTCTCATTTGTTCAGCACACGGGTCCAGCCATGTGATGTCACTTGCGTAAATGGAGAAGGCTCCCGCCTGTGCTCTTCAGAAAGTGGTGCATTTATGGAACGGCGTTTGTAATCCCTTACTCGTTTGCTTTGTGTCAGAAAGTTCTGTTTTTCATACGATGCAAGGCCCGGTATGAAGGATCGTAAGTCTTTCCTACATTGATGCTTCACTTAAGCAGTACAGTATGATGATTTTTTTTTGATTTTTTTTTATTTTGAAGTTGTGTGGCTAGCTTCACTTCACAAAATGGAATCTTAGTAGACGTAGGACCTGGAAGCTCATTAGAAGCAGTCTGTGACACGTACGGTTCCGCAATGCATCATGTGTGCTACACCCTCCCACCTCCCATTCCACTTTTTTGGTAACATCAATGACAGTTACATTTTAACAGGTGCACGGCCCAACAACACCAACACTGCAGACTGTTATGCATATAAGTCAGGACTCGTTAGAAGCATACCAAGCACCCGTCCTTGGATTTCCTAGGCCCTTGCATCAAAAGACACACAGGCCACCTGATTTGCATATGCACTGACATCATCAAAACTGATATCACAGAAAAATACACTTGCATCAATCTTTTAAACTCTAGAAGATAAGGACTAGCCATAATAACAAGTGTTGCCATGAGTAAGTCAATAGCAAAATAGCTTTTTGATGTGCAATACATGAATGGTCACTGATATTCATATGCAGAACAACTTCATGATATGATTAGCCATGATTGGCGCTTTTTAATGACAAAGGCTGTTTTCTGAGTAACTTGCAAGGATCCCAGTTGTATTTATAGTAGGCTGCGTGAGATAAAAGGACTGGTTCACACTTTGGCTGAGTTATAAAACCTGGATTTGGGCATTTTGAACACATGTCTACCCAGCTTTAGTTCAAATAAATATTTGCTTATGCTTGGATTTTAGGAGCATAAATATGAATTCGTTTTTTACAAGATGCATTGAAAAGTAGTTAAATCACCTAATAAACTGACCTGACAAGGTATTGTTACAAAACATGATTCTGGCTGCATGCAACCAATGTAAACAAATGACATTAGATAATGCGTGAGTAAGAGGCAGAGTTGTGTGAGTGACTGTTGCATAAATAAACCCCTTCGTGATTCACAGTGAGGTGCACTCAGGGATTCATCCATCAATGTGGCTGGTTACCCTGTACACGGTTTCCCCTGATACAGGTCACGCGCAAGGCAAAGTGCAATGCAGATAGTGGGCTTTTCAGACCCCTGCCTGTGAGTATCTGCACTGAATAGAACGGTTGATGATTCTTTACCTAGATGTTACTTTTTACATTTGAATTACGTTGATAAAATTGTCGTGGAAATGCAATGCCAATGCACCCTCAGCACTCATTTAGGTGCAGACCTGTCTTCAGGTTTCCATCAATGGTGATGCTGGAGATCAATGCATGTCTAGCAAGGATTGGGTATGTTCCAGACACTTAGATATATATGAAGCAGCTGGCTGGGGTCTCTTGTCCCATTAGCCAGTTCCAGCCACTGCATAAAAGGGCCTCATTAAGAGTCCGGTGGTAACCGTGTCGGAAAAACCGACATGTTACCGCTGGACTCGTATTAACATTCTGCCTCCGTGATTCCCGGAATCACCAGGGCATTACGACCACGGTGACCTGTGAAATCGGGAGGCGGAATTCTGTAAGTCCCCATTCCCATGGAACAATGGAAACACTGGTTCAGTCTATGATGAAGCCGGTGTTTCCATGTCCGCCTGCAGGCGGGTGGTGTAAATCCCGCCAGGTCAGACCTGGCGGGAGTAACACCTCCTACCTACATAACTCTTATTCAGCCGGTCCGGAAAGTGGCAGCGGTTTTACCGTCACCGTTTTTTCCGGACCGGTAGGTTCGTAATGAGGCCCAAAGTCTCCTTTGTGAAGCATTGGACTCGTGTGCTTGGGACTGAATTCATAGAATGAGAGAAATACTATACCACTTGCAGATTATGCTACTTGCCCTTTGTTGTTATGTCCCACATACTGTTGTACTTCAGCTCTGATAGGACTGTTGGAGCTATGTAAATGGACATCTTTGTGTGCATATTTTATATGATTTTATTAAGACTTTCACAACCTTAAAAAAATGTCAGACTTAGAGTATGGGCATCATTACAAGCTTGGCAGTGCGTAAATAAGGCTGCCGGTAGCAACCTACCGGCACCCTTCGTGGACCGCCAGACTACGAGAATGCCTGCATGGGTGGTGCTTCTGGCAGGTCTAACCTGCAGGGAGCACTGGCTCCTGCAGGCATGGTTTTCATGGAAGCACCGGCACCGTTAGCAGCCAGTCCTTCTGTGTCCCCGTTCCCATGGAATCCTACAGGACTGAACTTATTTATTTTTTCTAACTTTCACAAAAAGTGCTTCTAATTGTTCTTTCTGTTTTTCCTTGTCCTTTACTTCAGCTACTAAAGAATTCTTCAACCCATAATCTGATTGCCCACATCAAAGAGATGCACTCCATCTTTCCGAAAAATGTTGACAATATCAAATTTTATATTTTCATTAAGGAAAGATGTCCTCCCAACACCCCACAAAAAGGCACATATAACTTTATTCACATTCCACCTTTACATGCTCAACTGGTGTGAAAAATAAATTTAAATGCAAATAAATTCAAATGCAAATATATACACATTTGTCAGACAAGCTGCAGTGCTCATAATACACCTTCAGCCAATGGATCCAAGAGTCTCCCACAATCCAGACACTCTGCTTCATCAAAACCATATGCAGAGCCATCTTCACTGCACACAACAAAAATAACAATTTCTACCCAGTCTTTCTACATGCCACACACCACACACCACCACACCACAAACAGGAAACATGATTGATCCCATTCAGTCCCCTTTCCTTGCCAGGCACCCTCAAAAGTCCCGGATGTGGCACGTGCCATTCGCAGACTATCACAATGTCCACTGACATCATGTCCAATTCAAGGGGTGGGGAGGTGTGCACGCAATTTAAACAATTTATCATACAATAGTGGCTCTTAAAAGTACCTTTTTTGGTTATTTTGTTTTCTTCTCATTATTACATTCTACACCTACTAGCAAATTATTTCCTATGCACTGCACATTTTCCCATTTACATTGTTCACATAAACTTTGTCAAAGCATTTTTAACATTCCAAAGAAAAGTTTTATTCCCAACATTATTTACATTCAGTCCATTGCTCAGAAAAGTATTTACACCATCCAACATGATATTTTCAATTGGAAATGATGCCAATTCTAAGCCATTTTAAAAAAGCCCATACACCTTCATTCACATGGTGCCTAGCTTCTTCCATTTGTACACAAAACACATTTGGACATCTCCATATTTCCCTTGGATTTATTTCTGAAAAAATGATCCTTGCCTATGGAAATAGTTCCATTAAGGTTTGCAACATATACTTTAATGCAACCTGCAAAGATACAGGAGTAATATAGCGCAAATTATTTCCTCCACAACGCACAATAATAATATCTGGACATTGGACTTGAGCCATACTCTGACAAAAAAAGATAATAAACTCACCCAGTTTAGCCCAGAAACTGTATACCATCAATCTTCCTCTCCCTGAAATCCAATATTAGCAGAGATTCTACAAGATTCAGTATAACCTTTCAAACAATTCATCCAACAATCTCCCACACATTCATCTTCTTCCTAGCAATAGCCACAGCCATCTTCCCTGCACACAATAAACAAAACCTCTACTACCCTGTCTTCCTATAAACCACAACCAGACCACATCATTGGCTAATCCGAACAGTCCGCTTTCCATGCGAGGCAGCCTTAAAAGACCTGGATGTGGCATGTGCCATCCGTGGACTACTGGGTTGTCTGCGGACGTTGTAGCGCAGGACAGCCCTTCTACCCTTTCCACTTTCATGTTTGTAACACTACCTCAGTGGCTGCTTTCAAACAGTCACACATCCATCCACCAATCACATTCAGAAACTCCCTATGTATTCATGTCATCTCAGTTCACACCTTCAGATGCACTCCTGAACTCTCAGAGTACATGTCTCCTGTTACTCACATTTATATCTGAAAATGGGTACTTACCTATTAATTCTGTTATTGGGGGACCAGTTTTACATTTAGAATACAACTCAACATCAATAAACTAGTTGAAAACTGGTTAACCATCCCCTTATGCTTAACACCTCTGTGTGACCACACCAATTACTTCTCTTTGACTATATTACTAAGTCAAAATTCACATAGAGTGACCATCAAGTGTATTGAAAAAATGTTGTATTCCAAATAATTAGTAAACCAAAAACAACATATAACACAAATGTCATCAAACAGAGTATGCACTACACAATAATACGCAACAATGTGACTCAGGGTTGGTAGTAAGTGAACTTCATCATCATCTATGCAATGTTTGGTTGATCAACTCCTAGAGATTCGGGTATATGATCACTGTGACCAGAATTCAAAATATATACTGATAACGATCAATCAGTCCATCTACTTGGAAAAGTTCTTAGAAATTCAAGTACTAAAGTACCAAAGACTTACAGAGAAGTCGTGTAATAGTCAACACATGTTTTGGCCCTTGAGACACTATGCACTGTCTCCCTTTCACTCATCATACTCATTAATAGGGCCTTATCAGGACATACTTGATTTACAGCAACAAAAAAAAGAACCCATTTTGCGTTGTAGATTAATAAAAACATAGGAAAGATATATCAGTCTTTGTGATGATACACTATCATCATATCAAATGGTGTGATGAAAGGTAATAAAGTTGTGCTAACCTGAATAATTAATACAGGACGTGCAGGGATATGCTTAGTTGAAAAATCCAAATTCTTCATTAACTGTCAGGAAGTGCGTCAAATGAAACCCTCACTATGGGAAACACAAAACACAGTGCATAATTGACTGTTTCTGTCTATTTGATGCTCTTCAGGTGTATTCAAATGCCATATGTACAAATATTAGAAAGCAAGGAAGGAATGCACTGACCTGACCACTGCTCTCTCTATGTGAGAAATTAAGAGTAGTAAAGATGCTTTGCTGCTTTATGACTGTGATTAAATCTATGAAAGAGCATGCCGAACAGAGTAAGTGCTCCATCCCACACAACCACATCAAATATAACATGCATATAAATCACAAAAGAATTACAGTTTATGATTGACTTGTCTGAAAACAACTATTTTCAAAAATACCAGATTACCCAACATATCAGCGCCGTGTTGGACGCATAGGCAGACAAATGTGGCTCTCCATGGAATAGAAATGCATAATACAATTAGTTGCACAAAGGGGAGTGAACACATTTATGGGGTGTAATTGATCCTGCAACAAGTGATCACTTACCACATAAATGCATGAGATTAAAAGTAAAGTGTCAGACGACTCTGTCAAGATGTTCACATCTCTTGCCTGTGCTTAATAGTCACTTTTATAAACCCACAACATGTCTCATACTACTTCCAAGTTACGAGCCTCATTTTCACAATGAGGCTTGGTGAAAATCTTGTACAGAACCAAGCCTTGTTATGATCACAAGAGGGGCAATACTTGTTTCAGTGTGTTGATTGCACCTAAGTGCCTGCCAATAAATGGACAAAATGTAAAAGAGACCGTCAAGTTACAATTATATGACTTACAACCAACATGTCGTATGTATAATTCTCAACAAATGCCTGGCAAAAACAAAGCTGTTCATCCACCACATTGCTTATCATTGCTTATAATGACATACCCTGGTTGCAATTACAATGTCAACCATAAAGTATCCATATGCAACTCTAGAACTGCTCAGCAGTCTTTCATACTTACACTTTTCAAAAAAGATTCAAAAAATGGTTGGAGACCTAACCATACACCCATCTGGCCCGAGGAGTCGACTGTATTCTTCATTCTCACCAACATAAAAGGGGGAGGTATAAAATTATCCAAACAAGGTGTCTATTTCTAGATGAATGGCACGTGCAAGGGAAGAAAAGTTTTCACACCCTTGAATCCTACACAGAGAAAAATACCACCCAGACATCCTACACAGGGTAACATCCGACAATTCAGGATCAATGTACACCTACGAGCCACTAAAGACGTTAATATTGGTGCATGAACTGGCTCCATTCAATATTGATGTTCAGGCCATTCCTCACGCAATCTAGTTTGAAAAATCCATTTCTGTTTGATCATTCACAGTGTCAGATCTCGGTCATCGACCCTGGAAAAAGGTGCCATGGTTTGGATCACAAACCATCGTATGTCTTTTGGTGTATGCTTGTATTGAATGAAGTGCGCCATCATCGGTTTATCATCAACCTTATTTCTCAGGCTGGACTGTTGTTTGCAGATCCTCTGCCGGATCTCCCGCTTCCTCTTGCCTACATAGATCAGGACACATGGCCATTTCATGCCATATATCAGCCACTGAGATCTACAGTTTGTGAAAGAATTCACGTTAGCACACACTTGTTTACCTTTCATCACACCATTTGATATGATGATAGTGTATCATCACCAAGAGTGACATATCTTTCCTATGTTTTTATTGTTCAAGAACTCAATTTTTATTTTACTGCAAGGCAAGTTTACATCCTAATGAGGCCCTATTAACGTGTGATGTGAGTGCAAGGGAGACAGCACACCGCGCCCGTATGTGCCAAAATACGTGTTGGCTATCGCAAGACTTCTCTGGAAGTCTTTGGTGCTCCCATTTCTGAGAACTTTTCCAAGTGGATAGACTAGTTGATCCTGCTCAGTGTATATTTTGAATTCTGGCCTCAGTGATCCTATACCGGAATCTCTAGTTGTTGATTAACGAAATGTTGCGTAGATGATGACAAAGTCACATACTGCTAAACCAGAGTAAAATTGTTCAGCATTATTGTGTAGTGTATACTCTGTTTGATGACATTTGTGTTGTATTTTGTTTTTGTTTTTACATGAATATTTGGAATAAATAGTTTTTTTCTATCTACCTGATGGTCACTCGATGGTCACTCTTGGTCACTCTGTACCGATGTTGACCGATTTGCAATTGGTAAGGTCACACAGAGTTGTTAAGTGTAAAGGGAGGGGTAACCAGTTTCCAAATAATTTTTTGATTTTCCTGTTACAGCCACCTGCATCAAAAACTACTATGAAACTCTCCAAGATTTCTATTTGCAGATTCAACAACATATGCATCTAACATATTTTTAAGTATTTTTGTCCACTCTTTTACAAATGTATATATCCAGGGATCCTGGCGCTTACTCTGTAATAAGCTTATCAATAATCAAATTCTCTTTTTTACCCACTCTATCAAATGCTGTGTATTGCAGCATTTAGCACCTGCTTGCATCAAGTGACAGTTACTTATAATACTGTACATTTGAACATTTTTCCTTTTGGAAGCATTTTCAAAAAAGTTAGAAAATGCATATGTGCATTCATTGCAGCACTGTGTGTAACTTGTTTCTAAAAGGAATGGAAAAGCAGATAAAAAAGATGTCTAGAGCATTTTGAAGTGGCACTTGGTGTGTGCAAGTTTAATATGTTGGCAGTACATGCATACTTGCCAGCATGACCTATTCAAAACTATGCAATCAAAAGCGGAGTAATTATTGGGGGTCACCCTCTTAGGCCGTGCAACCTATTTTAATGTGCCAATTGCAGGTGTCGCGTCGGTGTGAAAGACAAGTTTGAAGAACCACTACCCTACCTCCGAGGTTTTAATGACATTTTCTTCAAAACTGTAGCTGCTTATCCTGTCTTGGTGTCTTTCTTTGAATTCTGCGACTAATACCACTTCTCCCATTACACAACTCATACTACAATCCCCAGAATGCAAAAAAACGAAACAGGCCTACACTGCACCATATAAAATTGTCACATTTAAATTAAATGAAAAATGGAAAATACTGAGCATTTAAAAAATTATTTTTAAAAAATTAAGCTAATATTGTTTTATTTTATATATTTTTTTAAGTCCTTTCTTTGAATTCTGTGTCCATTGCCTGTGCTTCCTGATAAATTGACCTTGAGACAATTTAGGAAGTACATCTAAGAAGGTTTTATTGACGTTAAACATTGCAATCTTCCTGGCTTTACCAGATTAAGAGCCTCATTTTGGATAACAGAATCATAATTACCAGGTTCTTCTGGTTACTCGTGTTTTGTCTATTTCCCTGTTCATTTTCTTTCGAGATATACATGGATTGCTTCTGGAAATTGTAAGTATACATTCCAGGTTACATTTTGAAAAGGCAATTATTAAATAAAATTGACACGGAAAGCCATTTACGTTCTTAGCATTCTTGTAGCTTTAATGAAACTAGAGAGAAAACGGCAGTGGGAATTCGAACTAACCGGCCATGTTACATTTCATTTGTTGCATACTGTAGAAAGTTCCAATTAGGTAAGCATAGAAAATGTTTACTCTAAATATATATTTCCATTCAATTGTGCTTGGCTAGGCAGGAAAGCACGTTACAGATGTTTTCTTTTTTCAATTGACTCACTTTAGTACATGTAATTGCAATCTAATGCAAGATGCTGTTGACATCACTCAAAAACAACTTCCAAGGACTCTGGCTATTTGCCACTTGCATTTTTTGTTGATCGAATAAAGTCTTCCAGCAGCAAATCTCTCCGTGAAGCTACCACTGAATTTATTGTTAACTTTTTTGTTTGTATTCTTGCTGTTTGTTTAATTTTTTTGTATGTTGTAGCTGAGAAGGGTTTCTCATTTGTTCAGCACACGGGTCCAGCCATGTGATGTCACTTGCGTAAATGGAGAAGGCTCCCGCCTGTGCTCTTCAGAAAGTGGTGCATTTATGGAACGGCGTTTGTAATCCCTTACTCGTTTGCTTTGTGTCAGAAAGTTCTGTTTTTCATACGATGCAAGGCCCGGTATGAAGGATCGTAAGTCTTTCCTACATTGATGCTTCACTTAAGCAGTACAGTATGATGATTTTTTTTTTATTTTTTTTATTTTGAAGTTGTGTGGCTAGCTTCACTTCACAAAATGGAATCTTAGTAGACGTAGGACCTGGAAGCTCATTAGAAGCAGTCTGTGACACGTACGGTTCCGCAATGCATCATGTGTGCTACACCCTCCCACCTCCCATTCCACTTTTTTGGTAACATCAATGACAGTTACATTTTAACAGGTGCACGGCCCAACAACACCAACACTGCAGACTGTTATGCATATAAGTCAGGACTCGTTAGAAGCATACCAAGCACCCGTCCTTGGATTTCCTAGGCCCTTGCATCAAAAGACACACAGGCCACCTGATTTGCAGATGCACTGACATCATCAAAACTGATATCACAGAAAAATACACTTGCATCAATCTTTTAAACTCTAGAAGATAAGGACTAGCCATAACAACAAGTGTTGCCATGAGTAAGTCAATAGCAAAATAGCTTTTTGATGTGCAATACATGAATGGTCACTGATATTCATATGCAGAACAACTTCATGATATGATTAGCCATGATTGGCGCTTTTTAATGACAAAGGCTGTTTTCTGAGTAACTTGCAAGGATCCCAGTTGTATTTATAGTAGGCTGCGTGAGATAAAAGGACTGGTTCACACTTTGGCTGAGTTATAAAACCTGGATTTGGGCATTTTGAACACATGTCTACCCAGCTTTAGTTCAAATAAATATTTGCTTATGCTTGGATTTTAGGAGCATAAATATGAATTCGTTTTTTACAAGATGCATTGAAAAGTAGTTAAATCACCTAATAAACTGACCTGACAAGGTATTGTTACAAAACATGATTCTGGCTGCATGCAACCAATGTAAACAAATGACATTAGATAATGCGTGAGTAAGAGGCAGAGTTGTGTGAGTGACTGTTGCATAAATAAACCCCTTCGTGATTCACAGTGAGGTGCACTCAGGGATTCATCCATCAATGTGGCTGGTTACCCTGTACACGGTTTCCCCTGATACAGGTCACGCGCAAGGCAAAGTGCAATGCAGATAGTGGGCTTTTCAGACCCCTGCCTGTGAGTATCTGCACTGAATAGAACGGTTGATGATTCTTTACCTAGATGTTACTTTTTACATTTGAATTACGTTGATAAAATTGTCGTGGAAATGCAATGCCAATGCACCCTCAGCACTCATTTAGGTGCAGACCTGTCTTCAGGTTTCCATCAATGGTGATGCTGGAGATCAATGCATGTCTAGCAAGGATTGGGTATGTTCCAGACACTTAGATATATATGAAGCAGCTGGCTGGGGTCTCTTGTCCCATTAGCCAGTTCCAGCCACTGCATAAAAGGGCCTCATTAAGAGTCCGGTGGTAACCGTGTCGGAAAAACCGACATGTTACCGCTGGACTCGTATTAACATTCTGCCTCCGTGATTCCCGGAATCACCAGGGCATTACGACCACGGTGACCTGTGAAATCGGGAGGCGGAATTCTGTAAGTCCCCATTCCCATGGAACAATGGAAACACTGGTTCAGTCTATGATGAAGCCGGTGTTTCCATGTCCGCCTGCAGGCGGGTGGTGTAAATCCCGCCAGGTCAGACCTGGCGGGAGTAACACCTCCTGCCTACATAACTCTTATTCAGCCGGTCCGGAAAGTGCCAGCGGTTTTACCGTCACCGTTTTTTCCGGACCGGCAGGTTCGTAATGAGGCCCAAAGTCTCCTTTGTGAAGCATTGGACTCGTGTGCTTGGGACTGAATTCATAGAATGAGAGAAATACTATACCACTTGCAGATTATGCTACTTGCCCTTTGTTGTTATGTCCCACATACTGTTGTACTTCAGCTCTGATAGGACTGTTGGAGCTATGTAAATGGACATCTTTGTGTGCATATTTTGTATGATTTTATTAAGACTTTCACAACCTTAAAAAAATGTCAGACTTAGAGTATGGGCATCATTACAAGCTTGGCAGTGCGTAAATAAGGCTGCCGGTAGCAACCTACCGGCACCCTTCGTGGACCGCCAGACTACGAGAATGCCTGCATGGGTGGTGCTTCTGGCAGGTCTAACTTGCAGGGAGCACTGGCTCCTGCAGGCATGGTTTTCATGGAAGCACCGGCACCGTTAGCAGCCAGTCCTTCTGTGTCCCCGTTACCATGGAATCCTACAGGACTGAACTTATTTATTTTTTCTAACTTTCACAAAAAGTGCTTCTAATTGTTCTTTCTGTTTTTCCTTGTCCTTTACTTCAGCTACTAAAGAATTCTTCAACCCATAATCTGATTGCCCACATCACTGAGATGCACTCCATCTTTCCGAAAAATTTTGACAATATCAAATTTTATATTTTCATTAAGGAAAGATGTCCTCCCAACACCCCACAAAAAGGCACATATAACTTTATTCACATTCCACCTTTACATGCTCAACTGGTGTGAAAAATAAATTTAAATGCAAATAAATTCAAATGCAAATATATACACATTTGTCAGACAAGCTGCAGTGCTCATAATACACCTTCAGCCAATGGATCCAAGAGTCTCCCACAATCCAGACACTCTGCTTCATCAAAACCATATGCAGAGCCATCTTCACTGCACACAACAAAAATAACAATTTCTACCCAGTCTTTCTACATGCCACACACCACACACCACCACACCACAAACAGGAAACATGATTGATCCCATTCAGTCCCCTTTCCTTGCCAGGCACCCTCAAAAGTCCCGGATGTGGCACGTGCCATTCGCAGACTATCACAATGTCCACTGACATCATGTCCAATTCAAGGGGTGGGGAGGTGTGCACGCAATTTAAACAATTTATCATACAATAGTGGCTCTTAAAAGTACCTTTTTTGGTTATTTTGTTTTCTTCTCATTATTACATTCTACACCTACTAGCAAATTATTTCCTATGCACTGCACATTTTCCCATTTACATTGTTCACATAAACTTTGTCAAAGCATTTTTAACATTCCAAAGAAAAGTTTTATTCCCAACATTATTTACATTCAGTCCATTGCTCAGAAAAGTATTTACACCATCCAACATGATATTTTCAATTGGAAATGATGCCAATTCTAAGCCATTTTAAAAAAGCCCATACACCTTCATTCACATGGTGCCTAGCTTCTTCCATTTGTACACAAAACACATTTGGACATCTCCATATTTCCCTTGGATTTATTTCTGAAAAAATGATCCTTGCCTATGGAAATAGTTCCATTAAGGTTTGCAACATATACTTTAATGCAACCTGCAAAGATACAGGAGTAATATAGCGCAAATTATTTCCTCCACAACGCACAATAATAATATCTGGACATTGGACTTGAGCCATACTCTGACAAAAAAAGATAATAAACTCACCCAGTTTAGCCCAGAAACTGTATACCATCAATCTTCCTCTCCCTGAAATCCAATATTAGCAGAGATTCTACAAGATTCAGTATAACCTTTCAAACAATTCATCCAACAATCTCCCACACATTCATCTTCTTCCTAGCAATAGCCACAGCCATCTTCCCTGCACACAACAAACAAAACCTCTACTACCCTGTCTTCCTATAAACCACAACCAGACCACATCATTGGCTAATCCGAACAGTCCGCTTTCCATGCGAGGCAGCCTTAAAAGACCTGGATGTGGCATGTGCCATCCGTGGACTACTGGGTTGTCTGCGGACGTTGTAGCGCAGGACAGCCCTTCTACCCTTTCCACTTTCATGTTTGTAACACTCCCTCAGTGGCTGCTTTCAAACAGTCACACATCCATCCACCAATCACATTCAGAAACTCCCTATGTATTCATGTCATCTCAGTTCACACCTTCAGATGCACTCCTGAACTCTCAGAGTACATGTCTCCTGTTACTCACATTTATATCTGAAAATGGGTACTTACCTATTAATTCTGTTATTGGGGGACCAGTTTTACATTTAGAATACAACTCAACATCAATAAACTAGTTGAAAACTGGTTAACCATCCCCTTATGCTTAACACCTCTGTGTGACCACACCAATTACTTCTCTTTGACTATATTACTAAGTCAAAATTCACATAGAGTGACCATCAAGTGTATTGAAAAAATGTTGTATTCCAAATAATTAGTAAACCAAAAACAACATATAACACAAATGTCATCAAACAGAGTATGCACTACACAATAATACGCAACAATGTGACTCAGGGTTGGTAGTAAGTGAACTTCATCATCATCTATGCAATGTTTGGTTGATCAACTCCTAGAGATTCGGGTATATGATCACTGTGACCAGAATTCAAAATATATACTGATAACGATCAATCAGTCCATCTACTTGGAAAAGTTCTTAGAAATTCAAGTACTAAAGTACCAAAGACTTACAGAGAAGTCGTGTAATAGTCAACACATGTTTTGGCCCTTGAGACACTATGCACTGTCTCCCTTTCACTCATCATACTCATTAATAGGGCCTTATCAGGACATACTTGATTTACAGCAACAAAAAAAAGAACCCATTTTGCGTTGTAGATTAATAAAAACATAGGAAAGATATATCAGTCTTTGTGATGATACACTATCATCATATCAAATGGTGTGATGAAAGGTAATAAAGTTGTGCTAACCTGAATAATTAATACAGGACGTGCAGGGATATGCTTAGTTGAAAAATCCAAATTCTTCATTAACTGTCAGGAAGTGCGTCAAATGAAACCCTCACTATGGGAAACACAAAACACAGTGCATAATTGACTGTTTCTGTCTATTTGATGCTCTTCAGGTGTATTCAAATGCCATATGTACAAATATTAGAAAGCAAGGAAGGAATGCACTGACCTGACCACTGCTCTCTCTATGTGAGAAATTAAGAGTAGTAAAGATGCTTTGCTGCTTTATGACTGTGATTAAATCTATGAAAGAGCATGCCGAACAGAGTAAGTGCTCCATCCCACACAACCACATCAAATATAACATGCATATAAATCACAAAAGAATTACAGTTTATGATTGACTTGTCTGAAAACAACTATTTTCAAAAATACCAGATTACCCAACATATCAGCGCCGTGTTGGACGCATAGGCAGACAAATGTGGCTCTCCATGGAATAGAAATGCATAATACACTTAGTTGCACAAAGGGGAGTGAACACATTTATGGGGTGTAATTGATCCTGCAACAAGTGATCACTTACCACATAAATGCATGAGATTAAAAGTAAAGTGTCAGACGACTCTGTCAAGATGTTCACATCTCTTGCCTGTGCTTAATAGTCACTTTTATAAACCCACAACATGTCTCATACTACTTCCAAGTTACGAGCCTCATTTTCACAATGAGGCTTGGTGAAAATCTTGTACAGAACCAAGCCTTGTTATGATCACAAGAGGGGCAATACTTGTTTCAGTGTGTTGATTGCACCTAAGTGCCTGCCAATAAATGGACAAAATGTAAAAGAGACCGTCAAGTTACAATTATATGACTTACAACCAACATGTCGTATGTATAATTCTCAACAAATGCCTGGCAAAAACAAAGCTGTTCAGCCACCACATTGATTATCATTGCTTATAATGACATACCCTGGTTGCAATTACAATGTCAACCATAAAGTATCCATATGCAACTCTAGAACTGCTCAGCAGTCTTTCATACTTACACTTTTCAAAAAAGATTCAAAAAATGGTTGGAGACCTAACCATACACCCATCTGGCCCGAGGAGTCGACTGTATTCTTCATTCTCACCAACATAAAAGGGGGAGGTATAAAATTATCCAAACAAGGTGTCTATTTCTAGATGAATGGCACGTGCAAGGGAAGAAAAGTTTTCACACCCTTGAATCCTACACAGAGAAAAATACCACGCAGACATCCTACACAGGGTAACATCCGACAATTCAGGATCAATGTACACCTACGAGCCACTAAAGACGTTAATATTGGTGCATGAACTGGCTCCATTCAATATTGATGTTCAGGCCATTCCTCACGCAATCTAGTTTGAAAAATCCATTTCTGTTTGATCATTCACAGTGTCAGATCTCGGTCATCGACCCTGGAAAAAGGTGCCATGGTTTGGATCACAAACCATCGTATGTCTTTTGGTGTATGCTTGTATTGAATGAAGTGCGCCATCATCGGTTTATCATCAACCTTATTTCTCAGGCTGGACTGTTGTTTGCAGATCCTCTGCCGGATCTCCCGCTTCCTCTTGCCTACATAGATCAGGACACATGGCCATTTCATGCCATATATCAGCCACTGAGATCTACAGTTTGTGAAAGAATTCACGTTAGCACACACTTGTTTACCTTTCATCACACCATTTGATATGATGATAGTGTATCATCACCAAGAGTGACATATCTTTCCTATGTTTTTATTGTTCAAGAACTCAATTTTTATTTTACTGCAAGGCAAGTTTACATCCTAATGAGGCCCTATTAACGTGTGATGTGAGTGCAAGGGAGACAGCACACCGCGCCCGTATGTGCCAAAATACGTGTTGGCTATCGCAAGACTTCTCTGGAAGTCTTTGGTGCTCCCATTTCTGAGAACTTTTCCAAGTGGATAGACTAGTTGATCCTGCTCAGTGTATATTTTGAATTCTGGCCTCAGTGATCCTATACCGGAATCTCTAGTTGTTGATTAACGAAATGTTGCGTAGATGATGACAAAGTCACATACTGCTAAACCAGAGTAAAATTGTTCAGCATTATTGTGTAGTGTATACTCTGTTTGATGACATTTGTGTTGTATTTTGTTTTTGTTTTTACATGAATATTTGGAATAAATAGTTTTTTTCTATCTACCTGATGGTCACTCGATGGTCACTCTTGGTCACTCTGTACCGATTTTGACCGATTTGCAATTGGTAAGGTCACACAGAGTTGTTAAGTGTAAAGGGAGGGGTAACCAGTTTCCAAATAATTTTTTGATTTTCCTGTTACAGCCACCTGCATCAAAAACTACTATGAAACTCTCCAAGATTTCTATTTGCAGATTCAACAACATATGCATCTAACATATTTTTAAGTATTTTTGTCCACTCTTTTACAAATGTATATATCCAGGGATCCTGGCGCTTACTCTGTAATAAGCTTATCAATAATCAAATTCTCTTTTTTACCCACTCTATCAAATGCTGTGTATTGCAGCATTTAGCACCTGCTTGCATCAAGTGACAGTTACTTATAATACTGTACATTTGAACATTTTTCCTTTTGGAAGCATTTTCAAAAAAGTTAGAAAATGCATATGTGCATTCATTGCAGCACTGTGTGTAACTTGTTTCTAAAAGGAATGGAAAAGCAGATAAAAAAGATGTCTAAAACATTTTGAAGTGGCACTTGGTGTGTGCAAGTTTAATATGTTGGCAGTACATGCATACTTGCCAGCATGACCTATTCAAAACTATGCAATCAAAAGCGGAGTAATTATTGGGGGTCACCCTCTTAGGCCGTGCAACCTATTTTAATGTGCCAATTGCAGGTGTCGCGTCGGTGTGAAAGACAAGTTTGAAGAACCACTACCCTACCTCCGAGGTTTTAATGACATTTTCTTCACAACTGTAGCTGCTTATCCTGTCTTGGTGTCTTTCTTTGAATTCTGCGACTAATACCACTTCTCCCATTACACAACTCATACTACAATCCCCAGAATGCAAAAAAAACGAAACAGGCCTACACTGCACCATATAAAATTGTCACATTTAAATTAAATGAAAAATGGAAAATACTGAGCATTTAAAAAAATTATTTTTAAAAAATTAAGCTAATATTGTTTTATTTTATATATTTTTTTAAGTCCTTTCTTTGAATTCTGTGTCCATTGCCTGTGCTTCCTGATAAATTGACCTTGAGACAATTTAGGAAGTACATCTAAGAAGGTTTTATTGACGTTAAACATTGCAATCTTCCTGGCTTTACCAGATTAAGAGCCTCATTTTGGATAACAGAATCATAATTACCAGGTTCTTCTGGTTACTCGTGTTTTGTCTATTTCCCTGTTCATTTTCTTTCGAGATATACATGGATTGCTTCTGGAAATTGTAAGTATACATTCCAGGTTACATTTTGAAAAGGCAATTATTAAATAAAATTGACACGGAAAGCCATTTACGTTCTTAGCATTCTTGTAGCTTTAATGAAACTAGAGAGAAAACGGCAGTGGGAATTCGAACTAACCGGCCATGTTACATTTCATTTGTTGCATACTGTAGAAAGTTCCAATTAGGTAAGCATAGAAAATGTTTACTCTAAATATATATTTCCATTCAATTGTGCTTGGCTAGGCAGGAAAGCACGTTACAGATGTTTTCTTTTTTCAATTGACTCACTTTAGTACATATAATTGCAATCTAATGCAAGATGCTGTTGACATCACTCAAAAACAACTTCCAAGGACTCTGGCTATTTGCCACTTGCATTTTTTGTTGATCGAATAAAGTCTTCCAGCAGCAAATCTCTCCGTGAAGCTACCACTGAATTTATTGTTAACTTTTTTTTTTGTATTCTTGCTGTTTGTTTAATTTTTTTGTATGTTGTAGCTGAGAAGGGTTTCTCATTTGTTCAGCACACGGGTCCAGCCATGTGATGTCACTTGCGTAAATGGAGAAGGCTCCCGCCTGTGCTCTTCAGAAAGTGGTGCATTTATGGAACGGCGTTTGTAATCCCTTACTCGTTTGCTTTGTGTCAGAAAGTTCTGTTTTTCATACGATGCAAGGCCCGGTATGAAGGATCGTAAGTCTTTCCTACATTGATGCTTCACTTAAGCAGTACAGTATGATGATTTATTTTTTATTTTTTTTATTTTGAAGTTGTGTGGCTAGCTTCACTTCACAAAATGGAATCTTAGTAGACGTAGGACCTGGAAGCTCATTAGAAGCAGTCTGTGACACGTACGGTTCCGCAATGCATCATGTGTGCTACACCCTCCCACCTCCCATTCCACTTTTTTGGTAACATCAATGACAGTTACATTTTAACAGGTGCACGGCCCAACAACACCAACACTGCAGACTGTTATGCATATAAGTCAGGACTCGTTAGAAGCATACCAAGCACCCGTCCTTGGATTTCCTAGGCCCTTGCATCAAAAGACACACAGGCCACCTGATTTGCATATGCACTGACATCATCAAAACTGATATCACAGAAAAATACACTTGCATCAATCTTTTAAACTCTAGAAGATAAGGACTAGCCATAACAACAAGTGTTGCCATGAGTAAGTCAATAGCAAAATAGCTTTTTGATGTGCAATACATGAATGGTCACTGATATTCATATGCAGAACAACTTCATGATATGATTAGCCATGATTGGCGCTTCTTAATGACAAAGGCTGTTTTCTGAGTAACTTGCAAGGATCCCAGTTGTATTTATAGTAGGCTGCGTGAGATAAAAGGACTGGTTCACACTTTGGCTGAGTTATAAAACCTGGATTTGGGCATTTTGAACACATGTCTACCCAGCTTTAGTTCAAATAAATATTTGCTTATGCTTGGATTTTAAGAACATAAATATGAATTCGTTTTTTACAAGATGCATTGAAAAGTAGTTAAATCACCTAATAAACTGACCTGACAAGGTATTGTTACAAAACATGATTCTGGCTGCATGCAACCAATGTAAACAAATGACATTAGATAATGCGTGAGTAAGAGGCAGAGTTGCGTGAGTGACTGTTGCATAAATAAACCCCTTCGTGATTCACAGTGAGGTGCACTCAGGGATTCATCCATCAATGTGGCTGGTTACCCTGTACACGGTTTCCCCTGATACAGGTCACGCGCAAGGCAAAGTGCAATGCAGATAGTGGGCTTTTCAGACCCCTGCCTGTGAGTATCTGCACTGAATAGAACGGTTGATGATTCTTTACCTAGATGTTACTTTTTACATTTGAATTACGTTGATAAAATTGTCGTGGAAATGCAATGCCAATGCACCCTCAGCACTCATTTAGGTGCAGACCTGTCTTCAGGTTTCCATCAATGGTGATGCTGGAGATCAATGCATGTCTAGCAAGGATTGGGTATGTTCCAGACACTTAGATATATATGAAGCAGCTGGCTGGGGTCTCTTGTCCCATTAGCCAGTTCCAGCCACTGCATAAAAGGGCCTCATTAAGAGTCCGGTGGTAACCGTGTCGGAAAAACCGACATGTTACCGCTGGACTCGTATTAACATTCTGCCTCCGTGATTCCCGGAATCACCAGGGCATTACGACCAGGGTGACCTGTGAAATCGGGAGGCGGAATTCTGTAAGTCCCCATTCCCATGGAACAATGGAAACACTGGTTCAGTCTATGATGAAGCCGGTGTTTCCATGTCCGCCTGCAGGCGGGTGGTGTAAATCCCGCCAGGTCAGACCTGGCGGGAGTAACACCTCCTGCCTGCATAACTCTTATTCAGCCGGTCCGGAAAGTGGCAGCGGTTTTACCGTCACCGTTTTTTCCGGACCGGCAGGTTCGTAATGAGGCCCAAAGTCTCCCTTGTGAAGCATTGGACTCGTGTGCTTGGGACTGAATTCATAGAATGAGAGAAAAACTATACCACTTGCAGATTATGCTACTTGCCCTTTGTTGTTATGTCCCACATACTGTTGTACTTCAGCTCTGATAGGACTGTTGGAGCTATGTAAATGGACATCTTTGTGTGCATATTTTATATGATTTTATTAAGACTTTCACAACCTTAAAAAAATGTCAGACTTAGAGTATGGGCATCATTACAAGCTTGGCAGTGCGTAAATAAGGCTGCCGGTAGCAACCTACCGGCACCCTTCGTGGACCGCCAGACTACGAGAATGCCTGCATGGGTGGTGCTTCTGGCAGGTCTAACTTGCAGGGAGCACTGGCTCCTGCAGGCATGGTTTTCATGGAAGCACCGGCACCGTTAGCAGCCAGTCCTTCTGTGTCCCCGTTCCCATGGAATCCTACAGGACTGAACTTATTTATTTTTTCTAACTTTCACAAAAAGTGCTTCTAATTGTTCTTTCTGTTTTTCCTTGTCCTTTACTTCAGCTACTAAAGAATTCTTCAACCCATAATCTGATTGCCCACATCACTGAGATGCACTCCATCTTTCCGAAAAATGTTGACAATATCAAATTTTATATTTTCATTAAGGAAAGATGTCCTCACAACACCCCACAAAAAGTCACATATAACTTTATTCACATTCCACCTTTACATGCTTAACTGGTGTGAAAAATAAATTTAAATGCAAATAAATTCAAATGCAAATATATACACATTTGTCAGACAAGCTGCAGTGCTCATAATACACCTTCAGCCAATGGATCCAAGAGTCTCCCACAATCCAGAAACTCTGCTTCATCAAAACCATATGCAGAGCCATCTTCACTGCACACAACAAAAATAACAATTTCTACCCAGTCTTTCTACATGCCACACACCACACACCACCACACCACAAACAGGAAACATGATTGATCCCATTCAGTCCCCTTTCCTTGCCAGGCACCCTCAAAAGTCCCGGATGTGGCACGTGCCATTCGCAGACTATCACAATGTCCGCTGACATCATGTCCAATTGAAGGGGTGGGGAGGTGTGCACGCAATTTAAACAATTTATCATACAATAGTGGCTCTTAAAAGTACCTTTTTTGGTTATTTTGTTTTCTTCTCATTATTACATTCTACACCTACTAGCAAATTATTTCCTATGCACTGCTCATTTTCCCATTTACATTGTTCACATAAACTTTGTCAAAGCATTTTTAACATTCCAAAGAAAAGTTTTATTCCCAACATTATTTACATTCAGTCCATTGCTCAGAAAAGTATTTACACCATCCAACATGATATTTTCAATTGGAAATGATGCCAATTCTAAGCCATTTTAAAAAAGCCCATACACCTTCATTCACATGGTGCCTAGCTTCTTCCATTTGTACACAAAACACATTTGGACATCTCCATATTTCCCTTGGATTTATTTCTGAAAAAATGATCCTTGCCTATGGAAATAGTTCAATTAAGGTTTGCAACATATACTTTAATGCAACCTGCAAAGATACAGGAGTAATATAGCGCAAATTATTTTGTCCACAACGCACAATAATAATATCTGGACATTGGACTTGAGCCATACTCTGACAAAAAAAGATAATAAACTCACCCAGTTTAGCCCAGATACTGTATACCATCAATCTTCCTCTCCCTGAAATCCAATATTAGCAGAGATTCTACAAGATTCAGTATAACCTTTCAAACAATTCATCCAACAATCTCCCACACATTCATCTTCTTCCTAGCAATAGCCACAGCCATCTTCCCTGCACACAACAAACAAAACCCCTACTACCCTGTCTTCCTATAAACCACAACCAGACCACATCATTGGCTAATCCGAACAGTCCGCTTTCCATGCGAGGCAGCCTTAAAAGACCTGGATGTGGCATGTGCCATCCGTGGACTACTGGGTTGTCTGCGGACGTTGTAGCGCAGGACAGCCCTTCTACCCTTTCCACTTTCATGTTTGTAACACTCCCTCAGTGGCTGCTTTCAAACAGTCACACATCCATCCACCAATCACATTCAGAAACTCCCTATGTATTCATGTCATCTCAGTTCACACCTTCAGATGCACTCCTGAACTCTCAGAGTACATGTCTCATGTTACTCACATCTATATCTGAAAATGGGTACTTACCTATTAATTCTGTTATTGGGGGACCAGTTTTACATTTAGAATACAACTCAACATCAAAAACTAGTTGAAAACTGGTTAACCATCCCCTTATGCTTAACACCTCTGTGTGACCACACCAATTACTTCTCTTTGACTATATTACTAAGTCAAAATTCACATAGAGTGACCATCAAGTGTATTGAAAAAATGTTGTATTCCAAATAATTAGTAAACCAAAAACAACATATAACACAAATGTCATCAAACAGAGTATGCACTACACAATAATACGCAACAATGTGACTCAGGGTTGGTAGTAAGTGAACTTCATCATCATCTATGCAATGTTTGGTTGATCAACTCCTAGAGATTCGGGTATATGATCACTGTGACCAGAATTCAAAATATATACTGATAACGATCAATCAGTCCATCTACTTGGAAAAGTTCTTAGAAATTCAAGTACTAAAGTACCAAAGACTTACAGAGAAGTCGTGTAATAGTCAACACATGTTTTGGCCCTTGAGACACTATGCACTGTCTCCCTTTCACTCATCATACACATTAATAGGGCCTTATCAGGACATACTTGATTTACAGCAACAAAAAAAAGAACCCATTTTGCGTTGTAGAATAATAAAAACATAGGAAAGATATATCAGTCTTTGTGATGATACACTATCATCATATCAAATGGTGTGATGAAAGGTAATAAAGTTGTGCTAACCTGAATAATTAATACAGGACGTGCAGGGATATGCTTAGTTGAAAAATCCAAATTCTTCATTAACTGTCAGGGAGTGCGTCAAATGAAACCCTCACTATGGGAAACACAAAACACAGTGCATAATTGACTGTTTCTGTCTATTTGATGCTCTTCAGGTGTATTCAAATGCCATATATACAAATATTAGAAAGCAAGGAAGGAATGCACTGACCTGACCACTGCTCTCTCTATGTGAGAAATTAAGAGTAGTAAAGATGCTTTGCTGCTTTATGACTGTGATTAAATCTATGAAAGAGCATGCCGAACAGAGTAAGTGCTCCATCCCACACAACCACATCAAATATAACATGCATATAAATCACAAAAGAATTACAGTTTATGATTGACTTGTCTGAAAACAACTATTTTCAAAAATACCAGATTACCCAACATATCAGCGCCGTGTTGGACGCATAGGCAGACAAATGTGGCTCTCCATGGAATAGAAATGCATAATACAATTAGTTGCACAAAGGGGAGTGAACACATTTATGGGGTGTAATTGATCCTGCAACAAGTGATCACTTACCACATAAATGCATGAGATTAAAAGTAAAGTGTCAGACGACTCTGTCAAGATGTTCACATCTCTTGCCTGTGCTTAATAGTCACTTTTATAAACCCACAACATGTCTCATACTACTTCCAAGTTACGAGCCTCATTTTCACAATGAGGCTTGGTGAAAATCTTGTACAGAACCAAGCCTTGTTATGATCACAAGAGGGGCAATACTTGTTTCAGTGTGTTGATTGCACCTAAGTGCCTGCCAATAAATGGACAAAATGTAAAAGAGACCGTCAAGTTACAATTATATGACTTACAACCAACATGTCGTATGTATAATTCTCAACAAATGCCTGGCAAAAACAAAGCTGTTCAGCCACCACATTGCTTATCATTGCTTATAATGACACACCCTGGTTGCAATTACAATGTCAACCATAAAGTATCCATATGCAACTCTAGAACTGCTCAGCAGTCTTTCATACTTACACTTTTCAAAAAAGATTCAAAAAATGGTTGGAGACCTAACCATACACCCATCTGGCCCGAGGAGTCGACTGTATTCTTCATTCTCACCAACATAAAAGGGGGAGGTATAAAATTATCCAAACAAGGTGTCTATTTCTAGATGAATGGCACGTGCAAGGGAAGAAAAGTTTTCACACCCTTGAATCCTACACAGAGAAAAATACCACCCAGACATCCTACACAGGGTAACATCCGACAATTCAGGATCAATGTACACCTACGAGCCACTAAAGACGTTAATATTGGTGCATGAACTGGCTCCATTCAATATTGATGTTCAGGCCATTCCTCACGCAATCTAGTTTGAAAAATCCATTTCTGTTTGATCATTCACAGTGTCAGATCTCGGTCACCGACCCTGGAAAAAGGTGCCATGGTTTGGATCACAAAGCATCGTATGTCTTTTGGTGTATGCTTGTATTGAATGAAGTGCGCCATCATCGGTTTATCATCAACCTTATTTCTCAGGCTGGACTGTTGTTTGCAGATCCTCTGCCGGATCTCCTGCTTCCTCTTGCCTACATAGATCAGGACACATGGCCATTTCATGCCATATATCAGCCACTGAGATCTACAGTTTGTGAAAGAATTCACGTTAGCACACACTTGTTTACCTTTCATCACACCATTTGATATGATGATAGTGTATCATCACCAAGAGTGACATATCTTTCCTATGTTTTTATTGTTCAAGAACTCAATTTTTATTTTACTGCAAGGCAAGTTTACATCCTAATGAGGCCCTATTAACGTGTGATGTGAGTGCAAGGGAGACAGCACACCGCGCCCGTATGTGCCAAAATACATGTTGGCTATCGCAAGACTTCTCTGGAAGTCTTTGGTGCTCCCATTTCTAAGAACTTTTCCAAGTGGATAGACTGGTTGATCCTGCTCAGTGTATATTTTGAATTCTGGCCTCAGTGATCCTATACCGGAATCTCTAGTTGTTGATTAACCAAATGTTGCGTAGATGATGACAAAGTCACATACTGCTAAACCAGAGTAAAATTGTTCAGCATTATTGTGAAGTGTATACTCTGTTTGATGACATTTGTGTTGTATTTTGTTTTTGTTTTTACATGAATATTTGGAATAAATAGTTTTTTTCTATCTACCTGATGGTCACTCGATGGTCACTCTTGGTCACTCTGTACCGATTTTGACCGATTTGCAATTGGTAAGGTCACACAGAGTTGTTAAGTGTAAAGGGAGGGTAACCAGTTTCCAAATAATTTTTTGATTTTCCTGTTACAGCCACCTGCATCAAAAACTACTATGAAACTCTCCAAGATTTCTATTTGCAGATTCAACAACATATGCATCTAACATATTTTTAAGTATTTTTGTCCACTCTTTTACAAATGTATATATCCAGGGATCCTGGCGCTTACTCTGTAATAAGCTTATCAATAATCAAATTCTCTTTTTTACCCACTCTATCAAATACTGTGTATTGCAGCATTTAGCACCTGCTTGCATCAAGTGACAGTTACTTACAATACTGTACATTTGAAAAGTTTTCCTTTTGGAAGCATTTTCAAAAAAGTTAGAAAATGCATATGTGCATTCATTGCAGCACTGTGTGTAACTTGTTTCTAAAAGGAATGGAAAAGCAGATAAAAAACATGTCTAGAGCATTTTGAAGTGGAACTTGGTGTGTGCAAGTTTAATATGTTGGCAGTACATGCATACTTGCCAGCATGACCTATTCAAAATTATGCAATCAAAAGCGGAGTAATTATTGGGGGTCACCCTCTTAGGCCTTGCAACCTATTTTAATGTGCCAATTGCAGGTGTCGCGTCGGTGTGAAAGACAAGTTTGAAGAACCACTACCCTACCTCCGAGGTTTTAATGACATTTTCTTCAAAACTATAGTTGCTTATCATGTCTTTGTGTCTTTCTTTGAATTCTGCGACTAATACCACTTCTCCCATTACACAACTCATACTACAATCCCCAGAATGCAAAAAAACGAACCAGGCCTACACTGCACCATATAAAATTGTCACATTTAAATTAAATGAAAAATGGAAAATACTGAGCATTTAAAAAATTATTTTTAGGAACATTGGGGCTCATTACGACCTTGGCGGTAAGGGGTTAAAGGCACCGGTAATGGTGCCGGAGCCGTCAACCCCTTACCGCCCCATTCCGAGTCTGTTCGCGGGAACCCCAAAGGGCACCTGTTAAAACCAGGTGCCCTAATCGGGTCCCGCTAGCAGACCAGGGAGCTAACAACGGGCCCGTTATTAACGTCAGCTCCTGGCCTATCCGCCCTTAACTACTGCTACAGTTCCGTATCGACTCTCCCATCAGAGCTAAGGCTATCACTTCAATTCGCTGCACAGCCCCACTCTAATCTGTTGCGTTACAGCCCCTCCTTAATAAGCCACCATGCTGCTGCACTACTCTGAACTACTGTCCCACTTTGAACGGCTGCTACACAGTTCTGAACCATTGTCTTACTCTTAACCACTCCCACATTCTGAACTGTTGCCCTACACTGTATTGCTGATATTCTGAGTTACTGCCTTCACTGAACTGTTGCCCTACTCTGTTTTGCTGATATTCTGAGTTACTGCCTTCACTGAACTGTTGCTCTACTCTTTATTGCTCATATTCTGAGCTACGCCCTACGCTGAATTGTTGCCCTACTCTGTGTTGCTGATATTCTGAGTTACACCTTAGGCTGAACTGTTGCCCTACTCTGGATTGCTGCATTATTCTAACTGTTGCTATACTGGTATACTGCTCTACATTGAACAGTTGCATTGTACCAGTGTCCCAAATTGAACACTGACTCAAATTGTGCTGCTGCCTAGCACCAGTTGCCTCATTACATTGGCGCCACAACCCAAATGGGACTTATGTTGACGCCTCCCCATAAACACTGTATCGTGCTCAAGTACTGCCACCTTTACTCAAGAGTGGCCTCACGCCGCTAAAAATACTACCTATATTAGCTCCTCACTGGCCCATAGGTCCCGCGAATGTCACTTTTTCTTAATGATAGCATGCCCATCACAGCCTCCAACCTGTCTGTCAGCATTGCTTTCCTCACACAGTGTACTAAACCCTACCTTATGACACTTCTTATACACCCACCATGACGCCAACTTATTTGGCCAATAATAGTACCTCCAAACTTTCCATAGATACAAATGACTCTCAACATCTAATACCGAGTAACCCCTGCACTACGAAGGCCAGGAATACTCATCTCAGAGCTAGGTTAGCGAAAATAGTTGAGCCTCCTATCAGCACACTCCCTACCCCTATAGGAAATAGAACACCTAAAACCTTGCCCAGCCCTAAACCGGCAAGCACTAACTCAGCATACAACTGCCCCACTACAACAAAAAGTCACACAGCCCAGATCCATAAATCTAAAGTCCACCAAGCTCCCCACCCGACCACTACTAATGCCAGTAGCCCCCTGATTAAAGGGGCCCTAATAAACTCCAGATCGCAAGTAGCACACGCCACTGAAATTGCCAACCTGATCCAAAGAGACAACTTAGACTTCCTCACCATCACTGAGACCTGGCTACATACTGCAGCAGGTCCTATGCTTATGCTAGCAGTCCCTGATGGCTACACCATCCTGAGACAAGACAGACAAGGGTCCAGAGGTGGAGGGATTGCCATTATCTGCAAATGTAGCCTTGCTATGAGATCAGTCACCCCGATTGACTCTCAATCTTGTGAAGTACTATCTGTAAAAGTACCTCTGACAAACGCCCAAACCCTCAATATCCATCTACTATATCGCCCTCCAGGTCCAATAGGGTTATTTGAGGAAGATATTAACACCATTCTGTCTAGCAATCTTAAAAGCTCCATGCAAGTACTTCTACTTGGAGATTTCAACCTGAGCTTCAATGACCCCACGGACCACCCTGCCTTAGCAACTGTGAATATCCTAGCAGAACTTGGCTTCACTCAGAGAAGCCAAACAGCTACCCATAATAAGGGCAGAATACTAGACTGGGTGGCAGACACAACTGCTATGCCAACATGCTCTCCATCATACCGCTAGCTTGGACTGACCACTACTTACTCTCATTCTTGCTCTCTACTAACTGGCACCCATCCTCACTTACCCACAGGGCTCCACCCACACTAACCAGAAACAAAAAGTGTATCACAGTGGATAGGCTTATCCCTGCCTTACTCCCTACCCTTAACTCACTGCCCGACAGTACTGACCCTGAGAGCCTGGTTAAGGAGTATAACAAAATGATGACCTCCTCCTTGGACCAGATTGCCCCCCTCAAAGTCAGACCTAGCAAGCTAAAAACTCACCTGAACAAATGGTTCACACAATTCCGAAAAAAACCTAAGACAACAAAAAAGAAACTGCGAGGCTGTGTGGAGATTACTACCATCCGAAGCCAACAAACTCAAGTTGACCAAACTATCATCCCTCTACAAGAAAGAAATATGCCTCGCTAAACGAATATCCTACGACACTCACATATCCCAAGCCAAGTCCAATATGAAAGAACTATTCACCATTCTTAATGAAATAGAGACCCCAATAGCATTACCAGACACCTGTTCCAAAGATAAAAAATGGTGCGCAGACATCCAACATGCTCTAGCCTACAAAATGTCCACACTTCAAAATAAAATAGCTAACAAAAAAGCTTCTCTAAAGGACCCACTACCACCTATTATAGCTGTGAACACTAATGAAATCCATCCTACCTGACTCAACTTCTCCAAAGTGTCTATTCTCGAGGTGGAAATAATCATTCTGTCCCTCAAACCTTCCAAATGTCAGGGTGATCTTTGCCCTGCACAGCTAATCAAGGACGCAGCTCGAGACCCATCACCCTTCATAACCAAACTTATTAACGCATCCTTCGCCACAGGCATCATCCCTGCTAACCTCAAACAATCTTGGGTACTCCCACTCCTAAAAAAACCTACTCTAGACCCTTCAATACCCACTAACCATAGGCCGATAACAACAGTGCCATTTCTACTAAAAATTCTGGACATGGTGACCTATATGCAATTACAAAAATATCTGGAAATACACCACCTATTAGGAGCTAGACAATCAGGTTTCCGCCCACAACATGGAACGGAGACGGCCCTCATAGATCTCAAGACTCAGCCCTTCTCCACCTGTTAGACCTCTCAGCTGTGTTTGACCTAGTTGATCATACAATTCTTTGCAACCATCTCGGCACAGCAGCACACTTCTCCAAGGATGCCATAAACTGATAAGATCCTTCCTAAGTGGTAGAACAATGAAGGTATTCTCGCCCTCAGCAGCAGCAGACCCCATACCCATCACCTGTGGAGTGCCCCAGGGATCATGTGTCTCGCCCACACTTTACAATATTTTTACCAAGCCCCTTTTTGATGATCTGGATCATCTCGGTATCACATACACTAACTATGCAGATGATACCCAGATCCTCCTCCCACTTTCAGGGGATTATGACAAGGATTTGGCCTTGGTGACCAGAGTGTACATCATCATCCAGGTATGGATGGCCTTGCACGGTCTATGCCTGAATGATGATAAAACAGAATCCATCATACTGGGCACCCCGACTAACTTAAAAAAATTAGGACCCGACTATTCCTCATTCATAATCAACGGCAATTGTATTAAGGTAGAACAGGAGGTAAAAACGCTAGGCGTTTATCTCGACTCAACACTCTCCTTTACCAAACAGGTTAATTCATTAGCTTCCACCACGGCTTACACGTGTAAACTCATCAGAACGGGTAAGCCATTTCTCTCTAACAGCAACTGCATTATCCTAGCTAGAGCCCTAATCTTGTCCCGTCTGGACTATTGCAACACCCTCTACTCTTCCAAATCCACCATCAGAGAATCCAAACCCTACAAAATAATGCCCTTAGAGCAGCATTAGGTGTCTTCAGAAGAGAACAGAATTCTGAGACTAGGCATCAGAACAATTGGCTCCGGACTAATGATAAAATCCTCCTAAAAACCCTGCCGCTCATCCACAAATCCCTCAACAAAGCTGCCCCCATCTACCTTGTTGACAGATTCCACAAACAGGTTTCCCTAAGACCAACCAGATCTGCAAATAGGGATCGCCTATCCATCCCCAGATTCAAACTATCCACGATTGGAGGTAACAGCTTCCCCGTGAAGGTGGTCAAATTATGGAACTCCCTGCCATCCACACTGAGAATTGACAAACCATAGCAAAAGATCAGAACTAACATTACTGCGTGGTTGAAAGCTAATGACCACTAAGCATACGTTTTAGAATCCTGCACGGCAACTAACCACAACCTTTACACACTGCATGTAATATTTGTAAATATTTATGCTTTCCTGCATTATCTGTATATATATATATGTACAATACTATGGGCCTCAAAACGAGTCAGGCGGAATGGGTTAACGGGATCCACTAATAGATGCAGACCCGTTATTCCCATTCCGGCTGATTACGAGGTCACCTCGCGGGACCCGGTAAGGACGCCTTGTAAAACCAGGCATCATTACTGGGTCCCATGAGGGGACCAGTGAGCTAACAATGGGCCGGTCGTAATCGGCCCATTGTTAGCTCCCTGCACCCATTCCCATTGAGCCCTATGGGGGCTCAAATGGGGAAGGTCCGGGCCCGGGTTCCCTGAGGGGGGAATTACCGGCCCTCCTAACTAAGAATGGCCTGGTAATTCCCCATTCAGGGAACCCGGACCCAGTTTTGGAGGCAGTTAGATCCATGTGTTGATAACAAAAATAAGCCATGTAAGGTTGGGCGACATGAAGTGAGGATAATTCCAAGGCATTATCAAAGTGCGCAATAAACAGTGTAGTACAACGTTCTAATGTGTCTAATCAGTATAAAACTGATCAAATTATGCATTTACAATAATGCCAGCAAATGTGCAAAACAAGTGGACAAAAAACGTGCTTACCGAGTGTAATTCCGGTTGCTGGAAAAACAAACTTGTACTTCGGCGTTCTGGCAGAGAACACTGCAGATTCGAGATGCAGCGTGTATTAAGAGCGGAAAAGCTAGTATGCTTGTGTTTGGCCAGAATACCATAGGGAAAGCCCTGGATGTAGAAATAGGACTTCAGTCCATTGGGAGCAGTGCGGAACTGGTGTGCTTCCGTTCGACCAGAATCACATAGAAAGAGTCATGGATGTAGAACTAGGACTCACGTCCGTCGGAAGCAGCCCTCTGTGCACAACCAAAGAGGTGCAATATAATCTTTTCAAATCTAATTATGAACACAACAGTGAAGAGGAAAAGGGGCACAGGAAAGAGAAATCCCCATTTTAAATGAGAACGTAACCATAGAACTTAAGATAACAAAGCCTCGGGAAGGAACTAGGAAAGACTCATGCACAGAAGATAACACCAGAAGAAGAGACAACAAGGCAAATAGGAAAATGTTCAATGAATATGCACAGGCATGCATCATGGGATGCAATGAAGCCATTCCTCTTGTTGGTTAAGGCCTGCATAATAACTGTGGGTATTGTACATCCGCCATTGGTCACTTTGTGCCAGCCTACATGATGTATTACACCTTCGACTTGTTCAAGAGCCCACCATTTTTTGGTGCAAATTTTAGATTTATGTTTGCCAATTCTCAGTTTAATTGGTCTCAATGTTTTTCCAATATATGTCTTGAGGCAAGGGCAGATAATGACATGAATTCAATTT
Source organism: Ambystoma mexicanum (assembly GCF_040938575.1). Taxonomy (NCBI): domain Eukaryota; kingdom Metazoa; phylum Chordata; class Amphibia; order Caudata; family Ambystomatidae; genus Ambystoma; species Ambystoma mexicanum. The sequence goes on from NC_090935.1 coordinate 849,926,489, forward strand.
TTAGTATTACATGTCGTATGTTGTTTCAGCTGCCAAATTTTACCATTAATCATGACTGATGTACAAGCTTTCATGGATCCACATTGAGTACAGAAGCCGCAGGGAAAATGTCCAATAATGGGTTTAGCACCCCATACACTTGTAAGAGTATTCTGGTTTCTATTGGGGAGTTCTCTATCTGCTTTACAGTGCCAATTTTGAGATTTATGCCCTTTTGAATGCATAAATAGGGCATTCCGAATTTGGATTATTCAGTTGCAACAAATGCCAATGTTTTGGAATAACCTGCTTGATCCTACTGTGATGGGTATTAAAGGTCATGGCACAAACTATGCACTCCTTAGTAATGTTCTCCTTGTTCGTTTTGGCTAGCAGAATATCACAATGTTGATTTTTTGCCCTTTTACGTGATTGTTTTAATAAATGTGAGGGGTAACCTTGTGACTGAAGTCTGTCTTGAATGAGGTCTGCCTGAATTGTATATTCCTCAACTCTGGAACAGTTTCGCCTTGCTCTAAGGAATTGTCCATAAAGAATGCTTTTTCGCAAAGCTTGAGAGTGGAAACTATTGAATATAAGGATCGCATTGCAGTCAGTCTCTTTGCGAAATAGATCTAAAATGATCTTACCGTCCCCATTTTTAACAAGAAGAATCAGAAATGGTAAAGATGAATTGCTGGTGGACTTGGAGAATTTAAGATTGTTATTTAGAGTGTTCACCCATTTGAGGCTCAAAAGATGGTCATTTTTAGTTTTGTCCAATACAATAATGTTGTCATCGATGTAACGTTTGTACAGTCTAATGGCTGATTTGAAATGATTGGTGTCTGCCAGGATAAACGTTTCATCGAACTTCCACATGTAAAGGGTGGCATAAAATGCAACCAACCGCAGCCCCCATTGCCATACTCTTGACCTGCAGGTAGTATGCAGTCTTAAAGTGAAAATAGTTTTATGTTAGCGATATTTCTATTAATTCAATCAAAAATTCACTCTGACATTATTGAGATCAAGAAAATCTTTGATGATGTTAAGAGATTCCAGTTGGGGTATGTTGGAATACAAAGATTCCACATTGACTGTTAACAGCATATCTGTCTCAGAGTCAAAGGGCAACCCCTCTAGATGTGTAATAGCATCTGTGTTATCAGACAAATATGTATCCGAGGAAGCGGCCAATGGTTTTTCAAAAAAGTCTAGAAATTGACCAATAGGTTCAAGAATGGAGCTACAAAGGGACACGGCGGGATGGTCAAGGGGGTGATAAAGGTTTTTATTGATTTTGGGCAATATCTATTTAAATGCAGTTCTGGTACCCTTCACCGTCAAAAATGTAAACTCCTTTTCATTTAAGGCTCTAGCATCGCGTGCTCGCAATGAAGCTGACATTATTTCATTCCAGGTCACCTCTCAATTTGCAATAAAATTCAGAATTGCTCAACTGCCTCATTATCTCATCTTCATATTTGTCTGAAACTAGGACCACAACACCTCCACCCTTATCTGCTTGTTTAATAACAATGGATTGATCCTGTTTCAAGTATTGGAAGCAAGACCATTCTTGTTTGGTAAAATTATAGTGGAGGGGCCATGTTTAGGGCCGAAAATAGCAGTTTCATCAGAGACCATTTGCAAAGTGGGTGTGAATGAAGATTTACATTTAAATGGAGTATTTGTTTTATTGAATTTAGCTGAGTAACTCAACTTTTTCAAAAACAGTTTTACATTTCATGGTTTAAAATTTACAAATTTACAAAATGTACACGCAAAAAAATGGATTATGTGAGCTGTAAATCCCATTATCTGAATCATTTGCACCAAAGAAGTCCCTCAAACATATTTTGCGAAAAAGGCTGTGTAATTCAATCTGTGTCTCCATTTTGGTAGGAAAACCCTTTCTCCAACACAGAAATGTTGTGCTGACTCAAGACTTTTTTGGAGATGTTATATACAGCAGAGAGTCTCGCTATCTCCGGTATTCCCGTCTCTGGGTTTCAAAGTAATTGGCTATCGGAAAAGCCTCTTGGTCTGGTGGTGGAAAAGAGAGATTGGGTGGAGGGAATGGAATGTTGGGCCCCTGTGGACCAAAATTAAGAGGCTGGATGAAATGTTGGTAATGCCAGAAAGGTCTACCCATTCTTCCTCTATTTTGGCCCCAGTTCCAGTTACGCCCCCTATTACCACTTGAATTGCTAATGAGACAGCCATCTGATGAAGTGTCAGAAAATCTTACTCTTTTCTTAGTGGCTTTTTGTCCATATTGCTGAGTGTAAGGATTGTACCAATGGCCAGGGCCTTGATAGTCCGCTTGAAGATAAGGGTAAGCCACTTCTTTGGAGAACATTGAGGGGGTAATTCATAGAATTTAGCGCACAAGTGGCGCACGCGGCTGGCACACAGTGTGTGCGTGCGAATCCATGCGCCAGCCGCGTGCGCTAAAATCCATTTCCGCGCACAGCATATTCATGGATTCCAGCTACCAAAACCAGCCGTGGCGCACAGTGGCGCAGCGAACCTGCAGCAGCGCCAGTTACGCCCCCAAGAACGCCTCTCGCGCAGGGAAAAGCCATCAAAATCCCCAATCCAGCGCAAAGGGCTGCGCTAACCCTGTACCAGCACGGCAAGCGGGCTACGTGTATCACTGGAGTGCGCGGGAAGTACCTCACGTCATTTCAGCTGGGTACGTGTATTTCAGGGGTGCGCTGGAAGTTCCACACGCAATTCCATCAGGGTACGTGTACATCAGGGGTGCGCGGGAAGTTTCACACATGAATTCAGCAGGGTACGTGTATATCAGGGGTGCGCGGGAAGTTCCACACGCGAATGTCCTGGCTACGTGTATTTCGGGGTGCGCGGGAAGTTTCACACGCGATATCAGCAGGGTACGTGTATTCCAGGGGTGCGCTGGAAGTTCCACACGCGAATGTCCTGGCTACGTGTATCTTGGGGTGCGCGGGAAGTTTCACACGCGATATCAGCAGGTTACATGTATATCAGGTGTGCGCGGGAAGTTCCACATGCGAATGTCCTGGCTACGTGTATTTCGGGGTGCGCGGAAGTTTCACACGTGACATCAGCAGGGTACGTGTATTCCAGGGGTGCGCGGGAAGTATCACACGCGATTCCATCAGGGTACGTGTATTCCAGGGGTGTGCGGGATGTATCACATGCAAAAACAGCAGGGTACGTGTATTCCAGGGGTGCACGGGAAGTATCACACGCAAAATCAGCAGGGTACGTGTATTTCAGGGGTGCGCGGAAAGTATCACACGCGATTCCATCAGGGTACGTGTATTACAGGGGTGCGCGGGGAGCACCACACGTGAATTGCACGTATGGGTCCTCCCAGGTGTTCCCTCTACACCCTCCACGGCCCCTGCAGATGGCCCACACCACAGGGGCCTACCCTGCACATGTCCTGCAGGCACCCCATCCACCATGGCCATGCCCCCCAGCCAACCCACATGTCACCTTGTACTACTGCCCACCAACGCATGTCCCCCTGCACCCCCAGCCACCAGGGGCAGCCTCCACCAGGCCCCCACCCATGTCTCCCACCACCCCCACCCCCCAGCAGTGCAGGGGCAGCCTCCACCAGGCCCCCACCCATGTCTCCCACCACCCCCACCCACCAGCAGTGCAGGGGCAGCCTCCACCAGGCCCCCACGCATGTCCCCTATCACCCCCACCCCCAGCAGTGCAGGGGCAGCCTCCACCAGGCCCCCACTCATGTCTCCCATCACCCCCACCCCCAGCCACCAGGGGCAGCCTCCACCAGGCCAACACCCATGTCTCCCACCACCCCCACCACCCAGCAGTGCAGGGGCAGCCTCCACCAGGCCCCCACTCATGTCCCCTATCACCCCCACCCCCCAGCAGTGCAGGGGCAGCCTCCACCAGGCCCACACTCATGTCTCCCATCACCCCCACCCCCCAGCCACCAGGGGCAGCCTCCACCAGGCCCCCACCCATGTCTCCCACCACCCCCACCCCCCAGCAGTGCAGGGACAGCCTCCACCAGGCCCCCACCCATGTCTCCCATCACCCCCACCCCCCAGCCACCAGGGGCAGCCTCCACCAGGCCCCCACTCATGTCCCCTATCACCCCCACCCCCAGCAGTGCAGGGGCAGCCTCCACCAGGCCCCCACCCATGTCTACCACCACCCCCACCCCCCAGCAGTGCAGGGGCAGCCTCCACCAGGCACCCACTCATGTCTCCAATCACCCCTACCCCCCAGCAGTGTAGGGGCAGCCTCTACCAGGCCCCCATCCATGTCTCCCATCTCCCCCACCCCCCAGCCACCAGGGGCAGCCTCCACCAGGCCACCACTCATGTCCCCTATCACCCCCACCCCCCAGCAGTGCAGGGGCAGCCTCCACCAGGCCCCCACTCATGTCTCCCATCACCACCACCCCCCAGCACTGTGGGGCACCTGCCAGCAGGCCCCAACTCATGTCCAACTCATGTTCCCCTGCACCCCCACCCCCCAGCACTGTGGTGCACCCTCCACCAGGCCCCCACCCATGTCTCCCATCACCCCCACCCCCCAGCCACCAGGGGCAGCCTCCACCAGGCCCCCACTCATGTCCCCTATCACCCCCACCCCCAGCAGTGCAGGGGCAGCCTCCACCAGGCCCCCACCCATGTCTACCACCACCCCCACCCCCCAGCAGTGCAGGGGCAGCCTCCACCAGGCCCCCACTCATGTCCCCTATCACACCCACCCCCCAGCCACCAGGGGCAGCCTCCACCAGGCCCCCACCCATGTCTCCCAGCACCCCCACCCCCCAGCAGTGCAGGGGCAGCCTCCACCAGGCCCCCACCCATGTCTCCCACCACCCCCACCCCCCAGCAGTGCAGGGGCAGCCTCCACCAGGCCCCCACTCATGTCCCCTATCACCCCCACCCCCCAGCCACCAGGGGCAGCCTCCACCAGGCCCCCACCCATGTCTCCCACCACCCCCACCCCCCAGCAGTGCAGGGGCAGCCTCCACCAGGCCCTAACCCATGTCTCCCATCACCCCCACCCCCCAGCCACCAGGGGCAGCCTCCACCAGGCCCCCACTCATGTCCCCTATCACCCCCACCCCCCAGCAGTGCAGGGGCAGCCTCCACCAGGCCCCCACTTATGTCTCCCATCACCCCCACCCCCCAGCAGTGCAGGGGCAGCCTCCACCAGGCCCCCACTCATGTCCCCTATCACCCCCACCCCTCAGTCACCAGGGGCAGCCTCCACCAGGCCCCCACTCATGTCCCCTATCACCCCCACCCCCCAGCCACCAGGAGCAGCCTCCACCAGGCCCCCACCCTTGTCTCCCACAACCCCCACCACCCAGCCACCAGGGGCAGCCTCCACCAGGCCCCCACCCATGTCTCCCATCACCCCCACCCCCCAGCCACCAGGGGCAGCCTCCACCAGGCCCCCACTCATGTCCCTATCACCCCCACCCCCCAGCCACCAGGGGCAGCCTCCACCAGGCCCACACCCATGTCTCCCACCACCCCCACCCCCCAGCCACCAAGGGCAGCCTCCACCAGGCCCCCACCCATGTGTCCAACCACCCCCTCCCCCCAGCCGCCAGGGGCAGCCTCCACCAGGCCCCCACCCATGTCTCCCACCACCCACACCCCCCAGCAGTGCAGGGGCAGCCTCCACCAGGCCCCCACTCATGTCTCCCACCACCCCCACCCCCCAGCAGTCCAGGGGCAGCCTCCACCAGGCCCCCACTTATGTCTCCCATCACCCCTACCCCCCAGCACTGTGGGGCACCTGCCAGCAGGCACCAACTCATGTCCAACTCATGTTCCCTTGCACCCCCACCCCCCAGCACTGTGGTGCACCCTCCACCAGGCCCCCAACCATGTCTCCCACCACCCCCACCCCCCAGCAGTAAAGGGGCAGCCTCCAGCAGGCCCCCACTCATGTCCCCTATCACCCCCACCCCTCAGTCACCAGGGGCAGCCTCCACCAGGCCCCCACTCATGTCCCCTATCACCCCCACCCCCCAGCCACCAGGGGCAGCCTCCACCAGGCCCCCACCCTTGTCTCCCACAACCCCCACCACCCAGCCACCAGGGGCAGCCTCCACCAGGCCCCCACCCATGTCTTCCATCACCCCCACCCCCCAGCCACCAGGGGCAGCCTCCACCAGGCCCCCACTCATGACCCTATCACCCCCACCCCCCAGCCACCAGGGGCAGCCTCCACCAGGCCCACACCCATGTCTCCCACCACCCCCACCCCCCAGCCACCAAGGGCAGCCTCCACCAGGCCCCCACCCATGTGTCCAACCACCCCCACCCCCCAGCCGCCAGGGGCAGCCTCCACCAGGCCCCCACCCATGTCTCCCACCACCCACACCCCCCAGCAGTGCAGGGGCAGCCTCCACCAGGCCCCCACTCATGTCTCCCACCACCCCCACCCCCCAGCAGTGCAGGGGCAGCCTCCACCAGGCCCCCACTTATGTCTCCCATCACCCCCACCCCCCAGCACTGTGGGGCACCTGCCAGCAGGCACCAACTCATGTCCAACTCATGTTCCCCTGCACCCCCACCCCCCAGCACTGTGGTGCACCCTCCACCAGGCCCCCAACCATGTCTCCCACCACCCCCACCCCCCAGCAGTAAAGGGGCAGCCTCCAGCAGGCCCCCACTCATGTCCCCTATCACCCCCACCCCCCCAGCCACCAGGGGCAGCCTCCACCAGGCCCCCACCCATGTTTCCCACCACCCCCACCCCCCAGCAGTGCAGGGGCAGCCTCCACCAGGCCCCCACCCATGTCTCCCACCACCCCGACCCCCTAGCAGTGCAGGGGCAGCCTCCACCAGGCCCCCACTCATGTCCCCTATCACCCCCACCCCCCAGCCACCAGGGGCAGCCTCCACCAGGCCCCCACCCATGTCTCCCACCACCCCCACCCCCCAGCAGTGCAGGGGCAGCCTCCACCAGGCCCCCACCCATGTCTCCCACCACCCCCACCCCCCAGCAGTGCAGGGGCAGCCTCCACCAGGCCCCCACCCATGTCTCCCACCACCCCCACCCCCCAGCAGTGCAGGGGCAGCCTCCACCAGGCCCCCACTCATGTCCCCCATCACCCCACCCCCCAGCAGTGCAGGGGCAGCCTCCACCAGGCCCCCACTCATGTCTCCCATCACCCCCACCCCCCAGCAGTGCAGGGGCAGCCTCCACCATTCCCCCCACCCATGTCTCCCATCACCCCCACTCCCCAGCCACCAGGGGCAGCCTCCACCAGGCCCCCACTCATGTCCCCTATCACCCCCACCCCCAGCCACCGGGGGCAGCCTCCACCAGGCCCCCACTCATGTCCCCTATCACCCCCACCCCCCAGCCACCAGGGGCAGCCTCCACCAGGCCCTCACCCATGTCTCCCACCACCCCCACCCCCCAGCCACCAGGGGCAGCCTCCACCAGGCCCCCACTCATGTCCCCTATCACCCCCACCCCCAAGCAGTGCAGGGGCAGCCTCCACCAGGCCCCCACTCATGTCTCCCATCACACCCACCCCCCAGCAGTGCAGGGGCAGCCTCCACCAGGCCCACACCCATGTCTCCCATCACCCCCACCCCCCAGCCACCAGGGGCAGCCTCCACCAGGCCCCCACTCATGTCCCCTATCACCCCCATCCCCAGTCATCAGGGGCAGCCTCCACCAGGCTCCCACTCATGTCCCCTATCACCCCCACCCCCCAGCCACCAGGGGCAGCCTCCACCAGGCCCCGACCCATGTCTCCCACCACCCCCACCCCCCAGCCACCAGGGGCAGCCTCCACCAGGCCCCCACCCATGTTTCCTACCACCCCCACCCCCCAGCCACCAGGGGCAGCCTCCACCAGGCCCCCACTCATGTCCCCTATCACCCCCAACCCCCAGCAGTGCAGGGGCAGCCTCCACCAGGCCCCCACCAATGTCTCCCACCACCCCCACCCCCCAGCAGTGCAGGGGCAGCCTCCACCAGGCCCCCACTCATGTCCCTTATCACCCCCACCCCCCAGCCACCAGGGGCAGCCTCCACCAGGCCCCCACCCATGTCTCCCACCACCCCCACCCCCCAGCAGTGCAGGAGCAGCCTCCACCAGGCCCCCACCCATGTCTCCCATCACCCCCACCCCCCAGCCACCAGGGGCGGCCTCCACCAACCCCCCACTCATGTCCCCCATCACCCCACCCCCCAGCAGTGCAGGGGCAGCCTCCACCAGGCCCCCACTCATGTCTCCCATCACCCCCACCCCCCCAGCAGTGCAGGGGCAGCCTCCACCAGGCCCACACCCATGTCTCCCATCACCCCCACCCCCCAGCCACCAGGGGCAGCCTCCACCAGGCCCCCACTCATGTCCCCTATCACCCCCACCCCCCAGCCACCAGGGGCAGCCTCCACCAGGCCCCCACTCATGTCCCCATCACCCCCACCCCCCAGCCACCAGGGGCAGCCTCCACAAGGCCCCCACCCATGTATCCCACCACCACCACCCCCCAGCCACCAGGGGCAGCCTCCACCAGGCCCCCACTCATGTCCCCTATCAACCCACCCCCAAGCAGTGCAGGGGCAGCCTCCACCAGGCCCCCACTCATGTCTCCCATCACACCCACCCCCCAGCAGTGCAGGGGCAGCCTCCACCAGGCCCCCACCCATGTCTCCCATCACCCCCACCCCCCAGCCACCAGGGACAGCCTCCACCAGGCCCCCACTCATGTCCCCTATCACCCCCACCCCCCAGTCACCAGGGGCAGCCTCCACCAGGCCCCCACTCATGTCCCCTATCACCCCCACGCCCCAGCCACCAGGGGCAGCCTCCACCAGGCCCCCACCCATGTCTCCCACCACCCCCACCCCCCAGCCACCAGGGGCAGCCTCCACCAGGCCCCCACCCATGTTTCCTACCACCTCCACCCCCCAGCCACCAGGGGCAGCCTCCACCAGGCCCCCACTCATGTCCCCTATCACCCCCAACCCCCAGCAGTGCAGGGGCAGCCTCCACCAGGTCCCACTCATGTCTCCCATCACCCCCACCCCCCAGCCACCAGGGGCAGCCTCCACCAGGCCCCCACTCATATTCCCTATCACCCCCACCCCCCAGCCACCAGGGGCAGCCTCCACCAGGCCCCCACCCATGTCTCCCACCACACACACCCCCCAGCCACCAAGGGCAGCCTCCACCAGGCCCCCACCCATGTCACCCACCACCGCCACCCCCCAGCAGTGCAGGGGCAGCCTCCACCAGGCCCCAACCCATGTCTCCCACCACCCCCACCCCCCAGCAGTGCAGGGGCAGCCTCCACCAGGCCCCCACTCATGTCTCCCACCACCCCCACCCCCCAGCAGTGCAGGGGCAGCCTCCGCCAGGCCCCCACTCATGTCTCTCATCACCCCCACCCCCCAGCACTGTGGGGCACTTGCCAGCAGGCCCCAACTCATGTCCAACTCATGTTCCCCTGCAGCCCCACCCCCCAGCACTATGGTGCGCCCTCCACCAGGCCCCCACCTATGTCTCCCACCACCCCCACCCCCCAGCAGTGCAGGGGCAGCCTCCACCAGGCCCCCACTCATGTCCCCTATCATCCCCACCCCCCAGCCACCAGGGGCAGCCTCCACCAGGCCCCCACCCATGTCTCCCACCACCCCCACCCCCCAGCCACCAAGGGCAGCCTCCACCAGGCCCCCACCCATGTCTCCCAACACCCCCACTCCCAAGCCACCAGGGGCAGCCTCCACCAGGCCCCCACCCATGTCTCCCACCACCCACAACCCCCAGCAGTGCAGGGGCAGCCTCCACCAGGCCCCCACTCATGTCTCCCACCACCCCCAGCCCCCAGCAGTGCAGGGGCAGCCTCCACCAGGCCCCCACTCATGTCTCCCATCACCCCCACCCCCCAGCACTGTGGGGCACCTGCCAGCAGGCCCCAACTCATGTCCAACTCATGTTCCCCTGCACCCCCACCCCCCAGCACTGTGGTGCACCCTCCACCAGGCCCCCAACCATGCCTCCCACCACCCCCACCCCCCAGCAGTGCAGGGGCAGCCTCCACCAGACCCCCACTAATGTCCCCTATCACCCCCTCCCCCCAGCCACCAGGGGCAGCCTCCACCAGGCCCCCACTCATGTCTCCCAGCACCCCCACCCCCCAGCAGTGCAGGGGCAGCCTCCACCAGGCCCCCACCCATGTCTGCCACCACCCCCACCCCCCAGCAGTGCAGGGGCAGCCTCCACCAGGCCCCCACTCATGTCCCCTATCACCCCCACCCCCCAGCCACCAGGGGCAGCCTCCACCAGGCCCCCACCCATGTCTCCCACCACCCCCACCCCCCAGCAGTGCAGGGGCAGCCTCCACCAGGCCCCCACCCATGTCTCCCATCACCCCCACCCCCCAGCCACCAGGGGCAGCCTCCACCAGGCCCCCACTCATGTCCCCCATCACCCCACCCCCCAGCAGTGCAGGGGCAGCCTCCACCAGGCCCCCACTCATGTCTTCCATCACCCCCACCCCCCCAGCAGTGCAGGGGCAGCCTCCACCAGGCCCCCACCCATGTCTCCCATCACCCCCACTCCCCAGCCACCAGGGGCAGCCTCCACCAGGAACCCACTCATGTCCCCTATCACCCCCACCCCCCAGCCACCAGGGGCAGCCTCCACCAGGCCCCCACTCATGTCCCCTACCACCCCCACCCCCCAGCCACCAGGGGCAGCCTCCACCAGGCCCCCACCCATGTCTCCCACCACCCCCACCCCCCAGCCACCAGGGGCAGCCTCCACCAGGCCCCCACTCATGTCCCCTATCACCCACAACCCACAGCAGTGCAGGGGCAGCCTCCACCAGGCCCCCACTCATGTCTCCCATCACCCCACCCCCCAGCCACCAGGGGCAGCCTCCACCAGGCCCCCACTCATGTCCCCTATCACCCCCACCCCCCAGCCACCAGGGGCAGCCTCCACCAGGCCCCCACCCATGTCTCCCACCACCCACACCACCCAGCCACTAAGGGCAGCCTCCACCAGGCCCCCACCCATGTCTCCCACCACCCCCACCCCCCCGCAGTGTAGGGGCAGCCTCCACCAGGCCCCGACCCATGTCTCCCACCACCCCCACCCCCCAGCAGTGCAGGGGCAGCCTCCACCAGGCCCCCACCCATGTCTCCCATCACCCCCACCCCCCAGCCACCAGGGGCAGCCTCCAACAGGCCCCCACTCATGTCCCCTATCACCCCCACCCCCCAGTCACCAGGGGCAGCCTCCACCAGGCCCCCACTCATGTCCCCTATCACCCCCACCCCCCAGCCACCAGAGGCAGCCTCCACCAGGCCCCTACCCATGTCTCCCACCACCCCCACCCCCAGCCACCAGGGGCAGCCTCCACCAGGCCCCCACCCATGTTTCCTACCACCCCCACCCCCCAGCCACCAGGGGCAGCCTCCACCAGGCCCCCACTCATGTCCCCTATCAACCCAACCCCCAGCAGTGCAGGGGCAGCCTCCACCAGGCCCCCACCCATGTCTCCCACCACCCCAACCCCCCAGCAGTGCAGGGGCAGCCTCCACCAGGCACCCACTCATGTCTCCCACCACCCCCACCCCCAGCCACCAGGGGCAGCCTCCACCAGGCCCCCACCCATGTCTCCCACCACCCCACCCCCCAGCAGTGCAGGGGCAGCCTCCACCAGGCCCCCACCCATGTCTCCTATCACCCCCACCCCCCAGCCACCAGGGGCAGCCTCCACCAGGCCCCCACTCATGTCCCCCATCACCCCACCCCCCAGCAGTGCAGGGGCAGCCTCCACCAGGCCGCCACTCATGTCTCCCATCACCCCCACCCCCCAGCAGTGCAGGGGCAGCCTCCACCAGGCCACCACCCATGTCTCCCATCACCCCCACCCCCCAGCCACCAGGGGCAGCCTCCACCAGGCCCCCACTCATGTCCCCTATCACCCCCACCCCCCAGCCACCAGGGGCAGCCTCCACCAGGCCCCCACTCATGTCCCCTATCACCCCCACCACCCAGCCACCAGGGGCAGCCTCCACCAGGCCCCCACCCATGTCTCCCACCACCCCCACCCCCCAGCCACCAGGGGCAGCCTCCACCAGGCCCCCACTCATGTCCCCTATCAACCCACCACCAAGCAGTGCAGGGGCAGTCTCCACCAGGCCCCAACTCATGTCTCCCATCACACCCACCCCCCAGCAGTGCAGGGGCAGCCTCCACCAGGCCCCCACTCATGTCTCCCACCACCCCCACCCCCCAGCCACCAGGGGCAGGCTCCACCAGGCCCCCACCCATGTTTCCTACCACCACCAGCCCCCAGCCACCAGGGGCAGCCTCCACCAGGCCCCCACTCATGTCCCCTATCACCCCCAACCCACAGCAGTGCAGGGGCAGCCTCCACCAGGCCCCCACTCATGTCTCCCATCACCCCCACCCCCCAGCCACCAGGGGCAGCCTCCACCAGGCCCCCACTCATGTCCCCTATCACCCCCACCCCCCAGCCACCAGGGGCAGCCTCCACCAGGCCCCCACCCATGTCTCCCACCACCCACACCCCCCAGCCACTAAGGGCAGCCTCCACCAGGCCCCCACCCATGTCTCCCACCACCCCCACCCCCCAGCAGTGTAGGGGCAGCCTCCACCAGGCCCCGACCCATGTCTCCCACCACCCCCACCCCCCAGCAGTGCAGGGGCAGCCTCCACCAGGCCCCCACTCATGTCTCCCACCACCCCCACCCCACAGCAGTGCAGGGGCAGCCTCCACCAGGCCCCCACTCATGTCTCTCATCACCCCCACCCCCCAGCACTATGGGGCACCTGCCAGCAGGCCCCAACTCATGTCCAACTCATGTTCCCCTGCAGCCCCACCCCCCAGCACTGTGGTGCGCCCTCCACCAGGCCCTCACCCCAGTCTCCCACCACCCCCACCCCCCAGCAGTGCAGGGGCAGCCTCCACCAGGCCCCCACTCATGTCCCCTATCACCCCCACCCCCCAGCCACCAGGGGCAGCCTCCACCAGGCCCCCACTCATGTCCCCTATCACCCCCACCCCCCAGCAGTGCAGGGGCAGCCTCCACCAGGCCCCCACTCATGTCTCCCATCACCCCCACCCCCCAGCAGTGCAGGGGCAGCCTCCACCAGGCCCCCACCCATGTCTCCCATCACCCCCACCCCCCAGCCACCAGGGACAGCCTCCACCAGGCCCCCACCCATGTCTCCCATCACCACCACCCCCCAGCCACCAGGGGCAGCCTCCACCAGGCCCCCACTCATGTCCCCTATCACCCCCACCCCCCAGTCACCAGGGGCAGCCTCCACCAGGCCCCCACTCATGTCCCCTATCACCCCCACGCCCCAGCCACCAGGGGCAGCCTCCACCAGGCCCCCACCCATGTCTCCCACCCCCCAGCCACCAGGGGCAGGCTCCACCAGGCCCCCACCCATGTTTCCTACCACCCCCACCCCCCAGCCACCAGGGGCAGCCTCCACCAGGCCCCCACTCATGTCCCCTATCACCCCCAACCCACAGCAGTGCAGGGGCAGCCTCCACCAGGCCCCCACTCATGTCTCCCATCACCCCCACCCCCCAGCCACCAGGGGCAGCCTCCACCAGGCCCCCACTCATGTCCCCTATCACCCCCACCCCCCAGCCACCAGGGGCAGCCTCCACCAGGTCCCCACTCATGTCCCCCATCACCCCACCCCCCAGCAGTGCAGGGGCAGCCTCCACCAGGCCGCCACTCATGTCTCCCATCACCCCCACCCCCCAGCAGTGCAGGGGCAGCCTCCACCAGGCCACCACCCATGTCTCCCATCACCCCCACACCCCAGCCACCAGGGGCAGCCTCCACCAGGCCCCCACTCATGTCCCCTATCACCCCCACCCCCCAGCCACCAGGGGCAGCCTCCACCAGGCCCCCACCCATGTCTCCCACCACCCCCACCCCCCAGCCACCAGGGGCAGCCTCCACCAGGCCCCCACTCATGTCCCCTATCAACCCACCCCCAAGCAGTGCAGGGGCAGTCTCCACCAGGCCCCAACTCATGTCTCCCATCACACCCACCCCCCAGCAGTGCAGGGGCAGCCTCCACCAGGCCCCCACCCATGTCTCCCATCACCACCACCCCCAGCCACCAGGGGCAGCCTCCACCAGGCCCCCACTCATGTCCCCTATCACCCCCACCCCCCAGTCACCAGGGGCAGCCTCCACCAGGCCCCCACTCATGTCCCCTATCACCCCCACGCCCCAGCCACCAGGGGCAGCCTCCACCAGGCCCCCACCCATGTCTCCCACCACCCCCACCCCCCAGCCACCAGGGGCAGGCTCCACCAGGCCCCCACCCATGTTTCCTACCACCCCCACCCCCCAGCCACCAGGGGCAGCCTCCACCAGGCCCCCACTCATGTCCCCTATCACCCCCAACCCACAGCAGTGCAGGGGCAGCCTCCACCAGGCCCCCACTCATGTCTCCCATCACCCCCACCCCCCAGCCACCAGGGGCAGCCTCCACCAGGCCCCCACTCATGTCCCCTATCACCCCCACCCCCCAGCCACCAGGGGCAGCCTCCACCAGGCCCCCACCCATGTCTCCCGCCACCCACACCCCCCAGCCACTAAGGGCAGCCTCCACCAGGCCCCCACCCATGTCTCCCACCACCCCCACCCCCCAGCAGTGTAGGGGCAGCCTCCACCAGGCCCCGACCCATGTCTCCCACCACCCCCACCCCCCAGCAGTGCAGGGGCAGCCTCCACCAGGCCCCCACTCATGTCTCCCACCACCCCCACCCCCCAGCAGTGCAGGGGCAGCCTCCACCAGGCCCCCACTCATGTCTCTCATCACCCCCACCCCCCAGCACTATGGGGCACCTGCCAGCAGGCCCCAACTCATGTCCAACTCATGTTCCCCTGCAGCCCCACCCCCCAGCACTGTGGTGCGCCCTCCACCAGGCCCTCACCCCAGTCTCCCACCACCCCCACACCCCAGCAGTGCAGGGGCAGCCTCCACCAGGCCCCCACTCATGTCCCCTATCACCCCCACCCCCCAGCCACCAGGGGCAGCCTCCACCAGGCCCCCACCTATGTCTCCCACCACCCCCACCCCCCAGCAGTGCAGGGGCAGCCTCCACCAGGCCCCCACCCATGTCTCCCACAACCCCCACCCCCCAGCAGTGCAGTGGCAGCCTCCACCAGGCCCCCACTCATATCCCCTATCACCCCCACCCCCTAGCCACCAGGGGCAGCCTCCACCAGGCCCCCACCCATGTCTCCCACCACCCCCACCCCCCAGTAGTGCAGGGGCAGCCTCCACCAGGCCCCCACCCATGTCTCCCATCACCGCCACCCCCCAGCCACCAGGGGCAGTCTCCACCAGGCCCCCACTCATGTCCCCTATCACCCCCACCCCCCAGCAGTGCAGGGGCAGCCTCCACCAGGCCCCCACTCATGTCTCCCATCACCCCCACCCCCCAGCAGTGCAGCGGCAGCCTCCACCAGGCCCCCACCCATGTCTCCCATCACCCCCACCCCCCAGCCACCAGGGACAGCCTCCACCAGGCCCCCACCCATGTCTCCCATCACCACCACCCCCCAGCCACCAGGTGCAGCCTCCACCAGGCCCCCACTCATGTCCCCTATCACCCCCACCCCCCAGTCACCAGGGGCAGCCTCCACCAGGCCCCCACTCATCTCCCCTATCACCCCCACGCCCCAGCCACCAGGGGCAGCCTCCACCAGGCCCCCACCCATGTCTCCCACCACCCCCACCCCCCAGCCACCAGGGGCAGGCTCCACCAGGCCCCCACCCATGTTTCCTACCACCCCCACCCCCCAGCCACCAGGGGCAGCCTCCACCAGGCCCCCACTCATGTCCCCTATCACCCCCAACCCACAGCAGTGCAGGGGCAGCCTCCACCAGGCCCCCACTCATGTCTCCCATCACCCCCACCCCCCAGCCACCAGGGGCAGCCTCCACCAGGCCCCCACTCATGTCCCCTATCACCCCCACCCCCCAGCCACCAGGGGCAGCCTCCACCAGGCCCCCACCCATGTCTCCCACCACCCACACCCCCCAGCCACTAAGGGCAGCCTCCACCAGGCCCCCACCCATGTCTCCCACCACCCCCACCCCCCAGCAGTGTAGGGGCAGCCTCCACCAGGCCCCGACCCATGTCTCCCACCACCCCCACCCCCCAGCAGTGCAGGGGCAGCCTCCACCAGGCCCCCACTCATGTCTCCCACCACCCCCACCCCCCAGCAGTGCAGGGGCAGCCTCCACCAGGCCCCCACTCATGTCTCTCATCACCCCCACCCCCCAGCACTATGGGGCACCTGCCAGCAGGCCCCAACTCATGTCCAACTCATGTTCCCTTGCAGCCCCACCCCCCAGCACTGTGGTGCGCCCTCCACCAGGCCCTCACCCCAGTCTACCACCACCCCCACCCCCCAGCAGTGCAGGGGCAGCCTCCACCAGGCCCCCACTCATGTCCCCTATCACCCCCACCCCCCAGCCACCAGGGGCAGCCTCCACCAGGCCCCCACCTATGTCTCCCACCACCCCCACCCCCCAGCAGTGCAGGGGCAGCCTCCACCAGGCCCCCACCCATGTCTCCCACAACCCCCACCCCCCAGCAGTGCAGTGGCAGCCTCCACCAGGCCCCCACTCATATCCCCTATCACCCCCACCCCCTAGCCACCAGGGGCAGCCTCCACCAGGCCCCCACCCATGTCTCCCACCACCCCCACCCCCCAGTAGTGCAGGGGCAGCCTCCACCAGGCCCCCACCCATGTCTCCCATCACCGCCACCCCCCAGCCACCAGGGGCAGCCTCCACCAGGCCCCCACTCATGTCCCCTATCACCCCCACCCCCAGCAGTGCAGGGGCAGCCTCCACCAGGCCCCCACTCATGTCTCCCATCACCCCCACCCCCCAGCAGTGCAGGGGCAGCCTCCACCAGGCCCCCACCCATGTCTCCCATCACCCCCACCCCCCAGCCACCAGGGACAGCCTCCACCAGGCCCCCACTCATGTCCCCTATCACCCCCACCCCCCAGCCACCAGGGGCAGCCTCCACCAGGCCCCCACCCATGTCTCCCACCATCCCCACCCCCCAGCCACCAGGGGCAGCCTCCACCAGGCCCCCACCCATGTCTCCCACCACCCCCACCCCCCAGCCACCAGGGGAAGCCTCCACCAGGCCCCCACTCATGTCCCCTATCACCCCCACCCACCAGCAGTGCAGGGGCAGCCTCCACCAGGCCCCCACTCATGTCCCCCATCACCCCCATCACCCAGCAGTGCAGGGGCAGCCTCCACCAGGCCCCCACCCATGTCTCCCATCACCCCCACCCCCCAGCCACCAGGGGCAGCCTCCACCAGGCCCCCACTCATGTCCCCTATCACCTCCAGCCCCGAGCCACCAGGGGCAGCCTCCACCAGGCCCCCCCCCATGTCTCCCGCCACCCCCACCCCCCAGCCACCAGGGGCAGCCTCCACCAGGCCCCCACCCATGTCTCCCACCACCCCCACCCCCCAGCCACCAGGGGCAGCCTCCACCAGGCCCCCACCCATGTCTCCCACCACCCCCACCCTCCAGCAGTGCAGGGGCAGATCCACCAGGCCCCCACTCATGTCTCCCAAAACCCCACCCCCCAGCAGTGCAGGGGCAGCCTCCACCAGGCCCCCACTCATGTCCCCTATCACCCCCACCCCCAGCCACCAGGGGCAGCCTCCACCAGGCCCCCACCCATGTCTCCCACCACCCCCACCCCCCAGCCACCAGGGGCAGCCTCCACCAGGCCCCCACCCATGTCTCCCACCGACTCCACCCCCCAGCAGTGCAGGGGCAGCCTCCACCAGGCCCCCACCCATGTCCCCTATCACCCCCACCCCGCAGCCACCAGGGGCGGTCTCCACCAGGCCCCCACCCATGTCTCCCACCACCCCCACCCCCCAGCAGTGCAGAGGCAGCCTCCACCAGGCCCCCACCCATGTCTCCCACCACCCCCACCCCCCAGCAGTGCAGGGGCAGCCTCCACCAGGCCCCCACTCATGTCCCCTATCACCCCCACCCCCCAGCCACCAGGGGCAGCCTCTGCCAGGCCCTCACTCATGTCCCCCTGCACCCCCACCCCCCAGCAGTGCAGGGCACCCTCCACCAGGCCCCCACACATGTCTCCCACCACCCCCACCCCCCAGCATCTAGGGGCACACTCCACCAGGCCCCCACTCATGTCTCCCATCACCCCCACCCCCCAGCAGTGCAGGGCACCCTCCACCAGGCCCCAACACATGTCCCCCTGCACCCCCACCCCCTAGCATCCAGGGGCACCCTCCACCAGGCCCACAATCATGTCCCCCTGCACCCCCACCCACCAGCATCCAGGGGCACCCTCCGCCAGGCCCCCACTCATGTCTCCCAGCACCCCCACCCCCCAGCAGTGCATTGCACCCTCCACCAGGCCCCCACTCATGTACAACTCATGTCTCCCATCACCCCCACCCCCCAGCATCCAGGGGCACCCTCCACCAGGCCCCCACTCATGTCCCCCTGCACCCCCACCCCCCAGCAGTGCAGGGCACCCTCCACCAGGCCCCCACACATGTCTCCCATCACCCCCACCCACTACCAGTGCAGGGCACCCTCCACCAGGCCCCCACACATGTCCCCCTGCACCCCCACCCCCCAACATCCGGGAGCACCCTCCACCAGGCCCCCACTCATGTCCCCCTGCACACCCACCCCCCAGCAGTGCAGGGCACCCTCCACCAGGACCCCACACATGTCTCCCATCACCCCCACCCACCAGCATCCAGGGGCACCCTCCACCAGGCCCCCACTCATGTCTCTGTTAGGCGGAAACCTGTGCAGTTCCCTCTGGGACCACTGCAAAAGATTTAGGACTACAGGTGTTGCGATGAACCCGCTTGGTAGCAGTCTGTACCACACAGATCCAATTGGTAGCTGTGGCTGAGCAGTCAGACTTCTCTCAAGAAAAGTTGGTCAGTATAGGGAGTATACAAGATAGGGTAATTCTTCGCAGCAAAACGAGTAAACACGCAACCAGGCTTTAGTATAAAGATAGTAAGTTATTTATTAATAACAGAATGTCTACGAAAAATACTAAAGTGAACCACGGCAAACAAATCAAAATACAATTACTCTGCAGGATGGAATAAAGCTCAACCCCCCGAAACACTATATCGACAACTCTAGGTTCTACGGCACCACTTATTTTCAGACAGAGGTGTATACCTCAACCCAGATGACACTCGAATATTTTTTAGTGCGGAAGTGAGAGAAGAGAAAGGCAGGTAACGAAGTCAACACGGTTCGTACTGAAGCGGGTAAAAATGCAAGGCAAGAAAGCATTAATCACACTAGATCCTACAGTGCGGCGGCCAGGCCCACTCGGTGAGAGGCAAGGCACGATGTCCTGGAAAGTCTCTACGGATGATGCACTCAAGTCTTGTTTAGCAAATTGTTTAGCGACAGGTTGAACCAGTTCAGAACAAAGAGTGAATAAAGCTTGGAGGCAACCCAACGGAACGGAGAGGAATCAGATACCTCACACGAACCGATCGAAAAGGGAAGCCAGGCGGTTTACGGTACCTTGTGGGGGAAGACAGCTCCGACGGGGGCAGTTGTTCCTGGTGGTGGATGCACGACGGGTCTTGGCCAAGAGAAGAGATGCTCTCGTCGTCGAAGAGAAGATGTCCGGTGCACCACCAGGGAAGAAACCAGCCGCGGAGTGCTTCGTCACAAGGCACCACCTTTCGATCACGATGCAGGAGTAGTGGCTATCCGGTTGCCGGGTGCTCTGCACGGGCAATTCGACCACTGCGTCCTGGGCGACCAAAAAGCGCAAAGAAGAAGAAGACTGGTTGTTCCCACCAGCCAGGGAAAGAGCCTCTCCGGCAGGGAGATCTCTTCTGTCGTCGGGAGATTGTGAGACGATTCCGCAGGGCTCCACCGGAGGTTTTGTCGTGCAGGTCGGCTCAGCGTTACCCTCGTCGGATTCTTTAGGTCCAGTGGCGACTTCCTGAAGATCCAGTCCCAAAGGCCCTGCTTTTATGCAGACGTCCCCCATTCATTCAGCCTAGCTTGTCAATCAACACATGCTAAGTGGTGAGCGGGAAGGCTCACCACCTGGGCCAATCACTCCAGAGTGCGACCTGAGTTGGCAAGGCAACTCGGTCCAGGGTGTCTAAACCCCCTCCCACACCCCTGAGGTAACCCAGACAGAATGGCGCCACCTTCGCGGGTCTCTGTCCAGAGGCCCGCCAAAAGTGGAACAAAGGGCTCAACCTTTGGTTTCGGAGTCACAGAGAAAAACACAGACGCCATTTTACAACCCGAGTTCTGGCAGAAAATACCACTCGATAAACCTATTTAAGATAAGTAGATCGGTGGTACGTTGGAGATTAACGAAAACAGTATCAATCTTCAACAATGGGACGAATCCCATAGGGTTATGCTCGGGGCCGAACATAACAAGTAGTTTCCACTGCCACCAGCCAAAACTCGACGAGGGGGGACGGGACAGTGCCCCCTCGAGTAACAGATCCAGGAGTAATCGTATTACCCCTACTAGCACGTCCACAATAAGATGGTTGGTACTAGTTCTGTTAGTAAATTTAGGTCTAGTAAAGCCAATGGTGACTTTACATGCCCGGGGAGACAGTAGTCAGTCCCCGGGTATGGAGTCTATGGTGGGGGGACCTGCTAGGGCGCCCCCGTGTCACGACACGTAGGGTGCAGAGTGACACACATAGAAAAACTTATGAGACCCTATGGAGTAAAAGACCCCATAGCCCATCGAACACATTGACACCTCCAAGGAATTCCACACATACATGTCCAAGAGTGAGAGGAAAAGGGTCACACTCTTGGCAGGATGGAAAAAACAAACCCCAGAAATCCAGCAAAGCTGCTGGGGGACTCACTAGGTTAGGAAATTCAGCCTAAACAGAGAATTCTCCCTAACACTCGCCCCCCCCAGACTAAGGGACAGGCGGATTTAATCCACTCCTGGATGAATCTCATACCTCTAGTCGATGATATACATCCTAGAGAGACCATCAGCATTTTGGTGGTGACACCCTGACCTGTGCTCAATGGTGAAATCGAACCCTTGCAGGCAGATCGACCATCTCAGTAGTTTTGGGTTTTCCCCTTTCATTTGCATTAACCATCTCAAGGGTTGGTGGTCAGTCTGAATAACAAAAGTAGAACCATACAAGTACGGCCTAAACTTCTTCAGAGCCCACACGATAGCAAAGCATTCTCTTTCGATTGTTGCCCACCTTGTTTCAGGATCCTTCAGCTTACGGCTGATGTAGCAAACGGGGTGCTCCCTACCTTTCCCATCCAGTTGACTGAGTACGGCACCTATCCCTACATTGGAAGCGTCGGTCTGCACAATGAAGTGTTGGCGGTAATCAGGAGCTCTGAGTACTGGGGCTTGGCAAAGAGCCTTTTTCAGGTTTTCAAACGCCTGATTGCACTCCTCGTTCCATTTAACCTTTTTAGGGAATTTGGGCGAGGAGATGACATTCAGTGGAGAAGCTATGGTCCCATAGTTCTCTATGAAATTCCTGTAATACCCGGTGAGGCCTAGGAAGGCTCTCACCTGAGTCTGAGTAGTCGGTGTTGTCCAATTTTGCACAGCTTTAATCTTACTGAGCAAAGGCCTTATTTCTCCACCGCCTACCTCATGCCCAAGGTAGACTACCTTACTCTGTCCAATTTGGCATTTACTCGCCTTTATGGTCAGATTGGCTCGTCCAAGAGCCTGCAAAACATCTCTCAGGTGGGTTACATGTTCGTCCCAGGAATTGCTGAACACTGCTATGTCATCCAAGTATGCCATGCAGAAGTCCTCCATCCCGGTTAGAACCTGGTTTACCATCCGTTGAAACGTAGCAGGTGCATTTTTTAGTCCGAAAGGCATTACCCTAAACTGGTATAAACCAACGGGGGTAGAAAATGCAGTTTTCTCCTTGGCATGGTTGGTCAGGGCTATTAGCCAATAGCCTGACGTCAAGTCAAATGTGCTGAGGAACTTGGCGGCGCCAAGTTTATCCACCAACTCATCTGTTCTTGGCAAAGGATGGGCATCAGTCGTGGTGACTGCGTTAAGAGCTCTATAATCCACGCAGAATCTAAGTTCTTTAGATCCGGCCTTTGGTACTAACACAACTGGGCTAGACCATGGACTAGTAGAGGGCTCTATTACCCCGAGATCAAGCATCTTGCTGACCTCACCTTTGATGTGGGTTCTTACGTTTTCTGACATGCGATATCCTCTGCTTTTGACAGGCAGACAGTCACCAGTGAGTATCTCGTGTTGGCCCCAAGGGGTCAAGCCTGGTGAGAGCGAGAACAGGGAGGCAAACTGATTCAACATAGACTTGCACTCTTCTTGTTGCTCGGGTGTCAGATTGGAGGAGAGATTTACTCCTTCAATTTTTTCATCTAACGGTAAGCCTCTGAGGAGATCTGGAAGAGCTTCACTCTCTTCTTCTTCCTCGACCGATGCTAGAAGCAACGCTCCTACGTCAGGTCGTGAGACATACGCTT